>NC_132876.1:100963260-102163260 GCF_048164855.1 Canis lupus baileyi
TTTTCAAGTTTTTATTTAAATTCCAACTAGTTAACATACAGTATAATATTAGTTTCAGGTGGAGAATTTAGTGATTTCATCACTCCCATACAACACCCAGTGCCCATCACAAGTGTCCTCCTTAATACCCATCGCCCATTTAGCCTACCCCTCCCCACCCAGGCGAAATAGAAAGACTGTAGTATTGATATGTAAGTCAAAGTACCACTATATACTGAATCTATATCTGCAAAAACTAATGCCGTTAAGTCACACAAAAAAATCAGTCTCATTACTTTATAAAAAGAGAAGATATATTTTAGATATTTACTTTAGACTAAATACTTCTCTCTTTTGAGAACTATTTTTTTTTTAAAGTGATAACTTTGCCTTTTTTTTTTTAATTGCTGGTAGTTGTAGTCTCCATCTCACATTTAGGTAGGGGGCTACATCAAATACTACAATGACTGTTACCATAACAATATGTGTAGAAAGCTTATATGGGCAGCCCGGGTGGCTCAGCAGTTTAGTGCAGCCTTCAGCCCAGGGCTTGATCCTGGAGACCTGGGATCAAGTCCCACATCGGACTCCCTGCATGGAGTCTGCTTCTAGCCTCAGCCTGTGTCTCTACCTCTCTCTCTGTCTTGCATGAATAAATAAAATCTTAAAAAAAAAAGAAAGCTTATATGAACTTAAGCCTTCTAGACAATTTCCATAAGCTATGGAAAATAACTGCCAAAAAGGACAGACGGCCTACTGTGGAGCTAAGCCATCCACAGAATACTGACTCACCTTCGTTATTTAAGCTTTTATAAGATACCACCCTCAAGAATACAAATTAGCATTCTTCGTAAAAAAAAAAAAAACTCTTTTTTCCCCTCTGGATAGAAATTAAGGTGAATGAAAGCAAATTAAACCAAAATACTCCTCCTTACTTCCATTTTGTTGTAATGGAACACGTAAGAGGAAGACTCTATTTATAAGGTTAGGATGTAAGAAGTCCTGTTCCAACGACACAACAATACTAGGATAGGACTGTTGTAGAAATTCTTCATATTAACCATAAAAATGATTTACTATATATTTTGAAATAAACACAAAGAAATAATTATATAAACCAGATAAGCTTCAAAAGCAAACATCTGTATATCAGCAAATGTGAAAATCATTCCTAGGGCTTAAATTCTGAATGGGTTCTGTTTTTTCTTGGTGGCAGAGATGAAAGGTATTATTCACTGCTGTCCAATGAAGAAAGACGACTACTAAGTAATCATCAGGCTGTCTAGCTGCCTTGTAACACAGGTTTCTCAGAACAGTCACGTATACCAAGTAGGATGTGTCATCATTCAGATTCCAGAGATTCATTATTTCCATGGTGATTGCAGTAAAGGATGAAGAGGAGAGGGAGGTGATCCAGAGGAAAAAGCCACAACCAGGTTCTTACATAAAATTTTCTCATCACCTGTGTTTGTGTCTGTGAAATGTCAATCAGAATCAGGATCTTTGATAGCCCAGAACTATAAAGTTAGCTATCACCTGGTACTTGAAGACTAACAGTGCAGCTAATATTGATTTCATGCTTCAAACATTCATTTATTCAAAGAATTAAAATTCTGGGACAGGTAAAGTTGTAGACTCTGGGGATATGAGGAGATTTTTTAAATAGATTAACATAAATAATAAACCTTTAAACAAGTAAAATAAGAAAGATTTTATAGAGCATAAATTCCCCATCAACAACCATCATAAACTGAAGCAATTAAGAGTGAATAGTGGCTACTTTAATTGGTCAGCAAAGTCATTTCTGAGGAACTATCTAAAATCTGAACAACAAAAGGAAACCCACATAAAAAAATACCTGCAGTAGGAACATTTCATGCATGGAAATACTGAGGGCAGAAAAAGACTCCAAGGCAAAAGAAATCTTGGCCTAAGGCTACAACAAATTGGGAAACAGAATTGAGAGAGGTAAAGAGCTAGGCAAGGGCCAAATCATGAAGAATTTTATATGCCAGGATAAAGAATTCAGGTATTAATCTTAAGAGTGATGGTAAATCTTTGGAATAATATTATTCATTCTATTAAAAGATTATGTCATATGTAGGGAGAAGAAGAGAAATTTATTTATTTATTTATTTATTTATTTATTTATTTTTTAAAGATTTGTTTATTTATGATAGACATAGAGAGAGAGAGAGAGAGAGAGAGGCAGAGACACAGGAGGAGGGAGAAGCAGGCTCCATGCCGGGAGCCCGACCCGGGACTCCAGGATCGCGCCCTGGGCCAAAGGCAGGCGCTAAACCGCTGAGCCACCCAGGGAACCCCAAGAAGAGAAATTTAATGATAGAGTTCTAGAAAACCTTATACTTCTGCAAAATGTACAACTCTACCAAAGTAGAAAGACTTCATGGGAAGCAACTATAATAGTGTAGGTGAGAAACGAGGGGAAAATAGGTACTGATCATGAAAAAAAAGAGGAGAGAGATTTGGTATATATGAGGGAGAAGAGACAAGACTGACAGATTATACATCAAGTTTCTGAAAGTGTATTTAAATTTTTTATTCTTTATTTAAATTCAGTTAGTTAACATAGACTATATTATTAGTTTCAGGGGTAGAATTTAGTGATTCATCAGCTGCATATAACACCCAGTGCTCATCATATCAAGTGCTCTCCTTAATGCCCATCATCCAATCATCCCATTCCCCCCCCCACCTCCCCTCCAGCAACTCTTAGTTTGTTTCCTGGAGTTCACCTTTTCTTATGGTAGCCCCTAGGTCATAACATTGCCATACTGAGTTAAGGACCCTGGACTCCACATTTTAAGGAATAATCTGAGAAAAAAAACAGTAATTTTTCATCAGACAATAGGGAGAGGGTTCTTATTATGCTGACCACTTTTTAAATAAGGAATGTACAGTATCTGCACCTGTAATTGCTATTCATGTGTGCTCCTGTTTAAAATGTTAATTGAATATTTCTAGGAAAACCAACATCTAAATTACCGAAATGATTACTCTTGAAGATAACTTCAATCCAAAAAAGCTTCTGTAATTCTCAAAAGAACATTGTGTTATGTTTTGAGAAGTTTAAGCTTTAAGAAAAATGGAGAAAATCCTGGGATAATCACTAACACTTGACAACAATGTTGTTCAATAAAACTTTCTGCAGTAATGAAAATGTCTTTTTGTGCCGTTCAATAGAGCAGCCACTAGGCACAGAGGGCTGTTGGGTGTTTGAATGTGGCTAATGAGACAGATGAAGTGAATTTTCTATTTCATTTAATTACAATTAACTTACATTTAAATATAAATAGCCTCAGGTAGCTAATGGCTACCATACTGAAAAATCAAGCTACAGAATCACCTATCCATCTCCTGTCTTCCACTATGTATTAGCTAGTTATTTTAAAAATAAAGAGTTTGAATATCCAAAGATTTACAGAATAGAGTTCCACTGGATCTTTAGTTTAGCTCGGTTGTTTTAAAACTTCAGTAGGCTTGATAATTACTATACAAGGTTGTATATTCAAAATATCATAAATACTTGGATGCTTCACAGGATTTTCCATGCAAATTTCAACTACTGGCAATTTTCACATTATAAATTATAAATTAACACTAAAGCCTAATTCTCCACTCCTTCACCCATCTTAAGACTACAAAGTGATACACGCTGAGAAAAGACTTCAAAAACTAACAGAAATATTTGGCAAAAAGAGATGAATCAGGTGGACAGCATGTCATGTACTAAGAAAGATTTAGTCCTCCAAATTATAAACACACAATTTTATATAATTATCTTCTCATTTGGGAATCTTAAATATTCACTCAAATGTATTAATCTGCTTTATCTTTGACATTAAAATTAATTTTAAATATTAATGCTTCCTTCCAGCTATTAAGTCATAATGGAAATTTTATACCATAATAATGCTTAGAAATGCAACTAAAATTAAAGCATTTGGTGGACCTGCAAATTATCTTCCTTGTTCATATCAATTGTGTAAATGTTTCCATAATGTACATAATGGAATGAAAAAAATTCCTCCAAACAGGTGATCTACTAAAAGCCAAAATGGCAGAATTAATCTGTACCAATATTTGTTATAACAAAAGCCCAGCTAATATCAGTACAAGGAAATCAGAAAATGAAATAACCTGAAAGAAATTTCAAGGTCTTTGCTTCTTTCAAATTAAAAGTAATCTATTTCCCTCATGAGATTATTCCAACAGTATAAATGAAATTGACTTTTCCATTTATACTTTTAGGTTTTTCTTGTTAAAATCTTTCTTTCCTAACATGTATCTAATCTCCTACCATAGCATGTTTTGCAAGAGAGTCACACAAATCTTGCCTTTACAAATTTAGATGATCCCTTTTGTTTTACAGGATCCATATTTAGACAAAGATACCTTGGAAATTTTCTAGAAAAGTTCACTATAGAGTCATAGCACCAAAATTGTGTTTACCAATCTAGTAGCCTAGGGCTTCAGGCTACCTCTGGGAAAACTGCATGACTCTTACAATACCATATGTCATTCAGCATTCACAGGTATAATAAAATTATGATTCACATGTACTTGTGCTCACATATACTCTTTATTACATGTATTAATCAGTTTTGTAATCAGTGACATTCAAGTTAGTTTTAAGAGGTACTGAATTGTTTTATAAACTCCTTCATGTAATAGGTGTTGATATTTAACATGTGTAGTTTAAAAAAAAATCATTAAAAAGGAGTCCCTGTATTTTAAAAACTTCAGTAAACTAAATGATGTACCACAGATTCCTTCTGAAATGTTGGCAGAGCAAACAAGGATTAATGCTAACACCCAGTCTAACACAATTTTACCTGAATTTAAAAAAGAGTTATGCTTTGTTGTTGTTGTTTTTTTTAAGATTTATTTATTTATTCATTCAGAGAGAGCGAGAGAGAGGCAGAGACACAGGCAGAGGGAGAAGCAGGCTCCATGCAGGAAGCCCGATGTGGGACTCGATCCCGCGTCTCCAGGATCACACCCCGGGCTGCAGGCGGCGCTAAACCACTGTGCCACCAGGGCTGCCCTTTGTTGTTGTTTCTAGTGAGGAAGTTATGACTTGAAGTCTTATATATATATGAGTCATTGGAAGAGGATGCCATGGTCAACTACAAATCTTACCCAAAAGACCAATGATAGATGTTACCTTTGCTTGCTAGACTGCCATATAGCTTTTTTCAAGTACCCCTCCCTAATGCTCTAGAGGCTATGAAGTGACCACACCACTTAGAAGTTTAAGCCAATTACTATCTTCAAACAATAAAGTTAAAGCTACCTAATTAATATGAAGATTTTACTAACAATACCTTTTTATTGGTTATCTCTTGATTCAACAAGAAATTTACTTATGCATCTAAAGGTAAAATTGGTTCTCTAGAGCTTTCTAATTGAAAATCATATCAGATGTACCCAAGGATGGGTACCCAAGGATGTACCAAGCATTAAGGAAAAAGTTCAGTAACAAGTGAGAGGTAACAACTCCATTAACAACAGGAAATAAAGAACAATGCACCTTTAAACTTCAATATAATGCACAATATCTTAAATTTAAATTCTGAACAAAAGTCTATTTTTTATACTTAATTAATAAACCATTATTGCATGATTTCCAGACAACAAAAACCAATAATTTTTGTGAACCTGAGAAACTTTGAAGCATGGATATTTACTTTTATAGTTATTCTAATAATCTTCACATAATTGTAATTCAAACAGGTTTTAATCTTTTTCCTCAATTTTTTCAATTTGAGTATAGTTGATACATAATATTAGTGTCAGGTGTATACATAGAGATTCAACAAGTTTATGCATCCAGCTATGCTCACCACAAGTGTACCATCTGTCCTCTTACATCACTATTGCACTATCATTGACTATATTCCTTATGCTGTGCCTTTTATTTCCATAACTTACTCATTCCACTACTAGAAAACTGTCTCCCACTCCCTTTATCCTTTCTGCCCACTCCCCCACCTACCTTCCCTCTGATAACCATCAGTTTATTCTCTGTATTTATAGGTGTGATACTTTTTGTTTATTCATTTGCTGTTGTTATTGCTGTTGTTTAGATTCCGCTTATGAGTGAAATCATATGGCATTTGTCTTTCTCAGTATGACTTATTTCACTTAGTATAATACCCTCTATACACTCTAGGTCCATCCATATTATCTCAATGGTACCACTTCATCCATTTTTATGGCTGTGTAATATTCTTGTGTATATATACATTTTTGTGCATGTATACATGTAATATTCTTGTGTGTGTGTGTGTTCCACATTTTCCTTATTCACTCTTTCTGCACATTTGATTATGAGAATTTTCAAAGGACAGAAATGTTAAAATTGTGAACACCCATATACCTACCATCTAGATTCTATAATTAACATTTTAGTATAATTTGCTTTATCACATATATGTATATCCATTTATTCATCCTTCTATCTATCCATCACTACTTAGGTAGAAGTTTTATTTTTTTATTTTATTTTATTTTTTTTAGGTAGAAGTTTTAGACATCAGTACTCTTCATCCTTTAACATTTAAGCATAACATATCATTAAAGTTCAATATTCTTTTTTTAATGCAAGCTTTTCACACAACCAAATAAACAAATCTTAAGCATACCACTTCATGAATTTAGACAATACAGTATAATATTTATTCAATGACATTTGGATGGCATATAAATCAAAGTAAAAGTTGAAAATAAAAAATGCTATGTTATCAATTTGTTATTTTTACTCCTTTGGTAATCTAAATGTTCCCATAAAATGTAAAAGAAAATTTACTGTCAACCATTTAACAGATTTATAGGTCACATTTACCATAGAAAACTTAATTATATATATATATTCACTTATATATTTAAATACATATATAAATATAATAACCACAATAAGTAATATCAGCATCTAATTACAATTTATATTTTTCAAACGTCATAAATTTAAATTCCAGGAAAATACACTATAATAAACTTTCCAAGCACAGATACTAGGATTAATCAAGAATATAGTCTTCTTATATGAGTAGTAGATAATATCAATTTAGCCATTCAAGAAAGGACTTTAGTTCTTTGTTAATTGTCTTCTCTGGTTTCCCAGCTCTTAAGAACTAATCTAATTGATGATGTAACTAAAACTTTAGAGAAAAAAGAGCTAAGATGGTTTAAAGTGATTGATTCCTGCCCAAACTATTTTTAAACATGAAAGGAATTTTTTAAATGACCCATTTCTGAACTGAATCACGCATGAATTATTCCTCGCAAAAGAAGTAGGATTTTGTGATTGAAACAGTGACAAACAACTAGAGAAAGACGATTTTCATATGGTTTCACTCATATATGGAATATAAGAAATGGTGAAAGGGATCATAAGGGAAGGAGGGGTAAATGAATGGGGAAAAATTAGAGAGGAAGACAAACCATGAAAGACACTTAACTCTGGGCAATAAACTAAGGGTTGCTGGAGGGGAGCTGGGGGGGGATGGGGTAATTGGGTGAGGGCATTAAGGAGAGCACATGATTTGATGGGCACTAGGAATTACACTGTATGTTGGCAAATTGAATTTAAATTAAAAAATAAATTATGTTCCCAAAAACAAATAAACAAAAAAAGAAAAAAAGTGATAATTATTTTAAATTTCAGCAAACAAAATTTATGTGAGTTCTTGACTTTCTGCATTAGCAAGGGTATTTGCTATATGCTGAAGATGAAAGCTTCCTATTTTGCTTCTTTTTAAGAAAGAATGCACACAGGAATTTCACATTGCACGACTGTATTGCCCAAAGGACAAATACTCAGTTTGTCACCATTGGAGACTTATGACCATGTTGCTGTTGAAATCTGGCACTAGCTTTCTGAAATCTGTAAATCACATTATTGATTTTGATCATCTGCACTCTACCAGGGAGAATGAAACTTAACAACCTGGTTTCAAAGTACTTGTTGTACAAAAACCTGAGGTTGTGAGGGCATATGTTACTCAACATAGTATCTCCTCAGGTAAGAACACAATGATTTCCCATCTACCTGACTTCTCAGAGTGTTTTTCTTCTGTTATAGGGCTAGAAAGCTAGCTGGATCCCATATCTTAACAACACGCAAGACTTTCACAGTTTTGCTTACAAATTAAATGTGTACAGAATATTTGTCATGTATACAGTATTGGGCTAAACAGGGAAGGGGATATAAAAATGTTTAGTAGCCACATTTTAGGCAGGGTCAAATGTATTCATATAAAAATGCAAAGAAGTACAAATATATGCAAAAATTGAAGAAGTATAAAGGAATGAAGGTTAAATGCCTTCACAGAAGATTTAGGGATTTCGCATTGTATTCATATACAAGTAGTACTTAAAATTGAACCCAATTTACATCTAATGAAATCTTAAGATGGTAAGAGACTTAATCCATATTTGAAAGTCTAGGCAATTTTAAATGAACAAATCTTTAATAAACACAGATTTTTTTAAAGCTCCTTTAGAGCAGATTCTTTTTTTTTTAAGATTTTATTCATTTATTCATGAGAGACACACACAGAGAGAGAGAGAGAGAGAGGCAAAGACACAGGCAGAGAGAGAAGCAGGCTCCATGCAGGGAGCCCGACATGGGACTCGATCCCAGGTCTTCAGGATTATGCCCTGGGCCAAAGGCAGGTGCCAAACCACTGAGCCACCCAGGGATCCCCGAGCAGATTCTTTTATCAAAACTATACATATCCTGAGCTATATAACAATCTCTGAACAAAAGTGCTAGATCTCCCTTAACATTATATTCTCGCCCATACGAACCATGAAAATGGGGGCAAAGGTGAAGATGGGGAAAAAAAGTACCTTCTTGTTTCTTCTTAGTCACTCACCATTACATTTAAATCCAAGGCAAGTTTTCTTCATAAAACAAAATCTCACAGGCATAAGGACTTGGTTTACTCCAAACCAAGTTTTTGTTTTGTTTCGACCTTAGGAAAATTATTAATTTTTGTTAGTTAAGCCCAATTTGATTCATCAGTTAGTAGATAAAATGCCCACACGTTCCACACAAATCAGTTATCTCTTTTCAACAGTGCCAGCAGTGTTTATTTTTGACTTCATAAAGTCAACCAAAGGATTAAATGAAAAGAATTAAACTCTCAGTGTGAATCCAGATATGTTGTTGGCAGAACACTTTGCCAGGACTAGGCAGGATAATATTCTTACTTAACTAGAAAACTCCCCTTCTTTTTTTGCCCCCAACCTGCTTCTCTATAGTTAGAACTTAGTGTTAGCTTACTCCTAAGCACATGTAGTTTCCTTGGACTACCTGGCCACAGCAACAGGGGTTTTACTGAGAAATGGTGGGAGGAAACAAGTGGAAGGCAGTAGAGAAAGGAAGAAGAGAAAGAAAAAAGGGAGTTTGGTTCCAACCAAACGGGGGAAATACTTCCCAGTGATTTAGAAACCTTTCAGTTTAACCTTGCAGTATCTTAGTTCTCTTATTCTAAGAATCACCTTTTAATTTTTTATATTAACATTTTGAAATTAAGGCTGCATGTTATAATTAATATCTATCATCTAACGTAATGATTACTTCCCTCAAAATTATTATTTAAATGGTGGTAAAATCCAAATTAAAGAACTAGGATTACTCACATTCTTTAACGTACATTCTGTCTCAACTCCATGGACTTTACAAACTGTAGTTCTGTTACTTCATCTTTTACTTTTGTTTCTAGATGAATTCACATAACCTTTAGTTGTGTAGAAAAGAAACTATCTAGTCCTCTCTTCTCATTCTAGTCCCAGTCCCATACTCAAGCAGAGTACTTTGGCCTCCTTCCCCTATCATCTTCTTACCTGCCCCTCTCAAGAAGGCACTATATCCCTATTCTTATTGGACAGAATTTGACATGCAAGAAGACAAGACTTTATAACTGGATTGGGTTAACCTCTCTAAAAGTAAAAACCAGGCCAGGGAATTTCTCTTCTTTAAACACACATAAGGTAATGCCTCTGAGTATTAAAAAAAAAAAAAACATGGAGAAACTGCTAGGGATGACAGCTTCCTATTTCACCATTTGTACATTATCAAAAGCCACTGCTGCCCCATTTGTCTTCAATTAATGGGCAGGCAGCAGAATGCCTTATTTTAGGCTCCGGGAGAACTGTTTGCTCTTGATTGAACTATTGTTGACAAAGTCCTGCCTTCTGGTAGGTATTGGATGACTGCCAGACATTAATAAATCAAATGCTTTGGTCACCACTTAGCTCTCAGCTCTCTGTATCCTAAGTCCGGAAGGAAGAATGGGTAACTCTTAGCCTGGAACCACAACATCCAGAACTACAAAAACTGCATGTCTAGTAGGACTGTTTTTCCGTTGCTGCTGCTGCAGCCAGAAGAAAAGATTTTGTAGACATTTATAACTCTGGGTAAGAAAAATAGTACTTTGAGACTGAATGATGTCTGAAAAACAATAGTGTTACTTCCTTATTAGGAAAAATCCACTGCAAACAACCAAATTACTGGGGCAACCTAGAAAGATTTGGAGAAGCATTATAGGTCAAATAACATATTCAAGTCAACCCTCAACTGTAGAGAAAAAAGCTGGTTATACAGCTTAAGAGAGTACTATATCTTAATGCCATATAAGCATGATTTGTGTTTTTAAAATACATGTATAGAAGAAATTGATGAGATTTATCACAAATTAGTTCTATGAAAAGGCTAATTCACATTATATTGCATAAGGAAACTGCTATAGCACTGTATGCTAAATAAATAAATAGTTTTAAAAGGCTGATTCAAAGAGAAATGACAGGCCTACTAGGTATACAAAAGAAGACTGCAAGAGTTCTCTAGTACTATGCACTGCAGCTCCAAAAAGATCAGGCATTAGAATTAAATGACTTTTTTTCCCTCTCTACATTTTAAGTCTGTATAATACAATTTATTGCTTGACAATCCATTATTATAATAGAAACAAATTTAAATAATCATGTATGCAAATATATAAAGCTAACCAAGCAAAGGAAACTACATTTAAATTTAATGTATTTTCTTGAGTCTGAAAAATCTAAAAGGCATTTTTGCCCCTAGTATATTATTAATACAACCATTTAAAGATTTTATAAAAAATAATTTGTGTTACAGCCTTTAAACACATTTGGAAGCTATAGTATCCTTTTTTGCATTTTTAAAAATATTTCTATTATTTGTGGATCTGTCATTCATTGAATGCTTACTATGTTTCAGTCACTATTCTAAGCCTTTTTCATAGATGGCTTTATATAAACAACTTTACTAGGAAGATGTGATTACCTTCATTTCTAAGTGAGTATACTGAGGTTCAGAAAGGACAACTACCTTACTCAAGTTCAAATGACTGCTAAGGGGCATAGCTAGAATTCAAATGCAATTTTGATACCAAAATCTTTTCTTTTCTGAGGATATGATGTTATCTTTATGGGGGAAGAGGCATTTTCAAAGGTAAGATAAATGTTTTTAATTCTGTATTTATAAACTGTGACTAGAGAGAGCAGTTGGGTTTTACATGCTCATACATAGAGTATAGTAGCACTGAAGGAGGGGATTACAGTCAGAATATAAAGCCTTATGAAATACATTAATATGAGTTGAAACACTGTATGTTTGATGAAATAAATTTCCTAAAAGCAACAGACATTAACAGCTGTTCAAGTATTGTTAATGTCCCTGTAGGAAAGTACATCACTCCCTCAGTTACTGAGCACATGTAGTGTTCCTGTACTACCTTTCATCTCATTTATACTGAGAAAGTAAATAAATATTCTTAGACTTCAACAAGAACGGCCTAACTCTATGCCCATAAATATTCTTGACTCACATTCACTACTTAATAGCAAATTTTCATTTTTAAAACTAAAAATTTTTATTTTTAAAGGTTTTATTTATTTATATGAGAGAGAGAACATGAGCAGAGGTGGGGCAGAGGGAGAAGAACAAGCAGACCCTCCCCTCCCCACTGAAAGGGGAGTCCAGGCTCCATCCAAAGACCCTGACATCATGACCTGAGTGGAAATCAACGCTTAACTGACTGAGCCACCCAAGCACCTCAAAATAAAAATTTTTGAATGTTAATTTCCTGCCTAAAAGATTTCAGTGGCAGGGCACCAGAGTGGTTCAGTGGGTCTTGATTTTGGTTCGGGTCATGATATCCAGGTTGTGGGATGAAGCTCTGCACTGGGTGAGAAGCTGTTTGGGATTCTCTCTCCCTCTGCCCTTCCCCACTTCCATGCAGCTTGCTCACTCGCTCTCTCAAATAAATAAATCTTTAAAAAAATTCAGTCATTTCGCATTGTACTTACAAGATCCAAAAAGTTGAAAGCTTTCTACAAGGATTTATAGGATTTACAGCCTGTGTACAGAACAAACACTCCTTCCTGAGCCAGGCTTCAGCCCTACTGGCCTTTCCTTCTGTTACCTTCCCAACTCAGGGCTTTTGATTCAGCTTTCTCTTCTTTACCAGAAATGCTTCACCTTTCTATACCTAGCAAACATCTATTTAGCATCAAGTCTCTGTTTTTCAGTTAAGCGAAGTTTCCTTATCATTCTTTGGAAACTGTGATAAACGCTTAATAACCTGTTTTCACTTTCATAACAATCCATACTTTTCCTTCTCAGAACCTACAAGACCAGTAGAAAGAGAAAAGGATGTAATCAGGCTTTCAGCTAGCTGAAAGAGTTGTTCCAATAAAGTAACAAATACTTTAATCTCCTTACTCTGTATATTATCTTGAAAGGCTTAACCTGCACAAGAGTTTTGGGACTATTTATTCAAAATCCCAAAATGTTACTGGTAGCAAACATTTCAGATGAAAATTTGTCCATGTTGTTTAATTTTCAATTTATTTAATGGGTTGGGCACTGTCCTTATCAAGGAAAATAATTTGTTTCTTTCTGAGTAAATGCCTTTAGTCCTCTAATTTGTTATTCAATATGATTTTTTGTAAGAATTATTAGTCAAAAGATTTCACATTATCAATTTTAAAAGGAGATATTCAACACAATAAGATATAGTGTGACTAATACTATTTGTTGAAAGGAGGAAATTACTCATAGAAAAAGTGGCATTTGCCAGAAGTGACAGTTTGTCAAATTGACTGTCAATATGTTTAAAGAAAATATTCCTATAAAAAGGAAGCCATGAGGAACAACAACAGCAAAACAGGAATCATTCTTGAAAGTCAAATTTTTAAGTGCCCTCAGACAGATGGAACTCAACTCTCCCATTTAAAAAGTAATCTCAAATTTTAAATCTATACACATTTTATTAAATGTGGGTAACAAACTCAAGAAAAGAAGAATTTAAGTGAAAAAATACACCTTTAACAGTTAAGTCAGCTCTGGAGATGGATGGTAGTGATGATTTCACAACATCATGAGTACACTTACTGTCATAAAATGGTACAAATGGCAAATTTTAAGTCATATATATATATATATCACACTACAATGTAAAAAATTAATAAAGTAACTCCTTATTATCACATATATATCTGGAAACATACAGGCAGAACCTTTCCAAGCCAGGTACAGTGTATTTGAAATCCTAGGCTGATAAGGCAAGGCACTGGATAACAAGTATTGCCTTCACCTTTGAAAAGTCTCCAGTAACAAGTTTGCTTATACCTCCCTTTTACCCTGGTGAGAAACACTATTCTGAGCCATCATTACAACCCACCATTATTACAATCTAAGAGCAACTTGGTCTCAATAAATTTCATGTAGGCACTAAGTTTAAAGTGAACTAAAATTCAAAACTTAAAATACTTTTGGCTTCAAACTGTTAAAATCATGTATCATATCACAAAGGATTTCATTTGATTTCAAGATAAAGCAAAGGGGAATCTCCAAAATTAAGACTTATAATGAAAAAGATGCTAAATGAGTTGTTAACATTTTTCCTTGCTATAGTATTATCAAAGAAAATTGGCTCCTATGAAGTTGATTTTACTTTAAAGATACAGTAGAAACACAGCTTTTATATTATATTTTTTTGGATCAAGAAACAAAGCACATGTCACTAATAATGCATCCTCCCTCAGGCAATGAAGAGAGTCTTGAAAAAAAAAAAAAAGAGAGTCTTGTTTTACTTAAAATACATTCTGATGAGGTTAAGATCTTGACCTCATGTTTCAATACCAAAGTACTGGCATTCCATACAAGAAGAAATAATGGTGTTTATGAGGGAAGACCTGAGAAAAAGTAGTTTTTCAGTAAGGAAAACAAACACCCAAATCTAATGCTTATACTCTGTAAATTGAACAATGACGATAGACATGGTTGGTGGATCTGAGGACTCAGTACATACACTGGGAACCACTTAAAGAAAAATTATCCCAGATCTAAATTATTCCCAGAAATATAAAAGATAGCTTAAAAACAGAAAAACATATTTTAAAAATGTAGTAATCTGGCTCCCAGATATCAAACAAGATGGATAAAAGAAAGAGTTAACTATACGAGATGATGTCTTCATTGTCTGGATCTGGGTAAACATTTTACAATGAAAATGTCTGTCAAATCATCACATTGTGCACTTGAAATATATGCAATTATATTTGTCAATTATTCTTCAATAAAGTAAAAAATATAGGAAATACGTTCAGCTATAAATGCACATGAATCAAACATGTTTCTAATAATGGAGGTTGTATATATCATTTAGTAAATGTGTTTATATACTGTGTTGCATGGAAAATACTATGTAAAGTCACATCTATAAAATATTTTTGTAATAATTTCACAATTCTGTTATATCCAAGGACCATTATTTCAGTGAAAGGACATATTTACCACATGTACTGTATTTAATCAACTTCCTAAATGCTAATGAAAGAAGTTTCTAAGGATGCCACTTTGTATGTGAATAAGTGCAATGTTACTTTTTTAAGGATGATTTTGCAACACCATTGCATGGAAAACAGAATATGTAGAATTACATGAATAAAAGATATTTTTAGTAATCATATGGTTTTTATACATCTGAATATGGTTTTCCAATAAAAGAACGTTTTTACAAAAAAAAAACCCATTAGGTCCTCTTGAGTTGTACATAATGCTTTCATTCTACTGATAACTAATTTCATTTAGTTCCTTATTAACTAGTTGAAATTCATAGCTATCTGTATTCTTTTTCACTGTTCCTGTTATGCTAGTTTTAATATCACTACCCAAGTTGAAAAAATTAATATATTGACCAACAGATGTTTGGAATGTATCACTCTAATTGTACTGTGGAGCACGTACAGTGTGCTGAATTGCTATTATCACCTACTGTCTAATTTAATCATCACAAACTTATAAAAGAGTCAATATTCTTTTACAGATGAGGAAGTGAAAGTGAGAGGTGTGCTGTAATGGAAAAAAGCCCAGGTCCTGGTAAACATTGTTGGGTAAGTCTCCACTCTTTATTAGCTGAATTACCTCATCTATCAAACAGGGACAAGGGTAGGAATTTACGTTCAACGTTGCTGGGAAACTTAAATAGCCCACATATGTGAAGCATTGCAACAGTGCTTGGGATATTACAGGCATTTAAAAAATACTATTTTTAAGCTACTCCTCTAAAGGAAGCATCTTTAGCATCCTGGATCCTGGATGCACAGGAAAGTTAGCTGGACTTTGGATCCTGAGGGCTTACAATTACATTGGATGGCCTATACTTCACTAACTTTCCCTGAAACAGTAAGATACTAGACAGCTTTAAAAAAGAATCCAGTATACAGCCTAGATCTTCCTAGGTGTTTAGTTCATATGCCTAAATTTGTGACAAATGAGAGAAGAAACAAACAACAGTCTACTTGTCAAGTGATTAACTTTTATCAATGAAAAGTTCATGATGTTAATGAATATTTTCATAGAAATACAAGGAATATTTTTGCCGGCAGGCACTGACATTGAAAACATCCATATCGACCTTGTTTGTTTAGCTGGAGTTAAATAATAATATCCATTATTTGCATAATGTTTTATAGTTTCAAAGCGTTCAAATAACAACTTGTGACAGAGCTAGTAGAGGTATTTCTATCCCTATTAAGTAGGTGAATATAGGAAGGCTCAAATATTAACCTTAAAAGTCTGAAGTAACAGATTTTGAAGCAATTCATTTCACATTTTACTTACTAAAATTTCCCTTTGACAACTAGTAAGATAAAGTTGGTGGAATTATTTAAGACTATCGGAAAAGTAGGTGAATTTAACAATAACAAGATTTCATATCATCTAAATTATTCAATGGTAGATGGCTATCAACATTTTGTATTTTCTGAATGATTTATGAGTCCACATTCATGATATTTACACTGTCTTTTCCTTTTTCCTATGTTCCTTTTCTAAGTTTTATGAAGGCAGGGACCATGTTTATAGAACTCAACTTTATGTGCTGACACAGCACAATGCCAAGTTTCCAAGGTCTTCACTCAGCATATCAAAATATGTAGGAGCACCCGGGTGGCACAGTTGGTTAAGCATAGGACTCTTGGTTTCAGCCCAGCGCCTGATCTGGGGTCATGAGATGCAGCCCTGTGACAGGCTCGGCACTCAGCACAGAGTCTGTTAAAGTTTCTCTCTCCTTTGCCCCACCCACTCATGCATGCATGCCTGAGCACTCTCCAAAATAAATTAATCCTTTTGAAAATGTAGAAACATTTCTTTTTTTTTTTTTTTTTTTTTTTTACTGACTGATCACTGAAAATCATCTCATTCAAATTACCCTCCTAATTATTTTTCTATTTTTGAGTATTCCGGGTATAAAAATGCAAAGTAGTTCAAGTTCTCTTTAGTATATATCACATTATAATACTAGGAAAATTATAATAACAATAAATTCCAAATGCTTACAAAAGTATGTAAAATTCACTTTTTCATACACAACTTTTATCACTATTTCATAGATGAAGAAAGTGAAGTCACAGGGCTTAACCAGAACTAGACTATGCCAGTTCATCCCATCTTCCCTAATTTGTCTGATAGGAAGAAATATCCCCAAATTTTCTATGTCAGTAATGATACTGTCTTTAGCAAATTCCCTAACAAGTACTTTTTTTTTCTATATTCAGCTTATCATTGGGTATTATACAAATATGTAAATATTTGTAGAAAATGCAAGCAAGCCCTAAAGGAAAAGCCTGCCAATGTGATAGGCAATTAGAGACTTGTATGAGGCCTGGGTCCTATAGGAAAGCAGGGGAGAAGGCGGATAGTGGGTGGGAAATATCTAAGACCTGCACTTAGGCATAGCTGGCCCCAATGGCCAAGGGGAATTCTAACACAGGAGCCACCAGATGCACATGCACCTAGTGGGCTTTCTTAGGGGATGCTAGGTAATGAGACAAAAGAACTTCATGTAGCCATACCACAACAAGGAATGAGCCCACCTTCTAGGCCAGCTGTCTAAAAGGTCAGAGGCCTGTCCTGGCAGCATTCCACAAGAAAGCAGCTCAAACCAGACAGACCCAAGATGGCTAATGACAAGACAGGAAACCCCTGACCAAATTAGGAAGAAAAGGCACTGAAAACCCTACTTCTTGCCCCAAGTAACAAATAATCCACCCACTAGTTAACAAAACCCCTGGAACCAATTCTGTTGGGGATTCTGAGCCTCTCTCAAGCTGCCTGCTCATCCCTCTTGTGAGTGTGCTCTATAAACTCATCTAGCTCAGCTTTCTGGTCTCTTGTCTGAATTCTTTCCTGTAAAAAGACTAAAGATGGAGTCTATACTTCTTCAGGTGGTAACACCAATGATTTGAACAGATAAACCATGCTTACTTTGAAAATGAAATATCTTACAAAGGAATCATAGTGTTAAGCATGAGATTATGGGATACAATATAAAATTATATGTGTAATTCTAAAACAGAAATGTTCGGTGTAGACTGTCAGAGCCAATATTCTAAACTACAGCTCAAGAAATTATATGGATAGACAAAATAATTTCACATGTTCCTTTCTCAATACTTTCATTTTCTTCATTCTGATTTGAAAGAATCACCTCCAACATACTCAATGATTTATGATTTTAATATACTACAGAACTACCCCTACATTCAATTTTCATTTATTAAGTCCCTTTCCTCATCTTCCTGGATCATTACATTGCTCGTTATGCCCTCCCAATGGAAGAGAAACTAACCCAGAATATCAGAATTAGCATCTTGTAAAAAGCTATTTTTAAAGACTTCCAGTTATTTGTCATCACAAAGAAAGGGGAAAAATCTGATAAATAAAATATAAATAAAAATGAGAAGTTTATTTTTCAAGTTTTTATTTACATTCTAGTTAGTTTACATAAACTGTAATATTAGTTTCAGGTGTATAATTTACAAGTTTACTTTTAACATAAAATGAATAAAAAACAAGACCTTTTTAATGGAAACATTCTGGATAATAAAACCACAATAACCTTTTAGTGAAAATTCTTATTTTTTTTACTCTACCTACAGAAGAAAAATTCAGAAAGTTGGGGTTGTAATACCCTTCATAAATCATCCTATGCCTATTATTAATCCAACAAAATTAAAATTTAACAATATAAGTTTTTATACACATCCAGGTTTATTTTTTTTTCAGGTTTATTTTAAATATAAGAACTTGATATGAAAATTGTCAAATTCCAACTTCAGTATCACTCTAGAATTTTGCCTCAAAATTACAACCACTTGCAAACATCCTTGAGTTTAACTTCTCAAAACACAACATATACATAAATACATGTATAATTGCATATATGCATATTACTATATATATATGTATATTACTATATTGCTTGTGTGTGTGTATAGTTTCTATCAGTTACCTTAGCATCTTTTTAAATTTTTTATTTTTTGTATATTTTTTATTGGAATTTGATTTTCCAACAAATAATATAACACCCAGTGCTCATCCTGTCAAGTGTCCCTCTCAGTGCCAGTCATCCAGTCACCCCAAGCTCCCACCCACCTTCCCTTCCAGGTTTAACCTCTGAAAGTCTATCTTCCATAATAGTTACAATGGAAGAGTAATACTGAATTGCCACACAAATTTAAATGTCTGCAGTGTATACTACAGCATAAAACAAAAAGCAAATTCTCAAGGGGGAAATTCATTATCTTTATCATTGTTATTCTTCTGCAAACATGCTCTTCCTCTTGACTTCTCTTGAGTAATGTCATTACCATTCATTGTCTCCCTTGACTTGAAATCTTGACATGATCTTAATGCTCTCCTAGACCAAATCAAAGTGCTATGAATTCTTGGAATATACCACAATCTCTTGTGTCATGGTTGCCATATCATCTTCAAGGTGAACTACCTTAAGTACTCTGAAAGGCTACTTCCCTCCAGTCTTGCTACCCTAAAAGCTTTCTACCCATACAATGTGGCATGAGTTCTACTTTTCTTTTATCAATCTAATGCTGTAAATTCTTTTTGGCCCCTTACTTGCCTAGAAAAAAAAATTAAATGAACAAAAATCCCCAAAATAATTCAAAGTCCATAATGATTTTAATATAATATAGTTCCTAATATCATTTTTTCATCTCTTCCTTTAGTCTCCCAAAAGAAGTATTTATTGAGTGGTATGTTCAGGTTACTGTTCCTAGTTATAGGGATACATATGTAAACACTGTATTCATGACCCATACCCATGGGCAGCTTTCATTCTAGGGATAATTAACAAATTATTAATTTGTTAAAGAATTAATCTTTAATTCTAGATGTGGTAAGTATTAGGTAGAAGTTAAGTATAGTTTAGGCCCTGACCTTATCTGAGAATCTGGAAATGCTTCCCTGAGGGAGTGATATTTGAACTAAAATTTAAACATGGATAAAACAGAGTGTGGGGGGGGGTGATGGAGCAAAGAGCAATTTTATCAGAGAAAATAGCACAGCATGTGGGACCCACAAACCATATGCTTCAAGCCTACTGATTTATTGATATATACAAAAATCTGTATTTTTTTGCTCCCAAAATATGTGCATATTTTCTTTTCACCTGGATTACTGACCAGACTAAAGACAATAATAATATGTGACTCCAATCACTTCCAGGAAAAAACTGCTTTATTTATCAAGTATTTATGAACTAAAATACTTTCCTGTAGAATTTTTTTTAACCACATAAGCAAAAAGCAACTTTATTTCATAATATGTACTGCAGTATTAAGCTGAAAAATCAAGTTGTACTAATAGTGGAAATATTAATGATTCATGGGATTCTTCTTCTGTTAAGAAACTTCTGGTTCATTTCAAATTTCACCTAGTTTAGTACAACATTTATTTCATTAAAAATCCATTTGCATTTTCTTTGCTAAAAAAATAATCACCCATTAGTATTCTGTACTGGCTTTAGGAAAGTGTTGGTGTATAACTGTGTCAAGAGATTGAGCATCAGTAAGTAACTCTGATATCTCAAATTGCTTGGAGAAAGACATTTTTAATACCATCAGATACCCTTTCCCAATGAATTCTGCAACATTTATCAAAATAAAACTATATCTTCCATTGCCAAGATGACAAAAACAAGACAGATTATGTTTAAAAACAAGAGTGTACGTGTTTTTTTAATGTAGCCACACTCAATCTATTAGCCATTGGACAATGATGAATTAGTGTTACACAAAAGCACACTTACGCGGCAACCATTATCTACATTACTCATCTATCTTAGAATTTCCAGGGTCAGGCAGTTTCACAAAGACAAGTGAAGTATACTAAGACTCATTCAAAAGCTTTCAGAAAATATTTTCACTTTTTAAATGAAACCATTTTTAACCATTACTTTTTAAAATTAGAGAATAGTGCTTAACACTAATGATTATTTCTGACCTTTTGAAACTCTCTCCTGCTTCTGGGAAACAGTACTCTAAATCTTTTGTATATAAATATCACCCTTCCTTTTTCTATATACACAGTAGAAATTTAATTAATATTTGTTGACCTGTAAAATAAGAGGAGTAAAAAAGATCCTAAGATCCCATACATTACTAACATCAAACATTTTTTTGATTGAAATTCTAACAACAACCTTAAGGGATATATGTTCAGATTAGGTTGAGGAAGGCAAAAGGTGTCAGTGATTCTTAGATCAAAAGAAGAAAATCCCTTGAAGGAGGGAAGATTTCGAATTTTTAAGAGAAAGGCTTCTCTTTTCAGGTCAGAGATCCAAGAGAATTATGCTCAAATAACAGCATTCTGAATTAGCTTTCTAAATGATTACTGTGTGACCCATACATTCTTAGACTTCACAGAATTAAGAGATTATTAGGAGTATTTGTTTTAAATAAGAACATCTGTTTGTCATTGATGCAGAGATGATAGAATTGAGGATACTAGCCTGGTTAAAATACAATACTCAACATTTTTCAGGTAGTCAAAACAGTAAAGAATGCTAAAAGACAGTCACACAAAATAAATCCAGACAGAGTTGATATATACACACACACACACACACACACACATACATACACACAGACTCTTTTATTTTGAGAACTCAACACTGAACTTCTGTTACATCTTTGAGGAAAAACAGATTAAGGGCTTTTGATGAGTTTGCAAATTTGTGAAGAGAAATGAACCAGTTTTTATTATAACTGGAGAAAACTACCCTAAAAGCAAAAGGCTGTTACTGATATACATCACAGGGTTTTAGGCAAATCTTTTAAACTTAAATACAAATGATTGTATTTTATAAAATATAAGCATGAATGGTAAAGTAAAAAGATTATCAATCATTTCAAAAATATTGCTGGATAACAAAGTTTTTCAGAATTTCATTAGCTTCCTAAAAGTTTTGATCCAATTTCTGAATAAAGTTCAGAATCAAATTAGATACAATGTTTAAGATATTGAAATATTTATAAAGGGGAAAAAAGATGGTTAATTAAAGCTCTCTAAGCTTAAAGATTACAAATTGACAGAGATTGGCTAAAAACTGCCAGGAAGCAAAGCCCTGTGAATACTTTCATGTTTCTATGTGGACAGGACTTTGTGAGAAAAGAAAACTGGACATTCAAGAAAGAACCTGCTAGAGACACCTGCATACATCTCCCTTGTGGTCATTAATTTGTATTCCAAACAATAATAAACCTAAGAATTTTCTTTCATTTCCTGTCCCCAAAGAGCTAATGTAATAAGTAGGAAATAGTTATAACATTAACCCTACTGTATTAATAATTTCTTTAAGTGTCAATGGTCTAAAATACCAATTAGAAGACAGAGACTGTCAGAACAGATATAAAAAAAGAAGACCCAACTATATGTTATCACAATAAACCCACTTTAATATGAAGACTTAGATCACCAGGAATGGAAAATAACATACTATGTCAGCACTAATATTTTTTTAATTTTAATTATTTATTTAAATTCAATTTAGTTAACATGGAGTGCATTATTAGTTTCAGGGGTAGAATTTGGTGATTCATCAGCACTAATGTTTTTAAAACAGGTAATAGTTCTATTAACCTCAAAGTAGATTCAGAACAAAAAAATATATCAGGGATAAAAAAGGACAACATGTAATGATAAAAAGAATAAATTCTCCAACACTTAATCCTAAACATGTATGCACCTAACAAGAAAGTGTCAAAATGTAAGAAGTAAAAACTGAAGGAACTGAAATGAGAAATCAACAGATCCACTATTGAAGTTAATCATTTCATTTCAATAACTGATAGACAAAGCAAATAGAAAATCAGTCAGAGTAAAGTTGACTTGAATAGCACCATCAATTAGCTTGACCTACTTGGCATTTATGGAATACTTCATCAGACAAGAGAATACATATTATTCTCAAGCTCACATGAAGTATTCACCAATATAAACCACATTCTAGGCTATGAATTACTCCTAAACAATTTTTTAAGATTTTATTTATTTATTCATGAAAGACACAGAGAGAGAGAGAGAGAGAGAGAGGGAGAGAGAGAGAGAGGCAGAGACACAGGCAGAGGGAGAAAGGCTCCATGCAGGGAGCCCAACATAGAACTCAATCCCGGGACTCCAGGATTATGCCCTGGGCTGAAGGCAGACCCTAAACCACTGAGCCACCCAAGGATCCCCTCTCCTAAACAATTTTTTAAAAACAGAAATCTTATGGAGTATATTTTCCGATGACAATGGAAGTAAACTACAAACCAATAACAAAAAGGTAGCATGAAAATATCCAGGTATTTGAAAATTAAATAACACATGTATAAATAAAGCATGGGTCAAGGAGAGGTCTTGATAAATTTTAAAATATTTTCAACTAAATGAAAATGCAACTCATTAAAACTTATGCAGCAAAAGCAGCTATGCTTAGAGGGTAATTTATAGCACTAGATACATGTATTGAAAAAGACGAAGATCTAAAAACCGATAACCTAAGCTTCCACCCTAGGAAAATAGAGTAATTTATACCTAAAGCAAGTAGGAAAAAGAAAATAATAAAACTTAGAGCAGAAATCAATGAAAATGGTTAAAGGAAAAAAATCAACAACACTAAAAGCTGCTTCTTTGAAAACATCAATAAAGTTGATACACCACTAGTCAAGCCAACAAAGAAAACACAAGACACCAGTTACCACACAAAAAAATGAAATATGGTTCATAATTACTAATCCCACAGACATAAAATGATAATAAAGGAAAACAACATGCAATTACATGCCCAATAATCTGATAAATTATATGAAGTCGATCAATTCCTTGGAAGACACAAACTACCAAAACTCATACAAGGAGAAACAGATAATCAGAACTGGTCTGTCTCTATTTAAAAATTGAATTATTAATAAATTTCCAATAACAAAAACACAAGGTACTGATGGTTTTGGCAGTGAATTCCACCAAACATTTAAAGAAGAAGTGTTATAAAGTCTCCAATCCATCAGAAAAGCAAAGCAAAGGGAGTATTTCCCAACTCATTCTATGAGACCAACATCAACTTAATACCGAAAGCAGATAGACATTACAACAAATACAAAGTAAACATCAACATATCTCATAATACATGTCAAAATCTTCAATGAAATAGTAGCAAACCTAATCCAACAATGCATAAAAATAATATATGATGAACAAGTGAGATTTATTCCAGATATGCAGTACTATTTCAACATTTAAAAATCAATGTTGTGCCACCACATCAAAAGGCTAAAAAGAAAAATATGATTCCATCAGGTGACAAAGAAAAAGCATTTGACAAATTCCAACACACTTCTATGACAAAAAGGCTGAGTAAATTTAGAATAGAGGGGGACATCTACAAAAAATCTGCAGCTAACATCTTAGTTAATGGTGAGAAAATGAATAATTTCCTCAAAGCACCATCTAAGCTATTCTCAGATCTAAGGTTGAGACTTGCAACAGAAGAAAAATAACTGACTCCTTCCACTCTGAACTGTTGCATTTTAGTTTCTCTTTCCAGATTTACTTTAAATAACTCTAACATTGATAATCAAACAAAATAAATATTAGTATAATTTTGAGTGAATATTTAAGACTTAAACTGTATACCTCTTTGACTCTAAGCTTCACAGTACAGTGCAACCATTTGTCTTGGTCTTTTTGCTATGTAACAGATACTTATCAAACAAAAATACTAACAGAGTGAAAGACTGCAAATCATAATTTATTCACTTGTTTAAATCAAATTCTTCATCTAAATATATTCCACAAATATTTTAAGCATAATGTATTAATTTTTCTAAAAATATTCTGGTAGGTGGGAAAATAATTGGTATTTTATCTATTTCCAAATTGTTATTTACCTATAACATGCAATTTGGATTTCAGAATTTATAGTAATGTAGGAATTATAAATATTTTATTTTTTTAAGAGAGAATAGGGGGGTAATGGCAGAGGGAGAAGGGGACAGAGAATCTTAAGCAGGCTCCATGCCCAGGGTGGAGCCTGACACATGGCTCGATCTCACAACCCTGAGATCATGACCCAAGCGGAAATCAATACTTGGATGTTTAACCAACTGAGCCACTCAAGCACCCCAAAATTGTAAATATTCTTAAGATAATTACACATTTTGGCAGTTATTACACAAATGCATGTTTGTTCAAAGTATTCTAATCCACAAGTACAAAAGGTAGACAATGAAATTCATTCTGAATCTACCCTTCCACTCCCATGCCAAGTGTAGGAAAATCACTGTTAAACATTTGGTAGATTATCTACCATAAATGTATACAAAAAAGAATATTATGATTTTTTTCTGGTTTGTGGTAATTTCTCTGGCAAAATTTTAGTATCTATGTACTTTATGTGTATTATAAGATATTACACTCAAACTCTCTCTGACGTAAATGTTCTCATCAAACATAAATCAGTAATTCTGAGATAGTTTTTACATATTAACTAGAAGCCCTTTTTCCTCACCATTGTCTAGAAAATGTGATCCACAAACCTGGAAAAAATAAAAGTATACATGTTAGTTTCAAACTACAAATTAGTGATAACAATTATATTGAGAAAGTGATATTTTGTAACTGATTTTTAAAGATCTAGTGAAATCTTTTAAATTTCAGTAATAAATCAAATGTGTTTATCTTAGAAACTATGGAAGAAAAATGTAATGGGAGAAAAATGATCTGAAATTAAATGTAAAGAAAAAAACAAACTTCAAAGAAGTAATGTATACTTCAAAGGAAAACAAAAGAGAATCTTAAGGCAATACACTATAAAAGTCCCTTTTGTCTAATTATTGCATTCCTTAGAGATAACTCTAATTCCCAAAGTTATAAAATATTATTTATTTGAATAATAAATATTAAAAATATGATTTGAATGTATGCACACATGCTGAAATATTATGGCAAAACTTAGATATTAGATACCTAACATATATATTAGATACTTCTACACTATAATATTAAATATGTACAAATATAATTTATTTTCCTTTTTTTTCCTCTGTAGATCTTCTGGACTTAATGCACAGAATAACACAGTGGGATTAAATCTTGTATTGTGTCAGCCTTTTGAGAATTAGATTTGGTGATAAAATGTTAATGAAAGGAAATTAGAGATTTGTAGAAATAGAGCTATGATAATCTTTATAGTTTTACAAACATTCTCCCTTCATAAGCAAGAAAACTGTAGCTAAGAACTATGATTTTTCAAAGAACATGGAAACCTAAAAAGCAATTTCTTTTATGTAAATATTTAAATTTTCACTCATTTCTAATGAAAAGAATGTTGTAATGATTACAGTACTCTACCAGTAATAAAGCTAAGGCCTGTCCCATTCATTGCCACCTTCTCTACTCAGTGACACAGGAACTGATACTTGAAGCTCAAATAAGCACTCACTGTGAGAACCATGGCTAAACTAAACAGCAATAATTCTGAGTTCCACACGAGGTGTTATGTACACTGTTTCAAGTAAAAATGCTGGAGATTATTATCAGGAAATCCAGAGAAACTTTCCTAGTATTTTTCTATTTCAACCACTTTACCACTTATAAACAGTAGAGCCTTGGGCTTATTAGTGCTCAATTGACTTCATATTTCTTATGATTAGTAAATGAATTCATTTTTATAAATCTCTTAAATTAGGGCTAGATATATAATAATAGCATAGTAGGTTCTAAGTATTATTACCATTGATGTGATGATGATTATGATGATGTTTGAAATTGACAGCAAGATAGTAGATTCTATTACTCTGCATCATCAATGGAACTTTGTGTAGAAAGAAACTAACTATAGGTCTATTTTGTGTGTGAGAGAGAAGAAAACGTGTGAGTGTATATATATACACACACAAATATTCTTCTATATGTTTATATTTTTTCTTCATAAATGTTTTGATACAAAAAACACATAAATGCAATTTTAAAATTCTTATGTATGCATTATATAAACATCTTATATGTTACCCGGAGAATATATTTACTTAAGTAACTCATAATAAATACCAATGTTAAGATATTTGATTAGGCTTTGTCTTATCCACTTCTAATAACAAAATCTATTATATAACACATAAACCTTATTTTATTTGATTAAGCCACTGTCTTGTACTTCAAGGATGAAGAAAAAGTGCACGAAACAAAGCAAAGAAAGGAATTTTGTCTAGATCTTCTGAAATACTCCATACAGAAGGAATAAGGGCTTTGAGAACCTATGTTAGGTGCCAATGACAATCTGCTTGTATTGCCAGTCAGAGCGTGAACCTGACCTGGCTATTGAGTATTTAACCTTCAAGAAGTAGAGCTGATATTTTCTCTTATACATGAAATAAATTTATTGGTGAACTGCTAGAGGTTAAGCTATGAGTAATAAAAGTGCTCCCTACCCTCAATTTTTCTTAAGTCTTGAAGGGTAGATAAAACATGCACTATTACCAATTTCTTAAATGATACAGAGAAGAAAGTGGTGTAAATTGTTATTTACTAGACATTCTCCACATGGATGTCTCACAACGAAAATCAGTCAGGGTAAGGGAAGAACTATTATCTGGAGGTTTCTTTAACTTCTCTCTGTGGGAAACCCATGGGTTAAGGCTAAGGTATGGAATTTCTGAGCTCTCTAAGAAGTGGGGAGGCAGCAAAAATCACAATGACCACTTGTAGCAAGAAGACAGTGTCATGATACAACAGAATGAAAGGGAAAGGTGAGGTAGTGTAATGTAGACAATGAAAAAAAGACAGATAGGCAGAAAGTGTTCGTAGTGACACAAATGTGAAAATTCTTAGCAAGGATTTCTGGGAAATTTTGGCAAGTCACGATGTGTGGTATATACACACATTACAACATTCTTTAAGATTACTAGAAGCAATTATTTTTTGAATGTTGTTCTATATAGTGTTGAGGCTGTGGGGAACCATGGCTTATACCTGGATTATATATGAATTAGCCCAAAGTACTTTCACAGTTAAAGGAAATTCTTTAAAGTTGAACTCATCTTAGGAAGTTTCACAAAAATAGCCTTTGATCTATCCATGAAGAGGTGAGCAGTATTTTGTATATGGGAAACTGTCATCCTATTCATGAAGAATTCTGAAAATAAAAACAGTGAAGTTTTACATAGTGAATTTGTACAAATATATTAGAAACTTTCATAAATGTAGTGATATAAAATGTGAGACTTAAAGGTTAGTAGCTGCCATTTCTTAAAGAGCTTTGAATTTGAGCTATCAGAATTTAAGATGCTTGGAGCCTCACAAAAACACTGTTCTTAACTCCAATGGTAATATGCAGGAAGAGTTGAAGTAAAGCAGAAATTAAGACAAAGAGATTTTATAACATAGGCAACACTACAAGCAAAAAGAATTACATGTCCAAATAGGGTGATAAAGAGAAAAGCAAAATGTAAAACATTTTAAATATTGCTTCTTAAAACAACTGCTATCAAATATTTAGATCAATGATATATATTAATGCTATTTGTAGTGACATGATGCTTTATTTAAAAGAAAACGTAAAACCAGATAAAATTAAATTTAATTCTATCAAATTTATTATTGTATTATTTATTTTCACCTAAAAATTATTGTATTATTTATTTTCACCTAAAATTTTTATTCTCTGGTATAAAACCAGTTGATATCTATTAAACAGTGCCTAGAACATGGTTCTATATTAGTGTTCAGATTAAGTGTGTAAATCCCCAAATTATCTATTTTTTTACTTCATTTAGAAGACATCATGAAGATTTCATCAATAAGCTATGGTCCACTGTTTGGTTACTCATTATATCTTCATTAGACTCTTATAATTTTCAGTTGCACCATTCAAAGTTAGAAATAGTGAAAGACATTAAGGCCCAATTCAAAAGTCACATTAGTATATATCTGATTTTAAGCACACGCATACAGGTCAGATTTGATGCTAAGTGTCAAAAGCTTAAGCACACAAACAACAAATTGTTCTATTGTTTAGACAGAAACAAACGTAAGGGAAAAGCACAATGAAACTTACGTTTTTACATTTAAGTATCTTCATACACTCAGAAACCAATTCTACTCTGATATCCCATCTAATGCTAGCATATTAAGAGACTTTTTCTTCTTCACAAATCCCAAGGCAACAGATTCTCACAGAAGTGTTAATTGGCACTGATTTGATACAGGGATTCTTTTTCTTTAAGTGTCTACAAAAAAATGAGATTATTTTCTGTAATAACTGTTCAGATTTAACAGCATTGACATAGGGCAGAGAAATCAATTCAAAGAGTTTCTAAATAAATAATGTACCAAATTCTAGACCTAAACCACAACTTGGACTTAAATGGCAAGGAAAATGTAAAGTATTTTTAAATAAATTAATGACAGTAAATTAAAGAAAATATTTTATTTTAAATTTCTAGGACATTATTATTTAAGGAAATTATCCCAAATTCTTGAAATTTTTCTAAATCGCATAGGGAAACCAAAACATTAACCATGAAGTTTAATTTTTCTTTTGTTGGGATGCCGGGGTCACTCAGGTCGTCATCCTGGGATCTGGGATTGAGTTCCACATCAGGCTCCCTGTGAGGAGGAGCCTGCTTCTCCCTCTGCCTATGACTCTGCCTCTCTCTCTCTTCTGTGTCTTTCATGAATAAATAAATAAATCTTTAAAACAAATAATTTTTCTTTTGTTTAAACAAAGTTCATGGGGACAGGTGGTTTCAAGATGGTGGCATAGCAAAATCCTGAACTTACCTCCACCCACAGATATAACAAATCTATAACTAAATGTGGAATGATTCCCTCTGAAAGGGACCTGAAAATTGAAGAAAGTTTTCTCATCAAAGGATAAAAGGACATTGAGATGGGAAAGAAGCAGACACATGAGCTCCCCCAGCAGGGGGAAACACCTGAGTTGTGATGAGTAACAAGAAGGCTATCAAAAGTAAGCAACTTTTCCCTAAGAAGCAAGGGATTCAACCTCCACATCAGCCACCCCAAACCTTAGATCCTCAATAGGGGAGACGAACCCTCAAAACAAAGGATTTTAAAAATCAACAAGGAATATGTTCAGGAAAACTATAAAACTGTAGAGAATGAAAATCCTGCTCCTGAAGGGCTTATGCATAGACTCACATGAACAGAAACCAGTACAAAAACATCAATTTGAAAAGCACAAAGATAAGGGAGACCCATTTACTAACTTTCAAGTATCTGGCAAAGAGGCAAGAAACAGTAGGAACTTTCCCTGGGCACTGAAATAATGGTGGAAGGCAATTATGTGATAGGAGTCTACCTTATTAATACCAACAGTGGTGAGTGGCATTTGGGAATTCTTCCTCTAACCTTCTAGCAAAAGTGAGTGTGCCAGCTGAGTGACCCACCCATCAACATGCTGCAGCAGTCAGGGAAGTATCTGCAGCCAGGCTAGAGGCAAATTTCGCCACCAACATGCCTTAGCAGTGCTAGACACAAACTAAATTCAGGCCAGGGGCCAACCCCCACCCACCACAGTTACAGCCCTGTCACAACAGAGAGACACACACAGTACACAAAGGAGATACGCTCTAAACATCTGGCTCTGATGAGAGGGTAGACTCTGATTCTGGGCCCCATAGGACATCTCCTACATATGAAGATGGAAAGAGGTACGCAATTTACATAATAAATAAAACAAACAAAACACATAAACACACACACACATGGAGTTAGGCAAAATGAGGGAATAGAAAAATATGTTCCAAACCAAAGAATAAGACAAAATTCCAGTAGAAGAACTAAACAAAACAGAGATAAACAAATTACCTGATAAAGAGTTCAAAGTGATGGTCATAAAGATGCTCAACGAACTTGGGAGAATTGAAGAACACAGTAACAGCTTGGACAAAGAGACAAAACACTAAAAAGTACCAAAAAGAGAAGTTAAAACTGAACTGAAAAATACACTAGAGGGGCTCAAAAGAATGGATAAAGCAGAAAAATCAGTGAGCTGAAAGACAAAGCCATGAAACTCACCCACACACAGCAGCAAAATGAAAAAAAAAGTATTTTTAAAAGGTGAAGACACTTACAGGGACCTCTACAAAAACATCAAGTGGAGTAACATTCATATTACAGGAATCCCAGAAGGAGAAGGGAGAAAGGGTCAGAAAATTTTTTTGAAAAAATAATGTTTGAAAAATTCTCTAATCTGGAAAAAGAATCAGACACCCAGGTCCAAGAACCCAAGAGAATCCCAAAAAAGATGAATCCAAAGAGATCCACCCAAGACACATTATTATTAAAATAGTAAAATTAAGGAAAAAGACAGAATCCTAAAAGCAACAAGACAAAATAATGTTTAGATGCAAGGGAAATCCCATAAGGCTATCAGTAATTTTTCAACAGATACTTCACAGGGCACAATGGAGCAGCATGATATATTCAAAGTGCTGAAAGAAAAAAACTCCAAGAATTCCCTACTCAGCAAAACTGTTATTCAGAATTGAACAACAAATTAGTAGTTTTACAGATAAGGAAAAGCTAAAGAAGTTCATCAACACTAAACTGGGCCTATAAGAAATGTGAAAGTAATATCTTTAATCAGAAGAAAAATGATACTAAGTAATAATAAGAAAATATGAGAAAGTAAAAATCTCACTAGAAAAGGTAAATATATTACAGAGGCAGTGGATCAATCACTTATAAAGCAAGCATAAAGATTAAAAGAAAAACTAATCAGATCAAGTAAAATTACAATAGTTAGTTAAGAAGAGCATAATAGAATATTTAAAATGTGTCATCAAAATACATAATGTAAGGGGAGGAGAGTATAAAGGTAAATCCTTGAAATATTTTAAAAATTAAGTTGCTATTAACTTAGAATAATATTTACATGGGATATTTTATGTGAACCTCATGAAAACCACAGAGAAAAAACATATAGTGAACATCCAGAAGAAAATGAGCAAGGAAACTAAACATACACTAAAGAGAACCATCAAACCACAAGGGAAGTGAGGAAAGGAAAGTACAAAAATAGCCAGAAAATAATTAACAAAATGGCAGCAACTATATACTTATAATTACTTATAAAGTAAACAGAATACATTTGCAAATCAAAAGAGAGAGATTGAGTAGATTAAAAAACAAGACCCATCTATATACTGTATACAAGAGACTCACTTTGGAAATAAGGATATACACAGACTGAAAGTGAAGGGATAGAAAAAAATATTCCACACAAATGGAAATGAAAAGAAAGCTAGAGATACTTAACTCACATCAGAAAAAATAGACTTTAAAATAAAGACTGTGATAAAATACAAACAAGGACATGATGATAAAGTGGACAATATAGCAAAAAGATAAGATTGATATAGGCATCCAGTATAAAAGTGTCAAAATATATAAAGCAATCATTAATATATCTCGAGGGAAAATTGAAAAGACTGTAACAACAGAGAATTTTAATACTCCACTTTCAGTCAATGGATAAATCCAGATAAAAATATCAATAAGGAAATATTGACCTTAACTGACACATTAGACATGACAGATTTAACTGACATATAAAGAATATTCCATCCAAAAGCAACACAATAAACATTTTTCTCAAATACACATGGAACATTTTCCAAGACAGATCACATTTGGGCCACAAAGAAAATCTGAATATATTAAGAAAATAAAAATAATATCAAGTATCTTTTCCAACCACAACTGTATGAAACCAGGAATTAATTACATGAAGAAAATGAAAAAAAAATAATGCTGAGATTAAATAGCAAACTACTGAAAAACCAATGCGACACAAACATAAAATAAATACAAAAATACTAGACGAATGATAACAGAAATATGACATATCCAAAATCTAGGGGATTGAGCAAAAACTATTCTAAGAGGGTAGTTCATATCAATACTACCATACCTGCAGAAACATGAAAACTCTCAAATAAACAATCTGGCTTTATATCGAAAGGGCTATAGGTGCTGATCTGTGCACAGTTGAAACTCTTGACTACACAAAAACTTAATAGCTTACTGTTAACCAGAAGCCTTATTACAATTAACACATATTGTATATGTATGTATTATATATTGTAATAACTACAATAAAGGAAGGCAGAAAAAAGAAAATGTTAAGAAAATCTTAAGGAAGACAATATACATTACAGTCCTTTATTGTATTTATAAAAAAAATCCATGTTTAAGTGGATCTGCAGAGTTGAAATCTGTATTGTTCAAGAGCCAACTGTAAATACAACTAGAGATGAAAGAGAACAGTTACAATGGATAGTACATAAATACCAAAAAGTTATGAGATTATGAATAATTATCTGTCAATAAATTGGACAACCTAGAAGAAATGCATCAATTCCTAGAAACATGTAATCTTCCAAGACTAAATCACAAAGAAACAGAAAATATGAGTACAAATTACAAGTTAAAAGATTGAAACAATAACCAAAAATTTCCCAAAAAAACAAAAGTCCAAGATCAGAGAATTTTACCAGTGAATTCTACCAAAGATTCAGAGATCTAACACCTATTTATCTCAAATTCTCCCAAAAATCTAAAGAGGAGGAAAAGCTTCCTAATTCATATTTCAAGGCCAGCCTTTTTGATACCAAAACCAGATAAGACCATTACCAAAGAGAAAATTATCAGTCAGTATCTTTAATTAACACAGATTAAAATCCTCAAAAAATATTAGCAAACTGAATCTAATGACACGTTAAAGGGACAAAACACAATAATCAAGTGGAATTCATTACAGGTATGCAAGGATGGTTCAATGATTGAAAATCATTCAATATATGTCACATTAAAAGGAAATGAAAAATAAAAATCATCACCATCTCAGCTGATGGAGAAAAAGTATTTGACAGAAGTCGTCATCCATTTGTGATAAAAAACTCTCCATAAAGTATGCAGGGAGTAGACAAAATCCTATAGCTAAGAACAAGACAAGGATGCCTGCTCTTGTCACTACTACCCAACAAAATACTGTCAAATGTAGCCAAAGCACTTAGGCAAGGAAAAGAAATATAAGGCATCCAAATTGGGAAAGAAGAAGTAAAATTGTGACTATTTGCAGATGACATGATACTATACGTAGAAAGCCCTAAATAATCCACCACAAAAAAACTATTATAATAAATAAATAAATTCAATAAAATTACAGGATGCAAAATCTGTAAAATTTCAAGACATAAAATTAATCCAGAAATCTTTTGCATTATTAGAAGAACTAATAATGTTTAAATGTCTATTCTACCTGAAACAATCTATAGATTGAATGTAATACCTATCAAAATTATTATAGAATCTTTCATATAAATTAAAAAACTATCCTAAAATTTGTATGAAACCACAAAAAACCCTGAATAACTGAAGTGAACTTGACAAAGAATAAAACTGGAGGTATCATGCTCCCTGATTTCAAAGTATACTACAAAGCTACAGTAATAGTAACAGTCATTGATACAAAAACAGACATACAGATCAATGAAAGAGAACTAATAGCCCATAAATAAGCACACAAATATATGTATAATTAATCTATAACACAGGAGCCCAGAATATATAATGTAGAAAGAATAGTCCTTTTAACAGTGTTGGGAAAACTCATTGGTCATATGCAAAGGATTCAAACTAGACCCTACCTTACACCACCCAGAATTAACTGAAAATGGGTTAAAGACTTGAATTTAATACCTAAAACCGTAATATTCATAGAAGACAACATATGTAGCACATTCCTTGACATCACTTTAACTGACATCTTTGTGTATCTGAAGCCAAAGGCAAGTGAAACAAAATCAAAACTAAAAAAAAAAAAAAGTGAGGTGATCAAACTAAAACCTTCTGCAAAGTAAAGAAAGCCATAATCAAAATGAAAAGGCAACCTAGTGAGTAGAAGAAGACACCTACACTTGTGATAATTACTTTATACTGAAATAGTGAAAGGGATTATAGTGGAAAGGAGAGAAAATGAGTGGGAAAAATTAGAGAGGATGACAAAACATGAGAGACTCTAACTCTGGGAAATGAACAAGGGGTAGTGGAAGGGGAGGTGGGTGGAGGAATAGGCAGTGAGGAGGGCACTTGACGGGATGAGCACTGGGTGTTGTAATATATGTTGGCAAATCATACTTCAATAAAAAAATTAAAAACAAGACAAAAAATAAATATACTTAAAGCATAAAATTAAAAAAATGGTGATTATGCTGCCAAGTGCAACTAAAATATGGAAGAAAACAAGTGTTTAAAATAAAAGGGAAAAACATTTACCCTCTTATTGTCCTTTGTCTATATGTGAAAGATAACCACTCTTTTTAAAAATCAATTACTAGCTCATACTATTATAGTTTTCTTTTGGTTGAAAACACTGTCCTTTAAAGGTATACTGAAGGGGGATTTTATTTCATTTCCAAAAATCAAAATTTGCTCTTTGTCTTCAATCAACTATCTTCCTCAAATTATTTTGTATATTACTGAGATGATAACATTTACATTCCTCTCTGTAACTTAAAGTCTTCAATACACTGAGCATAGATTACTTTTAAATTTTTAAACTCAGGGATCCCAGGGGGGCTCAGCAGTTTAGTGCTGCCTTCAGCCCAGGGCCTGATCCTGGAGACCTGGGATCGAGTCCCACATTGGGCACCCGGTGCATGGAGCCTGCTTCTCCCTCTGCCTCTGTCTCTGCCTCTCTCTCTCTCTCTGTGACTATCATAAATAAATAAATAAAATATTTAAAAAAATTTTTAACTAGAGGGGGCGGGGCAGGATGGCAGAGGAGTAGGGTCCTCACCTCACCTGGCCCGACCAACTTACCTAGATAACTTTCAAATCATCCTGAAAACCTACGAATTCAACCTGAGATGTAAAGAGAGAACAGCGGGGAACGCTACAGAGAGAAGGGTTTTGCTTCTAACAAGGTAGGAAAGCGGCGGGGGGTGGGGGGTTCAAAATACTCAAGTTGGGGAGGGGCCGCCGCGAGGACCCGGCTAAGGCCTGCAGGGACAGGAAAGCCCGGCCCTAGAGAAGCAGGAACTTTAAAACTCCGCACCGGATTCTTCCCAGGAAAAGCGCTTAGCGGGGAAATCCAGCAGATTCACAGGAGGGGCAGTGGAGCCTCCAGTCTCCCCAAGTCACTAACAGAGAAAGTGCAATCTGGGGACAGCGCCCCACACCCCGCTGGCCGAGCTCGGTAAAGGCTGAAGCGCCCGGCGGGCCTCAGGGAGAAGCCGATCCGCGGGGGGCAGCTCCAGGCAGAGGGGGCTGCGCCTGCTGCCTTCGGGAGCCGTGGACCCGGGAGCACGATTCCAGCAGCCCAGGGTGCCGGGGGACACAGCCCAGGATCCTGCGCTCCCCCCCCCGGGACAGGTGGAGGCCGGGAGGGCACAGGACAGCGAGGACGCTCCTGCCGCAGGGCGCTGCACAGATCAGTGCCACGCGCCCCGGGAGCACCTAGGCCAGTGTGGAAAATTGCAATGGCCCCGGGAGCTGTGGTAGTTACTGGGAGCTGACTCCAGGGCAGGAGAACCGGCCACTGCCAGTGTGGTTGCTCCTCCTGGTGTCACCCTGTGCCAGGGAGCAGCGGGGCCCCAGGGAACAGAGGCCTTGTCGGGTCAACAGCTCTCAGTGAGCCCGGCACCCAGCGGGGGGCGGGGGTGCTCCCCCAGGTGCACACACCTGAGAGTCAGCACAGCAGGCCCCTCCCCTGGAAGACCAGCTGGAAGGACAGGGGAAGAGCAAGTTCTTGACTGAGCAGCTCTGGAAAGCTCCAGGAATCATCTAGGGTGAAATTTATTTAGGTCCTGCTTGATATTCTTGACACAGCCTGCTCATACAGCCACTCTGCACTGAGCAAAGACTAGAAAGAAGTCACCACAAATAAAAAGAATCAGAAACAGTACTCTCTGCCACAGAGCTACAGAATTTAGATTACAATTCGATCTCAGAATCCCAATTCAGAAGCACAATTATAAAGCTACTGGTGGCTCTAGAAAAAAAGCATAAAGGATTCAAGAGACTTCATTACTGCGGAATTTAGATCTAATCAGGCTGAAATTAAAAATCAATTAAATGAGATGCAATCCAAACTGGAGGTCCTAATGACGAGGGTTAATGAGGTAGAAGAGTGAGTGACAAAGAAGACAAGTTGATGGCAAGGAAGGAAGCTGAGGAAAAAAGAGAAAAACAATTAAAAGATCATGAGGAAAGGTTAAAGAAAATAAATGACAGCCTCAGAAGGAAAAAAAATCTACATATAATTGGGGTTCCAGAGGGTGCAGAGAGGGACAGAGAACCAGAAAGCATATTTGAACAAATCATATAGCTGAGAACTTACCTAATTTGGGGAGAGAAACAGGCATTCAGATCCAGGATATAGAGAGATTCCCCCCAAAAATCAATGAAAAACGCTCAACACCTCGACATTTAATAGTGAAACTTGCAAATTCCAAAGATAAAGACAAAATCCTTAAAGCAGCAAGAAACAAGAGATCCCTAACTTATATAGGAGAAATATTAGATTAATAGCACACTTCTCCACAGAGACCTGGCAGGCTAGAAGGGGATGGCAGGATATGTTCAGGGTCCTAAATGAGAAGAACCTGCAGCCAAGAATACTCTATCCACCAAGGCTCCCATTCAGAATACAAGGAGAGACAAAGAGCTTCCCAGATAGGCAAAAACTGAAAGAATTTGTGACCACCAAACCAGCTCACAAGAAATATTAAGTGGGACTCTGTAAAAGAAAGAGGAAGCCCAAAGAAATAATTCACAAAAATAGGGACTGAATAGGTATCATGATGACACTAAATTCATATCTTTCAAATGGTAACTCTGAATGTGAATGGGCTTAATGATCCCATCAAAAGACACAGGGTTTCAGACTGGATAAAAAAGCAAGGCCCATCTACTTGCTGTCTACAGGAGACTCATTTTAGACCAAAGGACACCTCCAGCCTGAAAATGAAAGGTTGGAGAACCATTTACCATTCAAATGGTAAACCATTAGCCAGGCTTATTGAAAACAAAAAAGACTCTAATTAATAAAATCATGAATGAGAAAGGAGAGATCAAAAGCAATACTAAGGAAAATACAAATGATTATAAAAACATATTATGAGCAGCTATACGCCAATAAATTAGGCAATCTAGAAGAAATGGACGCATTTCTGGAAAACCACAAACTACCAAAACTGGAACAAGAAGAAACAGAAAACCTGAACAAGCCAATAACCAGGAAGGAAATTGAAGCAGTCATCAAAAACCTCCCACAAGACAAAAGTCCAGAGCCAGATGGCTTCCCAGAGGAATTCTATAAAACGTTTAAAGAAACCATACCTATTCTACTTAAGCTGTTCAGAAAGATAGAAATGGATGAAATACTTCCAAACTGGTTTTATGAGGCCAGCATCGCCTTAATTCCAAAACTAGACAAAGACCCCACCAAAAAGAAGAATTATAGACCAATATCCCTGATGAACACAGATGCAAAAATTCTCAACAATATACTAGCCAATAGGATCCAACAATACATTAAGAAGATTATTCACCATGACCAAGTGGGATTTATCCCCGGGATGCAAGGCTGGTTCAACACTCATAAAGCAATCAATGTGATTGGTCATATCAACAAGAGAAAAAACAAGAATCATATGATCCTCTCAATAGATGCAGAGAAAGCATTTGGCAAGATACAGCATCCATTCCTGATCAAAACTCTTCAGAGTGTAGGGATAGAGGGAACATTCCTCAGCATCGTAAAAGCCATCTATGAAAAGCCCACAGCAAATATCTTCTTAACGGGGAAACACTGGGAGCCTTTCCCCTAAGATCAGGAACACAACAGGGATGTCCACTCTCACCACTGCTATTCAGCATAGTACTAGAAGTCCTAGCCTCAGCAATCAGGCAACAAAAAGAAATAAAAGGCACACAAAGTGGCAAAGAAGAAGTCAAACTCTCCCTCTTTGCAGATGACATGATACTGTATGTAGAAAACCCAAAAGACTCCACCCCAAGATTGCAAGAACTCATACAGCAATTTGGTAGCGTGGCAGGATACAAAATCAATGCCCAGAAGTCAGTGGCATTTCTATACACTAACAATGAGACTGAAGAAAGAGAAATTTGAAAGGAGTCAATCCCGTGTACAATTGCACCCAAAAGCATAAGATACCTAGGAATAAACCTAACCAAAGAGGTAAAGGATCTATACCCTAAAAACTACAGAACACTTCTGAAAGAAATTGACACAAAGACACAAAGAGATGGAAAAATATTTCATGCTCATGGATTGGCAGAATTAATATTTTGAAAATGTCCATGCTACCCAGGGCAATTTACACATTTAATGCAATCCCTATCAAAATACCATGGACTTTCTTCAGAGAGTTGGAACAAATCATCTTAAGATTTATGTGGAATCAGAAAAGACCCCGAATAGTCAGGGGAACATTGAAAAAAGAAAACCAGAGCCGGGGGCATCACAATGCAGGATTTCAGGTTATACTACAAAGCTGTGCTCATCAAGACAGTGTGGTACTGGCACAATAACAAACACATAGATCAATGGAACAGAATAGAGAACCCAGAAATGGGCCCTCAACTCTATGGTCAACGAATATTTGACAAAGCAGGGAAGACTATCCACTAGAAAAAGGACAGTCTCTTCAATAAATGGTGTTGGGAAAATTGGACATCCACATGCAGAAGAATGAAACTAGACCATTCTCTTACACCAGACACAAAGATAAACTCGAATGAAAGATCTAAATGTGAGACAAGAGTCCATCAAAATCCTAGAGGAGCACACAGGCAACACCCTTTTTGAACTTGGCCACAGCAACTTCTTGCAAGATACATCTATGAAGGCAAGGGAAACAAAAGCAAAAAATGAACTATTGGGACTTAATCAAGATCAAAACCTTCTGCACAGCAAAAGAAACAGTCAACCAAACTAAAAGACAATGTACAGAATGGAAGAAGATATTTTCAAATGACCTATCAGATAAAGGGCTGGTATCCAAGATCTATAAAGAACTTATTAAACTCAACAGCAAAGAAACAAACAATCGAATCATGAAATGGACAAAAGACATCAACAGAAATCTCACCAAAGACAACATACACATATCCAACAAGCACATGAGACAATGCTCCGCATCACTTGCCATCAGGGAAATTCAAATCCAAACCACAATGAGATATCACTGCACACCAGTGAGAATGGGGAAAATTAACAAACAACAAATGTTGGAGAGGATGTGGAGAAAGGGGAACACTTTTGCACTGTTGGTGGGAATGTGAACTGGTGCAGCCACTCTGTAAAAACTGTGTGGAGGTTCCTCAAAGAGTTAAAAATAGACCTGCCCTACGACCCAGCAATTGCACTGCTGGGGATTTATCCCAAAGATGCAGATGCAATCAAATGCCGGGACACCTGCACCCCGATGATTATAGCAGCAATGTTCACAATAGCCAAACTGTGGAAGGAGCCTCGGTGTCCATCGAAAGATGAATGGATAAAGAAGATGTGGTCTCTGTATACAATGGAATATTACTCAGCCATTAGAAACGACGAATACCCACCATTTGCTTTGACGTGGATGGACCTGGAGGGTATTATGCTGAGTGAAATAAGTCCATCGGAAAAGGACAAACATTATACGGTCTCATTCATTTGGGGAATATAAAAAATATTGAAAGGGAATAAAGGGGAAAGGAGAAAAAATGAGTGGAAAATATCAGAAAGGGAGACAGGACATGAGAGATTCCTAACTCTGGGAAACGAACTAGGGGTGGTGAAGGTGAGGTGGACGGGGGTGGGGGTGACTGGGTGACGGGCACTGAGGGGGGCACTTGATGGGATGAGCACTGGGTGTTATTCTATATGTTGGCAAATTGAACACCAATAAAAAATAAGTTTATAAAAAAAAAACCTAAACAGGAAAAATTAATCTGGAAAATATCAAGAATATCGAGCAACTTTTAAAAGAACAAAGTGAAGAAAATAAAAGTGTCTATGAAGGAACAAGATTCAAATATCTCATCATTAATCTTGGACCAAAGAATACTGGGGAGAGTCATAAGCATCACTGATTTTGTACCCAGAGTTCATGATCTACCCCAATCAATGATTGAGGCTAAAGTACTATTTTCACAGAAAGGACATAGGAAATTTTAACCTAGAGAATTATGAGGTTGATTTTTACCAAAAAATAATAACTACAATAAATAAATATTTTTTGCACTAATATGAAAAATAATGTTTTATCTAGCATTTATAGAATATATTTTGAGATGTCAGTATTATGCACTATCATAGCAATAAAGGTAATTTTGCTAAAACATAGTTGTAGGCTGACTGAATATTCATCATAACACAAAAAGGCAGTTTATTTAGTGTTTACCTCCACAAAATCTAAAGCCATACTGCCAGACTACTGGATTCAAGCAACAGTACTACTTATGAGTTATATGACTTCACATAATTTTCTCTCTGCATCAGTTTTCACAGCTATAAAAGGGACCTGGCATGAACTACATGGTATAAAAGAGTTTGTTGCCAAGGTAACTGTTTTCATCATTATGTTTGCCTCTGATAAGCATAAAAAATTTTATAATTGTTAAAACAGGAAGAAAAAAATTTTAAATGAGTTTGAAACTGAATTTCTGTATCATCTTTAAGTTTTAATAAGTTTTCTTGTGTTAATAAAATATTCAAACAAAATACATTATTATGAGCTTGTACAGTTTGGGGAGCATGTTTGGTAATAAGGTTCATACTATTCTCCCAACAAACCAAACCACTACTGCATCTTTAATACTAGATTCTCAGTAGATGATGAGGGGATAAATGAAGAAATCCTAGCAGCTGTTGATTAGCAAAATTACTTGCATGCTTACTGGCATACTACTGTGGCAACTATTCTTTGTACTGTAAAAGGGACCCAGTAATATTTATTATGTGATATATAAAGTTAATATTCTGCACTAAGTATTTGTCTACTATTTTCACTAAAAGACTGCTGGTGTCTACTCATAAGAAAGAAAGAGAGAGGGCCACCTGGGTGACTCAGTTAAGCCTCTGCCTTTGGCTCAGGTCATGATCTCAGGGTCCTAAGATACACCCTGCTCAGTGGAGAGTCTGCTTCTCCTACTCCCTCTGCTCCTCCCCTCTGCTCGTTTTCTCTCTCTCTTCCAAATAAATAATCTTAAAAAAATAGACTGAACAGAAATAGCAATTAGACGGATGTGGTAAAACTGGCTATTCAAATGATTCTAAATTAAAAATTCAAATCTTGTCTCAAATGATTAGATATCTAATTCAGAAAAGAAGGCAAAGTGTGACAACCAGTATTTAAAATTGAGAGGAAGCCATGTTTAAATGCATTTCTCTAAAATCTCTACTTCTTAGATCATATAAAACTACAGAAAAGCTATATGCTTGGATTCTATTAATTAAGCCCTCTTACAGAAATACCTTACATGTAAGTAGTCATTATCATAGGCTGAATAATGTCCTCCTCACCCACATCCCAAAGAAAGATGGGCCTATGTCCTAATTTCTGAAATCCATGTGTTAGTTCACATGACTAAGAGGAATTAAGGTATCAGATGGAGTTAAGATTACCCATCAGGTGAATTTTAAAGAGGGAGAGTACCCTGGAGTAGGCAAGTATACCCAATATAATCACAGTGGTCCATAAAAAGAGAAGAGGAAAACAGAAGAGAACCAATACAAATGGCAGAGTGATAAGAACTAAGTGGTGCTGCAGGCTTTGAGGATGAAGGAGAAAGACGAGAAGCCAAAGTATGCAGGCAAACTCTAGAAACCATAAAAGACATGGAAATAGATTCTCCCTCGAGCCTGGAGAAAGAACTTGGCCTTCTGATAACCTGATTTTAGCCCAGTGAGACCTATTTTGGACTTTGGATGTCCAGAACTATAAGATGATAAACTTGTGTTGTTTTAGGCTATGCAATATTTTGCCTTTAGTTATAGCAGCAATAGGAAACTAATACGGATTTTGGTAAATGAAAGTGGCATGCTGATTTAACAAAAACCTAAACAGGGCAGCCCCAGTGGCGCAGCGGTTTAGCGCCGCCTGCAGCCCAGGGTGTGATCCTGGAGACCCTGGATCGAGTCCCACGTCATGCTCCCTGCATGGTGCCTGCTTCTCCCTCTGCCTGTGTCTCTGCCTCTCTCTCTCTAGCTGTGTCTCTATGAATAACTAAATAAAATCTTTAAAACAAAAACCTAAACATATGGAACTGGGCAATGGGCAAAAGTTAGAAGTTGTTTATGGACCATAATAGAAAAAAAGAGTACCATCTGATATTTTTTTAAACATTGTCAATTAGGTTATTCTATTTTTCTTATTAATCACTCTAAATCATTAAACATTTTAAGAAATATATTTTCTAACAGACTAGTATACTTTATCTGTACATATTAAGAGCTAATTATGCTTTCTTTTTTGCCATGTTTGCTAAAAAGTTCAGTTTAATTTTTATTCACCTAGAGTAGCCATCTTTAGCCTTGATTTTATAGAAAAACTATATTCTCTTTCCATTAGACAGCTTTTGTTTTATCGTTAATTTAATGGCCCTATTATACTTGGTCATTTATATGTAAATCACAAAAAATCTTTTCTGGAAGTAGGAAGGCAGGAAAACTACCACATTCAGCACCTACACTCTGTTCCAGAAACAAAGTCATTAAAATGTCTATGCAGAACAGCTATTATTCTCAGTCTATAAAAGAGAAATCCTCTACAAAGGCTTAGTACCTTATTAGCGATTGCCCACTCCAAAGTATTTGCACCAGGATGGCCTGCCTTCTATTAAAAGCCCTTAAATGAAACCACCTAAACCACCCAGTGTTGCTGAAAATGTGGAGGTTAACTGGTAATCAAGGAAAACTCTATTTCCCCTTTCTTAGCTCAGAATTACTCATTAACAGTCATTTGAAGATTTTCTCACTCTTACTAATTACCATGTAGAAATTCTCAAATTTAAAGGTGAAAGATTCCCAGATATTTCTGAAAGTAGAAGAGTATTCAGTCTCTAGCCAACCTATCACCCTCTTCACTGAGAGCTGCCACCTACACAATGGGCCATCAACAAGCCAGTCCCCTAACCACAGTTGATAAGTCTAAGAGCTGAACACCTGGTGCCAATGGAGCTAACCAGTGATCTTCACTAGGAATTAAAAACTCAGCCTTAGCAATGCTACTAAGAAATCTTCAATTTATAAGTTGACCTAATGGAATATGATCTCAGAAGCAGTAGAGAAGTTATCATCTCCCACACACCAGGAGCAGTAAAGGAAACCAGTCCACAGGTGGAATCAAAGCAGATGTAGTTAGAATGTATGTGCAATTATTTGTTTAGTAGTTGTCTATCTCCATGCTAGTCAAAATATAATCCCAGGATCACTATCAGCAGCATCCCTTAGCAGCTTTGTAGAAAAGGAGACTCCCAAACACCACTACTAAGCCAAAATTTTTATTTTAACAAGAACCTCAGGGGATTCTTTTTCATGCTTGAAAAACAGGCATAAAGCTGGGAAAAATAAATATCCACGTGAAAAATAATGAAGTAGGATCCCTTCCTCACACAATACATAAAAACTACATCAAAGTAAATCACAGAGTTAAATGTAAGAACTAAAACTTTAACACTGTTAGAAACTATAGGAGAAAATTCCTGTGACTGTAGGTGTGGCAGTCTTCTTAGATGTGAACTCTAAGCACAAGGGAAAATGCATACACTGGACTCCATCAAAATGAAAAGTTCTTATGCTTTAAAGATCATCACCTAGACAGTGAAAGAAGAACCCAGAAAATGGGGAAGTATTTTTAAGCCCTATGCTTATGGGACTTTTATCTAGAATATATACTTTTACAATTGAACAAGAACACAAATACACCAATCTAAAAATGGCCAAAGCCACACAAATGGCAAGTACATGAAAAGGTATTCAACATTAGCCATTAAAAAAATGTAAATTACAACCATGATGGCATACTGTTTCATACCTATTTGGATGGCTATAATTAAAGAGAGCAACAGGTGTTGACAAGAACCTGTGGGAATGGAAAGAAAAATAGTGTAGCTTCTTTGAAAAAGTCTGGCAGCTCCTCAAGAGGTTAAACAGAGTTACTATTTGAAATGGAATTCTACTCCTAGGTATAAACCCAAGAGAAAACATATCTCCACACAAAAATTGGCACATGAACGTTCAAAGCATCGCCATTCATAACAGCCAAAAGAAAAATTGAAAACAACCCAGATGTCCATTAAATGATTACTAGAGAAATAAAATATGCTATTATCCATATAATGAAATATTATTCCAGAATAAAAAGGAATAAAGTACCCGAAAGATTTTATGCTAAGTCAAAGAAGCCAGTCAGAACAGATGAGATGTGAATCCATTTTCCTGAATTACCAAGAATAGGCAAATTTATAGTGAGGGAAAGCAGATTAGTGGTTTCCAGGTGTTGTGGGGAGGGGAGAAAGAAAGTGACTACTAATGGGTACAGGGTTTCTTTTCTGGGTAAATATTCTAAAATTATTATAATTATTTTAATTAGTTTAATTATCTGTGGTGGTTGCACAACTGTGTGTATAGTCACTGAACTATGTACTTTAAATGGGTGAATTGTAATGTGAATTATTTGTTTTACTTTTTTAATCCAATCTTTCTTGTTCCATGATATAGTTACAATGCCTGGCTCAGGCACACAATTCTCAATAAACACTTGTTAAATGAACACATGAATGAATGAAATCAAATAGCCCCTGAGACTAGATTCAAAGTTCTGCCTTAGTTCTGACAATATTCCTATTCCACATTCTCTCCTTTATGAATTCTGTCTGTGTTTGCTAACTTCGGTTTCCATACGATAACCCAATAACTTATCACAATACTGAATTCCTGCGTAGCATTTCTGAATTGGTTATTCATATATGCCACCTAAAGCTACTTATCCTAGACAATTACAAGACTCTTAATACTATTTGCAGAGAAGTGATCCTGTATTTCACTAAGAATTGTTGTCAACTGGGAGTACAAATACCATTACTTGTTTTCAGATAATATTAATTACAAAATAAAAGACCATCATTCATTCATAAACAGGCTACCACAGTGCTTTCCATGAGGTTATAACTGTTGCTTGAATGATTCATAACAGTTCTTAGACCTAAATTGATAGCAGCAATTTTCACCTTAACATCTCTGATGAGGGACCTCATCATAAAATAATTAAGTGGATACATACAAAGTACCCAATGGTTTATCAATTATCCAGTCATGGTCCAGTAACATGTTTTGATACCAAACATAAGGTCAAAACAACGGTGTTGTTCAGAATTGTTAAGCTAACAAGAAAACTTCTCAGATTTAACAAGGCCACATAAGGTAAGTTAAAGAAAAAAAAGTTCCCCCAGTAGAAAAAAATCAGTGAATCCTGTATTATAGGACTTGAAATCAATAGTGTAAAATTATTCTCTATTATTTTCATTGATGCTTTGAGTATCTGAAAAATTTAAATACACTGAATCACTTTCTAAAGCTAAATCTAAGATATTAAGTAAAATAAATTTTTCTATATTAAAAATTACCTACTTCTTTCCTGAAACTTAATTGTATTTAATATCGACCCAAAAATAGGGCTACAGATATTTTATTGAGGAACATAGCGGTAATGAACACCTCTGAAATCAAACACAACATTTAACAATGCATCATCCGAAACAAAATTTATCTTAAAAATGCCTGAGAGCTTCCAGTCCTACTCAATTCAAGACTGTGGACAAGTGCTTACACATCAAAGAACTTGAATATGTTAAGTGGTAAAGACACTTAAGCTAAGGTATTTGCTCCAAACTGAATGAGGATTCCATTGCTTTTTAAGATTTTCTTTTGTCTATGTTCCCTTATCACTTACCATTAAAGCTTAGTAAACAAAGCAAACAAAAAAAGGCAAGTTCTCTTCAAACACCTATCAGAGTTTATAGAGATTAGAAAGGAAAAAAATCCACAACTAAATTCAAGTAGTATGGCAATGAAAATGGATTCCTAGTATACTCTGTCCTATTTTCATAGCAGTGACAAAGGTGGATAATAGATGAAGATAAAAAAAAAAAACTTTCAGGGGCACCTGGGTGGTTCAGTTAATTAACCATCTGACTTTGGCTAGGTCAGTGATCTCAGGGTCCCGGGACCTGCCTGGGCTCTGTGCTCAGTGAGGACTGAGGGAGGAGTCTGCTTCTCCCTCTCCCTTCTCCTTCTGCCCCTGCCCGCATCCTTGCTCTTGAGAGCATGTACTCTCTCTCAAGTAAATAAAATCTTTAAAAAACTTCTTTCAGTAAGTGTCAAACCTAAGAAAAAATGCAGACATCACAAGATATTGTATATGCCCTACAGGAAAGTTTCCTTACAATGCTTCCTTCAATAAGGTGAACAAAGAGGGCGAATCTATTAGGAAGGGTAAGAGAAACTGAAGCCAAGTATGAAAAGCCCTTGAAGAAATTATTACAATTTTGGGGGAGATGGTTTCTCCCTTCAGCAATCTGACTAATAACTTGAAAGATGCTGAAAAGAGGAAATAAGTGAAAAATAGTATCTTCAGGAAAAGAAAAGAGTACTTCATTCCAAATAGTACCAACTAGCTAATGTCTAGCCTAGCCTTTCAAATTGAAATGAAAATGTTTCACTTGCAAATATAACAATTTCTTCATGTAAATACTGAGCCAAATATGCACAAATACTTTAGCATTAATATCATTATTAAAAATTCTGTTCTCCGTACCACTAAAACACTTATTCACCTTAATACAGATGTGGACTCTTCAATATACATTCTCATTTGAATATAGTTTTGCCTTACCATCTATGAAATATTAGAACTTAACTTAATATTAGAACTTAAATATTAGAACTTAACATGCTTTCTATGCAAATGCAAATACACGTTCTAATATATAGGGAAAAAGTAATTAAATCCTAGTAATATATTATTAGCATTATACCAGTACAGTAAAATAATATAGTATTTGTTATACTATTTAACCTAGGAAAATTCAGACACTGCCTTTTTTCTTTATAATCAAAAATCCTCAAGTTAACAGAAATAGCTTTTTAAACCTAAATGTCTTAATGTAAATATGCATACACAGTGCTGCTCCTTATAGAATATGACTGAATTTGTCAAATGGTAAATTAAAGATTGTTTGGGAAAAGGTAATAAAAGTTGTATCTGTTAACTGTTGTCAGTTCTGGTTTCCTTCCCATTACAATATAATCACTATCACATAAAATTCATGTCTGTAAAAAAGGAAAATCAAGTTCTAGTTATATTGCAATACAACAGAAATAGCTACTATTATATCAGCATTGAAATATTAGTGAATGTTTCAAAGAAAACTGAGAAAATTTCCTAGCAATAAATGACTTAAGAGTGTTTAAAAAAGATTTTTGCACAATGGACAAGCATACATGAACATCCATGATGTGCATCTGTAGTTATCACCAAACCTCCTTATCTCCACAACTCCAACATTGCTCCTCCATTCATAATGGAACACTGCTGAAAGAGTGTGTGTTCTCACTGTGTTGTACTCACTTTGCCAAATTAACACGTGTTGTTTTACATACTTAATGCCCTCTTTATTATAACAAGACCATACATAGTATGGTAATCACAGATAATTAGTACCAGATACATTTCTCACATATTTCGTTTCTCTATTAAGATCATGATGGAGTAAAAGCCAGATGGTCAGAAACTTTTGGGCTAAGGTGCTAACTGGCTAACTGATAAGCTTTTGAGAGATATCATTATGGTCAACTTGTTTTTATGTTGTTTTTTTTTTTTTTTTTACCAGTGTGGCCAATTAAGATGACACAACTCATTAGACAGGATCTTCAGGTGTGACAAACCAAGTTACTTCATTATAACTGAGACCAGAACCTCACTAGCAATCCCCTACCTATTTGGCAAGTCTCCTGCCTCACACCTTACTATTTAATACTGATATTCTTACTCTTCCTACTTAATGTATTACCTCTGAATTAAGTAGAATTGAGATAAACAGCACCCTACTATTGAATCAGCACAATATTTACTTATTTTTAAATTACTAATACAAAGGCAACAGGAAACTGACTTATGCTCCATATTAAATATGGCTTTTTTCCTTACTGATTGACAATAAACTTATTGTAATACTAATGAAATTAAAATAATTAAGAACATTATTCAACTTGGGTTTCTTAGCACATTCTTTCAATTTTCTGGATAAGCAAACATTTGATAATAGAAGTTAACACTGGCATATCATATGTGACTTAAAATGAAGAAACTAGAGCTATACTTACAAGCTTGACCAAATTTCACAAGTACACAGGGCCAAACAAAAGTATATTGCAGAATATATATTTTATCATACCATTTATACAAAATTAAAAACTGTCAAACAACACTACATAATGTTTAGGGATATCCACCTATATTTTTTAAAGATAATAAAAAATGCATGGAATTATAAACACGAATTTCAGGATGATAAGTATCTCTGGGAAAGAGGAAAGATAATCCAGGGAGACACATAGAGAAGGGAGTTTAACTGCTTCACAATATTTTATTACTGAAACTGAGTGATAACTACAAGTGTGCTTAAGTATGCCCTAAATACTGCATGATCAATTATTCAAAACCTAGTGTTTTGAAGTTGTATCCTTCAAATTAAACAAGTTAAACAGTACAAATCAACCCACACTACTCTTCATTGAATTGATATAACTTTTGTCATTAATGAGCTACATAAATATTTGTTAACTAAGTAAATTCACACAAATCTAAAATCTTTCCTAAAACTTGGCAGAAAAGCAAAAGATCACAAGAACTTTTTCAGAGTTCTTTTTCTTAACACCATAGAGTTCTTTTTCTTAACACCATACATATTAGAGACGTTTTCCCAGAGAAACTCTTATCAAAGCAACATTATTTTGTTCAAGGATCAACTGTAAGACTACAATTAAAAAAAACAAATATTTAAGTTTTTAAACCTTTTAAAATTAGGAAAGTGACTTTCTTTTATTTATACACTCAGTAGGAATATTAAACTTTTATATTAAAATGACTATATGGGCCAAACAAATAACACAAATGAGTCACATAGACAACATGTAATATGGGGTAAAGAGACAAGGGCAAGGTAGGAAAAAAAAAATTGTTTCATCCTCATTGGACTATAAGGAAAACTTGTTAAAATCCTTGAAATGGGCAAAAAGTTTACTGGGCATGCTCTTAGTGTATTTTTCTGAGTTACATCTGCTTTTCACTTTCTTTTTCTTTAACATACAGTGTTTTATTGGTTTCAGGTATACAATATAGTGATTCAAAAATTTCATACATCACCCAGTGTTCATCACAGCAAGTGTACTCCTTAGTCCCCATCACCTATTTAAGCATCCTCCCACCATCCTTCCCTATGGAAACCATCAGTTTCTTCTCTATAATTTATAGCCTATTGACTTGTCTGTCTGGCTTTTTTACCCTTTGCTCATTTGTTTCTTAAATTCCAAGTGTGCATGGTATCATTTGGTAATTGTCTTTCTCTGACCTATTTCAGTCAGCATAATACTCCCTAGCTCCATCCATGTTGTTGCAAATGGAAAAATTTCTTTTTTATAGTTGAATAATATTCCATTGTATGTATGTATGTACGTATGTTTGTATGTATTTGTATACACAAACTCACACACACGTTTTCTTTATCCATTCATCTATCCATAAGCATTTGGGATGCTTCCATACCATGACTATTGTAAATCATGCTGCTAAAAGCACAGGGGTGCAGGTATCCCCTGAAATTAGTCTTGTACTCTTTAGGTAAATACTCAGTAGTGTAACTCCCGAATTAGTAGGGTAGTTCTATATTTAACTTCTTGAAGAACCTCCATACTGTTTTCCATGATAGCTGCACAAGTTTTCATTTCTACCAAAAGTGTCCAAGTGTTCATTTTCTCTACATCCTCACCAACACCTATTGTTTCCTGTGTTGTTGATTTTAGCCATTCTGACAGGTATGACGTAATATTTCATTGTGGTTTTTCATTTCCCTTATGCTAAGTGATGTTGAGCATCTTTCCATGTGTCTGTTGGCCATCTGGATGTCTTCTTGGAGAAATGTCAGTTCATATCTTCTGCTCATTTTTCAATTGGATTATTTGGTTTTGGGGTGCTGAGTTTTATAAATTCTTTACATATTTTGGAAACTAACCCTTTATCAGATATGTCACTGGCAAAATCTTTTCCCATTAATTAGGTTTCCCTTTAGTTGTACTGATTGTTTCCTATGGAGTTCCCATAGTTTATTTTTGCTTTTGTTTCCCTTGCCTTGGAGGATATATACAGAAAAATGTAACTATGGCCAATGTTAGAGAAATTACTGCCTGTGCTATCTTCTGGGATTTTTATGGTTTCAGGTCTCACATATAGGTCTTTCATTCATTTTGAAATTATTGTGTATGGTGGAAAATACTGGTCCAGTTTCATTTTTCTGCATGTTGCTGTCCAGTTTTCCCATCACCATTTGTCGAAGAAACTTTTTCCCATTGTGTATTCGTTCCTGCTTTGTCAAAGATTAATTGACCACATACTTGTAGGTTTATTTCTGGGTTTACTGTTCTGTTCTATTTATCTATGTGTCTATTTTTGTGCCAGTACCATACTGTTTTTATTTCTACAGCTTTGTAATTTGGAGCCTGAATTGTGATGCCTCCAGCTTTGCTTTTCTTTTTCAAGATAATGTTTTGGCTATTCATCAGGGTCTTTTGTGGTTCCCCATATATTTTAGGATTGTTTGTTCTAGCTCTGTGAAAAATGTTGGTATTCTGATGGGGACTGCATTAAATGTGTAGATTGATTTAGGTAGTAGAGACATTTTAACAATGTTTGTTCTTCCAATCCATGGACATGGAATGTTCTTCCATTTCTTTGCATCATCTTCAATCTCTTTCATCACTGTTTTATAGTTTTCAGAGTATAGATATTTTACCTCTTTGGTTAGGTTTATTCCTAAGAATCTTATTATTTTGGTGCAATTCTAAATGGGACTCTTCTTAATTTCTTTTTCTGATGCTTCTTTATTGGTATGTAGAAATGCAACAGATTCCTGTACATTGATTTAGTATCCTGCAACTTTACTGAATTGGTTCATCAGTTCTAACTGTTTTTTGGAGGAGTCTTTTGGGTTATCTATATAGTTATTATATCATCTGCAAAGAGTTAAAGTTTTATTTCTTCATTACAGACTTGAATGCCTTTCATTTCTTTTTGTTGTCTGATTGCCGTGGCTAGGACTTCCAGTACTATATTGAATAAAAGCAGGAAGAGTGCATGTCCTTGTCTAGTTCCTGACCTTATGGGGAAAGTTCTCAGTTTCTTCCCAACGAGGATGATGTTAGCTGTGGGTGTTTCATACATGGCCTTTTTGATGTTAAAATATGTTCCGTCTAAATCTACTTTATTGAGGGTTTCTATCTACGAATGGGTGTTGTACTTTGTCAGATGCTATTCCTCCATCTATTAAAATGATCATATGGTTCTTATCCTTCCTCCTGTTGATGTGATGCATCATGTGTTTGATTTGCAAATACTGTACTACTTTTGCAAACCAGAAATCCCACTTGATGTTGTTGATGATTTTTTTAGTGTGTTTTTGGATTCAGTTCACTGGTATTTTGTTCAAGATTTGTGCATATATGTTCATGAGAGATACTGGCCTATAATTCTCATTTTTCCTGGAGTCTTTTTTTTAAGGAATTAGTTTTTATTTGGTAATAAATATTTTAAATGTAAACACAATACTCTGTTAGTTAAGAACAACTCCAAACAGCATCATCAATCTTCAGTATATGTTAATGAATATTGTTTTACATGTGGGTATCAAAATAAAATGCCTAATATGAAAATATAATCGAACAATTTAATATGTCTTTCTGTAACAACATGAGGAAAAGTACCTGGACAAATCATGAAATTACATTTAACAGGAAGATATCCTTTTTAGGGGGTGGGAGGGAAAAGAGAAAAGCCTTATGGAATTTTGGACAGTATATGTAAGCCATATATTTGAACATATTATTTTAAGATTATGTATCTTCTGGCTGATTACCTTCAAATTTGGCAAACATGATTATAAAATTACAATAATATCTTGGTTAACTTTTCACTATAGGTAAGAAAACACCTGTAATATTTTGATTTTAGAATATTAGTATTAATATAACATACTGACCACTAGATGGAGATAAGCCCTCCTAACTTCACCTATTTTTTTAAAATTTATTAATGCCAGTATAATTAGCATACAGCATTATATTAGTGTCAGGTATACAATATAATGATTCAACAATTCTATACATTACTCAGTACTCATCACAGTAAGTATACTCTTAATCCCCTTGACCTATTTCACTCACATCCTACCCACCTTTACAAGGTTTTGGTATCCAGGTAATGCTGGCCTCACAGAATGAATTTGGAAGTTATTGTTCCTTTTCTATTTTTTTGGAATAATTTAAGAAGCAAAGGTATTAACTCTTCTTTAAATATTTGGTAGAATTCCCTCGTGAACCCATCTGGTCCTGGACTTTTGTTTGTTGGAAGTTTTTTGATTACTGACTCAACTTCTTTGCTGGTTATCAATCTGTTCAAATTTTCTATTTCCTCTTGTTTCCATTGTGGTAGTTTATATGTTTCTAGGAATTAATTTCTAGGTTGTCCAATTTGTTGGCATATTTCTATGGTGTTCTTTGTTACATCTCCTCTCTCATTCATGATTTTACTTATTTGGGTCCTTTCTCTATTTGTTAAGTCTGGCTAGAGGTTTATCAAGGATATTTTTTTTTCAAAGAACCAGCTCTTGGTTTCAAAGATCTCTATTTCATTTATTTCTGCTCTTATCTTTATTTCCTTTCTTCTGCTGACTTTAGGCTTCATTTGTTTTTCATTTTCCAGCTCCTTTAGGCATATAGTTAGGTTGTTTATATGAAATTTTTCTTATTTCTTGAGGTAGGACTGTATTGCTATAAATCTCCCTCTCAGAATCACTTTTGCATCATCCCAAACGTTATGGAACATCATGTTTTCATTTTCGTTTCCATGTACTTTTCCATTTCTTCTTTTATGTCCTAAGTCAACCCATTCATTGTTTAATTGCATGTTATTTATCCTCCCTGTATTTGTGGTCTTTCCAGATTTTTTTCTGGAGGCTAATATCCAGTTTCATAGTGTTATCGTTAGAAAATATGCATGGTATGACTTTGATCTTCTTGAATTCTTTGAGGTTTGTTTGGAGGCCTAATATCTATTCTGGAGAGTGCTCTGTGTACACTTGAAAAAAAATGTGTACCCTGTTGTTTTAGGATTGAATGTTCTGAATATATCTTTTAAAGTCATGTGGTCCAGGGTGTCCTTCAAAGCCATTGTTTCCTTGTTGATTTTCTGTTTAGATTATATGTCCATTGATATAAGTGAGGCATTAAAGTCCCCTACTATTACTGTATTATTATCAATTAATTTATGTTTGTTATTACCTGTTTTATGTATTTGGGGGCTTCTGTGTAGGAAGTATTCATAACTATTACATCTTCTTGTTGAATTGTCCCCTTTATTATTATAGCACTCTTCTTTGTCTCTTGTTACAGTCTTCATTTTTTTTAAACATTTTTTATTATTTACTTATTTATGATAGTCACACAGAGAGACAGAGAGAGAGAGAGAGAGAGAGAGGCAGAGACACAGGCAGAGGGAGAAGCAGGCTCCATGCACCGGGAGCCCGACGTGGGATTCGATCCCGGTTCTCCAGGATCGCGCCCCGGGTCAAAGGCAGGCGCCAAACCGCTGCGCCACCCAGGGATCCCTTGTTACAGTCTTCAACGTCCATTTTGCTCAATACAAGTATGGCTACTCCAGTTTTCTTTTGACATCCATTCACATGACAGATGTTTCTCCATCTTTTTACCTTCAATTTACAGATGTCTTCAGTTTTCAATGAGTCTCTTGTATGCAGCATATAGATGAGTTTTGTCTTATTATATATTCTGTCACTCTATGTCTTTTGATTGTAGCATTTAGCCCATTTCCTTTCAAAGTGTTTACAGATATATGTTTATTGTTATTTCATTATTTGTTTCATGGTGTTTCTCAAGGTTTTCTCTGATCCTTTCTTGTCTTTCTGTTTTCATGGTTCATTGGTTTTCTTCAGTGATACATTTAAATTTATTTCTCTTTATTCTTCACATGTTTTTTAGTGGTTTTTGATATACTGTTAAAATTAGGCTTGTACATAACCTCTTCTGCATTAAACAGTTTGTATTAAGTTGATAGTCATTTAAGTTTGAACTCATTCTTTATTCCTCTCTCCCTATGTTTTAAGTATATGCTGTCATGATACTCTACATAGAAAACCCAAAAGCCTCCACCCCACAATTGCTAGAACTCATACAGCAATTTGGTAGCGTGGCAGGATACAAAATCAATGCCCAGAAATCAATGGCATTTCTATACACTAACAATGAGACTGAAGAAAGAGAAATTAAGGAGTCAATCCCATTTACAATTGCACCCAAAAGCATAAGATACCTAGGAATAAACTTAACCAAAGAGGTAAAGGATCTATACCCTAAAAACTATAGAACACTTCTGAAAAAATTGAGGAAGACACAAAGAGATGGAAAAATATTCCATGCTCATGGATTGGCAGAATTAATATTGTGAAATTGTAAATGTTACCCAGGGCAATTTACACGTTTAATGCAATCCCTATCAAAATACCATGGACTTTCTTCAGAGAGTTAGAACAAATTATTTTAAGATTTGTGTGGAATCAGAAAAGACCCCGAATAGCCAGGGGAATTTTAAAAAAGAAAACCATATCTGGGGGCATCACAATGCCAGATTTCAGGTTGTACTACAAAGCTGTGGTCCTCAAGACAGTGTGGTACTGGCACAAAAACAGACACATAGATCAATGGAACAGAAGAGAGAACCCAGAAGTGGACCCTGAACTTTATGGTCAACTAATATTCGATAAAGGAGGAAAGACTATCCACTGGAAGAAAGACGGTCTCTTCAATAAATGGTGCTGGGAAAATTGGACATCCACATGCAGAAGAATGAAACTAGACGACTCTCTTTCACCATACACAAAGATAAACTCAAAATGGATAAAAGATCTAAATGTGAGACAAGATTCCATCAAAATCCTAGAGGAGAACACAGGCAACACCCTTTTTGAACTCAACCACAGTAACTTCTTGCAAGATACATCCACGAAGGCAAAATAAATAAAAGCAAAAATGAACTATTGGGACTTCATCAAGATAAGAAGCTTCTGCACAGCAAAGGATACAGTCAACAAAACTAAAAGACAACCTACAGAATGGGAGAAGATATTTGCAAATGACATATCAGATAAAGGGCTAGTTTCCAAGATCTATAAAGAACTTATTAAACTCAACAGCAAAGAAACAATCCAATCATGAAATGGGCAAAAGACATGAAGAGAAATCTCACAGAGGAAGACATAGACATGGCCAACATGCACATGAGAAAATGCTCTGCATCACTTGCCATCAGGGAAATACAAATCAAAACCACAATGAGGGATCCCTGGGTGGCGCAGCGGTTTGGCGCCTGCCTTTGGCCCAGGGCGCGATCCTGGAGACCCGGGATCGAATCCCACGTCGGGCTTCCGGTGCATGGAGCCTGCTTCTCCCTCTGCCTGTGTCTCTGCCTCTCTCTCTCTCTCTCTGTGACTATCATAAATAAATAAAAAAAAATTAAAAAAAAAAAACAAAACCACAATGAGATACCACCTCACACCAGTGAGAATGGGGAAAATTAACAAGGCAGGAAACCACAAATGTTGGAGAGGATGCAGAGAAAAGGGAACCCTCTTACATTGTTGGTGGGAATGTGAACTGGTGCAGCCACTCTGGAAAACTGTGTGGAGGTTCCTCAAAGAGTTAAAAATAGACCTGCCCTATGACCCAGCAATTGCACTGTTGGGGATTTACCCCAAAGATACAGATGCAATGAAACGCCGGGACACCTGCACCCCAATGTTTATAGCAGCAATATCCACAATAGCCAAACTGTGGAAGGAGCCTCGGTGTCCATCGAAAGATGAATGGATAAAGAAGATGTGGTTTATGTATACAATGGAATATTACTCAGCCATTAGAAATGCCAAATACCCACCATTTGCTTCAACGTGGATGGAACTGGAAGGTATTATGCTGAGTGAAGTAAGTCAATCGGAGAAGGACAAACATTGTATGTTCTCATTCATTTGAGGAATATAAATAATAGTGAAAGGGAATATAAGGGAAGGGAGAAGAAATGTGTGGGAAATATCAGAAAGGGAGACAGAACATAAAGACTCCTAACTCTGGGAAATGAACTAGGGGTGGTGGAAGGGGAGGAGGGCAGGGGGTGGGGGTGAATGGGTGATGGGCACTGAGGGGGCACTCGATGGGATGAGCACTGGGTGTTATTCTGTATGTTGGTAAATTGAACACCAATAAAAAATAAATTTATTATTTAAAAAAATAAAAGAAAAAGAAAAAAAAGTATATGCTGTCATATTTTACTCATTTTATTTTGTGATTAATTTTTCACAGAAATATTCATTTTTACTGATTTTGTGTTTTGTACCTTTATACTGTTGCTTTTGGCCTGTCCTTTCCACTCAATGAATCTCCTCTAAAATTTCTTGCAGGGCTCATAAAGTGGTCAGAGAGTCTTTTAGTTTGTCTTTGGGAAATCCTTTCTCCTTCTCTCCTGAATGATATTCTTGCTGGACAGAACATGCCAGGTTTTTCCCACTCAGCACTTTGAATATATTCTGTTAGTCACTTCTGGCTTGGAAAGTTTATGCTGAAAGCCCCCTGCTAGCCTTATGGATTTTCCCTTGTTACTGTCTTTTGTTTTGCTTCTTTTAATTTTTTTTATGACTGTAGTTTGTTAATCTGATTAGAGTATGTCTTGGTGTGGATCTGCTTTTGTTGATGTTATTGGGGGTTCTCTGTGCCTCCTAGATCTGAGTATCTGATTCCATCCCCAGACTAGGTAAGTTTTCAATTGTTATTTCTTCCAATAACTTTTCTAACCCCTTTTTTTGTTCTTCTGGGACTTCTAATAATATGAATGGCATGTTTAATGAAGTCACTGAGTTCCCAAAGTCTATTTTCATTTTGCATAATTTATATATATATATATATACACACACATGCGCACACGTGTGCGCGCACATGTGCGTGTGTATATATGTGTGTGTATGTGTGTGTGTGTGTATATATATATATATATATATATATATATTATGAATAGCACCTCCTGGAGGTTCATTGGATGACTATGCTGTACATCATGAGGAATTGTGCATCTATTGTTAAATTCATTTTTGAGCTCCTAATTGACTTTATCTGGGTGGGTTTTGTTTTGTTTTGCTTTTTTGCTTTTCTTTTTAAATAGTTGTAACATATTATTGGTTTCCTCATTAATTAGTGTGCTAAATAAAATCTTTAAACCTATGTTCATTTTACATTCATGAGAGTCATGATTTTACTTTTGTTAAAAATTATTCTGGATATAATGGACTCTATATATGAATTGGCAGATAAATCACATTAGGATAACTCCATGCAAGACTGTGAGGGAGGTTTATTAAAATGTCCCAAGTATGAAATACCTATACTTTATCAATAATTGATAAAAATTGTATTTTGTGTCCTTTGTCTGCCATTCAATTCCAGTTTGCATAATAATGTTTAATTTCACAACCAGTCACAGCAAACTACATCAAACAATGCATGTTTATTAGTAAGCAATACCAAAAATTAAAAGCATGATTATAAAAGCAGGAAATCAGTCAAAAGAATCTCAAAAAATACTTTCTAATTTAGGTATTCTGGGATTATGTAATATCTGTTCCTTGTGTGGTTTGTGAAACAGAGGAATAGAATAAGATAGTCTATGCCCTACAATCTCCAGAATAAGACTATCAAGGTTAATAATCTTCATTATATCAGTAAGTAATTAGCCTAGCTTTACTTGAACATAGTATTTTTCAGAAGTCATAATTCAAGACTTTTCAAAAGTAAAGGTTCAAGTTTAATGCCTTAGTATGAATTAAGTCCCTAGCTATAGGATAATTTAATAACTGATTATATTATTATAAATATCTGTCGATGTTATGTATTTTTCACTATTATTATTTTCTGGGATGACCAATACTCTTCTGAATGACACTGTCTGGCTTTTTCAATTACCTATTCATTCACATTTTTAGTTTACCCATAAAATTTGAAATCTAATTTCCTCCAATATTGCATTTTCTGAATCATTCAGATCACTATCAATAAAGCACAATATGTCTTCATTTTACATTTTTAAAAGGTCTCAGTTAAACAAAAGTTTTAGGAATTTTCATCTGAAATCCATTTTATTTCCAAGGAATGCTAATATATTTAATTTATGAAGTACAAAAAATGAAATATTTTGTAACATTTTACCTTAAATGATCTGAAAGTTTGAATTAAAATTTTAGAATACATTTTTGTTTACTATTCTTGAAATCATTACTTTTAAAAGAAGCTTTCAAAAGTTCTCCTTTTTGAGTTATTAAATGCAAATATAAATAGTCCAAAACCATGTAAGATAGTTAGAAAGTTTCCAATAGAAGAACCTAGTAAACATTATTTGAAGTCAGTTTTGCCATTAGCACTATCTTAAGTTTCATTCTTTAGATCTGCTCTGTCCAAAATGTGGCCATTTGTGTTTACTTAAATTTCAATTAAGTCAACCCAATTTCACAAATGCAAAAGCGACTTGTCAAGTGTTTTACAACTAAAGTTTGTGATCGGGGCAGCCTGGGTGGCTCAGTGGTTTAGCACCGCCTTCACCCCAGGGTGTGATCCTGGAGACCCGGGATCGAGTCCCATGTGGGGCTCCCTGCATGGAGCCTGCTTCTCCCTCTGCCTGTGTCTCTGCCTCTCTCTCTGTGTGTGTCTCTCATGAATAAATAAATAAAATCTTTAAAATAAATAAATAAATAAATAAATAAATAAATAAATAAATAGATAAATAAATAAATAAATAATAAATAAAGTTTGTGATCATGCTATTGCTCACTACAGACAGAAAATATTTCCATCATCACCGAAAGTTCTATTGAATAGAGCTGCAAATTTCAACTTTAACAAGATCAAACAAAAGCCAATATTTTCACTTTTAGTATCTATTTTGTCCATTATTTCTTCTTTTTTTCCCCTATTATTTATTCAAATCATCATCTGGCCCTTGATCTCTCTCTTCTCCTTCTGAGACTCCCATAATGCATATATTAGTCCACTTGCTGGTATCCAGTAACTTCCTTAAGCTCTCTTCATTCTTTTTTCTCCTCTGACTTGATAATTTTAAATGAACTATCTTTACGTTCACTGATTTTTTTTCTTCTGCTTAAGTCTGTTCTTGAACAACTTTAGTAAATTTTTCAATTTAATTACTGTATATTTCAACTCCAGAGTTTCAATTTGATTCTTTTTTATAGTTTCTCTTTGTTGATATTTTATTTATGCATCATTTCCCTAATTACCTTTAGTGTTGTCTGTTATCTCTTCAAGCAAATTGAGTGTCTTTAAGAGGTTCTTTAAAAAAAAACAAAAACAAAACAAAACAAAACAAAAGATGGTTCTTTTAAATTGTTTCTCAGGTAGTTCATAGCTCTCTCTTTAGAGTCAATGCCTGGACATTAATTTTGTTCCTTTGATTGGGCCATGATTCCCTGTATCTTTGTATGCCTTATGATCTTTCACTGAGATTTAAGCATCTCAAATAAACAGAAATCTGACCCAGTATTTAGGGACTGATATCATACAGGGGAAAACCTTCACCAACCAGCCTGATAGAGGGCTTAGGGACCTCACAAACATCTTCTGAGGATGCATCTTCTTTGGCTTGTACATTTAATTTCCTTAAGAGGTTTTTCCATTTCTACTCAGGAGCTTGTAATTTTTCACTCCTTTGGGTATCTTTCTGTAGTATTACATTCTCATTGGTACTGCAAAAAGCCATGCTGCTCATTTTTTTTTCAGCAGTCCAATATGGTATCCAAATTGCTATTCCTATAAGCACTCCCAGTTAGGCAAGACCAAAACAAGTCCTTCAGGCAACCTGCCAAAAAGTCAGAAAAATGGATGCATGTTCTACTCTTCTTTTTCCCTATGTTAGCAAAAACCAGGAGTTAGCTATTTTCTCCCCATCGTGCCAGAGAGGGGATGGGGCTTGGGCATGCAAATGCTAATATTTTGCTATCTGTGTAGATGCAACTCTTCTTGCTTTTGTGCTCACTTGGTATACTATAATCTCTTAAATGTTTTTTAAAGTTCTTACAGAGTCAATTTTGTCCATATATTGTTTTTTTGTCCATATATTGTTTAGGCAGTGACTCTGTGGATAAGCAATGGCCAGAGGCTTCCTTCTCCTCCATATCACTAAATTTTTAATAATTTTAAACATTAAGTAAAGGTAATGCTTGGTATTTAGTTAGTAAACCTCAAACATTTAAGAATATATCCATGTAGAATGAACAATGTATATTTGTTCTTAATACCACACAAAAAAACATGGCTTTTTCTTAAAGGTTTAAATTAGTTTAAACTAGTCTCATATGTCAAAGATTTACCTCAATTGTATGTGAACTTAAAATTTTAAAATGTTTCAGGTCAGTTTCTGTAAACATACTTTCTTCTTAGCACCAAGTATTAGAAGTTCAATTTCTTTAATTTCCAGGAATTTAGTTATATTTAGACAACTACTTGTTAATCTCTAAGCCAATCAAAATGCAGTGCCTTAAGATTTTATAGTCTAATTTGATAACACCATCCAGAAGTAAGAAGCTATTATACATTCATTCACAAAATAAAAAGTAAAGCCTTTTCAAGATCACAGACGTGTAAACATGCAGACATATAGGGAAAGTTTATAACTTTAACTCTAAAATTTCAGCCACGAGTCAGCATAAACAGAAATATAAAACTCACCAATCTAGATAACCACTCCTGTGGGCATGAAATTCATAAATGATTTGAGTTCGAACTAAAAAAATACACAAAAAGGTCAACCAAACCAGATTCTCTGTCAACTTGAACCTAACAGACACAATATCTCTATAAATCATTAATGAATTTATAGAGTTCATCAAATGGCAAGACTTTCAAAAATTACAAACCAGTTGCCAGTGATAGGGAATAACTTGGCTAAATGGTTAGATCATAAAACAAAATTTCCAACCTTCCTGCCAATAGTGTTAAATACTTTACTAGCCCAAATCAAACCAAAACACAAAATTAGAACAAAAACTAAAAACAAGAGGGGTGCCTTGGTGGCTCAGGTGGTTAAGCACTTGGCTTTGGCTCAGGTTATGATCTCAGGGTCCTGGGATAGCATTCAATGAGGAGTCCGCTTCTCCCTCTCCCTCTGCTCATCTTGGGCCCTCTCTTAAATAAATATATCTTAAAAATAATTTAAAAAAAGAGTCAACAAATTTCTAAGCCACTAAGGATTCACCTTTAAAAGCCAAGGAAAGGAATGCCTGGGTGGCTCAGTGGTTGAGCATCTGCCTTTGATTCATGGTTATGATCCTGGGGTCCTGAGATAAAGTCCTACATCAGGCTCCCTGCAGGGTGCCTGCTTGTCCTTCTGCCTGTGTCTCTCTCTCTCTGTGGGTCTCTCATGAATAAATAAATAAATCTTTAAAAAATAAATAAAATCCAATGAAAATAACATTTAAATTGCACACTGAGGAAGTCTAGCTGGCTGTGGTAGGTGAATCCATTGGGCATCTTATTGGAAGACCTCCAAAACTTTTAAAAGATAGTTTTCATAAAAAATAACATAATTACTAATATATATATAAAATAAAAATGAATGCATATTAAAATTTTTATTTGTACCCATTAAATGAAAAAAACAGACAGATGTTATCACTGGTTCAAAGGGAAAATTTCTATGAAGTACATGAACTGAATTGAAAATGGAAACAAAAATGGTTTATCTATATTTGGGAGGGAAATCAGTAGAAACTCCATGGAACATGAGAGAATTTAGTTTGTACAAATAGCTCAAAACCAATGAAAAGCCAGAAGCATGTGCTATTTGTTACAATGCATACTTTTCCCCTGAAACACACATCCCCCTCACACTAGAATTTATTTGCGAACCAAATAAAATAGGAAAAACCTATGACACAGAAATTATGGTTTTTAAGGGAAGCAGTATTGAATCACCAAATAATGAGTGACACTAAGATTAATTCTGCCCCCTGGAGCTAGTATTAAATTTGGAGATGTTTTTTGATACTTTGCATTTATTTCTTTTCAGATTTTCAAAGCACTGATTAAAATAAAGTACTCTTCTTTTACCTGATAACTCTTTGTCAGTTCAGTATAAAAAAATTTTCAATAATTAGGGCTATTCAAAAATGGCATATCTGCATCTGGAGTGAGATTCCTAACACTAAAGATATTGAAAGAGTGCTCAAATGACGAGTTACTAAGAATGTCTTACAAGGGAATTCCTGCACTATGTGGAAGGTTGGATTCCATGACCTTTAAGTTCCCTTGCAGGATGGCTGGGTGGCTCAGTGGTTGAGCATCTGCCTTTGGCTCAGGTTGTGAACCTGGGTCAGGGATTGAGTCCTGCATCAGGCTCCCTGTGAGAAGCCTGCTTCTCCCTCTATGTCTCTGCCTCTCTCTATTATGAATAAATAAATTCTAAAAATCTTTAAAATTTTTCCCTTACAATTCTCAACTCCATGGTTAGATGCTAGCTAGATGTTCTTATAACACATATTACTCTCCTTAAAAACAATTCAGCTAGAGTCCTAGTCACATTTTAATTTTCATTTCATTTTTAACTGAAACATTTCCAAACCATACACTGACAAAAATTACAATTTGTAGGTTCTGGATACAATATGCTCCTTCATATATGAATTGAAAATTTTTAAATCTCCTATAAGTGTCAGCCAACTGCAGAGAGAACTTTCTCAGCATGATCTCACAGCATGATTCAAAGGAAAGGAATAGAGCCTGCCATAATGTTTAAAATCAAGAGAATCACAGAAGTTCACTTGGGAGGTGCATTCCTGAACAGTCATTCTTTTGTAAAGACTTCAGCCTTAGGGTACTCCTCATTTGTGTCATCTGCTCATTCAATCTTTGCCTCTCAGAACACCTATCTGAGATTGTATACATCATTTTTCTTTGCTTCAGTATCAAATTCAATACTATTATTAAAGATTGAGTGACTTTTTCTTAAATATGTACTCTATAGCCTACAAGTTTGACCTATGTAGTATGGATACCCAAGTATGAATTCCAAATCAAACACCAAATCCCTATTGCAACACTCTAAGCTTCCATTTTCAAAACTGAAAAATGGATAATCATTCACACCACAAAGGGCTGAAGTGAAGTGCTCAGTCAAGGGCCAGGCCATCACCAAATGGTATCTATTGTAATGAGAATCAGCTAGATCTGATTGCTAACTAGTGACAATGGTGAACTTTATCTGAGCCCTGTGATCCCAGAAAACAGAGATGGTTAAATAAATCTCCCTAGCTCTTTGTGTTCTGAAAGTTCACTGCCTTCCCATATGACTTAGCTAAGACTCAGGTGTCCCAACTTGTTTACCTATGACAAAGCCTGACACGGATCCTTCCAATTCCCATTATTTGCTTTATAAATGATTAGTTGAAATGTCTGTACCCACTGACCAACGTGGATAACATATCTACTAGCTTGGCTTGAACTAACTTAACTAAAGCTTCTATCTTTCTCCAAGGCCTCCGAATTTTGACAATATTTGGCCTGAGTGAACATACAACCATTCCTTAAGAGTCCCTCCAGAGCACTGACTGACCTTAGGGAAAAACCAGATCAACTATATGATCATATGATCCTGCTACCTTTTCATCCTGCTTCCCCACACCCAGCTTCTTTTCTAGCCTTGTTCACTGCTCCCTATGAAAAAAAAGACTTTGCCTGCCTGATCATGGAAATTAAATGCTTATGTATCTCATGGTTGAAACATTCCCCTTAAAAAAAAAAAAAAGAAACATTCCCCTTATAGGGATAGTCTCTCTTGTAATAATCCTTTTGAATAAAGTCTCTCCTGACCTATATCCAGATTTGTTTGTATTTGACAATATCAGCATTATTTGGCTTAATTACTATTTACTTCTATTAAATGCTCCCCCATGTAAATTGAAGAATATTTTAAAGCAAACAAAAATGGATAAGTATATTTATTGACAGTCTTTTATAACATGTGTATTTATTACACTGAACTATGGACATCAGAATGATGTTCAGTCTTAATCACTTGTAAAATAAATCTCTTGCAACTGGTAGCCTTGAAAAGGATGAAGCAGATGTCCTTTACAGAAAGAGAAGAACAAACTTATTATCACATGGGTTTCTCTAATTGGTAGCTTCTTAATTGGAGTTTTCAGTGCTCACTCGTGCTTTCTCTCTAGGAATCATTTTAACCCTAGTTTCTGAACTCAAAATATGATTTAAAAAACATGTTTCATGTGTGATTATGGTCTTTTAAAAAAAGAGATTAAGAGCAGGCAAATCAATTGTCAGTTACAACTTTTTTTGTTCCATTATTTTGGTAAATCCTAACTTAAGGTAACTATGTTAATAGGATCCATACACCCTCAGTATGACCTTGTGAAGCACACTGAGGATACATATATTCCCTACTCAATTCACTTATAAACCAGGATATGAAACATGCAGAGAATGACAGGGTTCTAAAATGCTGTGTGAATTATTAATAATTTCAATGTTTTTCACATAAGAAAACCAGAAATACTGCAAAAATGGATTCTGTTTGACAAAATGGTCTTGTTCTTAAGGCTGGAAGACATTTTAAAAAATGAGATTTAGGTAACTTTCCAGAAACAAGTTCAAGATTAATAAGTTTCTCTTACAGAACATGTCAGGGTAGCAGTTCTCACTTCTGGCTGGCCATCAGAATGACCTGATGACAATAAAAATATGGATGCTCGGGCTTTACCCTAAACCTCCTTACTTGGAAATTTTAAAAGTCAGGGCCAGAAGCATGTTAAAATATGGAAATCTTTCCAGGTGATTTCGGTACACAATCAAGATTAAGCAAGACATAAAGCCACAAACATTTTTTTCCTGTGGTAAACAACAGAACCAGGTTACTCTTTTCTTTAGAGATACATGTACTTATCTTGCCTTAAACAAGAATCTCTCTCTCAAAAAAATATGATACACAGTTGTTCTGCTCTGCACAAAGTATCAAAAATGGATCACAACGGAAAAATAAAATCAGTTTCAGGTTTATGGAAGGAAAGGCACAATAATTAATAAAAATCTTGTAGAAAATCGTGATTTATTAGTTGGCCTAGCTTTTATGTTCTCATTTCTTTCCCAACAAGAATAAAATGAGTGCACATCTCATTCAATATGAATTAAATTAGGCATGGATACACAAAAGGACTACAACTTACATGTTCTATTCCTGCCAATACTCAATTCAGTTCTGACCACAGAGGCATTATCCATGTTTGCAAAGCCACAGCTGCCAGCTTGGGGTGAGTAGAGGGAATCAGGTCAAATGTGAACTCAGAATCTGCAGCTCTAGGGTTAATCATGTTGTTTGCCAAGGTGGGATGCCTGGACCTTTGCTCTGACAGTTCATTTGCTCCTCAGATGTGTTAGAGATGTCTAATGTCCTTCTAAGGCCAGTACTTTTCCCCTTCTAGCCACAAGAATTATACTTCTCTGCCACCTCTCCATTAGTAGGATAATGAGTATAATTCTGGTCAAATAGCTGTGAGGACAGAAGTGGTGTAGGACCACAACATTCAACTGAAAGATTTTCAAGCATTTCCCTTCTTCCTGCCACAGTAACCAAGCAGCAGTTCACTTGGTGGAGTCTTTATCAGGCCTGAGTCTGAGTGAGGACAATTTACAGCATAGCTCACATCCTTCATCTCCACCCTAAAAAGGACATGTAGCCAGAACCAAAACCAAATACTTCTTTGGTTGTTTAGTTTCAGCCCACTGATATCTGGGGATTGTTTCTTTTTTTTTTTTTTTTTTTTTTTTTTAAATTTTTATTTATTTATGATAGTCATACAGAGAGAGAGAGAGAGAGGCAGAGACACAGGCAGAGGGAGAAGCAGGCTCCATGCACCGGGAGCCCGATGTGGGATTCGATCCCGGGTCTCCAGGATCGCGCCCTGGGCCAAAGGCAGGCGCTAAACCGCTGCGCCACCCAGGGATCCCTGGGGATTGTTTCTTACTGCAGTATAACCTATTTTGACTGAAAAAGCAAGTCGGGTTGATGGAAATGCATTACACCCATGCAAAGTTATCAGGAGCACAAGTATCTACCTTTGGAGCATTCACCTTTAGCTTTTTTCAAGGGTGGGGAGACAGATTCTTTAACACTCTAGAGGTAGTCTAAAAGGAATGCTAAAGGAAGGACCTGAACTTAATCATTTATGTCTAATCGTGAGTTAAAGCCAATATGTTTTTCCAGCCACATATTACACTTTATGCATTATTCATAATTTTAATCAACCCTATTCCTATGATCTTCCACGATTAGTAAGTCTTAGAAATTGTCTTCTAGGTTGAATGAAATTCTGAATTGCTGAAAATCCAGTCATTAATCTATGGGAGTATCACGATCTCATTTCCCTGTGATTCCTTAATCAAAGCACACCCCTCAATAAGTTGTGAAATCAACATGGTTCCTTCTGATTGCACACTAAGAAATTTGGCTTGAAGTCTGGATAAAGGAAAGACTTCTATCTAGGTAACCTCAATCAAAACTGATTACTGTTCTGAATTCTCCCCATTCTTTCCCTAGAGGTACGTGAAAAGCAAATTTAACACAAGCCAGCAGATTCCTATTTACTGCTAATTCATGCCAACTTGGAAATGAAACCAAGAACATCTTAAATCTAAATGAAAGCATGAAATGAGAAAACACAAAGTACCACTTGTACTGCCAGCTTCCTTATAATAACAACATGTTCATTATAAGGATGCTAGTTCATTGAAAAATAGTACAGTGGACACAAACATTATTGAAAGTGTAGCTTACACATTAAACATGTGGTTCTCAATACTCACTTAATTTTGGCACAAAATAGTAACTCGAGACAACTTATGTGTGTATGACTGCCAATTGGATAATCTATGCTTGAGAAGTTGATTTATCATCATTTGCACAAACTAAAACATGCATTTGCAACATTATAGCCATGAAGATGATCACTTATGAAAGTAATACCTGTAGAATTCTACTTCTAATTTCCTTCCATATTTTAAATATTAGCAGTATGTGAATAAACATTATGAAGGATAATTCAGACTTAATACTACTTTAAGATTTTTTGGAATATTTTTAGGTTCATAGAAAAATTAAGAAGAAGGTACAAAGATTTCCCACATAACCCCTCTTCCCATACATGTATCACCTCCCCCATTAACAATATCACTCACAGGAGTGGTAAATTTTTCACTATTTATGAATCTATATCAACACCTCTTAATCACCCAAGTTCACAAATTGTGGTTCATTCTCGGTGTGGTACATTCTATGAGTTTGGGATAATATACAAGGCAATATCCACCATTACAGTATCACACATAGTATTTTCACTGCTCTAAAAATCCTCTGTGCTCTAATACTCCCTCACCCCAATCCAATCCCTGGTAACCAATGACCTTTTTTTCTTTCCAAAGGTTTGCCTTTTTCAGAATGTCCTATCACTGGAAACATAAAGTATGTAGCCTTTTCAGATTGACTTCTTTCACGTAGTAATAGGCATTTAAGTTTCCTCTATGTCTTTTCATGGTATTGCTCCCTTCTTCTTAGTGCTAAATAATATTTAATTTTTGGATGCACCAATTTATTCATCCATTAACTTACTGAAGGACGTTTTGGTTGCTACAGGTTCTGGCAATTATAAAGTCACTAAATGTACATCTATGTACATATTTTTGTGGACAGAAGTTTTCAACTCCTTTGGGTAAATACCAAGGAGCAAGATTGCTGGATTGTATGGTAAGAGTGTATTTAGTTCCATAAGAAACTGCCAAACGTCATCCAAAGTAACTATACCATTTTACATTCCCACCAGCAAATGAATGAAAGTCCCTTTTGCTCCATATTCTCACCAGTGTTTGGTGTTGTCAATGTTCTGGATTTTGGCCAGTCTAACAGGTATGTAATGGTATCTCATTGCTTTAATTTGTATTATATGTGACATATAATGTGGAACATTTTTTCATATAATTATTTGTCATCTACAAATATTGTTTGTAAGATATCTGTTCAGGACTTGGACCCATTTTTTTTAAATTGAGTCATTTGCTTTCTTACTGTTGAGTTTTGAGAGTTCTTCATATATTTTAGATAATAGTCCAGTATCAGATGTATCTTTTCCAAATATTTTCTCTCAATTTGAGGCTTGTCTTTTTACTCTCCTGGCATTGTCTTTTGCGGACCAGATTTTTATTTGAATGAAGTCTAGTTTATCAATTATTTCTTTCATGGATTGTAACTTCAATGTTTTATCTAAAAAGTAACCACTATATCTGAGGTCACCTATGTTCTTGCCTATGTTATCTTCTAGAAATTTTACAAGGATTTTGGGGGGAGATTTGCTTGGTTGGTTGGTTTTCAATTTATTTATTTTTGACAAATAAAGATTGTTTATACCTAAGGTTTAGGACCTGATGGTTTGATATATATATACATTGTGAAATGATTATCACAGTCAAACTAATGAATCCTATAGCCCACATAGTTACCTTTTACTTCTGTGTGGTGATAACATTTAAGATCTACTGTCAGCAAAATTCATGTATGCAGTCTATTATTAATTATAGTCACCATGCTGTACATTAGGTATCAAAATGTGTTCATCTTATAATTGAAAGTTCATACCCTTTTATTAATAATAGTTCCCTTTTTCCCCTGTAATCCTAGCCTCTGGTAATCTCCATTGTAATGTTACTATGAGTTTGACTTTTTTTTTTTAAGATTCCATATATAAGTGAGATAAAACCATTTTTCACTGTGTCTGGCTTATTTCATTTAGCTTAGTGTCCTCCAGGTTCATCCATGTTATTCTCTATGGCAGGATCTCCTTTTTAAATAGTGAATAATATTACACACACACACTGACACACACACTTTTTTATCCATTCATTGTCAAAGAAAACTTACACTGTTTTGGTATCTTGGCTACTGTGAGTAATGCTGCAATAAGCATGGGAAAGCAGATATATATCTTTGAGACAGTGATTTTATTTAGGAGCTTTAGAAGTCTGTATTCAATACTTAGGTATGTGATATTTTGAATTAAGTTTTATGAAGGATATAACATCTATGTCTAGAATTTTTTTGCATGTGGATGTTCAGGTGTTCCAGCACCATTTGTTTAAAAAGACTATCTTTGCTCCATAATCCTATACTATCTTAAACATTATTTCCATGTTTAACACAAAATTATTCACATTACACAGAGAATGATACCTTCATTTGAAGTAGAATTTAAAAAAAATTAGAGAAGGGAAATGGGGTAAGGCTTTGAACATAAGATCTCAAACACTTATTGGCATGTGTTGACAACCAGGCACTCCAAAATATATTATGTACCTGCCATGTCACTTGGCCTCACCAATTCTTGAGTTTCTCTTTCTTAGATTTAAAAACATTGTGACTTATTTTTTCTCCTTATACCATGTTACTTTTTTTTTCCTTTTTCTCATAAGGAAGAACAATAATTAAACAATGGAGACGTAAATATCCACATGGAGTAGAAAGAAGTCAATAGGCCAAATATATCCCAAGATGCAGTCTTGAAATATAATGTCCACACAATTTTAAAGTCATCTTCAATGTCCTTCATAATAATGGCATGAGATATTAAATGAAACCAGAGCCATGTTGCTAAGAGTGGTATTTGCATTATCTCATATCTTCACAGAATCACAATGAAGTAAACATTAATAATGTCTTCATTTTACTGACAAAGTAACTTCATATAAGTGGTTGAACATGGATTCAACACAGGTCTGCCAGAGTGTAGAGTCTAAGATTTTTTCATCTACCTACAAGAATAACCCTTGAACACCTCTTTCTCCTTGCTGTAAAACATACTTGTTTGGAAATGAAAAAAATAGAAGGACATATAATGAGGTTTTGAATCAAGAAGCTAATAAGAGAAGAAAAATGCTGTAATCTCCTTTGTAGATAATGGGGTAGATGGTAATATTTTGTGTCATGTCAGAGTTCCACTTTACAGACTTTTATTATCCTTCTCTTCAATGTTTTTTCCCCAAAGTCTATTCCAGAATGCCTTTCAGCACAAGATAATACCAACTGGCATGATCAAGCTAGTGAAAACCATGAAGACAAAATGACCTAATTTAAGGACCTTTTATCACAGAGGACAAAACTAGCCAAAAATCAATAATCAGTGACTTCTTTTCCATGAAAATCCATTTTAAACATAATTAAAGCAATAGACAATCCAGAGTATGCTGTTAAGATACATAATAAACATATATTTGCTTCCTTAAAAATATCATTTTTATAAGAATATTTATTTAATATGTACTATCTGCTAACTGTGCTAGATTGGTGTGTTATATCATATAATCATCACAATATACTGACACATAGACATGCTGGAGTGACCATATAATTTATTTTCTGAACCAGAATCATTTTGAGAATGAATAAAAATGCTATTAATAATTGAACAGCAATATGGTCTTAAAACTGGACTTTAAAAAAAAGATTCATTTATTTGTTCATGAAAGACACACAGAGAGAGAGAGAGAGAGAGAGAGGCAGAGACACAGGCAGAAGAAGGGAGCCTGATGTAGGACTCGATCCTGGATCCCAGGATAACTCCCTGAGTCAAAGGCAGATGCTCAACTGATGAGCCATCCAGGCATCCCTAAAACTGGACTCTTATTGCCAACTTTATAGGTGAAGAAAGTGAAGGCTGAAACAACTTTAAGTAGCTTGTCCATGGTTATATCACAAAGATGTAACAAATTCAAGACTTGCCTTAGATAAATCTGACACCGAAGTCCATTTTTTAAACTGCAGTCACTATGAGTGGAGTGTACACTACAGTGTAGTGATTCTCAAAAGTTAACGTATATCAGCATCACTTTGGGGTGACTGATATAATTCACATTCCTGGGCCCCACCCCGAAGTTGTGACCCAACAGTTCTGATGTAGGGATCAGAACCTCAAAGAGGTTCTTTGAGTCAAAGAGTCATGAAGATGACTGTAGCTAAATTTGAAGATGCACTGTTCTCTTATCTTGAACAACCACTTATGAGTCATTAGTTCATTTTACTTAACTTGGTATGGTCATAAAATGAAGAATAAAGGAAAAGAAAAGACAGTGAAGACTAAGCCTGCTCCTACTGTAAATTACCAACATGCTAAACTCTAAAAGATATAGTATAACTAAAAGTGCTTTGTCAAAACTGGGATTAGGTTACCTTGTATGTGTTACCTCATTTCATTAAGGCATGTCCTTAAATATTTCAAGAATACTCTTTCCTACTCAGGAATTTCTTTATATGTTCCTGTTACTATTATGTTCCTTCCATTCACTCCAAGCAAAAGCAAGCTGCTTTTCTCAAACTTAGTGCTAGAATCCATTTCTTACTTACAAAGATAAAAAATTGTGTTATAAATAACAAACTCTGATGCCAAAAAATAACATTTACATTTTAAAAATACAAACTAAGCCATAAAGTAGTACTTTCACTTACTCTACTTAGCTCAGTAACCTTCATAACATAGTAAATAGGTACTTCTTAAATACTTATTTATTAAATTCATGACAAAAAACTGTAAAAACCATCATTCCATATAGGAATAAGTTGAGAACAATTCCCATACAATGTGGACAGTACCACTTTGGTTATTTACACTGTATTTAGCAAATTACAGTATTTTCCCCAGATTCCCTATGGATTTAAGTAACACAAACTATATTACAAAGCCATTTAATTAGCAAGGGGTTAGCATAATACATATATGCATGTGTTCAAGAAAAACCTAGCACAACTGAACTCTCAGTTGCACTCCATTAGCAAGGAGACAGGAAATTTTGAGTTAAGGCCAGTATTTCAAGACAGCATCATAAAAAAGATACACAGGGAAATTGGAAGTCTAATTAGAAATATAATTTTCCTTTTCCTTTGGTGTAACCATGAGGATAACAGTACCAGTATTTTACAAAGTGTCCACCTCTAAGAATCACAAAGTGTTTTCATACTTCTATTCCACCAATGATGTAATTTTCCTCAAAAGTGCAAGAAGTTGTTATTTAGTGATGAAACCAAAGCACAAAGAAGTAAGGAGATACACAAAATCAGACAACAACCTACTGGTCAAATATATAAGCAAAATAAAACCTATAATAAAAAGACAAGTCAATTTAAAAACAGTACAGAATCTGTTTGGTAGATCCTCAAAATGTTGAATATAGAGTTATCATATGACCCAGCAATTCAAATTCTAGGTAAATTTTTAAGATATTTAAGATAACCCAAAACATGTATTCCAACAAGAAGTTGTCTAAAAATCTTCAGAGCACCACTACTGACCATAACCAAAAAGTAATAACACCCAGATGAACATCAATTAATGCACGGGTAAATATAATGTGGTCTATCCACAGCATGAATGATTATTCAGTGACAGAAAGGAATAAGGCTGTGACACATGCTACAATATACAACCTTGAAAACATTATGCTATGTGGAAGAAGACAGATACATGAGGCCATTTATTGTACAATATCATTCATATGAAATATCTAGGATAGCCAAATCTATGGAGAAAGAAGTATCAGTGATTGCCTAGAACTGGTTGTAATAAGGAGATAAGGAATGACTGTTAATGGGTCTGAAGGTTCTTTTTCAGTTAATGAAAATGTTCTAAAAGTGGTTGTGGTAATGGGGTCACAACTTTGTAAACATACTAAACTATTACATTTTATGCTTTATGTAGGTTTAACTGTATGTAAATTGTACCTCAATAAAGCTGTTAAAAAGTTAAAGAAAAAACTTACACCAAATGTCATGGAATTGTTCCCTTTAAAATGGTTAATGTTAGAACATTCCATCCAAAAACAGCAGGATGTTCATTCTTTTCAAGCATACATGGAACTTTGTCCACATGTTGGGCCACAAAAAAAGTCTCAACAAATTCAAAAAGACTGAAATCACATCATGCAATTCAAATACAACCCTATAATACTAGAAATCAACCACAAGAAAAATCCTAAAAAAGAACAAAATTACATCAAGGCTAAATAATACGCTACTAAATAATGAATGGGTCAACCAAGAAATCAAAGAGAAAAATTTTTAAAAACACATGGAGACAAATTAAATGAAAACACAATGGTCCAAAATCTTCGAAATGCATCAAAAGCTGTTCTAACAGTAAAGATTATAGTAATACAGGCCTACCTCAAAAACAAGAAAAAAATCTCAAACCATCTAAACTTACCCCTAAAGAAGCTGGCAAAAGAACAAAGCCCAAAACCAGCAGAGGGAAGGAAATAATAAAAATTAGAGTGGAAATAAATGAAATAGAGACTAAATATACAACAGGTCAGTTAAACCAGGAGCTGGTTCTTTGGAAAGATCAATGAAATTGTTAAACCTTTGGCCAGACTAATCAATAAAAAAAGAGGGAGGGGGGACTCAAATAAATAAAATCAGAAATGAAAGAGAATTAACAATGGGCACCAGAAATACAAAGGATTCTAAGAGAATACTATGAAAGACTCTGTGACGACAAATTGTAACACCTATAAGAAATGAATAAATTCCTAGAAGCACTTAACCTCCCAAAAGTGAATCAGAAAGAAATAGAAAATTTGAACAGACCAATCACCAGCAATGGCATTGAATCAGTAATGAAAAAACTTCAAAAAACAAAAGTCCAGAACCAGATGACTTCAGAGTTGAATTATAACACATAAAGAGTTAATTCCTATTCTTCTCAAACTATTCCCAAAATATAGAAGGAAAGCTTCCAAATTCATTCTATGAAGACAGCATTACCCTGATACCCATACAGATAAAGATACTATATATTAAGAAAAAAAAAAACAACCTAAAGGCAGTATCTCTGATGAACATAGATGCAAAAATCCTTAAAAATATTAACAAACCAAATCCAACAATATGTTTTAAGAATCATTCACCATGGGCACCTGGGTGGCTCAGTGGTTGAGTGTCTGCCTTTGGGTCAGGTCCTGGGATCAAGTGCTGCATCAGGCTCCCCATGGGGAGCTTGTTTCTCCTTTTGCCTATGTCTCTGCTTTTCTTTCTGTGTCTCTCATGAACAAATAAGTAAATTCTTAAAAAAATCATTCATCATGATCAATTGGGATTTATTCTTGGGATGCAAGGGTGGTTCAATATTCAAAAATCAATCATTGTGATACATCCTATCAAGAGAAAGGAGAAAAACCATATGATCATCTTAATGCATACAGGAAAGCAATGTGACAAAATACAACATTTATTCATGATAAAAACCCTCAACAAAGCAGGTTTATAGAGAACATACCTCAACATAATAAAGGCCATCTATGAAAACCTACAACTAATATTATACTCAGTGGTGAAAAACTGAGAGCTTTACCTCTAAGATCAGGAGCAAGACAAGGATGTCCACTCCCACTACTTTTATTCAACAGAGGCAATACTAGACAAAGCAATCAGACAACAAAAAGAAATAAAAGGCACACAAATTGGTAAGGAAGAAATATAACTTTCTCTATTTGAAGATGACATTGTGCTATATACAGAAATCCCTACAGACTCCACAGAAAACTAGACCTGATAAATGAATTCAGTGAAATTACAGTATACAAAACCAATATAAAGAACTCAGTTTCATTTCTGTATACTAATAATGAAGTAGCAGAAAGAGAAATTAAGAAAACTATTCCATTTACAACTGCACCAAAAAAATGAAATACCTACAAATAAACTTAACCGAGGAGGTAAAAGACCTGAACTCTGAAAACTATAAAACAGTGATGAAAGAAAATGAAGATGATATCAACAAATGGAAAGATATTTGTGTTCATGGACTGGGAGAACAAATATGTTAAATGTCCACACTACCCAACACAATCTACAGATTCAGTGCATTCCTATCAAAATACCAACAGCATTTTTCACAGAACTTGAACAAATAATACCAAAATTTATACGGAAACACAAAGTTTTGATTCTGAGTTGCCAAAGCAGTCTTGAAAAAGGAAAATAAAACTAGATGTTTCACAATTCCAGACTTCCAACTTATAATACAAAGCTGTAGTAATCAAAACAGTATGGTACTGGCACAGAAAGGACTCAGATCTGTGAAACAGAACAGGAATCTCCAAAATAAACACATATAGTCAATCTGAAAAGGAGGCAATAATACGTAACGGGAAAACATATCTTTAACAAATGGTGATTGGAAAACTGGAGAACAAGCAAAAGAATGAAACTGCACTACTTCATTACACCATACACAAAAATAAATTCAAAATGGACTAAAGGCCTAACGTGAGACCTGCAACCATAAAATTACTACAGGAGAACACAGGCAGTAAATTATTTGACACTGGTCATGCCAACTTCTTACAAGATGTCTCCTGAAGCAAGGGAGACAAAAGCAAAATCAAACTATTGGGACCACATCAAATAAAATGTTTCTGCATAGCAAAGAAAACCATCAATAAAACTAAAAGGCAACCTATAGAATGGGAGAAGATGTTTGCAAAGAACATATTCATTTAAGGGCTAATATCCAAAATATATTAAAAAATGATGAAATCCACTATCGAAAAAATAAATAATCCAGTTAAAAAGCAGGCAGAGACATGAACAGAGATTTTACCAAAGAATATATCCAGATGGCCAGCAGATACTCAAAAGGACGCTTATCATCACTTATTATCATGTAGGTAATGAAAGTTAAACCTACAATGAGCTATCACCTCACACTTGTCAGGATGATTAAGATCCACAACACATGAAACAACAGGTGTTGGCAAGGACGAGAGAAAAAGGAACATTCATGCACTATTGGTGGGACTGCACACATACACACACACACACATACATACACAAACACACACAATGGAATATTATTCAACCATAAAAAAGGATGGAATCTTGCCATTTGCAATGACATGGACAGGGCTAAGGAGTATAATGCCAAGTGCAATCAGTCTGAGAAAGATAAATACCATATGATTTCACTCATGTGCGGAATTTAAGAAACAGAGAAGAAAAGGGAAAGAGACAGAAAGGAAGCCAGAAACAGACTCTTAACTACAGAGAGCAATCTGATGGGTATCCGACATGAGTGGGGGTGGGAGGAGGGGTTAAGTAGGTGATGGGAATTAAGGAGGGTTCTTGTAAAGATGAGCACACAGTGATGTGTGGAAGTGATGAATTACTATATTGTATACCTGAAACTGATATAACTGTATGTTAACTAACTGGAATCAAAATTTAAAATTTTTAAAAAGCAAAATTGAACTATTGGAGCTATATCAAAATTAAAAGCTTATCCTCAGTGAAGGAAACCATAAATAAAACAGAAAGGCAGGGGATCCCTGGGTGGCTCAACGGTTTAGCACCTGCCTTCAGCCCAGGGCATGATCCTGGAGTCCTGGGATCGATTCCCACATCAGGCTCCCTGCATGGAGCCTGCTTCTCCCTCTGCCTGTCTCTCTGCCTCTCTTTCTCTCTCTCTCTCTCTGTGTCTCTCATGAATGAATAAATAAAATCTTTACAAAAATAAAAAAGGGCAACCTACTGAATGGGAGAAGGTATTTGCAAATGATAATGGGTTAATGTGATAAATATGTAAAGCACTTATACAACTTAACACGAAAAAATAAATAATCCAATGAAAAAATGGCTGGATGACATGAACAGACTTTTTTCCACAGAAGACAGATGAAAAAGATATTCAGCATCACTAATTTCACACAAATGCAACAAAACCACAACACAATATCACCAAACACCTGTCAGAATGGCCAAAAACAAACAAACAAACAAAACAAGAAATAACAAGTGTTGGCAAGGCAATAGAGAAAAAGGAACTCTTGGTACTATTGATGTGAATGCAAACTGATGCAGCCACTGTGGAAAATAGTATGGAGGTTCCTTATAAAGTTAAAAAATAGAATACCTTATGATCTGGCAACTGCACTAAAACAGAAACACTAATTCAATAAAATATATGCACCCCTATGTTTATTGCTGCATTATTTACAATAGCCAAAATATGTAAGCAACTGGAGTTTTCATTGATAGATTAACAGAGACAGAAGATTGGTATGCAGTACAATGGAATATGACTCCGCCAAAGACCTAAATGTGAGACTGGAATCCATCAAAATCCTAGAGAACACAAGCAGCAACCTCTGTGACCTCAGTTGCAGCAACTTCTTCCTAGACATGTCTCTAAAGGCAAGGGAAACAAAGGCAAAAATGAACTATCGGAACTTCATCAAGACAAAAAACTTTTTTAAAAGATGATTTTATTTATTTATTCATGAGAAACACAGAGAGGAGAGAGAGGAGAGAGAGAGAGAGGCAGAGACACAGGCAGAGGGAGAAGCAGGCTCCATGCAGGAAGCCCAACGCGGGACTCAATGCCGGGTCTCCAGGATCATGCCCTGGGCGGAAGGCAACACTAAACTGCCAAGCCACCCGGGCTGCCCAAGACAAAAAGCTTTTGCACAGCAAAGGAAACAGTCAACAAAACTAAAAGACAACCGACAGAGTTGGAGAAGATATTTGCAAATGTCTTATCAGATAAAGGTCTAGCATCCAAAGTCTATGAAGAATTTATCAAACTCAACACCCAAAGAATAAATAATACAATCAAGAAATGGGCAGAAGACATGAACAGACATTTCTCCAAAGAAGACATACAAATGGCCAACAGACACACGAAAAAATGTTCCACATCACTTGGCATCAGGGAAATAAAAAATCAAAACCACAATGAGATACCACCTTACATGGGTCGAAATGGCTAAAATTAACAAGACAAGAAATGGCAGATGTTGTCAAGGATACAAAGAAAGGGGAGCCCTCTTACACTGTTGGTGGGAATGCAAGCTGGGGCAGCCACTCTGGAAAACATTATGGAGGTCCCCCCAAAATTTGAAATAGAGCCACCCTACAACCTAGCAATTGCACTACTGGGTATTTACTCCAAAGATACACATGTAATGATTCAAAGGGGCACCTGCACCCCAGTGTTTATAGCAGCAATGTCCACAATAGAAAAACTATGGAAAGAGACTAGATGTCCATCGACAGATGAATGGATAAAGAAGATACACACACACACACACACACACACACACACACACACATACACACTGGAATACTACTGAGCCATCAAAAATGAAATCTTGCCATTTGCAATGATATGGATGGAACCAGAGGGTATCATGCTTAGCAAAATAAGTCAATCATAGAAAGATAACTATCATCTGATCTCATTCATATGTGGAATTTAAGAAACAAAGCAGAGTAGCATAGGGAAAGGAAGGGGAAAATAAAACAAGATGAAATCGGGGAGGGAGACAAACCATAAGAGATGCTTAATCATAGGAAACAAACGGAGGGGCGCTGGAGGGGGGTAACTGGGTAATGGACATTAAGGAGGGCATGTGATACAATAAGCACAGGGTATTATATAAAACTGATGAATCACTGAACTCTACCTCTGAAACTAATCATGCACTGTATGTTAATTGAATTTAAATATTTAAAAAAGGAATATGACTCAACCATAAAAAAAGAATGAGATCTTGCAATTTGCAACAACATGGATAGATCCAGAGGGTATTATGCTAAGTGAAATAAGTCAGTCAGAGAAAGACAAATACTTTAGGAATTCAGTCATATATGGAAAAAAACAAACAAATGAACAAAGAAAAACAGAGACAAACAAAACAAACTCTTAAATATAGAGAACAAACTAGTGATTGCCAGAAGGGAGGTGGGGGAAGGGATGGGTGAAAAAGGTGAAGGGGATTAAGAATAAATTTATCATAATGAGCACTGCATAATGTACAGAATTGCTGAATCACTGTATTATACACCTGAAACTAATGTAACACTGAATGTTAAACATATTTTAGGAAAAAAATGTAAAATTTAAAAAAGAAAAAATGGTTAATATTACATGAATTTCATTTCAACAAAAGACATAAAAATACAACCTACAATGTCTTTTCATTTTGTATATATCCTGTAAGTTTTAATTAACATATTTCACTTTAGTTACTTCTTTATTTTAGCTCCCTAGTGCATATGCAATTTATTTAATTATTTATACATATCAAGGTATGCAATGTTCAGCTACAGGCTTAACTATAATACACCATAAAGAAATAACAATACTGCATCAATTTTATATCTTGTAATATATGACTGCTCTTAAGTTGATATTTAGAAGTAATTACAATTAAACTAAAATTGAAAATTAGAAGCAAAGCTAAGGAGAGATATTGATAATTAAATTTCCAAACTTACTCTGTATGAATTTGAACATATGATGGCAGTGTGGGTATTTCTGGACACCCAGTAAAGAGGAATATAAAAATTTGATTTTAAAGGAAACACACACAAAAAAAGCAAGGTTAAAAAGCTTAAAGGTAACTAAGACTGTTAGAGCTTAAGAGATAAAAGATGGGGCACCTGGGTGGCTCAGTGGTTTGGTGCCTGCCTTTGGCCCAGAGCATGATCCTGGAGTCCCAGGATCGAGTCCCACATCAAGCTCCCTTCATGGAGCCTGCTTCTCCCCCTGCCTATGTCTCTGCCTCTCTTTCTCTCTCTCTCTCTCTCTCTCTCTCTCTGTCTGTCTCTGATGAATAAATAAAATCTTAAAAAAGAGATAAAAGATTTGGAATATTTTAATACCAATATTCTTTATTTAACATATTTTAAATATTAAATTTAGCATGTAACCAATTAACAAATTCTTCCCATAATTCTAACACTGTAAAATGTAGTACATGGGACACCAGAAATTATTTTATATTCCTTTGAATAAATGCTTTTACACTGTAAATATATCAGGAAGACAATGACGATTTTACACCCTAAATAGGTAATTTAGCTTAAAATAAAATCAACAAGGAATTGGAGAATTTGTGAGTATAAGATGATATAATATATACATATATCAGAGGAACTTGATATAAGTAGACATCTACATTGTGAAGTCAAGACTTCTGGGTAGACATACAGTCTTAAAAGCAGTTATACATATAAGTTGGTGACCTATTGATGATCATCTGTGAAAGAAAAATAATGCAAGAGAAAAGACATATAGAAATGGGTATAAGCAGGGGATCCCTGGGTGGCGCAGCGGTTTGGCGCCTGCCTTTGGCCCAGGGCATGATCCTGGAGACCCGGGATCGAATCCCACATCAGGCTCCCGGTGCGTGGAGCCTGCTTCTCCCTCTGCCTATGTCTTTGCCTCCCTCTCTCTCTCTCTGTGACTATCATAAATAAATAAAAAAAATAAAAAAATAAAAAAAGAAATGGGTATAAGCAGAATGTACTAAGGAGGCAGTAAGAAGGCAGATCTGCTAAAAGATGAGGAGTCTCTTTGTAAGCAGTTGGAGAACAGGAAGCAATACAGGTAGCATAGAAGTACTGCTAAGCCAGGAGTACTAAGTTGAAGACTTGAGAAACAGCCATAAAAATAGAGGAAGGGACAAAGATATGAGACCTGAGCTAATACTAGATGGAGGTGGCACATGATATATGAATTAAAGCAAAGAAAAGCTAAAAATATATAGAGAGATTAGATAAATGTTACTGTACAAAACCACCTCATTTAATCTTAAATGCAACTCATTTCTTCCCAGCTTTACTGAAATATAATTGACATACAACGATGCGTACTTTTAAGGTGTGAACAATATGAAATCATGAACCCCATAAGATGTCTTCACCTCGTGTTCACTGCAACATTATTCACAAAGATATGAACACAACCTAGGCATCCACTGATGGAAGCATGCATGAATAAAAGGTAAAATGTAGTATATATAAACTGTAATATTATTCATCTGCTAAAAGAAGGAAATCCTGCCATTTGAGAGAATGATGATGGACCCCAATGACATTACACTAAGGGAAACAAATTGGACAGAAAAATACTTTATGATCTCCCTTGTAAATGCAATCTGAAAACATGGAACTCATTGAAACAGAGAATAGAATGGTGGCTTCCATGGGGCTCAGCAGTTGGATAGATGGGAAGATACTGGTAAAGGATGCCAACACAACTTATTTTAAAAATAAAAACAAAGTGTTGGAGAGAAACCCTGACTAGCTAAGCATCACAGAACTAGTAAATGACTAAATCAACTCCATCACAGGTTCTTCTGTCTCTCTACTTGCTATGCCTTTGATGGTGTCCACTCTAAGAGTTTAGAGAAAAAAGGCAAAATAAGAAACAAGGGTCAAGAGCAATGGGACAGATCTATATATTTAACAAAGAGCATTTCACTCTTCAGTTTTGTACCTATAGTTTCTTTGCAGTTACATTGCTAGAAACTGAAGTAACTCTTTAAACAGTAGATTATGAGAATACAACACATTGAAAAAGGTAAATATAAGCCAGTGTTAGATTTCCTAGAAGAGATAGCAGTAAAGTTATACAAAATATCTGGTAAACCTAAAATTTTGTTACAATTTTTAATTGAATAAATCTCTTGGATTTAGTGTATAAGAAAAAGGAGTTGAACAAAGTTGCAGAATATTAAGTGACCTACCTGGAAGCAGTTCCTAAGAGGAAAGTTTGCTAGACACTGACATTTATTACTAAAGGAAATTTTGGAGTTTATTTTCTATCTCTGTTTCCCTTACCTGAACAAAAACTCAGGCGCATTTAAAATAATTTCCCCCTTGTTCTATGTGTACATTAGAATAGTGGCTTATGTTCAGAGATTCCGCAACATCTGAGTCTTGCTGCTAACCACCTGTGTGAGTCCAGTAAACCAAAGTCGTATTTTTAGGTTTTCCCATTTAGCAATCCTCTTCTGGAAACAAATTATGGATAAGTTAAGATTAAGTTTATCTGTAAGAAAGACTCCCAAATAGGCTTAGACAAGATAGAAGTTCATTTCTGGCTCACATTAGGAAACTCTGCAGGCAGAGTCTAGGACTGCTTTGACACTTCAATGAAATCCTCAAGAAGCAGACTCTCTCCGACTCAATGTTGTACTAACCCCAAGAGTGTGGTACTTATCTCCATGGTTCAAATACTACTGGTGAAGTTCCAGGCATTTCACCTCTATCTCAAATATGATGATAACCGTGAAGGTGGAAGGGCATGTTCTCTACCTTTAGATTGCCTGTCAGTCCCACCATTTATAATTTATTGGGGCCACCACGGAGCAAAGGTAGATGGAAATTAGCTGCCTCCCATTACTGACACATCTTACTTCAAAATACTTAAAAATCTTCAAGTGCCAAGTCTCCTTGGCACTGGCAAGTAATGCAAATCATTTTCATGGCCATTTCACTCTTGTACTTGAATACCAAGTATTTCTTACCTTTTATCCCCCTCAAAATGCTGTTAAGTGCATTCCTCCCTATCTCAGATGATAATCTTGCTTTCGATTTTGTGAAAAATAGACTAAGAACTGTATAATCTCATGTTGTTATGACTAAATGTGAAAAATTCCCTTAACTTTACCTGTTAATCTGCCTTTTTTCCAGCTATAAGAGTATGAAATCTCTAGAATAGTTAAAAGTGTAGACTATGGAGCCAGATATACTGGGTTTGGAAACCACCTCCACCATTTACTAGCTTAATCTTCTGCATTTCAGTTTCTGTCTCTATAAAACAGAAATAATAGAACCTAGATTATAGGATAATTTTGAGGATTAAATGAGTGAATAAATATAAATGACTTAGAACAGCATCTGTTATATATTAAATGATAGCTATTACTATCATTATCTGAGGCCAGGCTGTCCAATGGCACATTGGATTCCATTCCTTCGCATCTATTCAGAAAATCTGTTTAAAAATCTTCCTTTCTCTCTTGTATCACAAATTTAGTCCTCTTTAATGGAAGATTTCTGTTAGTGTTCGCATCCACTATAATATCATCCATTTTTAAAACAAATGGCCTCGGTTCCATTTCTTTACTAAACTATTAGGCTGTTTGTTTCAATTTATAGCAAACTTCTTGAAAGATGTGCTTGTACTCTCTATTTCTACTTCCTCACCTCTGCTTTTTTTCTTTAAATTTAACTTTAAATTTCTCCAATGAAACTCTTCTCAAGGCCAACAGTCTCTTGCATCTTGCCAAATATAATGATCAGTTTTGTCAGTTCTCATCTTAGTCAAGCTTTTCTTAGTATTTATCAATTGACAATGCCTTCCATCTTGAAGCATCTTCTATTTAGAGTGGGGACCAAAATCACAATCCCAGTTTTCCTTCTCATTCCCTGGTCACTCCTTGGTCCTCTGTGCAGGTTCATCTTTTGCTAAACACCAAAACTTGAAATAGCCCAGGATTCAGTATTTGAACTTCTTCATCTACACTCACTGTCTTGACAATATTATATAGACTCATGATTTGAGGTATCATTTACATTCTGGTGACTCTCAGGATTATATCTGTATTTTAGGTTTCTCCCATGAATTCAAGATTCCAATCTTTGCCTACTCAACAGCTTGAACTGCATACAGAGGTCTCACGAACCTAATATAGCTAAAAATAACTCCTGATTCTTGAAAATCCCCTTCCCCCATAAATTCCCTCACCTTAATAAATGGCATCAAAACACACCATGTGCACAGACCAAAGCATAGGGAACATCCTTGAATCAGTTCTTTTTACAAACCCTACCTTCAGTTCAACAAGTCCTGAGTTCTATCTCTACTCATTCTAAATCACCTCTTCCCACCATTGTCACTACTTCCACTATCATCCAATAACCATCATTTCCTAATGAGATACTATAGTATCTTGTTTCCTCGTATACCTGCTACCACTGAAGCTGGTAGAATAATCTTGGAAAAAATATAGTTCCCAGTACTGCCCTACCCACAACCATTTCATGTCTGCCTCAGAGTTCTATGTAACTCTGACAGTGGCCCACAAAGACTTGCACAATAATTGACCTTACCTCCTATCACTCTCCCCCATGCTCATTACTGTTTTCCTTGTATTCTTCAAATATACCAGTTCCATTCCCATTTCAGAGCCTCTTACACTATAATTCCCACTATCCGAACATTCTACCACCAAATCTTCACATGACCTTTTCTCTCACTTCATTGAGAACTCAATCTGCTCAAATTATACCTTCTCTGAAGAGCCTTTCAAGGCCTCCCTATCTAAAATAGTTCTTCCCTCTACTTCTCACAACTCTTTCCATTAATTTCTCTCTAGTTTTTGTGAAAGCACCTCCACTGTGAAAATCATAGCAAATTTTTAAATATTTATCTGTTATCTTACTCTATACAAATATAGAAGGAGCCACATGACCGAATATTAGTTTGGGTATAGCACAGACACTCAAAACTTATCTCTGAATTCACAAATTCAACTATCATATATTCTATTGAATCTTACCTACAAGCAGCAAGATGGAATAAAGAATCCTAAATGTCAACAAGATGTGTATGTTCCTGAAACTTGGTTATACTTAACTAAATCACTACAATTCCAGGCCACTAAATCCAAATTCTTTATCTTTTTCTCTGTCTAGTCAAATACAGTGCCAGGAATGCCTGAGTGGCTCAGTGGTTGAGCATCTGTCTTCGGCTCAGAGCATGATTCCGGGGTCCTAGGATCGAGTCCTGCATCGAGCTCCCTGCAGGGTGCCTGCTTATCCCTCTGCCTATGTCTCAGCCTCTCTCTGTGTGTCTCTCATGAATAAATAAATAAAATCTTAAAAAAGAATACAGTGGCCAAAAAACTGTATCATTTTAGGTTTCAAAGATTTCTTAAAATTTTGGTAAAATCAATAATAGTATATATGAAGTGGAGTTGTCACTAGATGTGCTGCTGTAGGAGAAAAGCATATTCAATACTGGTATTCTATTGTCTTTCTTGCTCAGAAACACCTGTGTGTATTTACAAATTCCAAAAAATATTAAAGCAGGAGTATGAACAGAAAACCAAAGTATGTCAGTTGAATGAGCAAGTTTTAGGAAATGCTTAGAAGTTTAAGGAACATATAAATGGAAAACTTTAAAATTTTTAGATAATTTACCATGTATCTGAAGATCTGATTCATTGAAATTTAGGCATAATAGTGGTCAATAATGCAGGTTTTATTTTTTTTTTATAATAAATTTATTTTTTATTGGTGTTCAATTTGCCAACATATAGAATAACACCCAGTGCTCATCCCATCAAGTGCCCCACTCAGTGCCCGTCACCCAGTCACCCCCACCCCCCGTCCTCCTCTCCTTCCACCACCCTTAGTTCGTTTCCCAGAGTTAGGAGTCTTTATGTTCTGTCCCTTTCTGATATTTCCTACCCATTTCTTCTCCCTTCCCTTCTATTCTCTTTCACTATTATTTATATTCCCCAAATGAATGAGACCATATGATGTTTGTCCTTCTCAGATTGACTTATTTCACTCAGCATAATACCCTCCAGTTCCATCCACGTTGAAGCAAATGGTGGGTATTTGTCGTTTCTAATGGCTGAGTAATATTCCATTGTATACAGAGACCACAGCTTCTTTATCCATTCATCTTTCGATGGACACCGAGGCTCCTTCCACAGTCTGGCTATTGTGGACATTGCTGCTAGAAACATCGGGGTGCAGGTGTCCTGGCGTTTCATTGCATCTGTATCTTTGGGGTAAATTCTTAGCAGTGCAATTGCTGGGTCGTAGGGCAGGTCTATAATAATGCAGGTTTTAAAGAAATATATATGTAAATGTAAGTCCTAGAAATAGTCTAAATATGTTTTATCCTACTTTTCTATTTCTATTTACTTTTCAACGTTGTTTCTGTTATTATTACTATCGTACATTTATAGCACTTACTACATGCCATCTTACATATATTAAATCACATATTCTTATAATAAACTCTTTGCTAGTAAGAAACCTGTCATGTTCACTGCTTTATCCAGGGTTTGACAAAGGCCAGTAGGCCAAATCAGGCCAGCTATCTGTTTCTATAAACAAAGTTTTAGTAGAATAGAGACACACTCATTCATTTACATATTATCTATGGCTGCTTTCATGCTACAATGGCAGAGCTGTTGCAACAGTGATGATGTAGCCTACAAAAACCAAAAATATTTACTATTTGGCCCTTTACAGAAACAGTTTACTGGTCTGTGGTATAATAATAATATAAGGCCTGGCTTAGTTTTCCATGTGCTAATAACTATTTAATGAATATTTGGTTGATTGCTTTTAATAGTATTATGAAGGTCACCAAAACCAGCTGTAGTGATGATTCTAAACATAGCTATCAGGGTCCCTGGGTAGCTATCAATTAAACATTGGACTCTTGATTTCAGCTCAGGCCCTGATCTCAAGGTTGTGGGCTCGAGCCCCACATGAGGCTCTACATTCAGCATAGACTCTGGTTGCGATTCTCCCTCTCCCTCTGACCCTCCTCTGGCTCGCTCACTCTCTCACACTCTCTCTTTCTTTCTCTCTCTCAAAATAAATAAATAAAATCTTTGAAAAAATAAAAGTTGCTATCAACAGCTAATTTTTGGTCTTTTCACATTTATAACTTCAAAGTTAGCCAACCAAGCCAACATATAAAAAGTTAAAGACTACAAAGGAAGCGTTTTTTTTTCAGTTTTTTTTTTCAGCAATGCATTCCTCCTGCAAAGCAGCTGGTCCCACTACAACCTAACCTGTCCAGTGGCTAGTGTCTGTCTGCCTTACATATCTTTGCACCACCAGCACTTAACACAGTATCTGACATACAGCTGGACCTCTCTGAATGTGTGACACAGATCCAACAAAATAGATCCTTTTCATGTAATTGGAACTCTTTTCTCTATCCAAGATAATCTTCAGATTATACAACTGAAGAGTACTTGATATATTCTAGAGTTCTCACGCCCTTACATCTCTGCCTATGAATTTGGGTCCAACTAAGCTTTCCTGAGAGAGGACTTTATTTTCTTTTTTTATTTAATTTTTTTTATTGGAGTTCAATTAGGACTTTATTTTCTACAACAACACAAAAATACTGGTATGGCGCAAGGGATTTGAGAAACAAAACCAAATATCACTGAAGGTGATGGCATTGTACAATATTCTCCTAGACATCTTCATATAGAATAGTTTGCATGAAGATATTTATAAGCATAAAATCAAATGTGTGGAATGTTGTAAATTACCCTTAGAATTAAAAAAAAAACAAAGCTGTTGATTAACTAGATAGTGATTTATTTGTATATATATATATTTTGGAGTTCGATTTGCCAACATATAATACCTGGTTCTCATCCTGTCAAGTGCCCCTCTCAGTGCCCGTCACCCAGTCACTCCATCCCTCTGCCCACCTAGATAGTGATTTTTAAAATGCTCCTTTTAAACTTATTATGCTTGTTTAAACACTAACCTCTGAACATTAATAAACAAATTATCTTTCTAAAATTATTTCCTCAAATTTTCTTCTTGGCATTTGTATTTCAAAAACATAAAAAAATTAATCACTCTAGGTCTTAAAAAAACCCTCTTCATTAATTCTATTGCTTCAGGATACTGTGAGTTTTTCTAGTCCCTGCCAAGTCATTTCTAACAAGTTGCATTTAGAAAAATGCCCTCTTAGTACATGATTCCATGATCTAGGTCAAGGAGAAAAATAAGCAGAGGAAAAATAAGAGAATGCTAACCAAACACTAAAAAGAGTACAACATGAGGGAGTTCTAAAACCTTAGTAAACAAAATTGGGGACCTTTTAGAGACAGTGGAAAGGGCTGAGGGATGTTGTGCATCTTTCAATTTTAGAAATCCTAGTGAGGGTATGTGTGAGGAGAGAGTGAACAAAATTGCTCAATGAAAGCAATGGGGTCATCCCCTATGATGCCTTTAGGGATGCTGTAAGTCTGGATGTTCTTTATTTTGTTTCTATTCTTCTCCTATGTAGCTACCAGTGATTTCATTTTGGAGCCCACTGTAGTTCATTACAAAGTGCATTTCTCCTTGTAGACTAAAGTGTTCTTCCAACCAATTCTCACAATCTGAGTTTTCTGCTTTAAATGCCTGCATTTTCAGCTCAAATATCCAAGTAACATGTCTTAAAAAAGAGTTAATGCCTTTATAACAGGAAATGGTCCCTCTGTATTGGCCTCTCTCTGTTTTGCCCTCTTTTGTGTGTTTTATTCATCTTGAATCTTAGCCATAGGTCAAACATGCCAGCTTGTAACCACTGGGAAAGTCAGAGAAATAAGGAGTGGAAAACAACTAAATAGACTTCCTGACCTTACTATTATTAGTGTACTATTCTCTTCCATAGAGCCTCTTCTGAAAGTCAGACTAATCTCCTTCAATTTTTATTCTGGAGAAAGACAAATTGAGAGCCCCTTTGACATTCTTACCTTATTCAGTTACATTGTAAGTGGCTATCTTGTTTTCTTAGGGGAAAATATTAATACTGCCTTCAAAATGAACTAGGTTAGTTTCTAGTCTAGTTAATGCTATGTTTGGAAGAAATTGTTTTCGGTAATGTTAAGAAGAAATCTTACAAGGAGATTTACTAAATAAATGAAAAATTATACCAGAGAAAAATAAAACATAGTTTAGCATACTTCATTCATTATATTATGCTTTAACACTGTAGAAAATATGGCTAAGGTAAATGTTGAGAATGTTGTTGCTTTCAGGTACAGCTAGATTTGACTATCAGTCTCCCTTTCTCAGCCAACAAGAGTCAGATTAGTAAGGTCACGGGACAATTAGGCAGATTGTAGAGCACTGCTCACTCTGTAGAAAGAAGGAATAAGTAATTAGTATTATATATTCTCTCCCCAAATAATTTATACATATTGAATGCTTTCAATATGCTAAACACTGATGGGAGAACTTTCTGTTCCTTTTTAAAAAGATTTTACTTATTTATTTGAGAGATAAAGAGCACCCATGCACATAAGCAGGGGGAGGTGCAGAGAGAGAGGGCAAGAGAGAGTCTCAAGCAGACTACCTGGTGAGCATTGGAGCCTGATGCAGGGCTCATCTCACAACCCTGAGATCAGGACCTGAGCAGAAACCAAGAGTTAGACGCTTAATCAATTGAGTCACCCAGGTGTCTCTTAGTGTTATCTTTCTTACCCCTCAAAACAACCTAATGAGTTATGTAACATTATTTGTCCCATTTGACACATGAAGAGACTGAGTACAGAAGTAACCTGCTTAGTAGAACAAATGGGATTTCATCTTAATCATCTTCTACCACCGCCAATGCTTTTCACCTTTGTATAAATAATCTGTATTATATTTTCTGCATTATAATAGACTGGAAAACAGTGACAAAGCAAGAACAGTTTAGGCAAAGAAATTTATGTCAACATCTAACTAGCATCTGTTTTCTCAGAGGACAATTCTTTTGAAAACACACACACACACAAATAATACGGAGTAAGTGGTATCCTCAAGAGAATAATTAAATTATTTTTAAAACACACACCATAAACTACTCATAATATTTCAATTTTTTATTATACCAATGATTTCAAATAAACTAAGATAGATACACTAAGTAACTGGAGATTCTGAAAAAAATACTTTTAAAATAGTTCAGATCTGTGCTCGCTTCAGCAGCACATATACTAAAATAGTTATGGTCTTTTTTCTAGGTGATCATTGTATATCATGCCAACATGTATTGTTAACTTATATTACACATTTAAAATGCACTTCTGAAAAAAATAAAATAAAATAAAATGCACTTCTGTGTACTACAAAACTGCATAAGAAATCAAAGCTAACCAATAATACGGTATACTGTCTACCCTTCAAAAAACGATTCACTCTTCTAACAGAATTTGGAAACATAGGTAAATAATATTTAGTAGAGATGACTTACCAAAGTGCACATCTGATTAAATTACCTTGAAGGTTTGGCCCCCCCACCATTCACTGGAGAAAATAAGCACTACTTAGTCAGGTGTATCATCAAACCATGACCTGATCCTATCTCTTGCTATAATTATCAGAAAGCCTAATACTTATGTCAAATTATTTGGAGTTCTCTGAGTTATCTATGTTTCATATACCTCTTTACTTCTGTCCATGCCCTTCTATTGTCTACTCAATGAAACCTCACTATTTTGATAATCAGATCTAGTTGTACATTCTCTTTAAAATTTTCATTATCACAATCAGTAAACTTTTTTTTAAAATTTTTATTTATTTATGATAGTCACAGAGAGAGAGAGAGAGAGAGAGAGAGAGAGGCAGAGACATAGGCAGAGGGAGAAGCAGGCTCCATGCACCGAGAGCCCGATGTGGGATTTGATCCCGGGTCTCCAGGATTGCGCCCTGGGCCAAAGGCAGGCGCTAAACCGCTGCGCCACCCAGGGATCCCACAATCAGTAAACTTAAACATTACCACCATACACTTTCTATGACAAACCCTACTATACTTTGCAACTTTCCTATTTCTTGACCTTCTAATTCTTTCTAAACAGTAAACTCCCAGAGGGTAGCTACCTATCTTAATTATCCTTTCACCTCTAACATTTAGTATATTCAGTAAGTAGTTAATAAAGGATTCCTGGACAAAAAAATAAGTCATTTGCTTCAGACTTATATTTTTTATAATTTACTCTTTATTTTCCTCATCTTGGTTACCTCTATATCCCTACTTTATTTCCTGACACTACTTTCAGGTTAACCAAGATAACAGCAGCCTTTATTTAGCAAATATTTTCTTACAATCTTTATTGTAACAACATACTTTTGTTAGTGTATATTTTGTGTGCTTGTGGGTGGGTGGGTGGGTGGGTGTGTAGGGGGTAGAAAGATATATATACAGGCATAATAATTTGGTCCCAGATCTTTGCTTATTAACCATATCCCTATTTCTCAGGACCTCCGTACATTCATCTCATAGTCAAGGTAGATAGTTTCAACGGGGTTGACAAAGTTCTTCTTCTCAAATATAGATTTATTAGGAAGCCAATGACACATAAATTTCAGGGTACTTTCACTAGCATGGGCCCTTCTCATGGAAATTGCAAGCATTTACATTCATAATTTATTTTATGCAATAACGCTGAAGTTGCTGTAGGCACTTTGCATTCATAATTATATTTTTCTTCTTTATAATGCACCCCCTTCCCCAAATTGTAGTAATTCAGAGACTTAAAAAACCTGGACTCATACTCTGCCTCTATTTTTAGCAGTAGTTATTTTTTATTGAGCACTTCCTGTGTGCCAAGCACTGTTCTGATTGACATGTATTTATATCTATCTATATATATATCAGAATATTCAGCAGCCCATAATAACAGTTGAGAGATCTCAGTGTACTAGATGTACTCTGCTAAATGTTATTCAAACATCAATGCACTGAATTCTTTTGGAAACCCTGTGAGGAGGTGTTGCTGTTGTATCCTTTTTACAAGTTAAGAAAGGGAAGCACAAAGAGATTAAGGAACTTGCCCTAAATCATACAGGCAAGATGTGAAGTCAAGTACTCAGCAACCAAGTCTGCATACTTAACCATTACCCTATATAGCTTCAGTCATACTCCACCTTCTCTCTGGTTTCTGATGGCTGCAAGTCCAACAAAAAACTTATGTTCCTTCAATCTTACATAACACTTAACATAGAAGTATCTCTGGGAAAGTAACACATTGACTTATATTTATGCACGTGAATTATGCCCACGTATAAAAACTAAGAGAATGGAAAAATCAGTACCAAGAAAATGTAGAATGGGTAAGATGCCAAAATGCAAGCTTTACCAACTTACTCATATTAAGGAGTTTTGGTCCTGAATATTGTCAATGGTAAGCTACAAGGGTTAATGTGGGAGCAAATCAAAGCTGCTGCAAGACCACAAACTGTCCACTATCAAACAGAAATCTCCTATATTCCTCCAATTTTAGGCATTGTAACGCAAATATCAGAAGCTAGTATTTGGTAATTTAACTCCTCACTTATGGGCTAGCCTGTTCTTGGGAAAAAGTATTTTGAATGGTTGCAAATACTATATACCATCTCATTAGCTTTATTTGTGTAACATATTTGCCATAGCTGTCTCTTTTAAAATGTGTGTGTGTCCAATAGCCAAACTGTGGAAGGAGCCTCAGTGTCCATCGAAAGATGAATGGATAAAGAAGATGTGGTCTATGTATACAATGGAATATTACTCAGCCATTAGAAATGACAAATACCCACCATTTGCTTTGATGTGGATGGACCTGGAGGGTATTATGCTGAGTGAAATAAGTCAATCGGAAAAGGACAAACATCATATGGTCTCATTCATTTGGGGAATATAAAAAATAGTGAAAGGGAATAAAGGGGAAAGGAGAAAAAAAATGACTGGGAAATATCCGAAAGGGAACCTGAACATGAGAGACTCCTAACTCTGGGAAACGAACTAGGGGTGGTAGAAACGGAGGTGGGCGGGGGGTGGGGGTGACTGGGTGACGGGCACTGAGGGGGGCACTTGATGGGATGAGCACTGGGTGTTATTCTGTATGTTGGCAAATTGAACACCAATAAAAAATAAATTTATTAAAAAAAAGAAAAAAATGTGTGTCTTCCAAAAGTCTCCTATCATTTACTTCTTAAACTTAGCTTCATTTCAGGTTTCACTTAGTGCTTTACTGAAATCTTGGTGTGTTCTTGTTCTCTGCTCTAAGGTAGTTATTGCAATTCCAAAGGTCATATGTGGCAACTGAGTGCAACAAAGGTTCCTGATACACTTCCTGTTGCCATTTTAAGCAGGTGTTGTTAGACAACTGTATTCTCAGCTACTCAGTGTGTCAAATTCAGGGAGATAATTTTCTTAAACTATAATAGAATTCTCATTGAGGCAATTTGTCTTCAATGCATGAGATGTGAATTGCTCAGCTATCCCCATATTTTGTCTGAGAAATCAAGCAAAGATACTGTCAAATAGTTGCTTTGGCTACTTTGATCATAGGTAAGAAGAAATACAATGATAGCATTATTTGGGGATACCATTTACATAAAACAAATTTATAATTGATGTGCCACTTTGCGGTCACCAGAGTTAATGGGCCTTTTCAGAACCTCTACTTAATATCGATAAAGTATCATTTTTATAATATTTAATGTTGAAAGAATTAATACACCCCATAGCCTAACCTTCAACTGTTCCTTGGATGGCAACTATTGTACTGTTTCATTCTTAGAGATTCTGCAGATTTAAAGTTCACATTATACATTTTCAGATGTTTTTAATAAAATTGTTTTTATATGAAATTAACACCTTAATAAGGGAGGAATCTTCACCAAGATTTAGATAATACTTAACATCCAGAGCACCCAAATATTCTGCATTGATATTCAGGTCCTAGAAATTATTGTTAATGCATCACCATAACTGATCTAGGAAGCTATATCCACTAATATAAATTCAATTTTGTAAAGTAGGAAGTTAAGTATGCAGTTAAAAGAGTTAGTAAGTACCATTTCCATCAGCCCCCACAATGACACATGCCAAAATGAGCTGCAACGGGATAGTAAATCTCCTATTGCCCTAATCCTGGAAAGACACAACAAAACAAAGTACCAACACGCTCATCCTAAATAGCAGGGTGTCAAGACTCTTCTAGGCAAGGGTGAGTCGTTAACTCAAGCTTCCATTACAAAATTACTTAATAGGGTCTGGTAGCATGCAAAAGTGTTTTCTAACATATCAGCATCACAGGAGATCTGGCAAAGAGTCTCCAAGTCGCCTTGATTTGCCAAATAGGGTAAACAAACCTCCTTTGACTGGCAGATGCAGGAGAAACTATACTTTTCTACACTGGTTGGTACAGTTCAAATGTAAAGGAAGAGCATACCAGGTTCAACAAAATAAGACAATATTCGAGTTCATCTAACAGCTTCCTAAAAAAGTATAGGGGTATGTACATCTATGATGAAAGATCAGGCTATAAAACTTGAAACAAAATATGAATAAAGGGGCCTCAATACTTAACTATTTGGGAAAAAGAATCTTTTTTTGTATGTGGTAGTGCAGGTCCTCCTCCTGGAGAAGCAGACACAAAGGTGGAATCAGTCAAGGAAAAGAGTCCTTGGGGTGATGGGAGGGGCACCTGTGAAAGCAAACAGGCAGAAGCTGGAGGAGGCTGGAAGACCTATCCCACATGACGCAGGGCTGACTTCTGTGAAGGAGAGGGCAAAGGGAGCAAGCCAAGAAGCAGGCTTTATACTGCAGTACAACCTAGCAAAGTTATAGCCAAACTGACTGGGGAGCCTCTGAGCCCAAATCATCATCAGAGGAATCCCACACGTTGCAGGAAAGGGCTTCCCTTAGTGCCCCTGCTACATTCAGTCACTGGCTAAGGTAAGCTCCTGTAAACGGGATGGTCTCAGCACTAAAGCCTAGGAACAGAGTGCAGAATCTGGAGCCAGCAGTCAATTACACTCTCCATACTAGGAAATGTGAGGGGGCGTTTCCATGATGGTCACAATGCATTTAGTTATTATGCCTTCATTGGACTAACCATTTTTTTAAAAAGTCCTAGCTTCAACTGTGTAAACAATCATGAGAGATTTACCACACACAAAAATCAAACACATTTCTCCTGCAGATAGATGACAATTAATAGAAAGTAAAGTTAGAATTAACAAGATATCTCAATTAACCATAAAAATAGAAAATCATATGCATTAGTCCCTTCAAATGTATTCTTTGTTTACTGCTTTTTTTATTTTCCATTTATTTTTTATCGGAGTTCAATTTGCTGCTTTTAATACATGTAAACACACATTACTTTTAAGATCTTTGTCTGGCAAGAGAGTAGTGGTATCAATTGAGTAAAACCAGTAGAGCATATCAGTGAAACCGCTCAGATAATGAAAACAAAGTTTCACAGGGCAGGGAACAAAGGTAGACAGAAATGTATGGGATTAACACGTAGAATATAAAATGTGTGTATTACTATGCCATGAGTTTTGCAATAAGGACAAAGATGAACAAGATACCTATATACTAACTTATGTATAATAGGGGAGTTCTATTTTGCTCTGACATTGCAAGCTGTCAAATGGCCAGCCTGAGTTGATGACATCTGTGTATACCGGTGTAAACTCAAATATATGGGCACTTTGCATGATAACAGCTGATCTGAAACATCATTTTTCCTGAGTACACAGAAAGTAGCTCTCACAATCCTAATAGGAGGTAAGTAACATGCACTGGTGTTGATATTGATGGTTCAGAAATCTGTTCACATGCTTTGCCACCTTATGTCATTCTGTATATTTTCTGTGATATTCAGAACTCTGGGCCAGAAGTTTAAGTGGCCTGTCTGATGTAATTGTGGTAACCAGATGCTGTCTTCCACATAGAGGCATCTGAAGGTGGTTTAGTGCAAAGAACATTGGAGATAACAGATTTATTCCCAATCTTTCTGAATGATTTCTGGAAAAAGAACTGGCATACCATGAATGCTAGTCGCCAGCTCTCAGTAAAATAGATTAGAATAGCTAAATTTTTCAAACAGCTCCAACGAGCCCAAGGAATTCCCAAGGATACCCTCATGAGATCACTCTGGAAAGAAAGAAAGACAGATGATGGGGCAGTGCTGTTTGTGGTTTAATATGTTTGTGTTTCATAAAAGATATCATCTGAAGAAAAACTGTGAGGACTGAAAATATCTGCATTATATGATTTCTAAAGTCTCTCTAGCTATACAATTCCAATCTTTTGATTAGAATTATAAATAAAGGGAGCTTTACAAAGAGAGAGGTAATCCTAGAAAATAATTTTGTACACCTGCAAAATGTTGTGTCAAGTGTATCCAAACAGCAGCAGTTGGTGAACAATATTATCTCATTTACATCCTGTTGAGTATCACATAGTGTGGGAAGTTGAAAAATGCCTGCAAAAAAAGAGATCTTCATCCTAATCCCTGAAACCTGAAAATGTTACCATATAGGAAATTTTAAAAATCTTTGCATATGGAATACAGTTAAGAATCCTAAAATGAGAAGATCATCCAGGTGAGCATGAAATGCAGTGACACGGATCCTTTTAAGAGGGCAGCAGTTAGAGATTTGACACAGAAAATAAGGTGAACATAGAGAGATGCGAAGCTGATGGCAATGAGGTCAGAATGATGTGGCCACAAGCCAAGAAATGCCAGCAGCCACTATAAACTGCAGGATGCAATGAATAAGATTCCCTGCTGGAGCCTTCAAAGAAAGCATGACCCTGATGACACCTTGATTTCATCCCAATAATACTGATTTCAAAACTTCTGGCCTCCAGAACTATAAGACAATACGTTTCTGTTTTAAGCCGAACTTGTGGTAATTTGTTACAGCAACCAAAGGAATATACTACACATGGAAAAGGCTTTCTTTTTCCCATGTCCTATTTTCTACCTTCTGAAATCAACATGAGATAGACAACAGAGATGACAGAGTTATAAAGCCATGTGCAAAGACCACTGAATTAGTTTTTCAGAACATACTAACTACTCATTTGTTAACCATCTCTGGTAACCTGGAAGAGAAGACTGTTTTTTTCTTAAGTAAACAGTTCATTGAGGTAAATTATCAATACAGAAAAGTAATCATAAGTACAGAACTCAGTGAATTTTCATGAAGTAAAAATGCCTTATGTAAGCAGCAGCAGGAGCAATCCTTATCCTCCCTCTAGTCACTAACCTCCAAAGGTCATCACTATCTTTTGACTTCTAACACCCAACAGATTAATATTCCCTTCTTTTTTACTTTGCTTAAATGGAATCATATAACATATGCTATTTTGAGCCTGTCAACTTTTGCTTAACATTTTATTTTTGGCATTATCCTGTACTATTGCATGTTAACAACATAATATTCTTATTGCTACATAAGAAATTCTTATTGCTGTATGATGATAACCACGCAGTATCCATTGGTAGTCATTTGGATTGATTCCACTTTTAAACTACTATAAATTGCACTGATATGAACATTTTTGAGAAGAAAAGTACCTATTGTGAGTGAACAGTGCTTCAGTTGAAAATGGTGGACCACAGGGCACACATATTTAGAAGGGAGGATTTTATAAGAATAAAAGTATAATTTTAAAATCACCTCCATTTTGTTAGGCAGGTATTATTTAAATATCTTTCTATTGTTGAATCTTAAAAATGTAGGTGAATTGTGAACCTAAGTCTAGAGAAAGTGGCTAAACTCTAAAGTCAGAGTCTTATAGTCCTGCTCATCATTATTTTTGTTTTTTTATTTATTTTTTTCATATCATCGTTATTTTTAAAGGTCACTTTAATGTAGTAAAATATTTTTAAAATCAGAATTTTAAGAAATCTCAAACTTGGTATTGAGCATATTTGAATTTTCTCCTTCATATGATTTTCTCAGAGAAAGAACATCAGACTCACAGAAGTTCATAGTAAAGATTACAATGTTATCTCTAGAAAACCATCTTAGGTATCTTGATAGTCTTGCAACTTCTCATATAATCCAGAAGAAAGTAAAACTTCAGCAAAGTGCATGTTTTTGGACTTGAATGGGTAAAGAAAGATGAAAATATAATTAGTCCAATTGTGTTTCTTTGAGACACTTCCAACACTTCCAGCCAACAGAACAATGGTTATTTTTTCCCTTTTAGATATGAAATAAATTCTTTTTTAAACATTCTAACTTTGAATATAGTCTTTTGGGATGTTTTTAGGGACATGGGTACCTTTTTCTCCTCCTCCCTAGGACAATAAAGCTCTAAGCTCTATATAACCATGCACGTAAGATTTTATAAAAGACAAATGTTAAAGTTAGACTAGGTTTCAGACTACAATACTATCAGTTTGGGGCTGGAAAAAATCAAAAGTCTAATGGCTTACAGATTCAGAATGAAAGCAAATAAAACACCATTTCTGAAAATCAGGTCAAGTTAACAGAATTATTTGACTGTTCACTTTGCATCTCAAAGTCCAACATTTGAGGAAATAGGACTATTTTAATGTCAGGCTTCCGATAGCAGTTATGAAAATAAGGCCTGACTCCTTGAAAATAGTCTCCTTCTCTTGTTGTCTGTGTCCATATAATTATTTCAGATTGAGCTGGAAATTCTGTTTTATCTTAACACCTTCTCATCTAACAGTGGTCTCCAATTTGCAAAGGTTGAATTCAAGTCTGGAAGCATCCCAAGAAGCCATGATTACGTACCAATATTGTTAAGTAAATGGTGCACAGGTTTGGCTAGGCACAGTGGATTTTTTTTTTAATAAACAAGTTTGGCGAAAGAACAAAAATAAAATAGATCAATCTGCTAAATAAGAAAATCCAAATTAAGAACAAAGAAACTACTGATTGCTTTCTCTATTGTAAAAGTACACACTTGAGAAAAGATTATAAAGTAAATACTTCCCTAGTATTTAAAATGTATTAGAAATCATTCAGTCTGTCAATCAACATTTATTAAGCAAGGCATTCTTCTTAATTGGGGATATCGAACAGAATAGGCTAAAATCTACCCCCTTGTGAAGCTTACATATTAAGTTAAGGGAGAAAGACAATTAGAAAATAAATTATATACTGGATGTCAGTGGTGGTTAAGAGATAAGGAGGGTAAGTTTGCAATTTTATATATGTATCCAGAGGTTTCACTAAGCAGTGATATATGAACCAACATCTGTAGAAGATGACAGGGTGGGAGGGTTAGAGGGAAGAGATGAACCATGAAGTTAGCTGGGGAAAATGCATGTCAGGCAAAGAAAATAGCTAGTACAGATGCTGACATGGGAGAAAGAGAGTCTATTTGCTGTTCTTTCTTCAGTTCCTTTAGTTGCAAGGTTAGCTTGTGTGTTTGAGTTTTTTCCAATTTTTTGAGGGATGCTTGTATTGCGATGTATTTCCCTCTTAGGACTGCTTTTGCTGCATCCCAAAGATCTTGAACGGTTGTATCTTCATTTTCATTAGTTTCCATGAATCTTTTTAATTCTTCTCTAATTTCCTGGTTGACCCTTTCATCTTTTATCAGGATGCTCTTTAACCTCCACGTGTTTGAGTTTCTTCCAAATTTCTTCTTGTGATTGAGTTCTAGTTTCAAAGCATTATGGTCTGAAATTATGCAGAGGACAATCCCAATCTTTTGGTATGGGTTGAGACCTGATTTGTGACCCAGTATGTGGTCTATTCTGGAGAAAGTTCCATGTGCACTTGAGAAGAATGTGTATTCAGTTGCATTCAGATGCAAAGTTCTGTATATATCTGTGAAAACCATCTGGTCCAGTGTATCATTTAAAGCTCTCCTTTCTTTGGAGATGTTGTGCTTAGAATATCTTTCATTTGCAGAAAGTGCCATGTTGAAGTCTCCTACTATTAGTGTATTATTATCTAAGTATGTCTTTATTTTGGTTATTAATTGATATACTTGGCAGCTTCCACATTAGGGGCATAAATATTCATGATTGTTAGGTCCTCCTGTTGGATAGACCCTTTAAATACGATATAGTGTCCCTCTTCATCTCTTACTACAGTTTTTGGGATAAACTTTAATTTATCTGATATAATTATTGCTACCCCAGCTTTCTTTTGAGGACCATTTGAATGGTAAATGGTTCTCCAACCTTTCATTTTCAGGCTGCAGGTGTCCTTTGGTCTAAAATGAGTCTCTTATAGACAGCAAATAGATGGGTCTTGCATTTTTATCCAGTCTGAAACCCTGTGTCTTTTGATAGAATCATTTAGCTCATTCATGTTCAGAGTTACTATTAAAAGATACGAATTTATTGTCATCATAATACCTATTCAGTTCCTGTTTTTGTGGATTATTTCTTTGAGGAAGGGAGTCTAGTATATAGAGGGGAATTGTGTCCTGGAGTGGAGTGAGCAAAAGGGAAGCACCTGGAGACAAACTGGAAGAGCCACATGACTGTATTGTTGTTAGCAACTGTAGAAACTTGGGGTTTTATTCTTAGAGAGATGAGAGACTGTCATAAGTTGATACGGAACAGAGGAAATTATCATATAATTCATATTTCAAAGAATCACAATGGCCGCCACAATGAGAGAAACTAAAAAGGGGGTAATAGTGAAAGCAGAAAAAATGGTCAGGAGACTACTGAAATGAAACAGGTGAGAGAAAAGGGCCAAGATGTAGCAGCAGAGGAGTTGAGAAGTGGTCAAATTCTGGGTCTAAGTTTTAAGACAAAACTGAGAGAATTTACAAAGGGGGTGGAGCATATGAGAAAGAAGAATCCAAAGTTTTGTCTTGGGCACCTAGAGGAATGGAGTTACCATTAAGGAAGAACAGGAATGGTCAGGTGTGAGAGTGAAGATAAGGAATTAATGTATTTGGGGTTGGCTAAGTGTGATATGCCTATTTAGACCACAAGTAAAGATGTGAACTAGGTAAATGGATATATGAGTCTGAAGTTCTGGGAAGAGGTTCATGGTGGTGATGGATGAAAATTTGAGAATCATAAGACTACAGATGATCTTTAAAGCCATGGTATTCAAAGAGATCCTGAAGATAGTGAGTATACCCACACAAGCAAGACATCCAAGTACTGAGCCCTAGGGCCCTCAGTGTTTAGCAGCTTATAGTTTATCTGGAATTCATAAGAAGAAGCATTCCAAAGACAGTCTCAAAGGAATTCTAGATGAAATGATCCCTTAAAAAATTATAAATTAAGATCATACACTAAGTGGTGATTTTAACAAGATGCTTTCTGAAATTACTTCCAAATGTTATAAGATTTTTATGACTAGTAATGAAATCTTCCTTTATCCTCATAAAATTCTAATATATGAATATTTAATATAAGTATGCATAAGTATGACTTATGTATATCTCACATATGAGATCAATCTTTTACTGTTCAGATAATATCCTAGAGTAAAGTAATTGCTGGTTAGATTTGAAATTTAAGCATTTGGTAGATGTTTCAAGAAGCTGCCATTAGATTCATGAAAATCTATGATTTAAACATAAAAAGCACATTAATACATGTCATTGAAGAAGATACAGATGACAAATAAGCATGTAAAAAGATGCTCCACATCATATGTCATCAAGAAAATGTAAATTAAAACAACAGTGAGATACCACTACACATCTATTAGAATGGCCAAAATCTAGAACACTGACATGTCAAATCTGGAGAGAATGTGGAACAGCAACTCTCATTCACTGGTGGTAGGAACGCAAAATAGTACAGCTACTTTGGCAAACCATTTGGCAATTTCTTTTTTTTTTCTTTTTGAGGCAGTTTCTTACAGAACTAAATATATTCTTACCATACAATCCAGCAACTAAGCAGGTTGATGTTTACCCAAAGAAGCTGTAAACTTATGTCCACACATAAACTCACACACTGATGTTTATTGCAGTTTCATTCATAACTGCCTGAACCTGGCAGCAACCAAGAGGTCTTTCAATAAATGAATAGATTAAAAAACTGGTACATCCAGATAAAAGAATATTATACACCACTAAAAAGAAATGAGCTAAAAAGCCATGAAAAGTCATGGAGAAATCTTAAATGCATATTACTAGGTGAAAAGAACCAACATGAAAATTCTACATACTAGGATACTAGTCTACATACATAGGATTTCAACTGTAAGGCATTCTTGAGAAGGCAAAACTACGGACATAATAAAAGATCAATGGTTCCCTGGGGTTGGGGGAGAAGCAGCAGCAAAACACAGAGGATTTTTAGGGTAGTGAAGGTAATCTGTATGATCCAATAATGATAGATGTATGTCATTGTACATTTGTTCAAACCCACACAATGTACAAAACTAATAGAGAGTCACAATATAAACTATGAACTCTGGGTGATTTTAAGGTGTTATATAGGATCATCAAATGTGGTAAAAAATTTACCACTCTAGTGAATGATGTTGATAATGGGAGAGGCTATGCATCTGTAGGGGCAAAAGATTTATAGAACTCTGTACCTTTCTCTCAATTTTGTTCTAAACCTAAAACTGTTCTTTAAAAAAATCAACTTTTTAAAAAGGATATTAATCAGACCAAAAGTATCCCTCTGTGCTCTCTTGGTGAAATACTAAGTTGATTTAACTGAGATGTAGAGGTACTAAGTAATCTCCCTTTAATATGATAAAGCTAGATTATTTTAAGTCATATAAAGAGAAATTGGTATAAGATTGAGGACTTTGATAAATGTTTATCTTTTTAGTACATGTAATTAAGGTCATTTATGCTAAATAATATCGAAAATAGATAATTTCAGAAAATAATAGTATTTAATGGCTAAACATACTAGTCAATTTCAATATGGCACCTTCAGTTTGGATTATACATATCTTATGTTTGTGTGACCATTCCCTAACTTCTATAACCCCAGGGAGAAAATGTCTAATATACAACATCTTATGTTATTCCTCCTGCGTGGACTGATTACTTACCTTTGAAATGCACTTTTAACAACATTACAAATAATATTTTTTACCCCCACTTCACCCTGGTCATCTTTAGAATTAAATTCATCGCAGACAACTTTTTTAAGGTTGTGACTATAGTGTACATATCAACAGAACATCTTCTGTATCTTTCCTTAGCCCTCACTTTCAAAATTCCTCAAAAGAAATATAATCTTAAAATGAGAAAGCATTTTTCAAGAACTGGTATTCAAGAGTCAATACTTAAATGCTCTCAAACTGTAGATGATGCCTTAACATAATTTCAATAAGAACTACATCTCTCAGACAAACCATGAGAGACTCCTAACCTGGGAAACAAACAAAGGGTTGCAGAAGGGGAAGTGGGTGGGGGAATAAGGTAGGTGACGGGCACTAAGGAGGGCACCTGACAGGATAACCACTGGGTGTTATATGTTGGAAAATTGAAATTTAAGTTAAAAAATGTTAGAAACTTAGATGAATAAAAATTAAAAATTTAAAAATTAAAGTTAACAGCAACTTCCATAAATAAATAAATAAATAAATAAATAAATAAATAAATGCAGTGTAAAAATAAAAGAACTACATCTCTCTTTCTCAAGGAAACAATGTATCTCAATCAAGTAACATGTTCTTTCCTTATGTAGGCAATTTAAGCTACATTTTCAAACACAAAAATATTTAATCCTAAAAAATAAATCCTAAAAAAAATGAATCCTAAAAAATTAGAGAAAATACTTTTTAAATTCCATATTCTTCCTCATGAGACCTAAAGAGTCATAAGTAACTCTATGGAAGTCCATTGACCTCATGTCATCATAGAGGAATCTACCAATACAAAGGTAGGAAGTGACCATGTCTTAAAATAAGACATGAATGCCCACAACAGCTAAGTGAGCCTCCTCAAGACTAGAGGGTTTGTTGATCTACTATTAAAACCTTACTCATGTCTCACAGTCCACTAGCTGTTGGCTGCTGTGAATGAGCCACATGCCTCTCATCATCTGGTGGTGGCAGATTTCCAAAAGAACAAATGGAAGCATTCAAGGTCTCTTGAGACCTACACTTAGAAAAGGCATAATGTCAATTTTACCACATTCTATTCATCCAAGAAAATCACAAGGCCAGATACAATTCTAGAGATAGGAAAGTAAATTCCACAGGAAGGAAATGAAAAGACATCAGAAACGGGTGTGAGGGACAGGGGAAGAGGGAAGGTTACTAAGGTTGAAGCAAAGGGGAAACTGTTATGAGATGAGTCACAGAGCTAGGTAGGGAGAAGATCAACAGTGAAAGCAAGGGAACCAGTTAAGAGGCTACTGAAACAATCCCGTGGAGAAATCAAACCACTGATGTTTAAGTACCAATCTTCCAATACACATTGCCTGAAAAAAAATTCACTGTAAGGAGAAAGCAATTCAAACTCAAATAAGGCATATCTTGCCAACATACTACTCTGAATATCTTGTATTTTAATATTTTAATCTCCTGTTCTTGCCACCAACATTTAGTTTTTATCATAAGGCAAGATATGGAATAAAAAATAAACTAAGTAAAATTTGACTCTAGCAATTCATACAATTAATTTTCAATTAATTAACATGCTTTTTAAACTCCAAAGATAAAAATAAATTTAAGGTACTGTAATTCTTTTCAGAAAATCCGAAGGTTTGAGCTATAAAAAAATCCTTAATAAATGATTCACTACATAGCCAGTCTAGCATCAAGTATATTAACCAATGAAATAACAAAGGAAACAAAACAAACTGTTCATAATAATGAAAGCCATACACTTGACACTTAGCTCATGCAATAGCAACATGCTTTAATGGATGGTACTTCAGATATTTACAGTAATTTTTTTTTACAAATTCACCTATCTTTTGATATCAGTTAATTAACTATATGAGAAAATGATCCTGAGTAGTTAGGAATTACCTTGCATGTATTTCCTTTAAGGGTGCAAAAGATAGCCCCAGCCCTCCAAAAATTTATTAGACAAAAAAAATGTGCTATGAAACTAATCCCCAGACTCCTGATATTTAATGGAAAAAAAGTAGAAGCTTTATTTCCACTTATTCATAGACATAAGCCTTAGAACTACTGGAGATAAAAAATGGTAAGTAAAAAGTTCTATAACTTGCTTCCTTTTCTTGTAAGCCACATCTTCATTCTTTCAACCTTTTGTGTCTACAATTCAGAACTAACATTGAGAGCTTATAATGAATACACCAAAAACATATAAGAGAACCATACTAATACTCTACAACACACACACACACACACAGATACCTATTATATAAGTTCAGCAGAACAAAATTTTCTAACTTAACTTTGGAATCCTTATTATCACCATATGAATGACTGGACTTAATTCACTTTGTATCAATTCAGACTTCTAAGGTTTTATTGGGAGAGTGAAAGACATCAGTTTTATAATACAGCAAATTTAATCCATAATTCCATTCATTCATTAAACACTGAGAGTGTCCTGAATATGCAAAACAACATGTATTGGTTAAAAGTAATTGTATCATAATTAGAGGCAAAGAAAATGGAACGTTTGCTGATTGTACACTGTTAGACTGTTTTGGGGGTACATTTTAATTTCTCCCAGGAACCACAGGAAGTTCAACAGTTCAGTTATATTTGTTGAAGGTCATAGCTGAAATATGGCAAACCCTGCATTAGAGCACAGACCTATCCAACATCAATGCCTATACCTTTTCCCCAATGCACCATATTTTTTTTAATACATGTTGGACAGCTCATAAAATAAAGGTAGTAAAAATTATTCTTACATAACCTGAAGACTATTAATTACATTCACACCAGAACAGCTACCCAACAGCACTGGTTATTTCAGTTTTAGACTCCACACTTGCCTCAAGTAACAAAACCTAATTTATTTATCCTTGAAGTACTTAAATATATAAAATGCCAAATTAAAGCTAGATGAACTTCAAAATCCTCCTAAGTATTGATAAATATCATGGGAGTTCTGACAAGCTAGAGTGAGCCATTAAGGTTATACTACCAACTAAAAATGATATGGGAAATCAGATCATTACATTTCTCCCCACACTATCCACTTTTGAGTGCCACAGCCACTGGAGGTTCTGCTATGTCTCGAACTCAGAATTTAGCTAAATCTGATCACTACACCACTGCATATTATTTTATTTTGATACTCTTAAGAATTTCCATTGAAATAAGGAGTCAAATTTAAAAGTCTAAAGTCAAATAGTTACATCTACTTAGTAGTGCTTTTGACTCTTAAGTAATCCATAAACCAATCCCAGAAAAAAAATACACTACCCACAAACCAATGATATCCTACTTGGCCTTTTTACTGTCCTAGAAAAAAAATGTTTTCTGTTTGATGTGTTTTAGACTATCCTTTACAGGATTTATCTGATATATTCCAAAGTCACTCCTCAGGCATCTCTTTGGTGTGCACCAAAGATGGGGAACCATGTTTTATATGATTTTCAATTTCGCTATCATTTCTTTTCTTTTTAATTTACACCCAAAACAGAATTTTGTGAGCATAAGGCTTTTCTTTTCTCTGTTCATGAACTTTTAGGCAAAATAGTATTATTCTACAGAGAAAAAAACATATTATTTAGTCTTGCTTTTTCTTCTACAAACTTTATTTTCTACTAAAAAGCTTTTGTTATTAACTCTAAAATGTGTCCACGCTTTCTAACTTTAAATCTGTAATGTGTAATTCTAGGTGATCAGTGTTGGATTTTTTATGTAAATTATCCTGTTAAGTTATGCATTATGGTATAGTACTTATAAGAAGTTCTCAATCTCTTAGTCATAAGAGGCTTTGTAGTGAACATAATAAGTGTAAACGTATCTAATGGTAGACTATTGGAATATTAAGTATTGCATATTTTCCTACAGTAAAAATTGGAAAAGACATTTCAGAAAGATTTATAGTTATCCTTCAAGCTTAGGATATTAGAATATTCAAATTGTCACACTTTGACAAACACTGACAATATTTTTCATATTATATTGAAAATTATTTTCCTCCGAAATCATCTATACACATTCGAGACCTAATAGTCATATTTTTAATGTTTTAGTGAAGTAGTTTTGCTCATAAACAAGACTATTGTACAAGAACATATATAAAACATATTTCCATTGTAAATTAGGTTCTACGCCTGCTACCATTAAGAAGTGGAATAGGGGAAACATAACCTAAGCTTTCCCCACATTTTCTACTATTATTGTATCTGTCTCATTCTAATTTCAAGTGGCTTTGGTCCTAGACTTTACTGTCTTGAATACTTCATAGCAATATTTTAAATCCTTAATAATGAAATGTATTTAATTTCTAATTAAAACATTGTAATATTGTAAATATAAGAATATATGGGCATATTCATTTTACTTCTAAGTCTATTTTCACTTAGATACAATCTATTCAGCCTACTGTTATCTAGTATATATGTTAGCATATAAGATTTAATTGAAATTTTGGAAATATTAAAATTCAATACAATATTTCATTTATGTTTTTTATTTTTTTAAGGATTTTATTTTTTATTTTTAATTTATTCATGATAGACATAGAGAGAGAGAGAGAGAGAGAGAGAGAGGCAGAGACACAGGCAGAGGGAGAAGCAGGCTCCATGACCGGAGCCCAACGCGGGACTCCATCCCGGGACTCCAGGACCGCGCCCTGGGCCAAAGGCAGGCACTAAACCGCTGAGCCACCCAGGGATCCCCCAATGTTTAATTTATGACCTGACATTTGCATTTATCAAAAAAATTCAACCTAGTTTTTGTATTGTTTCCCGATTTAAGCTTTAAGCATATATAAAAACTGTAAGTGGTAAGAAGTAACTTTTCTCACCTTTATAATCTATCAGCTAATTTGGCTAATTTCAAATCTACTGTTTAAGTGCAAGAGTATGTACTACTATAGAGACTGGAAATATGAATTCCATCTGAAACAAGCTCCAGTGATTTCAAACCTTTATAAATTTACTCTCAAAACGAACATGTATGTATAGCTAAGTGTGCAAGTGTTAGGGTTACCTATATAACTTCCCAGAAGAATTCCATGTTTATTCAAGCTTGTAAGTAATAATTATGCATTAATCTGAAGCTTACTATATATTATTGAACATAAACCACAACTGCAGCAATTATTTGGAATTTAGAACAAAAAATTTTTTTCAAGGGGAAGTAGTTTAGCACTGGCATTATTTGGAATTGACAAGTCATGGGACAACAAAAAAGCAGCAGCAAAGAAAAATTTAGTACTTCTCATTTTTTTTTCTTAACAAAAAAGCATTCCCCTTTACTTCCTTTTCTGAGGTCCTTTCACCCAGACTTGCTACTCTGCAGTGTACTGAACTATATGTTCTTCCCTAAAAGGACAACACTGATTTCTCTTCTCTGTACCTTTGCTGTGTCTATTTCTTGTTTGGGGAATACTCATCCCTTTTACTTCCAATTATTTCCAGCTGTCAAAATATGATCTCTCATCTTTGTTCAAGTTGTTCAAATGCTATAACCCAAGGATTAGGTTCTGTGTAGTGTTGTGGAAAGTATACTGGATAGGGAATTACAAAACCTAATTTCTGTATTTCCTGTCAAAAAAATATATATTCCATGGCTTACTAGATGTGCCAAGCTCCCTGGAGCTCTGTTTCTAGAACTCTCAAATGAAGGCCTTACAGTAGATGGATTCTAAGACACTTTCCAGTTTTTTGGAAACTACAGTTCTGTGGTATGACATGTATCCTTAGAATAGTTTTTGTCTTTATTTCCATACAGCAACTAATTGTGTGGAAATAAGTAATTCTTTCTAGAGTGATTCCAGGGTGTTTGTTTTTGGTGGTAAAGTAAAACAGGAGGCATCCATGAATACGTGAAGACATAATCTACAATTGATAATGTGAGGGAGACAGTAACACCTAGAAAATACAAGGTTGAGAAAGAGTAGTGTGTGAAATCTTCATTGCTGAGAGAGCACTCAAACTGAATGAAAAAAAAGATTATCGGAGTTTGCCAAGAATGAGAGGTGAGAGACCTAAAGAAAAAAGATGATATGTGCCTTTAGTATGTGAGAGAAGGAGCAATGGCAGTGGGCAGGGGTGTTGGAGTGGGAGATACCTCTGCCCCTCCCTTCTGCTCACATGCTCTAAATCAAACAATCTTAAAACAAACAAACAACAACAACAACAAAAAAAAAACAGTGCTGGCCTTCTGTGAATAAACAGTGCCTTAGGATGCATCAGGCCTCTCCTACCTCCCCTGGGAACTATGATGTTGTTACCTGAGAGGGGCAGAACATAAAAACACAGGAGGAATATTTCCCACCTGTCCTGTTTCCCACTTGTTAACACTCTAATAAATCATTTCAGTTGTTCTCAAACTACAGTTTTTCTTTAAAACAAAGAGAGAAATATTACTAAAACACCTTAAAAAGTGGTCTACAGAATTACAAGCAAACCTTTTGTTCCTACTTAATACCCCTTTTGAAAAAGTGTAGCCAGGACTTTGAAAATGGGGAGTATCAGCTATCCTCTCTTTCCAGCTCATGTTTTAGGAGATATGGAAGCAGGTTTAAAAGACTGTGACACAACAGAAAGATGTAATCATGCACCAAATGTCTATTCTCAAAAATAAACCTGAGTTCAGCTTGTACTCCTATTAAATAAGAAGGAATTATTATTCTTTTAAATCTACATTCCTTGTTCCTATCCCTGTCTCTCTCTTCCTCAGTATATTTTCTTACCTTTCCCTTTTTATTTCCTTTTTTTTCTTCCTTCCTTCCTTCCTTCCTTCCTCCCTCCCTCCCTCCCTCCCTCCCTCCCTCCCTCCCTTCCTTCCTTCCTTCCTTCCTTCCTTCCTTCCTTCCTTCCTTCCTTCCTTCCTTCCCTCCTTCCTCTCTTTCTTAGGAGTCAACCAAGGTTAAATTGGTTAAAGACAATAACATAATTATCCTACTGTTAAGTTTCGGGTAAAATACTATCAATCAGTAAAGTAGCCAAGAGACCTACAGAAGGTGGAAATGAGATGAAGTGCTAGACTAGCAGCCTTTGAGTCATGATAATAACTAAGGGTGACAGTGATGGCAGTGGTAATGATGATAATGATGACATGATCATAGAAACCACATATTGTAGCCATGCCATGTGGTAACATAAAGTTTCTTAAGGATTTAAACTCTTCATTAAAAAACTTTCTTGAGTTTCCTTCTTATTGATATGTGACCTTGGTGAAACACCAACTTCCTCTATTTGAAGTTTTATATTAGCTACAAAAATTAGTTTAAAATAAACAATTTATCTACCATAACTTAAGCCTTTGTACAGTACCATCAAATAAACTCTTTTCTTTCTAAACAAGTTTAAGTGGCCTATCTTCCTCTTAGCCCCTCAACTTCAAAGAAAGAAGTGATTTAATATCCTTTAATTCAAGAAAATAATTTCTATTTTATTTATTTATAATTTCTATTAGATGTCTTTAGATCATACATATAAACCAAATTTTTGTCTGTGTCTCTCTCTCTCTCTCTCTCTCTCTCTCTCTCTCACACACACACACACACACACACACACAAATTGGGAAGGCATTTTATAACTTTCTAGCCCTTTGGCATACTTCCTGGAAGTCTCAGTAATGACTATAGTTACTCTTAATTGCTTTCAACACACTTACATGAATGCTACATTCAGTTGAATTATTTCCTGGATTCCCTCTAATTAATCTGATAGCAGCTGTTTTAAGGCCTGTGCTGATTAACAGTTGCAAGACAGCTAAATGCCTAGTACAAGAAAAGCTCTCTGAAGCTTACGTATGTTCATCCACATAATTTTCTCTCTTAAGTATCAACATTACGAAGAGGATCTTCTATTTTTAGCTAATGATATTATTTGTTTATATAACTCAAATGGTCTCTCCCTAACATACTGAAATATCCTCTCAATGTATTTAATAAATATCTTAATGGATATTATGGAAATTCAACATTTCAAAAAATAAATATAGGAACATGTTTTAAATATTTAAATAAAACTTAAGGAAAACAACAACTAAGGAGGTATTACAGTGTAGATTTGTGCCGGTTTCCTTGTCCTGGTTCAGAAAATATAAATGAACTTTACAATACAAATGACAAATAAGTGACTCATTTAAAGGAAAGTGTTACCAGCAAACTTTTAAGGTCGAACTATACATTCTTGTTGAATGTATAGTTATTATTTTTATACTTTATTCCTTTTGACCTACAAAAATGGCAATTTGATATGTTTCAACTATCTGTTCAATTCAAATAACCACAACTGAATGACATTTTCTGCAATTAGCAATTTTAGGCTACATTTTTCCTGTGAGAAAGTCGAAACTGACTCTGCCACACCTCTGCATTCAAAACATGAGATTTCCTAAGACACTGAGGTCAGACCTCACAGTCTAAGCATAGTCCTCCTCTTCATTGTGGTCTCTGACCAATTCATGTTATTCCTGCCTAATTCCCATTTCTTTAGCTCATTCAGCAAGTGTCCTTCCTTCCTTTAGTGGTATTATCTCCTCATTGAGCCTGGATAGCCTGTTGGAATTCTTCAGAGAAGCTTAAAGCCATTTCCTTGACAAACTATGACAAGATTCACAAATTCACATGTCTATCCAGGAAGCATAAATAAGCTCTCAGGGCTGGCTGCAGGCCCAAGGGAGGTAGCTGAAGGTCAGTTCCAGATCACCGCAGTAGGCAAGGTTTTTAGATAGCATGATCTCATGGAACATGCCAGAAATCAAAAATTTAAAAATGCGATATTCTCATTTTTAAATGTTGGCCGCAAACAGAATATAAATCCTAAACACTTTGCAGGCCAAACAGTATACATCTGATGATTGGCTTCTGCCTCTCAACTCCATTTGAGGCTCCTGGCTCATACAATTGTGTGAAAAGGAAGTGGCCTCTGTATTGTATATTTGGCTAATCTTTACAGAAACTGTACATTGTAGTATAGGTGTATGTGCATGAGTGTACTTGTGTATATCCCACTGGTGTTTAGTACATAATAGAGTTTAATAAATATTAGCCATTAGCATTAATAGCAGCCATAATACTAGGTTTGACAATGCAAAGGACACTATTCAAATCCCCAGCTGGCCCCTCACTAGGTGTGTGGTCTTAGGCAAATGGTTTATCCTCTAAAATTTTCACTTTACTTATTAGAGATAACAACATACCCTACCTACTTCATAGAATTGCTGCGAGGAGTAAATGAACTAAAATGTGTGCAGTACTTAGGAAAGGGCCTAGCACAAGTAAACACTCAAATGTTAACTGCCATTTTTATAACTATTATTAAATGTGTAGTGTATGCATGTGTGTATGTATATAAATTGATAATGAACACATTTAACAACTTTTTACAGAATTTTAAGTATATATGCCTTCTGTTCCCACTTCACGCCCCTTCTGAGAAACTATTGCCAGGACTTTATTATACACTCAAATACGGAACATTCTCTCACACAAAGAGAAATTGCACTATGGGGTGCCTGGGTGGTTCAGTCAGTTAAACATCTGCCTTCAGCTCCGGTAATGATCCCAGGGTCCGGGGATCAAGCCCCACATCAGGCTCCCAGCTCAAGTGGGAGAGCCTGCTTCTCCCTCTCCTTCTGCTGTTCCCCCTGCTTGTGCTCTCTCATTCTCTCAAATAATTGAATAGAATCTTAAAGAAAAAAAGAAAAAAAATTGAATTCCAAGAGGATGAATAAAAAAGCTAGATATTTATGCTGAAAAATTAGAACAAAAAATAAACTACTGACATACACAACAGCATAGATGAATTTAAAAAAAAACACACTGAGTAAAATAAGTCAGACATAAGATTAGCTATTGTATAATTCTATTTATATGAAGGACAGTAACAGTGAAAATTCATCAATAATAATAGAACTTGGAATATAGGTTACCTTTGGTATGTAGGAATTGGCTGGAAGAGACATGGGGAAAAGATGGAGAGTCAAAGAAATGTAATCTGATGAGGATGCAAGCAGATAAGCTAGTAAAACTTAAAAAAAGATAATTTAGTTAAGATCTACACTTTATAGTTAGAAAACTTCATTTCAATACAAAAATTTAAAAGGTGATTAATATATTAAATATCAGCAGAAGGAATCTCCCCTGAGTCTTCACTGGACTGATAGAATGTTCTCATGTACATACACGTGAATTGCTGAACTAAATCTCAAAATCAGAAAATTTTGATAGGCTGAATGAGTGAATATGAGAAATCATTTTCATGTTGACTATTGTGCCAACCCGAGCAAAACAAATTCAGAAATCAAAATATTCCCAGGACCTCAGAAAGATGTAAGTTCTAGAATGACCAGGAGAAAAATGTCTGATTTCTTGATATTTGCAATCACAAAACATAGTACAGTAGATGTGGATCTTGCCTACATGGAATCTGTTACTGGAATTCTCCAATCTGTGCATATAGGACAGGGAATGGTTTATATTTTTTTATGTGTTTCCTTTTTGTAGCCTAGTGACTAAAATCAGAAGTAAATATAAAAACTCTTTGCCAATCTCATGAATATTAAATGGTATCTTTGTTTTTAGTTTTTATTTCCCTAATTACTAGTAAGGTTAATCAAGTCCCTAAAAAACAATAAATAGAAGGTGATTACTCCATTAAATACTGGCTGCATTTTCCTGAAAACACCAACTTAATATTAACATAAATGGATTTCTAAATTTATAAATATTTGAATCCACAAAAACAAATGTTCCTTAATCTCATTATATTATATAAATGCCATCAGTAAGTTTTTCATCAGGGCCTATTTACCTTTCTTAGTTGCTTACATGAATTATGGGGGAAAAGACTCATTGTTTTATGTATCAATCTTCTATCAGTTATTAAGTTATAAGTTGCATTAAAACCCTGTAGAGTGAAAAAATAAATAAATAAAACTGTAGAGTGGAGTTAAATCTTTAAAATGTTGAAAGTACTATGGAGACTGAAGAAACTCAATGACATCTTAATATACAGTAAATTGGATTGAATTGGTATTGATCTAAAAGCATATGCTAGAAGTTATTTTGAATACAAGGATAAAATTATATGGCTTTCAATTGATTTTAATTCTCTAAAATAGAGTATAGAAAAAATAAATCAGGTTACTTGTTTTCTAAATAAAGATAACTTACTGCAATTTACTGTCATAAAATTCTATGTTATCCAAAATATTTTCAATTTAGACTTCTTAGGTTCAGATGAAACTGTAAGTTTTTTTTCAGATCTTCTATTTCTAGTTCATTTTTATTCAATGACAACAGATGTTTAATTTTAGAAAGAAACAGCTTTCATGACCAAATGAATAACTATCTTAACAGGATTCTGAAAAGAGCATTTAAAGAAATTGCAAATCTTTATGTTAAAAAGTATTAAGTACAAGAAAACAATAATCAAATGTAGTTCTTCAAATAATTAAGTCTTAAGCCTTTTTTTAAAAAAATGATTCATCTATTAATTTGAGAGAGAGAGCAAATGAGCAGGGGGAGGGGAGAGGGACAGAGACAACCTCAAGTAGACTCCACAATGAGGGTGGAGCCCAACACGGTGCCCAATCTCATGACCCTGAGCCGAAATCAAGAGTAAGATGCTTATTCGACTGAGCCACCCAGGTGTCTCAAGCCTTAAGCTTTCAACAGTACATTAATGTACTGGAATTTTATTCAAAGCCCTAAAATCACCAATAGATTTTTGAATTTAAGTAAGGTGATAAAAACATTGTTCAAAATGTTGAATCATTAAGAAAATAAAAATATTCAAATCAGAAGCAACTCCTGAATGGTAGACTATCAATCTCTGGAAATTCACTCTTCCATGAAAGTAAAAAGAGCACTGGAGAAAATTGTCCCAATCAACGTTTTCAGACCTTGGAATATTAACCAACAGCTAGCAATGATCTGAAAAGCGTTTATTCAAGAAAAATGCCTGAGTCTCCATAAGTTCCGTGAGCTTTGTGGCATTTTAACTATCTATATTCCCATTTGTCTCTTTCCAGTTCTATGTTACCCTTGAAAAAACATTAGCTGAGCAGCCAATGAAAGGGAAACTCCATCTAAAAACAAAACAAAAAACAAAAAAACCTATCACTATCTGATGTGCCCTGCAGCTCTTTTAAAAAGCAACATCCAAGGACTTATCTTTATTTGACCTCAGAACTTGCTCAGTAAGACAGTGCTACCCCTAAGGGCATTTTGCAAAAATAATCAGCAGCAACCACTTAATATCTCAGAATCATGAGGTGGTGAAACAAGATGGGACAAATAAAAAGATAGCCAAAACACTTAAATGTAAAATGTAGGGAATAAGATGGCCATAGGCAGCTTTGAAAAGCCATGACATATTTCTAGGGCCATGTGTATGTGCAGGGCTGTGGCCCAGAAAAGACCTGGGAGACCTCTAAACTCTCATCTCTAAGTGACTGCCCAAGCAGTAAGTAAATGCTAAAGCAGAGCTCTCAAATGCCAAGGGTTGAAGGTACACTTCAACATACACACAGTAGGCAAAGATTTAGAGACCTACTAGCTCAAAGTATTTTTTAAAATTTCTGTACAATCACTAGCTAATCAAAAAACTAACCAAGCAGAGATTTCAGTAGAATATTTTCAGAAATAATGCCTAAAAACTTCTGAATTTAATGAAAAACATTAATCTATATATCAAATAACTTGACCAAATTCCAACAACAATAAACTCAAAGATATCCATACCTAGACACTTACTAGTAAAACTTCAGAAATTCAAGGACAAAGAAAGAATTCTCAAAGCAGCAAGTGAAAAGTGACTATCACATGCAAAGGTATATAAACAAAATTAACAGCTGACTTCATATCAGAAACCATATAAGTTAGAAGACAGTGAGATGAAATATTCAAATTGTTGAAAGTAAAAGAAAGCCAACCAAGAATTCTATCTCCAGCAAAAGAATCTTTTAAAAATAAAGGAGAAATCAAGACATTCCCAGATAAATAAAAACTGAAATAACTTGTCACTAGTAGATCTGCCCAACAAAAATACTAAAGTAAGACCAATGGGCTAAAATAAAAGGACAGCAGACAGCAATTCAAATCCACGTGAAGAATTAAAGAACCACCATTAAAGATAGCTACATAGGTAAGTATAATGAAGAGTTTAGGAGTATTTTTGCTTGTCACACTTTTCATTTCCCATTTCATTTAAAAGAAAGCTGTGTAATACATTAATTACAAAAATGTATTGGTAGGCTTACAAGGAATAGAAAGGGAATTTGCATGACTGCACAGAGGAGAAAAGATCCAGACTGAAGCCAAGTTTTATATAAAATTAAGTTGATGTTAATCCAGGATAAATTGTTTTAATAAGTTAACTGTAATACCTACAGCAACCACTTAAGAAGATACTCAAAAATATAGAGAATAACAATGAAAAACAATTGAAATGGTGAAACTCCCCATATGACACAAACAACTGAAATTGACTAAAAAAAAATAGAAAAAGTCAATGATCTATAACAAATAACGATACTGAATTACTAATTAAAAACTTTCCACAAAGAAATCCTCAGGCATACTGGTAAATTCTACCACATATTGAATGAAAAATAACACCAATCCTTCACAGACTCTTCCACAAAATGCAAAAGAATGAAACACTTCCTATTTCATTCTGATACCCTCATTACCACAATGCCAAAACCAGACAAAGACACCCTAATAAATGAAAGTTATTGATTACTATCTCTTACATATATAGACGCAAACAACCTCAAGAAAACAATAGGTAATCAAGTCCAACATCATACCAAAAGAACTATATACCACTAAAGACTAGCATATTTCCCAAGAAATCAAGATAGGTTTAATATCTAAAAATCAATGTACACATATTAATAAAGGGCTAAAATCACATGACCACTCAGTTGATAAAGAAAAAAATCTTTTAAAAACTATATATAAGATTTTACTTATTTATTCATGAGAGACGCAGAGAGAGAGATTGAGAGAGAGAGAGAGAGAGAGAGAGAGAGACAGGGAGGCAGAGACACAAGCAGAGGGAGAAACAGGCTCCATGCAGGGAGCCCGACATGGGACTCGATCCCGGGTCTCCAGGATCACACCCTGGGCCGAAGGCAACGCTAAACCGCTGAGCCACCTGGGCTGCCCCTGATAATGAAAAAATATTTAATCTAATACCTTTCATGAAAAAAAATGCAATGATTCAGGAATAGAAGAATACTAGTTCAACCAAATAAAAAGCATCCATTAGAACTCAAAGCTAACATCATATTAAATGGTAAAGGACTAGATGCTTTTCCCTTGGTCAGAAATAAGAGAAGAAATTCCACTCTACCAATTTCTATTCAACAATGTAACACAGATCCTAGCTAAGGAAATTAGGCAAGAAAATAAAATAAAAACATTCAGAATGGAAAGAAATAAGAAAAACTATCACAATTTGTAGATGACATGATTTTATATAAATAAAATCTTAAGATATTTTCACACACAGAAAAAATATATCAGAAATAATAAATTCAGCAAAGGTACAGGATTCACAATCAATATACAACAACCAGTTTGAATTCTACACACATGTAAATGAGCAATCTGAAAATGAAATAAAACAATTCACTTACAATAACATCAAAATAAAACAGAAATAAACTTCACAAAATAAGTGCAAGACTTATATGCTAAAAAGTATAAAATATTGTTGAAAGAAATGAAAGAAGACCTAAATAAATGGGTAGATACCCAATGTTCATGGATGAAAAGATTTAACACTGCCAAGATGACAATATTTTCCAATTTGATCTACAGATTCAAAGCAATTGCTCTCAAAATCTTAGTTTCTTTTACAGAAATTGATAAACTGTACCTGAAATACATATGGGATAGCAAATGGGAAATCTACAATAATCAAGAGAGTGTGACCTAAGAACAGACATTCAGATTAATGGAAGGGAAATGAGAATCCTAACATAAATCTTCAGATTCAGAAGATTTCAGAAAAGCACTGAGACAATTAATGAGAAAACAAAAAAAACAGTCTTTTCAACAAATGGTCTAGGGACAACCAGATATCCACATGCAAAAGAATAAAATTGTATTCCTAGCTCATATCACATACAAAAACTGCAAATGGATAAAACACATAAATGTAAAAACTAAAACTATAAAACTCACTGTAAAAAATATAGGTATAAATCTTCAAAGGCACTGGGTTATGAAATGGTTCCTCACATATGACACCAAAAAAAGCATGAACAAAAGGAAAAAACAGATAAATTGGGCATCATCAAAATTAAAACCCTATATCCTTCGATGGACACCATCAAGTAGAAAGACAACCCACATACTGAGGGAGAATATCTGTAAAACACACTTGTGATAAGGGACTTATATATAGAATATATTTTAAAAAATCTTTTGAGTCAACCCAATTTAAAAGTGGGCAAAGGATTTGAAAAGGCATTTCTTCAGAACACATATGGAAAGGGGCTTTGCACATTCTTAAGTATTTTATAGTGTTGGAAAAGTGCCATACTAAAGAACTACTTGAAACAAAAGAAGCATCCATTAATGGGCAATATTATATATTCCACTGTAATGGGAAGTGATGTATATAAGAACTGATGTTCAGATACTAGAAGTTTACCTAACCATGCTAGTTCACACTTAATTTCCTCACACTAAATGCTGACTTTGGTCACCTTCTTACATGAACTCAATGGCTACTGGTCTACAATGACTTATTCTATGTCAGTCTCTCAGTTTAGAACAATGAAACTGGGATGTAATTCTAAAAGCAGCCAAATAATTAGTAAGTGTACAAGCCAATCTAGGTTCTAGTCATGGGCCAAAACGGAAGAATGAACTGGTGAAGATACATAAATACTGGAAACTTTCAGGCTCTTTACAAAATTATAGTGTCAAAGAGAAACAGGCTGTACACATAAAGATGTTATTACAGAAAACAATGTGAGGCAGTACACGAAAAGAAAAATGTATTTCATAGGTAGATTAAACTTTTGGAATTACTAAAACATACAAACGTTGCTTAAAATAATTCAACTCTTAATTAAGCTAACAGAAGAGATACTAAAATGTTAATGATATTCAATATTTGCAGGAGAGCAAAACAACCCACATCTTAATTACTTCTCTAACTTCATCTTTGCTGCAAGTACTAATAAATGAATAAAATTTTTCAATACTGCTGACAGGAAAAGTTAATTAAATGTACAAATAGCTACCACATAATATAAATCCTCTTCAAAGCCACTGTACATGAAGGTAAAATTTAATTGTTCAAATTTCAGAAAAAAGATCAAGACACTTGGGGGTTCTTTATATGAATGGGAAAATAAGCTAATCAAGTCCAAAGAAAAACTTTTTATAACCTACATGAAAATCATCTTAAATGTGTTATTTGGAAATATTCTATTTTTGGTACCATCTCTGATATTTCATAAGTGAACACTCAACTTAGTCCAAGTTTAGTCTTGATTAGACTAATGAATAAAAAGCCAACAAATTTTCCTATATATAGCTCTTATGCTGTCAGCTTATAAACCTAGTTTAAAATGAGATTAATTTAAGTTTTTAGACAATATAAATATTTAGGAATTTAAGAAAGTGAGGTCATTTAATTGAAAATATGTAGCTAAATAAAACATTTACGCTCCAAATATATTTCTACTGAGAATGGAAATGTGGTACATGTAAAAATCTTCTTAGAAAGTGGCCTAATTAGTGATTTTTTATTTTGCACAAATAGCAACTTCAACAGCCAATGTAAAAAGTGCCTGTGTCCAAATAAATTCAATTTAATTATCCACACTGCTCTTCTCCAACATTTACACAGATAATTAATGATCTTCTCAGCAAATTTAGGACCACAGACCTGCTTCTTATAATTGGGCTGCCTCTCAAACCACCTGAATATGCAAAGAAATTTGTCATGCAAAATATACCAGCTCTCTCTCCCGATCCCTACTGTTCTACTATTATCATGAAGGTAATCTTGACTCTACTATGAATAGAACTGAAATATCCATGCCTACAATAGCAATATAGTATCTATTCTCCAGAGTCCTGTTGCTACTGGTAGAGGGTTGCAGAACTAGCTAAATTACTTCCCTGAAGAATTTGGCTCCATGATCTTATGAATATGCCTGGTAATGTCACATTTCTAAATATGACATAAACTTCCCATGAAGGCCACTGTCACTGAGGTATTGATTGTGTGCAAGATAATCACAAAAATCAGGACGTCCTCGTTACAAAGAAGTGGCAAAGGCTCAAAAATGACTGTTCATCTTGAAAGTTAAGTCAACTTCTGAGTAGCTCTGGGAGGCTAAAACGTGGATACTCCAGGTACTAACAGCCCAAGTCAACAAGGTATAATGCAAAGTTTCATGTATAATGCCGGTGTATAAAATGTATTATCAAGTTCACACACACAGTGCCCAAGTTAAAGAACCTCACTTGTATTTTGTGTAACACCTATATTACATTTGGTCAATGATCTTTTATTAAATAGCAAATACACTTGAGTTTAAAAAAATTAAATACTATTTCTTCTGATCAAAAAGGAAATCCAGATTAAATGCTCCCCTGATATAATTTTGTAGCCATTGTAACCACATGTTGCCTTTGATAGCATTTGACCTATGAATACCAAGTTTCTTTTATTTGTCCATAGTTTCCTTCACCCTCTAAGGTTCCTGAGGGCAGAGAAGTTTTTTTCTTTTGTACTTGCAGACATGAACACTGGTCTAGAGTACACCAATTCAATAAGAAATTATTTTTTTAATATTTTATTTATTCATGAGAGACACAGAGAAAGAGAGAGAGGCAGAGACACAGGCAGAGGGAGGAGCAGGCTCCATGCAGGGAGCCCGATACTGGACTTGATCCCGGGACTCCAGGATTACGCCCTGGGCCGAAGGCAGGCACTAAACCGCTGAGCCACTGAGGGATCCCCTCAATAAGAAATTCTTACTTAGATTAAATTTCTTTAAACTACATGAGAAGATAAAAATTAGAGTTCACATTGTAGTTGACCAGTGGTTATTCTTAGAGTTTACTCTAAGCTCACTTTCTCATATTTCCACAAGAAATATATCAACCACACAGAGCCAAAATGATACGAATATTCTTTAGTAAGTGAATGGACATAACTAAGGTATTTTTGCATCTGACAAGATTCTACATTCTGAACACTGTACATTCTTAAACATATAGAAAAATTCCAAGCCAATCAATTTTAGTGGCGATTATGATTACAGTTAAATACTGGTGATCTGTGCCTGTACATATGCAAACTCATTCTCCCTCAGCATTTCTCTGTTTTTTTTTTCATGATGGAACACAGTACCAGTCCTGAGAAAAGCTGAAATTCAAATGTCTTACTATATTAAATCTATGTCACTCAATTTAGAGTCTTACCAATTCAAAAAACTCATGAGTAATTTTTGAAACATCCATAGGTTTATAGGAATGCAATTAAATCTCATGAAGTCTTTGCTAGTGTTTGCAAAATAGTACATTAATACTAGTACAGTTATTCACTGATTATCAGAAAGCCAACATGGTTATTCAAAAGTACATTTTTAATATCTGAGCCTTTACTTCTTTGAATACATATCATATATTCAAATGTTAAGATTTCTAAATATGTTGGTATATTCTTTCAAATGAAATGGTACCACAATTATAACTTATTCTCAAGTGTAAAGAGTAAAATGTTTGGGAAACAGTGATTTATTTGCCTATCAGTACCACACGAAATGGCATATTCCAAAATTCACACAGATATCCAAGTGTGAGGGGCAGTTAATTTCCTCAACTTTTGACTAATATTACAAGCATCATGATAATATTGCTATACTAAAGATCTTTAGAGAAAGCTCTGCCAATTCCCATGCTACTGTGCCATTTTCCATCAAAAGCAATGCCTGGTCAGAATCCCTACTGAGAGGACTACCACCTTACAGCAACACAGAAACATACCTTCTGATGGCAACATCATTTCTGATAAATATCAAATTTAAAAAATTTTATAAAGAACTATCTTGACATACATCAAGTCCTTACTGGCCTTACAAAAGTATTTTTAGTACAGTTAAGGAAACGGGTTCAGTCAAATACTGTGTTACTGGGTTCCAAGTGTTTTCAAAACATACTAAATGTAAGAGTCCTACGGTTGTGTACTTGGGAAGTCACATTGCAACCTATTCTCCTGAAAGCTTTTAGAAGATACCTACCGTGCATACACATCTTTATCTCCTTCATAATTTTTGGCACAGTGCTTCTCAGTTAATAGGGATGTGATCAATGAATACACAAAGAAAGAAAGGATGCATTACATAAAATACCCAGAATTACTTCATCTAGCCAACCTAGCCTTGACTATTATTTCAAAAATAATTCACAGGTTGTGTCAAAAGATGGTTGCTAAGATCAGGAAAAAAAAATCTCCCAATGTAAAAACTCAGGATACAGTCATTCAGATATAGTTTGCTGGCAGTTGAATCCTTCAGCACATGTCTTAAATCAATGTAGCCCTATAGTATATTTTAATTTTGAGTAAGATCATGGTAATACTATATTATTGAGTAATTTCTGTATACAAAACATGGGGATATAACTCAGGAGATAAAAGTCTGGGCAGGATGTGTATTCTCCTAGGTGGTAGTAGAATAGGATACTACACAAGTATGTAAAACACAACACAGTGGAAGGTAATTTAGGCTACTCCTTCAGAGCATGCTGGTAGTCCAAATGATGATACCAGGAGTCACAGGATATTATTTAAATGGAATCCATTCAAGAGACAATATGAGCTGAAATTGAGGTAGAGGCAAAATGAAGTATGTATAAAGTATATAGAGATTTGAATAGTTTTACAGGTAATTAATTTGAGATGTAATACTTCAGTCATACTTTTGGAAGATAATTTACATTTTTTTTTTAAGAGGAAGAGAGTGCCCCTGAGACTGACAAACCAAATGGAACGGAGATCTTGTGGTGGAAACATAAACAGAGTAGGCAGAATAATAAGCCCTAAAGACACCCACATTCTAATTCTAGGAAGCTGTCAAAGTTTACCTTATATGGAAAAAGGAACTTTGCATTTGTGATTAACAAACTTGAGATGGAAAATTATTCTCAATTATTCTGGTGAGTCCAATGTGATCACAAGGGTCCTTCAAAGAATGAGGCAATTCGGTTAAAGTCCAAAAAAGGACCCGTGATGACAGCAGCAGAGGCTGGAGTGGTGCACTGTAAAGATGGTGGTAGCCTGTAGATGCTGGAAAAGGCAAGGAAATGGATCCTCCCCTAAAGCTTCCAGAAGGAACACAGCTCCCCTGACACTCTGATTTTAACTTGTAAGACCCACCTTGCACTTCTAGTCCTGAGAAAAAGATAATAAATATATTAATTTCCTATTGCTCCTATAACACATTTTCACAAACTGAGTGGTTTTAAACCACTGAAATTTATTATCTTTTTCTTTAAGAAAGTTCTTGATCACTCCTTCTGGCAGCAAGTGTGGACTACTGGGAAACTCCTTAGGTGAAAAGAGTCCTGGAGTGGAATAAAACACCTGAGTATATGTGTGAGTTGGATAGAAGTCAAAGATGCAGTGTCCGAAGAATAACAGAAGTTGGTTGATAACAGTAGTACTGGATGATGATGCTGGGGCCTGCTAAGACTTACCAGCTGACTTTGACCTTGGGCAAATGGGCCTTCCTTTCCCTACTATGACAGGATGCAGTAGAACAGAGTACTCTCTAAGGTTCTTTTAGTTCTCACATCCTTTAACATTGGTGGGAATATTCATCTCCTCTCTCTTCACCAACACTCTCCTCTGAGTCTTCTTCACTCTGCTAAATTAATAATTAATCATCTTCTCAAATAAAAGAGGAAAATATGACAAAGGGTTGATGGGAAGAAGGGTTTAAAGATGAGAGTGCTCTGTGGAAGGAATTACAATATATATAATAAGAATGCGTCAAGAAGACAGTTGCTTGCACCACATAACCATCTAACACAGAGGTTGGCAATTTTTTGCTATAAAGTACCTGAGAGTCAATATTTTAGGATGTGTGGGTCATACAAGGTCTGCATCACATATTTTTTTTTCCTGCAGTGCTCTGAAAAACATAAAAACCTCATGGGCTGCACCAAAAGTGGCTGTGGGTTACACATTTTTTTTTTTTTTTTTTGCCACATGGGTTACAGTTTGCTAACCCCTAGCCTAACAGGTCACTATCAATGTGGACACAGAGAAGGAACATCAAATTCAATTTAAAGACATTTAAGGAAAGTTTAGACAAGGTATTGAGACTCCAGATGAGTCTTTCTTAGGGAAGGCCTTTATGTGAATGAGGAGCTGCTTGAAGGAACTCTTTTGGCATACAACTTGTTATTTTCCAAGTGAATCCTATATCATCATAAAGCAAACTGAATGGGTGGTGGGAGTAGGGAAGCAGGGAACAGAGCCAACACAACCACAAACAAACAAAGCTGTAGACCTAATACTATCAAAACCTTTGGCTCAAACTACGAACCATGCTTAAAGTTTCCCCTACATCTGTGCATTTTAGTGAAAAAAGAAATCTATTCATTTCTGTGATAACTTAAGCCAGTTTGATTTGGATTTTCTGTTTCTTTTGATCAAAAGCATGTTGATACAATGTGAAAGACATGCCTTCTTCTATCACTAAACTTCACCAATTTCTGGCCCTCATCACATGGCACATGTCATCTTCAGATGCACAACCCATCAATTACCTTATCCTGAGGCCTAAGAAAACCAGGGGGTATGGTAAGTAAGGTTTATGGATAAAGCAAGGCTGGGAAATATCTTGGCAACATAGCTTGCAAAGGGAAAAAATGTTTCATTTTGCCTAGGGAAAATGTCTTGAGTCTAAATAATCCATATTATAATATACTGCTTTATCATACAGGTCTGATTTCTGTGTACATTCATAACACTGCTTACAGGTATTAGCCCTCTGAGAAATTTCTATCTTTGGGAAACCTAAAGGACTTTGCAATTTTAGAGGACAGTACAAGTCTTCAAGTAGGCTGAATAAGGGCTCCACAAATATGTCCACATTCTAACCCCCAGAACCTGTGAATGTTACAATGAATACCTGTTCTTCATGTTTTAAAAATACAATTTCAGAAGAAAAATACCCCATGAATAAATAAAAAATATATTGGAATTTCTCTCAGTTTTACCTGTATATATGCACAGGTATTTGTTACATCTAAGTTGCATAAATACCTATCCTTTCCTGTTTAGTTTCAGTCAGGTTAACATGTCTCAGTCCCAAATTTTTTTTTAGATTTTTAAATTTATTAGAGAGAGAGACAGAAACAGAGACAGAGAGACAGAGGGAGAAGCAGGCTCCATGCAGGGAGCCACGCCCTGAGCTAAAGGTGGTGCTAAACCGTTAAGCCACTGGGGCTGCCCAAGTCCCAAATTTTAAAACAAGATAGGACATGGGCTTTAGCTATATTTCTTTTTAAATCTTTTACTGATCTTTCTGTGCCTTTAACATCATCTTTTTGTGAAGGATTATATGTTGTCTACCGTCAACTCAGCATCATCATGGTACCTTTGTACTCTTCACTGTTTTGCAAGGAAAAACCTGTAACTAAATTTTCTAGAATCCATTTCCTTCTATATCCTGTTGTTCTGGCTGATTAGAGACACTTGCACTTTATTAGGGGGTTGAAGACAAGGATGGGACATTAGTCTCCAAACCAGATGCAGCAAAATCAGGTGTCAGGTGTTAAGTCTACAGAGGCTTCTGGGGTGAGCTCCTCTCATGAATCACCTGCTGAGGTGCATAAATAACCAGCAATGGCTTCTCTCCCATCCCGTGTTCTGATTTTGTGAACTTAAAGAATACCTTCCCTGACCTCTCTGTCTTCAATCCTTCCAATGGGTTGTACAGTCCTCTAATTCCTTGAGTTGAAACCCTTCCAGCTTGCAAAACCTGCAGTGGCTTGTTTTCCTGACAAAACCCTAATACATATATTCACTATTTCTATTAGCCCTGTGAGATCATGTTTTGTTGCTATTTGAATCACAAAGCAGCTGGATCAAGCAGTGAGTAGTGGAACTCAGTACTGCACTAGATGATATTTATCAGTAACATAAAGTAGGGGAAAACACGTAAAGTAGTAAATTCTAATCCAGGCTCTGTAACCAATTCGCTGCATACTATTAAGTAAGTCACTTTATCACCACAGGCATTAGTTTTCTCAACTGTAGGAAAGGGGCAGGCATACTTTATCCCAAGGGTCACTTCCAGAACTAATCATTTAATTATTTATGTATCGATGATATGTCAGTGACAAAATCTTCTGATTCCATGGCAGAATAAACTATCCATTTGAGCAAAATAGAAACACAATCCCAAAACTGCTTAATATTTTCATAAATTTTGCTAAGTCATTCTGTTTATACTATGATGAAGGTAGTATTTTATCATGTACAAACCACCTACTGATCAAGTACTTTAATTCCATTAAATTTTCAAATCTAAATATAGAATATATATTACTATGATTATGAGTTAAGTCCAATGGTAAATATAGAGCAAAAGGTTTTGGGGCGCCTGGGTGGCTCAGTCATTTAAGCACCTGATTCTTGATTTCAGCTCAGGTCATGATCTCAGGGTTGTGAGATCAAGCCCCACTTTGGGCTCTGTGCTGGGATGGAGTCTGCTTAAGCTTCATTCTCAACCTCTCCCTCTACCACCCCTACCTCCCCCACTCAAAAGAAAAATGAAGTTATTCTGTCATGGGAAGAAAAACTAAGAAATCAAAATCTAATTAAAGGCAATCTAATTTAATCCTTTCCCTTGTATAAATCAAATTTAGTAAATCATAAACATTTAACAATAATGCACAGCAATTATTTAGGTACCAAAATAGAAAAGAATGCATGCAGGGTTTTTTTAAAAGATTTTTAATTAATTTACTTATTTATTTGTGAGTGAGCGGGCGTGTGCCTACACAGCACACAGAGGGGCCGAGGTGGAGAGAGAGGGTCAAGCAGACTCCACACTGAGCACAGAGCCAGAGGCAGTGTAAGGCTTCATCTCAACCCTGAGATTGAGACCTATGCTGAAATCAAGAGTCTGATGTTTACCCAAGTGAGCCATCAAGGCGCCCCAAATGCATGTAGTTCTTATTGTTACATATGCACATATAAGTGAACATATAAAACCCAGAAATAGGTATATTTTATTTTGGCTGTGCAGTTATCCTAAACAAGTAACTCTTTACCTAAGATTTCTGAGGACAGTGATGATCTTAGACAATTGTTAATAATAGTCTACAAAGATGATTCATTATTTATATAACTGAATGGTATTTTAAATAACTGTAAAACTTTCATAAACATTTACAACTAAGAACATCTCTTGTCAGCAATGGGTTCCTATATTTTATTGCAAATATTTGGACTTCATAACAATACGTGTCTGGCTTAAACTTCACTTTAGCTTACCTAAGATTGCTGTATTTGTTTTAGCCACTTTGCTAACACAGGCTTAGGGAAATTTTAGTAAGCTTACAATATATTCTACAGGACAATTTTAGTTATAATACAGTCACAAAAAAATTCCTTCAGGAAAGGAAGAAAATATTAATTAGCAAGAAGAAACAAATTCATTTGCCCCAGTTTAGGTCTTATGATATCTTATGCATCTTACATACACATAACACATTTCAAATTATGTGATATACCAAGATTTTCAGAAAAAAATTTCGGGATTACAGTAGCCTAAGATGCAGGTGTTTGCAGTTTCTCAGCCAAAACCCTATTTCTTTATGGAAATAATTAGTTTTATAGTATAATATTGGAGCAGTTTTAAGATGGTAAACATGACCAGATTTCTTTGTGGCACAGACCTGCAATTTACAGGCAGGCAGAGATATAGAAGTATGCTTTTGTGGTTTTTTCAGAGAGCTCTTGGAGCTTTGAAGTAAACAGCAAGAATATAGCCAAATACAATCATGGCACCTAGTTTTATTTTTTTAAAGATGTATTTATTTATTTATGATAGACACACACACACACACACAGAGAGAGAGAGAGAGAGAGAGAGAGAGAAAGGCAGAGACACAGGAGGAGGGAGAAGCAGGCTCCATGCCGGGAGCCCGAAGTGGGACTCGATCCCGGGACTACAGGATTGCGCCCTGGGCCAAAGGCAGGCACTAAACCACTGAGCCACCCAAGGATCCCTGGCACCTAGTTTTAAAAGACTTCCATTGATCCCTTGATATAAACACAATGGGAACTTTGAACATACTTGCTATTATATTCACAAGTTTCAAAAACAACTGGTCTATAACCAGAGAAACTACTGGAACATAATTGAAGTTCAAAAGCTAGAGGTCATGCTTAAGACACCAGTCAGACTCTACGTCAAAAGAAAATTAGTCTTGTTTAGGTCAAGAATTTAAATGTAAATCTTCTAATCACTTAAAAATTCCATGAAGCACTTGAAAATTAACCTATTCTACCACAGAGAATTCGTAAGAACCAAGTTATAAATCATTAGCACTATATCATGTGAGAAACAATTAACTTCAACTAGGACTCAGAAACTGGCAGGCCTTAACTAACTTTCAGAGTCCCAGATGAAATCATACATGATATATGTATAACCATATATTCCTGTATTAAATACAACTAATGAAACAAATGAAATAAAGTTTTTGTTCTGACCACTCATTTTGGGAAATTATCTTAGGGAAATACATCCATTTTCACTGCTAGTTTTACAATATAGAGTACTTATTCATTATTAACCAGTGGCTTTCTATGCCCGTAATTTGATTATGTTACAAATTATACACTTGAGGTCACTCACCTCTTCAAGCTCTTAAATCATTGTTTCCCCCAAATAATATCATACTTTAAAATGGAACATTCAAAGCTATTTTTTCTAAGTTCTTATGTAAATTCATTAGTGAACATACAGTGTAATTAGTTTCAGGTGAACAATATAGTGATTTCACACTTCCATAGGTCACCTGGTGCTCATCACAAGCACACACTCCTTAATCCCCATCACCTGTTTCACTCATTTCCTCCCCCTACCTCCCTGCTAGTAACTATCAGCTTGTTTTCTAGAGTTAAGAGTCTATTTTTTGTTTGATTTTTTCCCCTTTATTCATTTGTTTTGTTTATTAAATTTCACATATGAATGAAAACATAAAGCTCTTAAAAAACAAGCCTTTCCTAGATAACAACCTCTTCTGTCCTTAAAGTTTTCTTTTTTTTTTTTAATTTTTATTTATTTATGATAGGCACACAGTGAGAGAGAGAGAGGCAGAGACACAGGCAGAGGGAGAAGCAGGCTCCATGCACCGGTAGCCTGACGTGGGATTCGATCCCGCATCTCCAGGATCACGCCCTGGGCCAAAGGCAGGCGCCAAACCGCTGCGCCACCCAGGGATCCCTGTCCTTAAAGTTTTCTAAGTCCAAAATTATGCCTTTGAGTGCATTCTAAACAGGTAAAAACTTTTCTTTCACAAACCTTTTCCAGGTTGGAACCACCCCTCACAAAACCCAGTTGAAACTTCCTGGCATGACTAAATTATGCCTTTGGCATCATGATTTCTCTTCCTACCATGTGATTTGTAATTTAAGCATCAGCAGTTGAAACCATGATCAAAAGTGAAAAGGTGCCTAGAGCTTTCAGGCAGTCATGATAATTATGTACATTACTAAACTGCTCAATCATATCTAGACCAACCATCCTGTCACCATTTACAAGCCCAATGATCTTAAAACTCTCCCCACCGAAACAGAAAATTGCTTGCCAGTAAAATGACAGGTCCATCATTCAGTTACATATCAGTTCAACATTACAAAAAGGTCATCTTCCAGAAGAGACTTAGCAGAACCTCTCTAGTGAAAATTAATTATTTAGCTACCTGACTAAATCCTAAGATACAGTGACCAGCAATATGCATTTGGGGAAAAAAAGGCACAACACTTAAGGATATTCAAAACAGCACCAAAATGGCCTCCAAATCTTTTGCAGTTTGTATATTCTGGTTTAAGACAACATATCTCGTTTCACAGTAAATGTCTACATTTCATTATGTATCCTGTGCTTGGTATACCATGGTACAACTGGTTTAGAGATGTCTCTAAGCACATTATATATTACGTAGATTCTGCTAATAATCTGTCAGTGTTGTTCAGGGAGTTTACAACAACCTGTTGTTCTCTCAGCATGGTGGCTTCTAGACACTCTTCTCTTATCCATCATTTTGAAAGGTCTGATACATGGGTGACCCACTGCAAATAAACTGATATTGGGAGTTCATGATTACTGACTCAAAGGTTACAGGGTATGAAATCCAGTATCTAAGGTCTTAGAAGTGATAGAGTGGGAGGATATAAGGTCCTAAGAAACACTTGATTTTTTTCTATGTCTTCTTTACACAAATATCATTTATAATACGTTTCAAGAAACATCACTGAGCATATATAAAGAATGTTGATCCCTTTATCATCATTATAATACCAGATAAGAAGTTTTAAGTATCATGAAGTTATCTGATTAAATTCTATATATGTGCAATTGAATAAATTTCTTTACATTATCTTAGGTTTAGATATGTAATACTTTACACTAGGCTTTATTATTGAATTATTATTAATAACATAATAGTTGAGACATACTTAACACTGAATATGTATCAGGTAATATGCTAAATGCCTTACTTGTATCACCAACAATTCTCTAAGTGATGTACTATTATTGCTCTTAATCCACGTATAAGAAAACTGGACTATGGAGTCTAAGTAGATTTTTTAAAGCCTCACAATTCATAATGGAGGAGAGGTTAAAATTTAGGTTTTCTTTTTCATTGAGAGCTCTAAACTAATTTTGGAAAATATATTATTTGTCCTTAAGCTCACTAGCTTTTGTTCTGTTTTCTCTTATCCTTTAGCCCAACCACTGACTCCACCATTCCACAGTCACATTCTCCCTTCTGTCCTTCCTACCAAAACTTCTCATATAGAGCACCACTGTTTCAAGAACTATTTGTGTGTGATACAGGAAGCAACCATTTGGCCTCAATAATAAAGGTGTAATATTAGAATTCCAGTCATTGTTGAGTCCATGTAATAGGCTACAATGAAAGGTGAGCAAGACTTTCTTGGGGTTCATTAAATGACATCAAGTAGGTCACAACCTCAACAGGAGACAAACCTAATGCAATACATCACACTACTATTTATTTTATAGTGTTTTAGAAAACATCATTTCCAGCATTAGGAAAACCCTGGAGGATTAGATAAAAGATGGAATCTAAGGAGAAGGAAACTATAGCAGTCTGTTCCTGGCTTCATATATACTATGTTGGAAATTAACTCATAGACTTAAACATAAACTCACAAAGATGGAAAATCCAGTTGGAAAACTCCTATTCCCTTAATTTCAGGTATTTGGTTAAAATCCAGTCTTAAATAAACGTGAGTGAGATAAGGCAGGTCAGGATGGTGATTATGATCAGATCTATGGTTTATAAATAAAAGGATGGAAGTCAAGTCCTAAGAGCAAATCTTGCCAAAGGATCCTGGATATTAGATCAATCTTTAAGATATGGTCTACAAACACTGAGGACAGACTGCAAAGGCTAAGAGATGTGGGAAGACCGCAAAGTCTAATACATGCATCCAATCATTGGCATTGGCCAACAAAACAAAGAATCACAGCTAAAAATTATGGTGCATGAATCAGCTTTCAGATGTCTGAGACAGATGCAGACAGAAGTGCACATACAAAAGTCTGGTCCAGTATAAAGGATTCAGGATACAAACAAGACAAAAAGCAATGTCGAGGCTATAGACTGGGGCCTGACAACTGTGCCCATAGATCCAAGAAAGGCAACTGGTTTCAGTAACCAATGCCAGGGGGATAGTGTCTATCATTACAAAAATAGGACCGTGTAACTTCCTTGCTGGATTTGAGTAACTTTCATGGTTTGTGTGAAATACCATTTTGTGGCAGCCTTGCCCACTCCCAAAAAGCATATATGATCCTACAGTAATTGTGTATTTCTGTTGAAAGTCAGTACCTCAAAGAAGACCTTCTATGTAACAAAATATCACAAGTTCTCTATAGGATGTTTAAGTCCAGATCAAATAGACCTCTCTGTATATCCACAGGGAAAAGGTGGAGAAAAATTACTAGTCTGTACAACAAGAAAAAGCTAGATGAAGTGAAAATTAATGACTTTTTTTTTGGACCCGCTGGAATAATGAGAGGGCAAGGCAGACTACCATCCCAAATTCTAGAGAGACAAGCATATGGAAAGTCACAGTCAAGATATGTTTACTTGGAGCAGAAGCCATTAGGGCTAAAATTTGATAGGAATACTTCAAATGGCAATTCTGACAAGCTGATGGAGGCTGTTTGGACTAGAATAAAAGTGAGAGACTCCTTGAGGGCCAGAGCCTTGCATGGCCTCCCAAATTTTTATAGGCTTGATCTGCAATAACTCCCTAAGAATCCTAACAGTAAAAATCCAATAAAGGTCCTATTATGGCTTGAAAAGAGAAGAGGAAGAATAACCCCTAGGAAATAAACTCAGAACCTCTGTACAACAAAGGTCTACTTTCCAAGGAGAGCATTTTGTGAGCCTTATCTCCGCTGAAAGAAGGGCATTCTTCTACTCTAGCCTTCTCTAGAAATCCTTTGTCAAATAAGGGGAAAAAAAATAAAACACAGCCAAGAAATAGAATGGAAGCACTGCAGCCAAGGAAGGCACTAGGGGGTAAGGGTGAGAGGGAAAGCTATGAACTAGAAAAACAATTATGAAGATCACATCCTAGACAAATAGGCCCAATAGAAGAAGAGATTTAATCATAAGATTATGGTCCTCATAGCATACTCATACCTTACTACCACACCAACAAGGTCTGCATAATGACACAAGATTACAACTGGTAAGAGGTACAAAACCGACTTTCCCTGAAAATGAATACTTGGTGAAAACTAGACAACACAGAAAACAAAAACAAAGAGAGTGTAGGAATTTGGAGTCTTTGGCACCTACAGATAAAGCTAATACTACAACACACACCAACTACTACCCAAATTAACATAAATACTGATGTTAGAAAGCCTATTTACCTCAGTTACTAGTACCTGATACAACATTTCTTGCTTTCACCAAAAAGCTACAAGGCATGCCAAGAGGCAAGGGAAAAAATGTCTAAAAAGACAAAGCAGCAATTAGAACAGGACTCAGGACACAGACATTGGAATTACACATGAGGAATTTAAAATAACCATGATTAAAATGTTAAGGTATCTAAAGGAAAAAGTAAGCAAAAGCAAGAACATATGGGTAATGTAAGTACTGAGATATAAACTCTAAGAAATAATCAAATGGAAGCACTAGAAATAAAAAACACTAACATTAATGAAGTATGCCCTTAACAAATTCATCAGTAGGCTTGACAAAGCCAAGGAAAGACTCACTAAACTTGAAGACAGGTCCATCAAACTTCCTAAACTAAAATGCAAAGAGAAAAAAAAATATGAAACAAAAAGAACATTCAAGAACCAAAGGACAATTTCAAAATGGGTAACATGTAATTGAATTATCAGAAGGAAAGGATGGAGCAAAATAAATATCTGAGGCAATAATTACCATCAGTTATCCAAAACTAGTGACAGACATGAAATCATAGGTCCAAGAAGCTCACTGAATACCAAATAAATATCTAAAAAGCTACATCAGGTATATCATATTCAGACTGTAGAAAACCAAAGACAGAAAATCTTGAAAGAAGCCATAGTGTGTGTGTGTGTGGGGGGGGGCTACCTTATAGGAAAAGGACAAGAATTACAGAACACTTAATATTAAATACCATGGAAGTAAAAAGGGAGTAAAGTATTAAAGGAATAAAAAAAAATAAAACCCACCTATCTGCAATTCATTATCCAGTGAAATTATACTTGAAAACTAAATGAGAAATGAAATGTTTCCCTGACCAACAAAACCTGAGGTATTTAATTGCAGCAGACCTTCTCTGTAAGAATTATTAGAAAAAGTTTTTCAGGCATAACTAAAATAATATGGATCAGAAACCAGATTCTACATGAAAAAAACGAAGAGAAATATAGGAATAAAAGAAAAGAAATATAATTGATATGCTGAGAGAGGAGATAAAATGGAGCATATAAATGCTCAATTATAATGAGAAAAGGAAGAAAGAGGGAAAATGAAAAGAAACAGAACAAATGTAACACAAAAAGTTAGAAATATATGAATAATAATCCAACTTTTTCAAATATTACATTAAATGTGAATAGACAAAATGCAACAATTAAAAATAAAGATTGCAGAGTGGATTTATAAATAAGACAAGACACAAGTATACGTTGCCAATAAACAACCCACTTTAAACATAAAGAGTCACAGACTACAAGAATAACAATAATGATATACCAAGCTAACACTAATAAGGAGAATTCTACTTCTGGAATTACAGTGTAAGAAGCTCTGTATACTATTCCCTTGTAAAATAAGCAGAACTGTTGAAACTATTAAAGAAAATTTTAAGTATGTGAAAAGTGTCCTAAAGGAATATAGCAAAGAAACATCCTTTCAAAAAAAATACACTAAAACTGGGTAGAAACACTGAGTGTCAATGAGATTTGAACCATGACCTGCTCCATCGTTCCCACAACTCCCTCCTCCAGCTCAGCTAGAGAAAAGCTCCATCCCTGGTGAGTATTGCCAAAATAATTGTGCCCCCTCCCTACTCAGCTATCAAAGGTTACTGTATCTCACTGGGAAGAGCAGGCTGCCAGCATTTCTCATTCTTTCCAATTCCAAGATTAAGAGTCTAAACTGTTTGTCTGTACAACTGAGAAGTTGGGGTAATCCCTTCTTCTATGCATCCTCCCCTCATTAAACAGAAATCTATCCTAACTACAAGAGATTCAGAGCACAGGCAACCTGATCACTCTTGCTTCTGTTCTTTCATAGGACACAGATCCCACACTGAATGAGGCAAGGCAAGAAGATCAAAAACTATGGCTGCCCAGCACTAGTAAAGATGAATTTTTAAACTAACTTCTAAAAACTCAAATGTATTAATTTCAGATAACACAATCTTCCAAATGTGGTAAACATCGATAATATAGAATTACATTAATTAATGATAAAGGAGTCAATTTCTTAAGAACACATTGCAATCCTAACTATACAAGAGTGAAAAGCTGATAAAACTTAAAGGAAAAAGAAACAGTGTCAGAACATGAAAGACTGCTAACTCTGGGAAACAAATTAGGGGTGGTGGAAGGGGAGGTGGGCGGGGGGGTGGGGGTGACTGGGTGACGGGCACTGAGGTGGGCACTTGACGGGATGAGCACTGGGTGTTATTCTATATGTTGACAAATTGAACACTAATAAAAAATAAATTTATTAAAAAAATTAAAAAAAGAAACAGTGTCAGTAATAGATTGATCTGGATGATACTACTAATCATGTCAAGCCTCATTGACATTATAGAATATTCTATCCAACAACAGCAGAATACACATTTATCTCAAGCTCACATGGAACATTCACCAAGATAAACCACATTCTAGGCAATAAAACACACCTTAAGGAATTTTAAAAAATAGAAATCACTAAATTATCTCAGATAATAGCTGAATTAAACAGGAAATCAACAATGGAAAGATTGCTGGACCCAAATATTTCAAAATTTAAGAAAACACTTATAAATAATTCATGATCAAAAACAAAGTCTCAAAGAATCCTAAAATATTTTGAATTAAGTGAAAATGATAATAGAACTTATCAAAATTTGTAGGATGCAGTGAAAGCAGTGCTTAGAGGGATATTAATAGCACTACATGCATGTATTAAAAAGAAAGACCTGAAATCAATTAAAATGGACTTGGATTTTTTAAATGAAATTTACAATGAAGAAAAATGTCATCATTAATTTCATTGAAATTTACTGAATATCTTTCATATGACAGGTATTATTCTAGGTTCTGGGGAGATAAGAATGTGCAAGAAAGAAAAACCTCTCCTATAATCAAGCTGACATTTTAAAGGAGACAGGTGAACATTAAACCAGTAAATGAGTAAAGAAAATGCTTTCTGATGGCCATGAGTGTGTCAAGAAAGTAGAAATGGTTAATGTGACAAGTGCTGGGAAGAAGCAGTAACACTTGATATGACTAGGGTAATTGTGCCTGAGGATATGACATTCAACAGAGACTTTTATGACACTCTATGTATAGTATCACTCTTAAGTCTCTGTCTCAAACTGGTGAGTTGTTTTTTTTTTTTTTTAATTTTAGGGAATATGTTTTTCTTTCACTTTTTCACATTCCATTTTATGAAGATATATCTATTTTATACGCTGAGGCTTATATACTTAATTATATTCACTTACAGGAAAAATTTAAAAGCAGGCCCTTCTATATTTGCCTAAGCAAATACAAACACGTACCATATTAAGTAACAGAAAAATGCTTTTATAAAGAGAAAAAAATTACTAGTATGAGAGCAGTCTGTATTTTAACAACTTGAAATTTGACATTTTAATTACAACAAGCAAAAAAAAAAGTCAAGACATATTAAAAATCTTTTATAGTCAAAAGTAGAAAATGGTAAGGATCCAAAAATACATAGTTAAGTTTGCCCAAAATTACATCCTTTGCCAGACCCAAACGGTTGATACTTTAAATTTATTAGAGAACGATGCCATGGCAAATCATTATCAGTATATTAAAAAGAAAGGTTAATTAAGAAAGACCAAAAAAAGCAAGGTTGAAGTATGTTATTTTGAAATTCAACTGGGTGCTTGCCTAAACAATCTGTACAGAATAGGTTGTTTAATTTTGTAGAGACAAACTAATAAACACTAAATAGGTGGACACTCAAGTAGGTTCTTTATATATGACTTCTGTGCAATAGTGGCATTGTTGCCGATCAACAATTACTTTTTATTCTGGCATCCTGCAGAATGAGTAATGCACAAAGATTGGTCTCTAACCCACAGATAAGACCTCTCTTCATACCACATATAATTCTCCTAAACAGTTCATACAAGGGAACCACATTATCTCTGATGGTCTGACCTAACAGGCCACATAACCAGCTGAACAACTTTAAGTACATTATTTCACCTCTTGTAAGAGAGTAATATCACATGACCCCTGACATTCTAGGCTTCAACATTGTTTTATACTATATTTTTGCTTCTTCTTCTAGCTTGTGTTCATCTTAAGCGTCACCTGTCTCAGCCTCCATTTTTACAGTGAGATGTCTGATATCCACTGCATTTGGTATATACGTAGGTCTGAACATATTCCTAATCATATTCCTCATCTATATAGGCTTAGTTTGTTTGTAATAACTATATCCAATTCCATTTCTGTAAATTCATCTCAACTCATGTAGCCAAGCCATGTCTTGCTTTTCTATCCTGTCATCCTTCCTTTATCTGACCGTTTAGGTCTATGTGGACTCCTAATTCCTAGGTTGCATCTTTCCACAGCCATCTAAACCCTGATTCTAGCAATCTTCAGATTGAGGATATTGACAAAATATTCTACTAAAAATGAGTAAGATTCCGTGAAAAATGAGTAAGATTCTAACCAGCATTACTATGTATTTTCTATTTCCCTGTTAGAAAAATTAATGCTTTATATACAACTTGTCAAAGGGGCACATTATTCATTACAATAAGCCATACCTTGTCTATGAGCATTATAATAATATTGGCAACCTTATTATTAACCAGAACATACCATATTCTGGTCTTATATTTTATTTGCACCTTGATACTAAACGGTACTTGCATACAATTTGCTGAATTAAACTGAGACAGGGTTATCAGATTTTTTTAAGTTGAAATAGTTAAACCTCTACCAAACACCATTTTAAATCACAATGTGTCAGCATGGTATGCTTACCTGGATATTATTTAAGCTCTAAACCTAAATAAAACAAGTTTATTTGGGCTTGAAGAAGTTGTAATTTTTGTTTATTAGCTACACTTATGAAAAAGGATGGTGATTAACTTCATAGTCTGAACATTTCTAACTTATGAGATCTGACCAGCTGACAGGAAATTTTTTTTTTCAAATGGCCATCTGTACCTATCAGAAATTTCACATCTAATTTCATTAGATCCAGGTGGCAGGAATAATTAACACAGCTCTTCATTACATAAGAGATCTAATAGGACAGTGGAAATGAGGAATATGGGTTTGTGAAATAAATTTCAATCAATTTGATGTTAACTAGTTTTTTTTTTCCTAAAATAGTTTGAACTCCATGCTTCCATTCTCTTCACTTTTCCTTTTGGCCTACATATTCACCTGATAATATCTAGTAGCATCAATCTCCACAAGTATGTTACCAATAGTAGATGACTTTAAACTTGCTGCAGTCTAACAGCAACACTGAATAAGACAAGACTTCAAGGCTGGCTCCCTTGGCCTCTATGTAGCCAAATGATCACTACTTGTTCTCATGTTTTTTCCTTGCTAATAGTTGTATAAATGTCCAAACCCAATGATAGTATTCTTTCTTCATCTTATATCACTTTTCAGATCTATTCAATACATTTGATTTCATGTTCTTGAATCACTCTGAACTCCCATGAAATCTCTCAATTTTTTTTTTCCTACTCTCACTTTTCTTGCACCTCAGTTCCCTTTGCCAGGTCCTGAAATGTTGAAGCATCCCAGGGCTTCACAATCTCCATTTTTTGTAACTAGTAACACTCAGCTTGAATGATCTAATGCAGGCAAGTGGTTTTAAAGACCAATTAATGCCAGCGACTCCTTCCACTTAGATATTCCATCTTGACCTGTCCACTGAGTTGTCTAAGGACTTCTTGAAAATTCCATGTAAATACTGAATGGGCATCTCAAATTTAACATGTCTAAAACAGTAATCGCTCCCTCCCCAGTTGGCCCCACCTCAGTAAATAGTCCTACAATGAACTCAGTTGTTCCCAAAACTCAGAAGCCATCCATAGTTCCTTATATATTACATATTCCTCATACAATCCTCATCTGTGACACCCAGTCTGTCATCAAGTCCTATTTGGTTCTCATTCCCAACTGTCACCCAAGCCAGTCTTTTTCTCTCCATCTTTCATTTAAATCTAGCAATCACCCTCTGTTGCTAGGATGAATTCAATAGCTTCTTATTCCACAACCAAATCGATCTTTAGAAATGTGAATCAGATCGCATGATTCTTCCATTTACTAAATTCCAGTGGCTTCACATTAGACTGAGAATAAAATGCAAGTTCCAAATCATGACCTAGAGGGTTACAGCTAATTCTCCAACATTTCCTTCCACTCCACCCCTCCAATCATTGCTCTACAGCCTTTGAAACTGTTTGATTCATTGTATGAATGCTGGTAACTATCAGCCAGCCGTAATGACCTTCTTTTTATTTCGTATATGTGTCCTGTCTGCTCCTGCTACATTTCTTTGGCATTCACTATTCCTTTTGCATAGAATAAGCTTTTGTCACATTCTTCTACTAATGGGTACTTTATTTGTAGTCAAATTTCAACACAAATGATAACTCCTCAAAGAGACTTCTGACCACTTTGAAATAGCTAGCTTTGCCAATAACTATACTACCTTGTGTTATTTTATTCAGAGCATCAAGTATTATGAGAGATATCTTGTTTACTTATGCCCACAAAGTTGTACTCTGCATGAGAAAAGCACCTATTATTTTATTCACAGTGCCTAGAATATTAGCTGGCTCATAGCAGACAATACAAAACATATGTTGAATAGGTATTAGGTGAAAAATAATTATTACATCTTCTACTTCATGAAGAAAAGAACTATATCATATTTTAGTAATCCTCCAGCCTGTTCCATTCAACAAACAAGCCAAATGATCACTATAAAGGCAAACAGCCTTAAGACTCTAAGAAAAGTTCATACAACCTGACAGAAAATAGATCTGCTCTTTTCATTTGCGCACTTCAAAATATTTCCTTCAAAAAATACTTCTTTAAAATTGTTATCTCTGTAATGACTTAGGCTATTCAAGAGCAAAATAATGCCAACTAAAAAGCATTCTACTCATGGATTCCCTGACGCTGGGAAAAAAAAAAAAACAACAATAGTGGAGATATAAATAGCCTCCTCCTTCCACAAACAGTAATTGCAAAAGATAATATAACCTCTTTTTTGGCTACAAAGTGGGGCACAAATATAAAAGATCTCATATTCATATGCTTCCAATATACATCAATTTTTTTCAGAAATATTTAACTTTTTCTTACTAAAAGCTAACTTACTAACCCTTTCAAGTATATAAATATATAACTTTATGACCATATAAGTAATATTTAAATTACCTATAGAAAACAGAATATGCACTTACGTTTATATACATGGGAAACCAGATTCTCACTAACTCTTCATGTATTAATGCAAGTTCACTTCTGTGTTTTATGTTTCAATTCCCAGAGATATATGCATCTAAGTTAAATGAGTTTGAATAGAAGTTTTAATAGTTTGTCACTGAACATTAATTTACAGATGGTGTGACTTAACCACATGGCAACATGAACCAAGTGCTCCCATTTAAAAAATAATCTCAAAAAGCATCTAGATGGTTTCCTTATTTCAAAACATCTGGCCATAACATTGATTTTCCTAGTGTTGAACTTTTTCTCAAGGTTTCCTCACAAGAGAAATATGTGTGATTTAAGCCATATTATCCACTGGCATTTTCAATCCTTCTCTTCTTAATTCCTACCTCTTTATACTGTGAGTAAAACTGGTTTGCTTTTGTAACAAAACTGCATAATAGCAAAGTATGGCACCAGGTACAGTTGGGAGAAGGTGGAAAACTCTATTCTATCCTCACATTACTAGATATTCTGCCTCATAAAGTTGCCCTACCTTGTACTCCCAGGTGCCTCCTTTTTGGTACTTTTCTCCTCCCTTCTCTTTAATGAAGAATTATCCTCTGGTTGTCGAGCTTCACCCAAAGATTTGTAGAGAAGATAATCTGACACAAGACAGCTTTCCAGAAAACTTTCCAATTACATCCAAAAGGTGTCAATATAATTCCATTTTCCCATTGTAAGGTAAATATTATAAGCTACAAATCAAATGTAGGATGATATGAGAACTAATGGCATGCATCTGTAAAGGTTAAATCTTCTTCCTCAATTGTACTGAACCTGACTTCTTCAAATTAGGATGGTATGAAGTCTGTACTAGTTTCCAAGTTTCAGAGAAGTCTTATCTTTGAAGTTAGGAAGAAACATTTGAAGAAGCATAAACAACATAAAACTAAGACCAAAGAATGTAATCAAAAATTAAAATAAATGCACAAATGAAACTCATTATATGCAAGTTTCTATGTGAGGCATCAATTAAGACAAGCATATGTTTTTGTCTAATTCAGAATATGTCAACAGTATAATCATTCAGGTGGTGATCATATGAAGGAAAATGGGATAAATACTATTCTCTACTACTAGCCGTATTTCAGAACACAAACATACTGAAACAGAATTAAGTCTCAAATGCAGGTAAAGTACAAGGGAATACAAGGTCATCAATAGTTTACCAATTCCTTATTAAATAAGAAAGATGGATCATTATGCAGAATTTGAAAAGACTATATATATAAACCGAAAGTCTGAACCCTATCTCTGGAGAATAAGTTAAAGTTGAGAAAAAAACCCTTAAATAAAAATACTAAGTACAAAAAGGAAGAGTTGACCAAACAAAAACCTCCAAACATAAACAAACAAAAAGAATCAAAAGAAGAAAAATTATTCTTGTACAACCCCATGCATGCTGCAGAATGAGACTCTCTCCAATTAGCTTCTGTAGATTGTCTCATCTCAGACAATTAGAGCTAGTTGCACAAAAATTGTCTCATTCAGAACATGCTTTGAGAGGGTTTACAAGATCCCAATGGAGCTTCCAAACTTGCTTTGTGTTCCTAATTGAAAACTTAGAAGGTAATAACCTCCCCTCAATTCATAGAAAGCCGGAAACCCTAGGATACAAAGCAGTTTCCAAAGAAATTTAAAATAAAATAATGTATCATTAAAAATTGAACAAAACAAACTAAGCACGTCCCCCAAAGAAGCAAAAACATGCCTTTGAAACAAACAGTAAGTCACCACTGTTCATTGCAGAGAAGCATGTCAGTTACAGAGTGGCAGAATGAATGTGCAAATTGCCAAATTGAACTAATTCATGTTCTGAATTAAAATAAAACACCCTCAATGTTGTAGGCCACTTCTATTCACCAGCATTCCTAGGGTTTGCTGTGATCTGTCTTAGGAGACATGGAAGCACTGAGCAGCTGCTTTGGCTCATGCCCCACTCCTGGCAGGCACCCTTCCATGCAGGATTCATTTTGTGTGTATAGTCCTCCTTCATGGAATGACCTATGTATGCATACATGTGGCAAAAACTCCATGGATAAGAAGGAGGAAAAAGCTGCACAATTCCCATTACAATGAAATAACTTTAAAAGCTGCCCTTGTGAGCAAAAGAAGAAATGCCACCTCAAGATCCACTCCCTAGGATAGCTTCAGTGTGTCTGGCTTCAGTTATTACCATTCCAGCTGGGAATTATATACAATAACCACGGATGGTCAGATCTCTCTGACAGCTAAAGGTAAAATTTAATTCTCCCTTTCCAGAGAAGTGTAAACTCCAACAAACTATTCATTTCATGTAAGTTAAATTCATTCATTTGCTCACTAAACAATTGATTGCAGAAGGCTACGTGCAAGACCTTGGGTGGGGGGTTTGTAAAAAGTATGAAGTTAAACTATAAAGAGATCGTTCTTCAAGGAACTTCCGATATTGGGGGAGGAGTTACGACATGCACATAAATCGCCATGGGAAAATACAGTGTTGTGATGAGATTCATCAACATGCTTAAATCCAGCAATCAAATACAAATATGTATTGAGCACTAATTACACAATGACTCTTTCAAGCACAGTGATTCTAAAAGACATATACATAAACACATGTAAGATATTTTTACACTCAATGAGCCTCTACTATTTAGTTGGGTAAATAAAACACAGATGTTAAAATATGCAGCAATCACATATCCTAATCATTTCTGAACTCTCAGCACCTGGCACATAGTGATTGCTTGATAAATGTGTTAACTGTATACACACACATACGTATGTATGTGGATGTATGTGTGTATATGGGTGAATGTATGCATACATGTCATACTGTTTTCTTTTAAAAGCCTGACACCTTTAAAAATATCCCTATGTTCTTTTGAGGTAGTTCACTGAAATTGATACAATCCTCCGTTACAAGCACATATGACAGAAGAAACTTGAAACTCTCAGGAGTATATACTGACTTTAGGAAGATGCTCTGTGTAAGAGATCTATTATGAAAGGGATTTAGCTCCAAAACCCAGACTTTTATGTCAGATGTGCAGTGGGCAGGTCTAAAGCCAAACAGCAAAAGACAGATCATATTGAAGCCTAAAAATGTATCTTCCCAGGAAGAATGCAGACTAGAAATGCAACATTAGCTATTAATTCTCAATAGAACTTTAATAAAAGTGACTAGAATCAACTTCTACCTCTTCCTCTCTCCACATATACACTTAGCCACTAATTTTTATCAATTCTTTACTATACTAGCAATCAAATCTGTACCTTCCTTTCTGTTTCTTAATGCTACTGCCTCTTGCTGGGTCGAAGGGTAGCTCTATTTTTAACTCTTTAAGGAACCTCCACACAGTTTTCCAGAGTGGCTGTACCAGTTCATATTCCCACCAACAGTGCAAGAGGGTTCCCTTTCTCCACATCCTCTCCAACATTTGTTGTCTCCCGTCTTGTTAACTTTCCCCATTCTCACTGGTGTGAGGTGGTATCTCATTGTGGTTTTGATTTGTATTTCCCTGATGGCCAATGATGCGGAGCATTATCTCATGTGCTTGTTGGCCATGTGTATGTCTTCCTCTGTGAAATTTCTGTTCATGTCTTTTGCCCATTTCATGACTGGAATTTTTGTTTCTTTCCTGTTGAGTTTAATAAGTTCTTTATAGATCTTGGAAACTAGCCCTTTATCTGATAGGTCATTTGCAAATATCTTCTCCCATTCTGTAGGTTGTCTTTTAGTTTTGTTGACTGTTTCTTTTGCTGTGCAGAAGCATTTACCCCAAAGATTCAGATGTAGTGAAAGACCGTGACACCTGCACCCCAATGTTTATAGCAGCAATGTCCACAATAGCCAAACTGTGGAAGAAGCCTCGGTGTCCACCGACAGATGAATGGATAAAGAAGATGTGGTCTATGTATACAATGGAATATTACTCAGCCATTAGAAATGACAAATACCCACCATTTGCTTCAACGTGGACAGAACTGGAGGGTATTATGCTGAGTGAAGGAAATCAATCAGAGAAGGACAAACATTATATGGTTTCATTCATTAGGGGAATGTAAAAAATAGTGAAAGGGATTAAAGGGAAGGGGGAAGAAATGTGTGGGAAATATCAGAAAGGGAGACAGAACATAAAGACTGCTAACTCTGGGAAACGAACTAGGGGTGGTGGAAGGGGAGGAGGGCGGGGGATGGGAGTGAATGGGTGACGGGCACTGGGGGTTATTCTGTATGTTAGTAAATTGAACACCAATAAAAAATAAATTAAAAAAAATAAAATAAAGGGAAAAGGAGAGAAAATGAGTGGGAAAAATGAGAAAGGACGACAAAACATGAGAGACTCCTAACTTTGAGAAACAAACAAGGGGTAGTGGAAGGGGAGGTGGATGGGGGGAGGGGGTGACTGGGATGACGGGCACTGAGGGGGGCACTTGACGGGGTGAGCACTGGGTGTTATACTATATGCTGGCAAATCGAACTCCAATAAAAAATATACAAAAAAATGCTACTGCCTCAATTCATAACTTTCTGGACTGTTGGGCTCATTTTCCATCATCTGGTCTCAGAGCTCTTTCCAATCTACCTGAACAGGCTATCCTACTAAACGCCAGCTTAAATTCCTTCAGCTGTTCCAAAATGATATTCCTGTTTTTTTCTCATGTCATACAAAGCCCTTTGTGATACAGCTGCTATCTTTTCCCTCCTTTTCTCCAGACATACTCCCTCTTTTCATCCATGCTGTATGTGTATTCCAGCCACATAAACTCTCACGTAAAAATTACTCTAATGTACATCTGTGATAGACAGAATGCCTACTCAAAGATTTCCACATCCTAATGCCCAGCATCTGTGAATATGTTACCTTATACAGCAAATGTAATCCTGCAGATGTAATTAAAAATCTTGAGATGAGGAGATTATCCTAGATTATTTGTCTGGACTCTACCTATAATCCAAAGAATCCTTATGACAGAGAAGCAGGAGAGTCAGAATCAGGGAAGGAGATGTGACAATAGAAGTAGAAGTGAGAGAGTTTGAAAGGTGATGTGTCACAAGATTTGAGTTTAGAAAGGAGCCACAAACCAAGGAATGCAGATGGCTTCTAGAAGCTGGAGCAAGCAAGGAAAGAGATTCTCCCCCTGGAGGCTCCTGAAAAAATGCAGCGCTGCTGACACCTTGATTTTAGGACTTCTGACCTCCAGCACTGTAAGATAATAAACATGTGTTGTTTTAAATCACAAAGTTTGTGGTAATTTTCACAGTGGCAATGGGAACTGATACACTACATTTCTATATCTCATATCACTGATTTCATTTGCAATATCTTTAACAAGAGAGACAGTATAGAGTTGACTGTTCATCTTTTTTTAATCCCCCAGAGAATCCAGTCCAAATATTTGTTTATAGTATGCTCTTTGTGAACGTATTTGCTAAATATGAAAGAGTAACTAGAATGGACTAGTAAATATGAAAGAACAGTGTCTTTAATATCACCAATTCCAAAGTTATTATAGATACATGGGTTTTATAAGGTATAAAAGCAGGCAGCTACCAAAACTACAAGTTCCTATGTTTCCAAAATAATAATCACCAAAGCTATGGAGAAATTGTATAAACAATTTCCAGAATAAAATTCATGGATATGGAAAACAAAGAATGAAGTGATAAAACCTAATAATGATAAATACTTTCACCTTGTTTCTTTTACTAAAATTCCCTATAATTTGGTTTTTAAAATAAGAAATCCAAAAGTCAATGGTGGGTATTTGCCGTTTCTAATGGCTGAATAATATTCCATTGTATACATAAACCACATCTTCTTTATCCATTCAACTTTCGATGGAATACCCACCATTTGCTTCGACATGGATGGAACTGGAGGGTATTATGCTGAGTGAAGTAAGTCAATCGGAGGACAAACATTATATGGTCTCATTCATTTGGGGGAATATAAATAATAGTGAAAGGGAAAAAGGGTAAAGGAGAGAAAATGAGTGAAAATATCAGCGAGGGTGACAGAGCATGAGAGACTCCTAACTGGGAAATGAACAAGGGGTAGTGGAAGGGGAGGTGGGCGGGGGGTGGGGGTGACTGGGTGGCGGGCACTGAGGTGGGCACTAGACGGGATGAGCACTGGGTGTTATTCTGTATATTGGCAAATTGAACACCAATAAAAAATAAATTTATTATTTAAAAAAAAAGAAATCCAAAAGTCAAATATCTAAACATTTCAACCTCTTTTATACCCGGGCCTAACTAACGTCAATGTTATTGACCACATACTACAGTAGGAATTCAATACGTATTCATTAACAATTGTATACAGAACCTATTACCTTTGTCCATTGGAAAATGAAGGAGTTTCCATGTGACATTAGGTCTTAAATGCATAAATCCCTAAAAGAAACAAATGAATACAGCTATATGCATTATATATAAGTATTCCTAACCAGAGAGAGTTGGAAATTATCTTCAAAGTTAGAAAGATTGAAAAAGATAGAAAGATTGTTTTGTATGTTAGTATTTGTGTATGTGTAATATATTCCTTTTATTTGAAAAGATATTTGTAACAGCTAAGGTCCTTTGGAAAGTTTTTTTAAAAGATGAAACATAAAAATAAACAAACAAACAAACAAATAATGAAACATGGCCAACCAGGAATTTCCTTTCAACTTTGACTTCATACTTTTCAGATACACAGATAAGAGCAATTGCTTTTTAAAGGAAATTTTGCTTAGTGACTAGTACTTTACATTTATTAGCTTGACTATACTCAGGACCCTCCCAAGCTCATATTCCATGCCCAGTTCTCTAGGAAATCAGAAAAATCTAAACAGTTTAGCACAGAGCCATCCTCCCATTTTCTTCATTTCCATATTTCTACCAGTAGCTCTTACTTATATTAGTGATCAACTGAAAAATCTTTCTTGACTTTTTCCCCTTTTATTACCTGAATCATTACAATGACAAGATCTTGACAGCAGCAACATATTACAAGATGGAGTTTTAAAAATACTTTATAATATGAACATACTTGTGTATATAACTTGAACTCTGACAATATAGGACTACATATTGACATGATTATATATTGGTAAAAATACAATGTTTTTATCTGCCTTTAAAAAAACAAACTCAATGAAAATTTCTACTATAAAAAATACCCAGGAAAGATCAGAACTCTATACATTTTTTTTCAAACCTACAGCAATATAATTGGAGAAAATAAAGACTTGGGAAACTTAAAATCAATTAAAATAACATCTGAACATAATTCATTAGAAGTTTTCTCTTCATGTTTATTTCCTCCTTTTTGTTTATTCCTCTATTTTCACCAACTCTGAAAAGCCACCAGATGGCAATGGAGAGTCCAACCAATTACTTTATAGAACATGTTTATAGGAAAAATTGGAAGGATCTTCAAGTTGAAATTGTCCTTTTTTTCTGATATCAAAATGTATTGAAGAAAAAATGTGAATTCATCAAAGTATGGAAATATCTTATCAATGATGAAAATAATTTTCCTTTATCATTCATAACATGCTTATGTCATATGTGGAATAAAAACTAAATGGAACATGCTTTTAGTAATCAAAGTAAAATGCCAACAGAACTTTACTGAAATCCAGGTAGCAATACTAATTGGAAAATATTTTAGTACAGTTAATAAAATATAAATGATAATTGAATAGTGTTTAGGATACCCAAAAAAGGCTTACAGACACTTTTTAAAGAAATGTTTTTTTTTATTTTATTAAAGATTTTGTTTATTTATTCATAAGAGGTCCAGAGAGAGAGAGGCAGAGACATAGAGAGAGAAGCAGGCTCTATGTAGGGAGCCTGATGTGGGACTCGATCCCGGGATTCCAGGATCATGCCCTGGGCCGAAGGCAGGCACTAAACCACTGAGCCATCCAGGGATCCCCTAAAGAAATGTTTATATATAACCTCAGATTTTAAAACATGTCAAAGTTATCCTATTTCATTGCATTAAGGCAACATTTTCCATGCAAGGCAGCACATTAGATATTTTAGGAGACTACAACTCTACAAAAACCTGCCATAAATAAGCAAAAATAGGTTAAAACACAGTTTAGCACTGTGAACCACCAAGTCTAATTTCACTTAGATACATCACTACCTACAAGGAAAATTACATATCTTTGTTTTCAGCACTGTAACTATATACCATGTGCTTTTAAAACTAAAAAAAAAATTAAAATTGTCTTAATTGAGGTTTTTTTTTAAAGATTTTTTATTTATTCATGAGAGACATATTGAGAGAGAGAGGCAGAGACAAAGGCAGAGGAGGAAGCAGGCTCCATTCAGGGAGCCCGATGTGGAACTCGATCCCAGAACTCCAGGATCACACTCTGAGCCAAAGGCAGTTGCTCAATCACTGAGCCACCCAGGCGTCTCAATTGAGTTTTGTTTTAAACAGATATTCTCTGGGGATCCCTGGGTGGCTCAGCAGTTTACTGCCTGCCTTTGGCCCAGGGTGTGATCCTGGAGTCCTGGGATCAAGTCCCACATGGGGCTCCCTGAATGGAGCCTGCTTCTCCCTCTGCCTGTGTCTCTGCCTCTCTCTCTGTGTCTCTCATGAATAAACAAATATAATCTTTAAAAAAAATAAACAAACAGATAACCTCCACTCTGCAGTGTTAGGACAAACTATGTAGCATAAAATTAAATGTAACCAGGGAGTATTCTGGCTATAAACTCTGGTCATCTAAATCTGTTTGATCAATTTGTAAATATGAACAATATGTTACAGAAGAAAAGGTGTCATTTTATGTACTAAGTATGTACTGAAGGTGTTCAATAAATGCTTGTGAAATGAACAAGAGTATAAACTTCGATTTCTAGTGATGATGATGTAGCTCAAATTTTTTCATTTATGAAAAAGGAAACCGAGGTCTGAAAGGTTCAGGGACTTGTCCCAATCAAAAAATTGCATTGAAATACAAGTTTCTTAATTTCCAATTCTGTAAGTCTCATAAAACTCACCAGAACAATCTGAACTACTTCTGGAAAAATAACTCAGAGCATGTGTTTTTAGTGACAATCAGTGTAGGAAAAAAGTTGACATGTCAGTATCAGTTATCTGTCGAAATGCCTGCCAATTTATGATAGTCAACATAAGGATTATTCGTTAACCATTTTGATAATCTTATAAGCCACCTTTCCCATTTGTTTGTATGAAATAAGGTAATGGAAGTTGAATCAGTATTACCCTACCTTCAGGAGATTAGTCTAGGCAAACATTTCCAACCTAAGTAAAAGAATTTCTGGTTGGAGAAATGTTATCCTTTCTATAGTACTATTTTCTATTATGGATGACCAAGAGCTCTACACTTGTTTTACTTAAATAAAAAAGATAATAAAATAATTTCTAAGAGTTAAACAAACTTAATAAAATAAACAGCCCTTATAATATACTGATTTTGTATTATTTATATATATAACCTGACAATAACTTTCAGATCTCAAGATCATCCTGGATTATTGAAGCAGACCCTAAATCTAGTGACAAATATCCTTATAAGAGAAAGGCAAAGGGAGGTTAGAGATATAGAGGAGAAGGTCATGTGAAGACATGGGCAGAGAGATTAGAACTATGCAGATACAAATCAAGGAACACCTGAAGCCACCAGAAGCTAGAAGAGACAAGGAAGTTTTCTCCCACAGAGCCTTCAGAGGTAATGTGGCCTTGCTGACACCTTGATTTTGGATTTCTAGCCTCCAGAACTGTGAGAGAATAGATTTCTATTGTTTTAAGTCACTCAGCTTGTGGTAATTAGTTATGACAGCCATAGGAAACTGGTGTAACTCCAGACCAATAAATTCATCAGCTCAATATTTTCAGTGATTGTCATAGCTCCTATGTTCCAAACTGAACTCATTCCATCGCCTCTCCCTGCAAAAAAAGTCCCTCTTCCTAATTGGTGATATCATCAATATGACTGATTTTCAAATGATTTCATAATCTATCTCCAAACATTCACTTGACCACATTTACTTTTCTCCAGAAACATGTTCTCAGTCCCTTTGACTGCTTTTCAGGCCCTTAATGTAACTCAGTATGATTTTTTTTGAGTCCCCGACTGATTACACTGGAATCCCAATATAGTCTTTCCTACATGGAGTATTATCTGTTCAAAAACAGATCTGACCATGTCTTGGATGTGTGACCCTTTATAGCTTGACTCTTTGCGTGTCTTGTCTTTTCTGTAAAGGCCACTTTACTGATAGCTTGGTACAAACACTTGTACAGCACTATTGCATATCTATCAAGGAATTTCCTCTTCATCATGTATAGAAGACACTACAATGAATACATCTCTCAAATCTGAGGCTCAACCTCACAGACCAAAATGACTACTAAAGGGATTTGCAAAGTAACTAAATATCTCAGCCAAAACTTTGTTCTACAAAATAAAATCCAAAATCCCCTGGCAAGAGACAAGAAACTAGTCATATTCTATGCTCAATCAATTTTTGGGCTTCATATTAATCAGAAAGACTTTCCTACTGTTTTATTTAAATAAATGGTCAAGTTTCTGTTCTTTGGAAGCTTTTAATATAATGGATGATATCTAATCCTATGACAGAATTATTTTCTCTACCTTTATTTTTTCAAACATCCATCTAATCATTAAACTCAATGGGTTCTAACTTTAAAGTTGCTCTCTCTTCTTTCCTGTTCTCATTGCTGTTACTTTGAGTCAGGAAACCATTTTCGTGTCAGGCAGTTTTGGTTGAAAGTAGTACAGACTCCTTTGGGATATCACAAAAAAAGGAGGGATATTTTTGAGAGCACATTTGCAGGGTGCAGAAGAAAATTAAAAGTTATCAAGATCCAAAGCATCAGAAGAGTCTTTCTTAGCCTTCTTTCCTGTCTCCCTTCCTCTTTCTCTGCCCTGTTTTCTTTTCCCTTTTCTTTTTTTCCCCCAATTCCACTTCTCTTTCTTCATAGAACACAGATCACATGGTTCCCCTTTAGGAAAAAAAATTTCAACTTCCCCCATTCCTATCCAGCTCCTGACTGACCACCCATTCTCTAACCTCTAGTCCAAATGCAATAATAAATTTGTTTGACTAAATGAGGTAATTATCAGTCACCATAGACAGAAAAATCCACTCACCTCCCCAAAGATATCCACATCAAAACCCCCGGAACAAGTGACTTTGTTATAGGAGATGGCAAAAGGGATTTTGCAGATCTGGTTAAATTAAGGATCTAGAGATGGGGAGATTTTCCTGGAACTCTCTATGCAGTTCCAATGTAATTGTAAGGGCCCTTATAAGGGAAAGAGGAAGGTGGGAAAATTAGAGCCAGAGAAAAAGATGTGACGTCATAAGTAGAGGTTGGAATGATGTGGGACCATGAGCCAGAAAATGTATGTAGCCAATGAACGCATGACACCATACTGAAGCAAATTTTCTAGAGGCTGCACAAAGAACACAGTCCTGCCAATGTATTTCAGACATCTGACCTCCACTATTCTGAGATGATAAATTTGTGTTGCTTTAAGCCACTGAATTTTTTGCTTATTTGTGAAAGCATCAATAGAATACTAACACAAAAGTGTCCTGAATTTCTGAGCACTTATGGATCATCTTCAAGCCTACAGTAGACTCACCATGGATTAGGGGCTCACTTGCTGGCCTACCAATGGTCACCTCCGTTCTGTCTCTAGAATGAACATCAATTTCTTAACATGACTTAAAATGCTCACCATCGACTGGCTCCTCACTTCTGCCCCTACTCCTCACTTCTCCCTTTAAATACATAGAAGGATAGATCTTTTATTATCCTTTGATACACTGACGCACTGATGTATTTTTTTAACTTGGAGTATTCCTCTTCCATTTAAATCCTTTTCAACCTGCAATACTTATCCATATTGACTTTTATCTTCTCCATATAAATTCACCATGAACCAGGCATCAGTCTCCACAAATGACATTAATCTACACCAACTCTATATAAAATTGCACTGACAACCAAAGGTGAACAAATTTATGGTGGAGTTTTTAGGTATATCAGATGATTAGTAAACAAATATACTGGATAATTTTATCGGGGTTAAGTTACATTTGTTCATTAAACAGTCGAATTCAAGACATTATTTCAAATGAATACTAAAATTACTCTAGATCTAATTTCAGAATTTATTTTAAAAACAAGATCAATAGAAGAGGGGATTTTTTCCAAGAAAAAATGTGTTTTTTTCCTCCAAAAATTAAAGAAACAAAGCCTCAGAAGTTTGGTCTTATAAGCTATTCCAAAGTAAAAATTGGAGAAATGCTTCATACTTTTTGACATATTTGGCAAACTGGGAATAAACACATGGTAACATAATAAAAGGCAGATGCTGGGGGACTAGGTTGTCTCTTAATCATGTGGCATTAAGCTCACTGACTTTCTGGAATGCCCATGAGAGCTGATGCATATAAATCACACTGGCATGAGATGGAAACACCCCACCAAACTTTCTCACTCCTGTTCAGTTAAATCTCAATTTCTTTACACACTAGCATAATTTATTTCACTTAAGGAAATGAAGATCCAGAAATAACAAATACAAAATTTAGAACCTAAACTGTATATTTGGTGATTTTAACTACCATTATCTTGTATAAATTATTTGGACTTAGAATTACAAGTCAATGAAAACTTAAGAGACTTCCTCTTACTGTCAGAAAGAACTGCATCTAAATCATTTTACACAAACAGGTGTCCACTGTCAGGTTCTAGAATGAAGAGAAGATAAACTCCCTGTGGTAAACCTTTTACTTTCTAATAGCTGGCTGCCTTAAGTAGCTCTTACACATCTTAAATACTTTCTAGAATAAGATGTACTTTTTGGTTTGTAGTAATATAGCCACTGACTATTCTCTATATGCTCTAGTAATTGTGAATACTTTTTTCCTATACTGAAGTCAGTTGCTTATTTATTGTTTGTCAGTAAATATGAACTACACCCTTTACATGGTGGTCTATATTAAGCAGCATCATTAAAACCAGAATGTCTGCATAATGACAATACTTCTTTAAAGCAGCACTAAATGTAGTAAAATTCCAATACAGTAATATTTAAAGAATTATTTTCTTTCCCTTCTAAAGAAGATTTCGAACTGCACTTCAAGCTCATGAAGACACTCATCATTCACAAAGGTTCACTGTCTTTATATAAACCCTTATCATGTCTTAGACATTACTTATTCTGAGTTTTTATCTTGCACTTCAATGATCTCATATTATATAGTATACTAATTTCTATTTAAGAAAATATTTTCCTAAATGTTTATTTCATTTACCTTTATTTGTCTAATACTTGTAGCATCCTCACTGATATAACCCAGCCTGAACATTAAAGTCACTCATTCATACATTCATGTCCTCGTTATTGCATGAAGACATTTTATTGAATCCAGACTTTGAAAAACATATCAGATGTGGCACTGTGGAGGTTATAAGCATATATAAATCATGGTACTTGCACTTATCATCTTACATTTTAGAGATGGGAATAAGAGCAAAGAGAAACAAACAACAGGTCTGGATCCCTTTCTATTCCCAAATCTTTATATCCATGTCCCTCCGGCTTCATTTATATTCCGCAACCCCAACTCTTGGGCCAAATCACAACTCACACTTTAGTTCCCAAAATATACCATACCCATACCTTGGTAACAGTCCTTCAATAGTTTATATTGTGTACCTGCCCCTGAATCATATTCCAAATCCTTTTAGTCACAGAAAATAAAAAATAGTTAATAGCCATTATTAACAGAGACATTCTACACTCTTGAAATAACCTTAAGACATAGTATTTCGTGGACTTTAACCCTTCAAATAAAGTAGTAACAATATTTTTGTAGTTAAAAAAGTTCTACAAAGATACAGTAGGAATATTCAAAATCGGTTCTTTTGTTTGCAAATACACTAATATAAAAAAGGACAGAGGGGTGGAAGGAGGGAGGGAAAGATGAAGGGAAAAGAGAAAGCAAAGAGAAGGCAGCAAAGAAATGGAAAGGAGTTAAGATAGCTTCTCCCACTATCTGTGTTAAGATCTGGCCAGATGAAAGTTTGTTGTTTGATTTTTGAATATTAAGTGTGCAATTTAGGAATAATGTTACTTTACCCATATACTTTAGTACCTGACACTCATTTCAGCTGATGCCTATTACCATGGCACCTTTGTTGAGAGAAGCAGATATGTAGCTTACTGAAGAGCATCATTACTGATCTCCATAGATCAAGTAGAAGAGGAATGCACTTGGCATCTTCTCCTTAAAAGATTAATGGCTCAGTCTTCACGTCCAGCCCAATTTATAAAACCTGAGGCACCAAGGCCAGGGAATAAAAATCAATTTTTGATGTTTGATCTCACACATTAACCAAGAGGGCTACTTATCCTTGTTTTTTCTTATCATTTAATTCCTTTTTTATTTTTAATTTTATAAATCTTTTTGAAAATTCAGTAAACATTTTTTAAAATGCAATGCTTTTCATGTGTCTTTTGCTAGAATATTATTTTTAACTCACTGTGACTAAAAAACCAGAGCTAGATATTTTAATAACCAAGAGCATATCAAATATTATTATAATCATATACAATCAGTTGTAATGTTGAATTTTGTATGTCACATTACTTGTATATAGCATTAACTTTAGATAAACACATACGGTCATTCCATAAAAATGTAGAAGTAGGTATTTGTTTCTCATTAACAGAACTAATTTGAAAGCAATAGGAGGTCTTCATAAACAAGCTGGAGATTTAATATTTTTATCACATTGCCTTATACTCCTATTGCTACGAATTTAATGAACAAATTAAATATAATGAAGTTATGTCATCATAGCATCCTTGGTTAAAATATTAAAAATTGAGTTTTATGATGTTTTGGTTTAAATATCACTTTGGGTATACATATAACAACCAAGGATTGAATCTGATCTCTCAGGTCATGTTCTAAAGTTTTGCATGCATTTATATTGAAGGCCTTTGACATCAGTGGAAGCTTCTAAAGTATATGGGTAAAGTAACATTATTCCTAAATCGCACACTTAATATTCAAAAATCAAAAAAGCAAACTTTCATCCAGCTGGATCTTAACACAAATAGTGGGAGAAGCTATCTTAACTCACATTACACAGGAAAAAAATCAAACCTGCCACTTAATCTCAGTATCTGCCTTATTTATCACTTTTACATTATGATACAGAAAACGCATTTGGCTTAGAGGTATTAAGTAGCTATGTGACAACTATATCTGTAAACAGGAGAACAAGGTCTCAGAACTTCTGCCAAGCAGAGCAGCATTTTATTACCACACTCCTAAAATAATTATATCATTAAAATAAAAATTGATTTTGAGACAGGTCATTGACTTTTCTCATGTCTCTGGAGCAGAAGGAGTTATGAATTTTCCAACTGTCCCACATTTCTAGCTCTTCTCCCACACTACTCAAACAAATAAAGTAAATCCCAAATTAATAAAAGTTTTCCCCTAAAATTAGAATTTATATAGCATGGATCTGTCACCACTATTTGATGGTGGAAAAAAAAGTCACATTTGCACTTCAATACATCAATCTTAAATCTGACATACACAAAAAGAACTGAAAAAAATTTTATGTCACCAAGTATAATCACCAGAGAAAATTGTTTTTAAGATTCAATAAATATTTCTATTTTGAATAGTTTCACTTTGTTACAATACTTATATAGTTAAGTGTTTCTCTTTTATGTGGTCAGTATCTCAAAGATCCATGTTAAGTACTTGTTCCCCCTGTACCTACTGGAACTCCCATAGGTATGCTCAACTTCCTGTGAAAGCGGCAGACAAAGAAATCAAAATATCTGCCATTTGCCAGAAATTCACCCAGATTATGAAAGCCACTACATCATAATCCTGGCTCTAGGCTTTTCTCCATTAACAAATGGCCACCAAAAGGAACATGTGAAATAATGAGTCAACAGAGAAATACTATTTTTTCATATTGTCTACAACCACATCAATGACAGATACAACAGCTGTGCAATAACCAAAAAGTTCTAGAACCAAGAGGCTCAGGAAAATTCCTTTAACTCCCAACCCTGCATCATCCCCTTGTCCATGCACAAATACCCCTCAAGTCCTCCTCAGACTTTCATCCAAGGGAAGGGGGAAGCTCATGAGGGCAAACTTATTCTCTACTTCCCTGGCATGTGACCTTTTTCATTAGATAATCAGTATGAGTTGGAAGCCTCTTAACCTAAAGGACTGAGAATGGTTGCACTAGCCACATCTATACCATTTCATCCCCTCCTTTCTGAATTCAAAAAATACTTTTGTTTAACCAATTCTTGATCATCACAACACCTTGCAATAGCTTCAAAAATTCTGTAACCCTACATAAAATGTGAGCATGGCAAGGCTTTGCATTATCAGTCATTTATTAGACAAAATACAACTCCATACTGGTAACAGTATTTATCAATTGCCTCATACATTTCACTCACTCCAAATGTCAACTGAAAATGATGACGTCTTATAACACAAAATTTTCTGTAAATTTCAACATTATTCTATTTAGCAGCTCCTTTACTATTACATTCTACTTCACCTCTATATTTTCTCCTAACACATTAGGATGCTTCCCCATAATATTTTATTAACTCTAGTGCTTTCTTTAAATATCTACAAAATAATCCAGCAAATCAGCTGAAGTACAACCCTCAAAAGAATCTGCCCTAAGCACAGCTAATACTGAAATGTTAACAGTAAAGTTAACATGAAAATAAATCACAATATTTCCATGAAAAAGTTACAACGACACCTTTAAAAAAGAATGTTGAAAATCACACTACAAAATGAAAACTATAAGCTTTTGGGATTGGTCCTCAATTTCATAATAATTGATGCTATAAACCACATTTTTTTCAACGTATTCCCACCTTTCTAATTCTCTGTATGCTCCATTCATTTAAAAATATGTCTGCAATACTTCCACAAGGTGAGCCCCCATTAATTCTCAATCTCTTCAGAAATGGCACAGATGTGAATATAGCACCATCATTTCAAGCCATAAAAATGAGAGTAAAGGAAGATACACTGCTTACCAGAGCCTCTTTTGGTCACTACCTTCAAACTCTGAGTAAAAGTAGCATATAAGAGAATCAAGTGTGGAATCGGAGCTTTCATCTTCCGGCTTTTAAAGGCTGTTCCCTAAAGCAAAGATAAAAAGAAAAAAACATACATTTTAAAAAATATGTAGTAATATGTTAAGATTTTTGTTCAACTTTTGATCATGCACGCAATAAACATCATAAAAGTAAAGAATATGAACAGGATCTGTATTATGTTTTCCTATATGTTGTAGTTGCTAAGTAAAATCCAAACCAGTAGTGCCAAAATTATGTCTCTATAGGGACCCTAAAATATTTTAAAATCTTAAGATTCCCTTTAAGGTTTAGAATTTCTATTTAGACTAACTCTATTTAAATAAGTGGAAACAATCCCTTCAAAAGGATCGTATCACTTACAATTTATGTTTAATATAAATTGCCAAGCACTGACATTTTTTAATGTTCCATCATACAATAGAATATTATTGTACTCTGTATCATTCCTTCCAATCAAAAAGGAATAATAAATTCTATGCCTTTAAAGATTTAATTATAATTTTACAATTCTCTTTCAAAAAGCTTTACTAAAAGATACTTCAAGAGAATTTTAAGACTCTTGTCTGTCTCTGAAAGCTACAGAAAAATACATTACTTCTTCCTATTACAAGGCTCTCAGAGGGATACTAGAAGGGACATTAGCCTAGTGTTTGGATTTCAAAGGGGGATAGATTTCATTTGAAATTAAATGAAATGAAACACTGTCTTTCTTGGAAAATCATCCTTTTATTTTTGTATAAGACTGAGATAGTAGAGGTGAAAGACTGAATTTCAAAAAGTAGCAAGTCAGAACACAGTTCAAATATATTGTCAATCCATGACAGCACAAGTTTCTCTGCAAGACAGTTGAGGACTGATCATATTCAGCTTTCAATCACTATGACTTTATTAAAAATGAGGAAGCTGAAATGGTAGTTTGACAGTCACATATTTTGCTCTCCTACTGCCTCAAATACCTCTGAATATTTTTAAATGATTAATTCATTTGCATTAATAAAAGTCTGTTAAGACACATTTTAATTCACAAAACAAAATCACTATCTATTCACTTGCAGTAAGGTGATACCATCATCATTTTAGTCAAAAAGTCAGTGAATTTTTAACACAAGCATTGAGAATAAGCTATTTTAACTCCAGCTCCTTTAAATGACGACAGCTTGTTTCAGTTTTCTAACCAAGGACCCTAAGTTTGCATAAAGACATAAATGAAACCTAGTCCGAAAAGCTAACTCATCAAACACATCTGACGAACTGCCACAGTACAGTGCAACCTGAGTCATGCATTCCTAAAACCTGAATCCCATTTTCCAGGCACTGCACTAACTGGAGCTGCAGGAAATCTTCAAGTTGATATCTTCAGCCTTCAGGTTAGCAGTGAGAATCAGTTCCTCTCTCAGTGTGAGTTTAATCAGTGCTACCCAAGAAACTCCAGGATCCAACTATATACTGTACGACTTTCCAGTTAACTATCTTATTACCTTACTCTTGTTCAAAATAATATTTCCTCACTCATTTCATTTCTATAAGGCACACAGCTAGTTTGAAATTTTATTTTTTAAAACTAAATCAGTTTGGAAAGCATCAAGTTGGCAACATCAAGATCCTTAATTGAATCTCTTGATATGCTGTGTATTAGGGGAAAAATATGTAGCATATCACAGATTCAACAACTTGAATAAAACATTCACATCTTGGTCAATGTACAATAATCTTTACAAACCTCAATATAATTTATTATATCTTATCTTGAAAGACAGATAAAAAATATCCAGTCATAGACACCCAAGCTTTGCCATATTTGTTGCATAATTAAAATCCTTACCCACAAATCACAATGCAAAGTATATATAAATATAGTGATGTTCTTATGTACGTTCTTATTGTCACATGGTGGGCTCATCCTATCAATTACCTCATTTCAAGTAGCTTCAAATTATGAATAGATGGACCTGAAATCATCTGCCTATTTCCTGTTATACCATCACCACTTGATTTCATTTAAACCACTACTAAACCTTACACAGAATGAACATATTACATTGGTTATGAGCAATCAGTCAGTGTAGGTTCTTATCCCAGTTTCACAACCTATTAGCTGTGTCATTTTGGGCAAATAACCTCTCTGAAACTAGTTTCTTCATTTGAAAAATAGGTATCATTACAGTATATAGCATAGTACTAGAAGAGCACTGGCACATACAACAGTCAATAAATGAAAGCTGCTGTTGTTACTGTTTTCACTGCAGTTGACTGTTGCTGCCATTATTGTCAACACTATAGATGCAACTCACATCCTCTCACCTTGACATTTTCTGTATATACCAGCTTTCTCTACGTCTTCTCTCAAGCTATCAGTTTATCTGTTTAATTACAATGTCTTTATTTTCCCAGACTTGAAGTTCCACCAGGGTGAATGTGTTTTATCCATCTCTTTATTTCTAAGGCTCAGTAAATTTTAGCTACAAAAGTGAATGAATGAAAGAATGAATGTGGCTGCTAATACATGCAGTTGAATTTTGGCATTCAAACTCATCATTTGGTAAATACTTATTAGGCATATACTAGTTACAAGATGCTGTGCTACAGCATAGTGGGGACACAAAGACAACGTGATCCACTCTAATAAAGAAGGTCCATAGACCAATAAAGGAGACAAACACTTACCTACTTAATTAGACTGGCCCTATTGCCATATGGTGAGTATAATGTGCTGAGGGAGTAGAGGGAAAAAGCTATTCTGCTTCAGGTTGGGTCTGCTGAAGTCACAGCAAAGAGCTTTCAGAGGAAGAGGCATTTCAGGTCATAAAGGAAATATTTTTTTAAGGCAAAGGGACTTCTGGGTCTAGGATAAAGTATAACTGAAATTGTCCCTCTGGTCGGCAGAATAATGCCCACCTGCAAACATATTTACATCTTGGAACCAGTGAATCTGTTACTTCACATGTCAAAGGGATTTTGCAGATGTGGTTAAATTAATGATTTTGAGATGGGATATTATCATTAAGGTGAGACCAATGCAATAGCAAGCATCCTTATAAAAGGGCAGTAAAAGAATGATATTCATACAGAGAAAACAGAAGGATAGAGGCAAAGGTCAGAGATTGGAGTGATGCACATTAAAGATGGAGGAAGGGGATATGTGCCAAGGAATGACTTTGGCCACAAGCAGGAAAAGGCAAGGAAGCAGATTATCCCCCTAGATCTTCCAAAAAATATGCAGTCATGCCAACACCTTGACTTTAACCAAGTGAGTCCAATGCATTTTGAACTTCTAACCACCAGAACTCTAAGACATTAAAATTGGGGCTGTTTTAAGCCACTAAATTTGTGGTAATCTCTCACAGGAGCAAAATGAAACTAATACAGAAAGGATGTGAAATGGCAGGTTCTAGTAGGGAAGTGTAAATAGATCACAGGTTGTAGGCTGCAGTGACAGAAATTAAAGATGTCAGGGGTGCCTGGGTGTGGTTCAGTCAGTTGAGGGTCTAATGCTTGATTTCAGCTCTGGTCATAAGCTCATGCCCCTCCCTCACCTCTGCTGGCACACACTCTCTCTCTAAAAAGATAAAAAAAAATATATATTTTAAGAAAGAAATTGAAGGTACTAATGTGGGATTGTTAATAGCAAGATATGCTAGGTAAGAATCTGGGACTTTTCCTTCATGCCCCCTACAGTGTTTTTCACTCATATACTGTCTAATTTCATTTAAGAATATTTCATGCAGCTTCACTTTCTTAATCTTTTTTATCATGAAAACATTACGTATACTGAATGTTTCTTCAGAATATACATGACAACTCACCTAAAATTCTGACCGATTTTCTTTTCACACAATTCTAAGAATTCTTTGCAGTATAGACAACAAAGAACCAATGGAAGCTTGTAAATGAATAATCTTAACTGTTTTAGAAAGCATAGTTTGTAGGTGGAAGCAACTACTTAGCAGACAATGGTATAGGAAGATGAAGGTCGGCCTTAATTTAGTAGAGGTAAATGCTGAAAAAAGATAATGTATTTGGGAATAAATACAGTTCACAGATATTAAAGGAAGTGGCAAAAAAATAAAAAAATAAAGGAAGTGGCATTAAAAGCAAGTTTGAGAGTGGATATGAGGCATTTATTTTAAGCAACCAGGTCTATTATGATCTTATTTACCAATATATAAAAATAGAAAAGACATTTTGGGCACTGATGGAGAAGTACTTAAAATTATATTTAAGGCACATATATTTTGAACAGTCTGTGTAATCTCCTACTAGAATTGTCTTGTAGTTAATTAAAATATTAGCCAGAAGCTCAGTGTAAAGATGGAAGATGATAATACCATAATTTTAGCTTAAGTTAAATACATGAATACAATAAATGGGAATGAAGCATAGAAAACAAAGAGGAGAAGGCTTACAAATATTTATGAGATAGCAAAGGGAATCAAAGGGAGAAGGGGAAAATTAGGCAGTAAAAGGAGAGCTTATGTATTTTAAGGATAAAAGAGAAAAATCTAGCTTTTAGATTTAAGATACTGCCAGTGGTACTGGCTACTACTTTGATTAAATAAATGGGGGCATAATCAGAAAATTTAATGAGGAACATAAGTTTCATTCATTTGTTCCTAAATGACAGGATGTAGAGTCCACAGTTCAGAGTTGAGAAGTTGAGGGATAACTGTAGTTGAGAATGGGAAAGATCAGAACTTATATGTAAACAGAAGCAAAGAGAAACAGAACCAGAGGAAGGAGGTAAATCTAGAAAGGAGAGATATCAGTATGGGCAAGTTGGGACAAGCTTTAAAAGTAGAAAGGGAGAAAAAAGTATATATGGATGTATATAAATTTCAATTTTGAAGTGAAAAGGAAGGAAGTAGAACTGGTTTGTTTTATTCTACTTTCATCATAAAGCATAGAAAACTGGTTTTAAACTGAAAACTAAGTGGGGTAGGAGTCTTACTTCTAGCAACTTCATCTCTAAGTCCTAGTTTTCTCATCTACAAAATATGGGTATAAATATGTGAGATATTTATTTCTAGAATTTATGAAGACATCTATACATTTACTTTAAATTTGAGTGCTTACCATATTTCAGATACTGTCTTAAGTTTTAAGAATACAAAACCATTAGGAAATGGTCACTGTAGCCAAGGAAGAGACCTGAAAAATCAATGATTATACTAAAGGGATAGGTATTAGAAGAATTCTTAAGTCTATGGAGTGTGCTCAGTGCTGCCTGGAGAGGTTATGAAAACATTCTCAGAGGAGGATGACATTTAAGCTAACTTTGGACCATGGTAGAAAGGGTTTAAACAGTGATGGACGAGATATGCAGGTAGAAGAGGATAAAAAGAGTGCACGATGCATTTGAAAAACCACTAGTGAAAATAAAACCATATACAGAGCAATCTATTCAATACAGGTTGAAGGGCAGACAAGTGTGTATGTTTAAATCATCAAAAAGAAGCATTATGTCACTAGAATAATTTTTTACAAAAAGGTCCAAAGTTCGGGTTTTTGTTTTTTAACACAATCCTAACCAGAAGATCATTCATTCTTATAGAGTCTGACTAGCAACAAAATGTTAAAGTTCCAGACCTTATAACTAACATCAGTATGTTCTGCAGAAGTTCATTCATAACCTGGCTAAAGGGCTAAAATGTCATTAATATCTTCAGTCATATGGTCCTCGACAGATTTCCCTCTAAGGTGATAATAATATGATAATGAACAGTCAAATAACTGTCCATAATGAGTGAGTTCCATATTTAAATATTATCCTGAGATTTGTATATAGAATAGTTTGCTGTACAGCAACCTGTCATAAAATGCTATGGAATGTTCTACAAACCAACATACTGGAGTAGGGGCTGTAGTTACCGTGGAGTAACCGGCACACCTACTGACTGAGTGGCACCACATGAGTCTGAAAAGTTGTAGAGAGAAACCTGTATAGATACAGTTTGTTTCTCATGAAATCTGAACCACATCCTTAAGTGGGTGAGAAGCCAGTGGAGTTTACAGAACTGAATGTCATAACCAGGTTTGTATTATAAGTATCAAACTTCTATCTAATATAATAATAAATAAGACCAATAATTGAAATAAAATCAAAAGTGAAAAAGAGGATATAAATACATGATGATCCTTTACCTCTTTGATTAGGTTTATTCTTAGGTTTCTTATGGTTTTGGGTGCAATTGTAAATGGGATTGACTCCTTAATTTCTCTTTCTTCAGTCTCATTGTTAGTGTATAGAAATGCCACTGATTTCTGGGCATTGATTTTGTATCTTGCCACACTGCCGAATTGCTGTATGAGTTCTAGCAATCGTGGGGTGGAGTCTTTTGGGTTTTCTCTGTACAGTATCATGTCATCTGCGAAGCGGGAGAGTTTGACTTCTTTGCCAATTTGAATGCCTATTATTTCTTTTTGTTGCCTGATTGCTCAGGCTAGGACTTCTAGTACTATGTTGAATAGCAGTGGTGAGAGTGGACATCCCTGTCGTGTTCCTGATCTTAGGAGAAAGGCTTCTAGTGTTTCCCCATTGAGAATGATATTTGCTGTGGGCTTTTCGTAGATGGCTTTTAAGATGCTGAGGAATGTTCCCTCTATCCCTACACTCTGATGAGTTTTGGTCAGGAATGGATGCTGTATTTTGTCAAATGCTTTCTCTGCATCTATTGAGAGAATCATATGGTTCTTGTTTTTTCTCTTGTTGATATGATCCATCACACTGATTGCTTTACAAGTGTTGAACCAGCCTTGCATCCTAGGGATAAATCCCACTTGGTCATGGTGAATAATCTTCTTAATGTATTGTTGGATCCTATTGGCTAGTATCTTGTTAAGAATTTTTGCATCTGTGTTCATCAGGGATATTGGTCTATAATTCTCCTTTTTGGTGGGGTCTTTGTCTGGTTTTGGAATTAAGGTGATGCTGGCCTCATAGAACGAGTTTAGAAGTATTCCATCTCTTTCTATCTTTCAGAAGAGCTTTAGCAGAATAGGTATTATTTCTTCTTTAAATTCTTTGATAGAATTCCCCTGGGACACCATCTCATCTGGCCCTGGACTTTTGTGTTTTGGGAGGTTTTTGATGACTGCTTCAATTTCCTCCCTGGTTATCAGCCTGTTCAGGTTTTCTATTTCTTCCTGTTCCTAGTAATAAACCTAACCAAAGAGGTAAAGGATCTATACTCTAAAAACTACAGAACACTTCTAAAAGAAATTGAGGAAGACACAAAGAAATGGAAAAATATTCCATGCTCATGGATTGGAAGAATTAATATTGTGAAAATGTCAATGCTACCCAGGGCAATTTACACATTTAATGCAATCCCTATCAAAATACCATGGACTTTCTTCAGAGAGTTGGAACAAATCATCTTAAGATTTGTGTGGAATCAGAAAAGACCCCAAATAGCCAGGGGAATATTGAAAAAGAAAACCAGAGCTAGGGGCATCACAATGCAGGATTTCAGGTTGTACTACAAAGCAGTGATCATCAAGACAGTGTGGTACTGGCACAAAAACAGACACATAGATCAATGGAACAGAATAGAGAACCCAGAAATGGGCCCTCAACTCTATGGTCAACTAATACTCGACAAAGCAGGAAAGACTATCCACTGGAAAAAAAGACAGTCTCTTCAATAAATGGTGCTGGGAAAATTGGACATCCACATGCAGAAGAATGAAACTAGACCACTCTCTTTCACCATACACAAAGATAAACTCAAAATGGATGAAAGATCTAAATGTGAAACAAGATTCCATCAAAATCCTAGAGGAGAACACAGGCAACACCCTTTTTTAACTTGGCCACAGCAACTTCTTGCAAGATACATCTATGAAGGCAAGGGAAACAAAAGCAAAAATGAATTATTGGGACTTCATCAAGATCAAAAGCTTCTGCACAGCAAAGGAAACCGTCAACCAAACTAAAAGACAACCTACAGAATGGGAGAAGATATTTGCAAATGACCTATCAGATAAAGGGCTAGTATCCAAGATCTATAAAGAACTTATTAATCTCAACAGCAGAGAAACAAACAATCCAATCATGAAATGGGCAAAAGACAGGAACAGAAATTTCACAGAGGAAGACATAGACATGGCCAAAAAGCACATGAGAAAATGTTCTGTATCACTTGCCATCAGGGAAATGCAAATCAAAACCACAATGAGATCCCACCTCACACCAGTGAGAATGGGGAAAATTAACAAGACAGGAAACAACAAATGTTGGAGAGGATGTGGAGAAAGGGGAACCCTCTTGCACTGTTGGTGGGAATGTGAACTGGTACATCCACTGTGGAAAACTGTGTGGAGGTTCTTCAAAGAGTTAAAAATAGATCTGACCTACGACCCAGCAATTGCACTGCTGGGGATTTACCCCAAAGATACAGATGCAGTGAAACGCTGGGACACTTGCACCCCAATGTTTATAGCAGCAATGTCCACAATAGCCAAACTGTGGAAGGAGCCTCAGTGTCCATCGAAAGATGAATGGATAAAGCAGCTGTGGTCTATGTATATGATGGAATATTACTCAGCCATTAGAAATGACAAATACCCACTGTTTGCTTTGACGTGGATGCACCTTGGAAGGGTATTATGCTGAGTGAAATAAGTCAATTGGAAAAGGACAAACATTATATGGTCTCATTCGTTTGGGGAATATAAAAATTAGTGCAAGGGAATAAAGGGAAAGGAGAGAGGATGAGTGAAAATATCAGTGAGGGTGACAAAACATGAGAGACACCTAACTCTGGGAAATGAACAAGGGGTAGTAGAAGGGGAGGTGGGTGGGGGGTTGGGGTGACTGGGTGATGGGCACTGAGGGGGGCACTTGGCGGGATGAGCACTGGGTGTTATGCTACATGTTGGCAAATTGAACTCCAATAAAAAATGTTAAAAAAAATAAAATAAAATAAAAAGGAGAGGAGGACAGTGGGAGTGAAGGTGGTATCTCTAAGCTGGAAAATTGGGGATACACAGGCAAAAAGCGGTAGATAACTAAATGAAATTTGGAAAAATATTTTGCAAGTATCTTGGATCTACACATACATTTATGTATGTATTTATGTATGTATGTATTTACACTTGCATTGAGAAAACACAATCACATACCAATTAAAACCTAATGAAAAAAATGTATTGTAGATGCATCCACAGGATAGGACTTAATTAAAATATCTGAGATACTGGTATGAACAATAGAGATTACTTGATAATCTTCTGATGGAGAGTTGGAGCTTCTAGGGACTACCTGGTCCTGTCTGTGTACCTTTGTCTTTAGATATGCTATTTCACAACTCTGAAAAGGTAAGTTCTAGAACGTTAACAGCAATGCAAGTAAATCTTGTCCGTAGAAATGGAAATTATTTGTGGTCTGGTGGGATGCAACTGATCACTGCTCTATATACATACCAGTTGTGGCAAATCCATTCCAAAATTCTTTCACCGCATATAAATTTATGGTTCTCTGAAATCTTCTCTAAGCTAGTTTTAACATGTCTTCCTTCCAGTTCCTTCATTAGTGAATTAAATGCATCTTTGACATGTGTACATTTTGTATCTTTATGACTCATGAGTTTTTTAACATTATGCTTCAGAACTACATTTACTATAATAAAGTTAATCAATGAATACTTTAAGATGAGTAAAGTAATTTTTTAAAAGTTTAAAGGAAGAAATTACAATAACCTACCTTTGGTTGGATTTTATATTCTAGTCAATGCTTAGTATCATGGTGTTTCAATCAGAAACCATGTGAACAACAATATAAAGACAACTTCACAGCAGTTAAATAAGAAACCAGTGGGACTACAAAGATGCATAGAAAAAAGTCTATTTCCATAACATTATCATCAATAAGAGGTAGGTGTACTTTGAGACATTAGGCCTTTCTCTGAGCTTTCAAAAGGCCAAGGCATCGTGCTTAGAGGAATGGTGGCTGGGATGCAGCTTCCTTGATAAAGGTCTCAATATCAAGGTCATCTGAAAATGATATAATCATCCTTTACAAAGTCCAGACTTGCTTAGTGTAACCAGCTACCCCTCAGAAAATCCCTAGTACAAACTGATGGTCTGCAAAGAGAGACATCAAGAAATATAAACAAAGGTGATTAAGAATAAAAATGCCTGTGTCTGAAGTACAGCTCAACTTCTTACCAACTGTATAACATGTACACAATAATACTTAATATCTCTATACCTCTGTCCTCTTATATGTAAAGTGTACAAGGGAACAGTCTCCACCTCAGAATATTATTACAAAAAATTAAAGACAATAATGTATGATTAGTATTAAACATTGATGCTTAGAGTCGGATGTGTATTACCCTTTATTATTAAAAACCACTGGACATTTTATAGGACTATGGTGCCAACTATCACCTTAGCTGAATTAACCATATGTAGTAATTCCAGATTTAAACTACTGGGAATTATTGGGGAAAGGGAAATATTCCATATGCTACCCGAAATTTCTGTAAAACTCAATATAACTCATACTTGTTTGGTGACAGGAGAAAATCCAGTAAACGGATGACCTAGCTAAAATGGAAAGTGCACTGTGCACAAGAATAGAAAGCATAAACAGAAACACTACATGGTTTCCATCTGCCACTTTTCTAATTCACCTTTCTTACACACTTCATATTCATCATGCCCTCCACTGTAATTCAGCTTCAAAGCTCATATTGAAGAAAGTTTTTGGGTTCCCAAGTCAGCAGATTGGATGAGGCCAGTGACAAAGCCAGGGAAGAAAGCAAATATATTCCATCATCGGTCTTGTGGACTATCAACATGATCCTCCCTGAGTGGATTTGCCCTCCTTTATGAGCTCTTCCTGACAATATATTTAATGGGTAGTTGGCTAAACATGACCCTTATCACATTTTGGTTTGTTTAAAATTCAACATATTGAAGAAACTTACTGCAGCTCTCAAGAAAATGTGGCTTTATGTTAATCAGAACTCCATCTTTGATGTTTGTTATATGTGGCAAAGTTTTTTTAAATTCTATTTTTCCAATTCAACTCAATGTAGCCAGAGCCATAACAAGTTGTGAGGAGAGTAGAATACTGGGAGAATAGCTAAGGCTCCATCTTGGGGTCACATGGGGAGCTTTCAAAGAGACTGATGATCCACGGACCATACTCTGAAAAGCAAACGTCTGAGCAATTCTAGTTTTTAGAGTTCCCTCTGGCAGGGTTTCTCAACCCCACTGCTATTAACATGTTGGGCCAGATAACCCTTTGTTTTAGGGGGCTATACTGTGCACTGTAGGATGGGTGGCAGCATTCATAGCCTTTACCCACTATATTCTTGTGGTACCTTGCCCAAGTTTTCACAAGCAAAAATGCTTCCAAAGGTTCCCAAATGATCTGTGGCACAGATGGCATCTCCATATCCACAGATCATGGGAGCAGTCAGAATGCTGAGCTCTAACCAACAGAAAATTCAGTTCTAAGGTCTACGAACAAAATACAATTAATTAGTGATGTTTTATGAAGGTGCTCGGTAGTCACCCCTAGGTACTACACAGTGAGAATCTGACCACCAAAGTTGCCAGGAAAAGAAATATAAGCATTTGTCCTATGTGCCCATAGGTCATTAGAATTCTCATAAAGGAAACAAAAAAGACTGATAAAGCTTTGTACTTCTTAAAAAAATAATTGTTAAAATTGAAAGACAGTGAATGCATTTGTGCCAGACAAAATAATGGCTCCCAAAGATGTCCATGTCCTAATACCCATATTCACTGAATATGTTACCCTTTGTGGGAAAGGGAAGTTTACAGCTTTGATTCATTTAAGGATCATAACATGGGAAAGATTATCATGGATTCCAAAGTGGGTCCAATGTAATCACAAGAGTCCTTGTAACAGGGTGACAAGATTATTAAAGTTAGGGAGATGGCCATGTGATAACAGAAGTGAAGATTGGGGTGATAAAGCCATGAGCCAAGAAATGTCAGCAACCACTAGAAGCCACAAGATTAAAGGAATAGATTCTGTCCTGGAGTCCCCAGAAGAACCAGCCCTGAAGACGCCCTAATTAAAAGCCCTGTGATTCACATTTCATACACCTAACCTTCAAAAACGAAAGAATGAATTTGTGTTATTTGTGCCACAAAGTCTGTGATAAGCTGTTACAGCTATAACAGAAAGCTAGTATAACACTGAAAAAGCCAGAAACATAAAAGAAAAATTCTGTTTATCAAAAACAACTATTAACCTTTGTTGAATACTTACTAAATGTCATGCATGTATCTGAGAACTTCACATAGACTATTTTGTTAATCCTTACAAATTTTCAATCACATAGCTGCTACTGATGTCTATATAAAGCTCTTTTCCCAAGCTAATACAACTAGAATATTAGTTTGCTGGTCTTCTATTGACAATATTTTAAAATGGTCAAAAATAAGTAAAACTGAGTTCTGAGACCTCTGATGCAAATGTATCCACAAATAAAAACATACAGGATTCATATCCAATGATCCACTTGCACGCAGTGCTACTATTTCTTTGTACAGTGTCTGCTTACAAAATCCCTGCATGGAGTGAAACTCTATCTGTGTATATTTATGTAGTTTTTAACTAGGCATTTGCTATAATTATTCAACTCCTAAGTTTTCACTATTTGAGGCTCCTACTTCTCTATCACAGGAGCTACACTATCTCCTCAAAGAGAATATACATTGCTTTATGCCTGTCTCATCTAGTTACTTCTTAACTCCCTAGAACGTGGCATATAGCTTTACTTGCTTAGGGTTCTTCTGAGAATTGTATTCTAAGATTGACTGTTCTTGTTCCCACCACATCTAGAAACACTTTGCTTCCACAAGTTCAGAAGATCAGAAGTCGATCGGCATTTGATATTGACAACTTTCCAGAATCTATCTAGCAGTTCTGTGTATCATCTTGCTCTTTGAGGTTTTAATGGATACATAAACTTGTTAACCAACATATGCCATATACTATGCTAGACACTGGAGTACTAGAGACATGAAAGGAAATAAGATCAAGAACCTTCCTTCATCAAGCCTACATTTTTGCCAGGCAAAACACAAGCAAACAATTACTATTATTTAATGATAAATGTGAGGAAAATTAAATAGTAATACAAGAAAGAGAATGATGTGGTATAGAAGTTAGTGTTTTCTCAAAGGTCTTATCTATAACTTCGGACTTAAATCATGAGAAAGCAGAAGTCACATGTGAATAAGGGGAAAACATCCAGGAAAAGGACGAGCATATGCAAAAGCCATGACAGAACAAGTTCTTAATAGTAGCACAATGGAAAGAACAGTAGCACAATGGAAAGAACATCAATATGATTGAGGCAGAATAGACATGAGGGAGATGGGAACTAGATAAAGCATGAACGGGTTGGAACCAATAAATGGAAGGACATGTGTTTTATTTGGACTGAAAAGTCATCCAGAGTTTATACAGTATTGTTTTGGGTTGAAATATGCCGTCCAAAGAATATGTTAAACTACTAACCCTGGATACCCATATACATGACCTTTTTTGGGAATACAGCTCTTGCAGATGCAACCAAGTTTAGATGAAATCACAGTGGATTTGGGCAGACCTTAAATCCAATTACTGGTGTCCTTACAGAGAGAGACATACAAGTACTCACAGGGAAGAAAGCCCGATAACAATGGAGGCAGAGATTGGAGGAATGCATGTACAAGCCAAGGAGAGCCAAAGATTGTTGATAACTACAAGAAGCTAGAAACAAGGAAGGATCATCTTCCCAGAGCCTTCAGAGAGAGCATGGACCTGCAGACACCTTGGCTTTGGACTTCTAGCCCGCAAAACAGTGAGAGAGTAAGTAAGTATTGTTTTCTGCCACCTAGTTTGTGGTAATGTTGTTGATGCAGCCATGGGGAACTAATATTGTTACTAATAAGATAATACACATTATTTAAAAGTTTGCCTTGACTACCACATTAAGAATGGACTCTAATGGAACAAAAATAGGAAAACAGGATACTAATTAGGTTGGAGGCTAATGCAGTGGTTCAAACAAGCACTGATACTGGTTGAGAACACAGTTTTAACCAAGGTAATGCTGCAAAATCATCAGACTTGATGTACAATTTAGAGAAAATAACAGTAAGAGTCACTAATATGTTGGGTATTCCTGTGAGTTGAAATGAAATCAAGGATCATTCCTGGGTCTGGCCAGGAAGTAGAGGTATACTGTGCTACCATTAACCGCGACGGGGAAAGCTAGGGGAATAGTAAGTTTTGGAAGTTAAGACAACACAATCCATTTTGGACGCTATAAGTTTGAGATGCCTATATCCTATCCAAGTTAATTTGATATATTACTGCTGTAGGCCTCTAATAATCCTTGCATCTTGTTATTCATGACCTTGTGATCCCCTTCCTTTGAGTGTGAGATGGACCTACAGACTTGTTAATAAGGCAAAAGTGATGGGATGTCACTTCTGAAATTAAGTTACAAAAAACTGATTTCCTACTGCACTTCCTCACTGCTCACTGTGATAAAGCCAGCTACCCTACTGAAAAGTCCATGTGGCAAGAAATTGAGGGTGTCCCCTGGCCAACAGCCACAGAAGAACTTGGTCCAACAACTTTTAAGGAACTGAATCCTGCCAACTACTATTGCATGAGGCTGAAAGCAGATCATGCCCCAATTGAACCCTCAGATGATTGATGCCCTAGCCAAAATCTCAACTGCAACCTTTAGAGTGACCCTGAGCCAGAAGACCCAGCTAAGCAATGTCCACATTCCTAACCCACAGAAACCATGAAATAATGTTTCATTTTAAGACACTAAATTCTGGGTAATATTTTTATGTAGCGATAGATAACTAATAAAGATGGGAAGGATGTGAGAGAAATCTGAGCTGCAAACATATATTTAGTAGTCACTGATTTTATATAGATTTTATTTAAAAGGAACTAGATGTCATCAAGTATGGAAGGGAGATAGACAAGAAGGCTCAAGATTGAGGCCATCAAACTAAAATACAATGAGATGGGCAGCCTGGGTGCCACCTTCAGCCCAGGGCATGATCCTGGGGACCAGTGATCCAGTCCCATGTCGGGCTCCCTGTATGGAGCCTGCTTCTCCCTCTGCCTGTGTCTCTGCCTCTCTCTCTGTCTCTCATGAATAAATAAATAAAATCTTAAAAAAAAAATACAATGAGGCCAGAGAAATAGGAATCAGCAAAGGAAAGTAATAATTAATTAGGTAGGAAGAAAACCAGGAGAAACTATTTTTCAGATGATAGCTGTAGCCAACCGGGTCAAATTATGCAAAGAAATCAGGGAAGATGAGAAGTGAGAATTGACCATTGGATTTGGTAACACAGCATTCATTAGTAACCTTAAGATAGCCGTTTTACAAAGAACAAAAACCTCATTGGATTTGGCTAAGGAGAGAATGGAACGTGAGATAGCAAATAGCAAAGACACCGAATACAGAAAATTCTTAAGAGTTTTTCCGTGAAGTCAATAGGGCCATAGCTCAAGGGAATGTTTTCTGCAAGGTGTGTGAATAGAAGCTCTATTTGTAGGCTCATGGGAATGATTATACATTGAGAGATAAAATGGTGATATAGGAGAGTTGACAATTGAAGGAGCAGTCTTTGAGAGAGTATTAGAAAACGTAAATGTCGGGGTGGACTTTAGATAGTAGCAGGCAGATTCTGACTACTCTAAATGGAAGAGTATGCCACTAAATGAAGTGATAAAATGCGAGTATGTTCTACTCCAATCCATCATTAAAAATTAAAAAAAAAACAAGTAGCAAGAAAGGCAAGTCTTTCACAGTTGAGTGTGAAAAGTGTGGATAGAGGGTAGGAAGTTTAAAGATAGAGAGAATGGACAAAATAGTATCTCAGAGCATGATAAAGTGAATGAATGTCCTAGATAAAGAGGAAGATTACATAGCACTGTTGCAATGTCCACTAGGGGGGTGTGATCACAAAGATAAAGTCAGAAAGGTAGTATGATTTATTTCAGCAAAGCTCAAAAACTCAGGGAAGGCAGAGAAGTGGATTTAACTTGGTTTGGAGTTGTTTCCAAGTGAGTATGAGAAAAATAGAGAGGCAAGTGTTTTAAGAGTTTAACAGATTGTAACAGCGTTGGACCACGAAACTGCACCAATAAATTGTTCATGTATATGATGTCCATGCCAGAACCATATTTTTTTCTAATAGTTTAGACCTGCCAATATAATGTCATGCTAATTGAAAGCTAACTTGCTTCAAGTAGTCCCACAGAACTGTTTCATGATAATGATTAAGAAGCAGACGCATATAATTTGACAGATTGAAAAGATCCAGTTCCCTTTAGCTGCCTGTGTTTTAACTCCCTGGGTAATATAACCAATGTTTGCACTTAAGAAAAATGCTTTCAGGCATGATGGGGTCTAAATACTCTCACATTGCTTGCCTGGAAGCTAGTCTACTATTCTCTCTCTGTTAGCTTCAATGCAAGCTATGGGCTTGACACAGCAGTTTAACAGGATTTACAACTTGTTCATGAAAAATATAGGCACAATTTTAAACTCCAGTAGGTATTATTGCAATCATGCCAGCAGAAAACTTAATTTTGAGAAACCTATAGGCTTCAAGCAAAATAGATAAAGAAAAAAAAGTTTCTCATCAACATCATGCAGAGAGCCATGTCATCAACTATTTACTAGACAAAATATGTACCTGAAATGTTGTATGAGGTGACATGATGAAAATCCACACTGATCTTTTCATCTCAAAAGCAGAATCTCACCTTCCCTGTTGAGGGCATTTCTCAGTAGACTCCTCCATTCCTCTATTAACCATGTGGCAATAATAAAATGCTTTAAGGGGTAGAAAGCCCTCTTAATCCATGGTTGTCAGTACTCCTAAAACCATTGTGGTTTTTTTTTCACCTAGTAACCTAGTATTTAACATTTATCTTCTGTAACAGTTCTAACAGCTAAACTATGTTTTATTAGCAGTAGCCAGCCCTTTAGAATGCTTTAATGGTACTATCATGAATAATGATGAACCTAAATTAATTTGATTATTTTAAAATGTGATATATATTAACTACTGCCTTTAAAATCATACTTGCTTAATAGAAAAGCTTTTCAAAACATCAAGTTTGAAAAGGAGTGTTTAAAGGTGCCCTTGGAGGGCATTTCCCAAGATGATTCTACCAACACAGGCCCCGCCTCTGCTTCTAAAAGTTCCTCCATTAAAAGATGACAGGTTTGGGAGAATTCCAAGTATTCCACATTATCATATACATGCCTTGTTCCATCCCATTCTAGTTTTTCAGGCCACTTGACTTAAAAATGTAATTCATGGTGACTGACACTCCCACTGAAATTTGTCTGCAACTAATATATTCTAACAGCTACTGTCATGCATTCCTTCTCTTCTATTTGCTCACTTCGACTTTCTCCCCTAAATACAATGCTTGTTAGAAATATGCTGGGTTGACTGTTTTCCTGCCAAAAGTTGCAGATTCTAATTAAATAACTCAGAGAAAAGCAGTCATAACAAAAAGCTAAATTACAAGACCTTGGGAATGCAATTGTTTCCAGGTGGGGAAGGTATAAACTTCCGTTGGCCTCTAGGAAGAGACAGAGTGGCATAATGAAAAGCCTGCTGCCCTTTGTGTCCTAATGCTGGGCTTGAATCCCAGCTATGTTACTTCAGGGAAATAAGTTCATAACCTGCAAGTGATTTTCTTTACAAGAATATGAAACATAATAACGGCCTTGCCTATCTCAAAACACTCTGTAATGTAAAATATTACCCTTATTTCCTCTGTGCCTATCATGCATTCCATGTGTGGCATATTAACACTGGACACTGACTAGAAAATACTATCTTGTATATGCATCATTCTCTGAATACTTCAACTGATCCCACTAATATCAAATCATTTTTCAACAGATATGAGAAGGTATCCTCATTTATCCTCATATACTAAATGGATAAATCAATTTGGAATACTTTATAATTAGATGACTTCCAAAAGATATACAATCTTGCTTTTAACATGCCAATTTAATGCATCATTCATAAGTCTTCAGCCTCCAAAGATCAACAGCACTGCTTCCTACCTAAATGTTGGTAGCTGAAGGTTTATAAAAATCAAGGCCACATGTCTAAATCACTATGTGAATAAGTGCCATATTACTTAGAGCTTCAAAGCACTGCCCGAATGTCCTTGTGTATGTTCATACATGTAAGCAAGCCTGCACTTAAAATCCACTGTAAATGTCAGAAGAAAATCACTTTAAGTGCAGAGAAATGATCATCCTTCAGCTGTGCTTACTAACAACACTGTCTAGGGGGCGACATATTCATCCCAAAGTCCAATCAAAACTCTTACTTCAATAAAACTAATTGACTCACCACCAGAAGCTTAGGAAGCCGAGCTTGAGGACCCTTAAGATACACAGGCCTCTTTTTTTTTTTTTAAGCCCTGCACTTAGTTTTGAAGTCCTAATTTTGCATCCTGTTATCCTGTAAAGTGGGGCCAAAATTGTATAAGCTTCAATGTACGCCAAAACTAGATTCTCCTCAGCTCACCACACGTACTTGAACTCACTATATACTGCCTGTCAAGGTGACTAAACATTTTCACTTTTCTAGAGACCTCAAAACATTGGAAATATAATGAAATAACAAGCTCTTATTCACCATTTGGTGAGACAGTCCTTCTACATGGATTACCAGATGGTAATTTATAGCACAGACTTTTCGAAAGGAGTGTGGATGTATGCAATAATAGGAAGAGGAGTAACTTGCCAGTTGAGAGACCTAGATTCAAGTCCAAAGTGCGACACAGCACTAACATTAAGATCTTTGCAAAGTCTAGTTTTCGTACCCTTACCTTTGTGATGAAAAAATTGAAGAAGATTATCTTCTTCAATTATCTACAGTTTCTTCTTGGAACATTTAGAATTATGTAATCTAGCGCTATTTTTCAGTCATATCATTTTAGACTTAATCTCACATTGCAACAAAGAGAGGCAATATGCAATAGCAATACAGAACTCTTCCTAATGCCCACCTCTATCCAGGACCCTCAAACTGGGAATTATCCCCAGAATGATGACTTTGGTCTGCCCACTTCATCGACCTGAAACACAAGATATACTCACTGTGTCATAGTTTGCTTCATCAAATGATAAAACACGGTCTATATGTATTACTTTAATTGTGGGGATAAGAAAGCCAGATTTTATATGTAAATTATTTCAATATTTCCTTACTTGTTCTCATGAGAGTGATATTCAATATATCCAGGTCCTGATAAATATTTACTTCCTGGATAGCTATTTTTAACATGCCTCATCAATTTCATCCTTTCTGTACATACATTTATTATTCTGATGAGATTTAGAATCTATTGCTCCACTCCTCTGGAATCTGAGCTGCCCTTTTGGCTCATATGATCAGTAGAATGAAACAAAAACATTCTATGTTACATGTTATGCAGCAGTAGTAGCTAGAACATTTCTTATGCTAAACCAAATCTTTTTGTTTTTTTCCCCTAAATCTATCTATATAATATAAATACAGGCTATAATTCAACTCAGATTCTTATACTATCATTTCTTTTCACATCAAGTATAAAGAAATGGGTCTCCATGGTATTTCACTTCACACTCAATGACCTCATTCAACATTACAGTTTTCTTTTTCTTTTTTGACTAGCTGTGACACTCTATTGATTCTTTTGTTGTTGTTGTTGCTTTTTTCCTTCCCCCTTAGGGCTAACTTCTCAGTTTTAGGTATCAAACCAACAAGCGAATATACACTCTTTATATTCAAAGAAATAGCTATTGTAGTTAAACTACCATATACAACAAGAAAGGCAATTCAATATAATACACAAACTTTATCTTAAAAGCAGTGTTAGATTGATTAGAAATTTCAATGACTTGAAAACTTAACCTTAGGCTGCAATTATGTAATTTCTAATCACTATATAAAACTGATACTGACACTCTGGGATTGAAGAAAATACAGAAAGATCACGTGTTTTTCTTATATCTTCTCACAAACACAATTTTACTTTATACACTAATGCTACATGAGAACAAATGGAGTTTCCTTCACGTAGATCTTGGAATTCTTTTTTTTTTAAGATTTTATTTATTCATGAGAGACAGAGAGAGAGAGAAGCAGAGACACAGGCAGAGGGAGAAGCAGGCTCCATGCAGGGAGCCTGATGTGGGACTCAATCCTGGGTCTCCAGGATCACACGCTGGGCTGAAAGCGGCACTAAACCGCTGAGCCACCCGGGCTGCCCGCTCTTGGAATTCTTCATAAGTTTTATCACTACAAATGGACAAGAGGAGCACATAGTACCAATTCTCAGTGTCCTAACTGTGCTTGGAAAAATAGCCAGTTTAAAATAACTACTATCCAAGCAAGCACCAGATGTGTTTGTAGATCAACATATTGACTTTTGTATAACACAAAATAGAGATCAAAGTGCACAAAATCAATGTAGTCAAGATGATGAAAATCAGAATTTTGTAGAACTAGACCTGTAGTTAGAACTCCCAACTAAACTGAGTTATATTTTCATGAACATTAAATCAGAGATGATAAATAAAAATCTACATCACTAGTTTAATATGTATGGACCATCTAGGGCACTTGAGAATCTAGAGCCTACTATGTCTTTTTAAATACAGAAAATAAAAATGCATCAAGAGATTTATTCAACAACATTATGATCTTCTATTTAACACACATACTCTAGGGTATGTGTATTTGCATGATACTAACAGTGAACAATACTATTCAGTTAATGCAAAATGACGTGTAATCAAAATCCTCAGACTCCCAGAAGAGAGTCTATATTTGATCACTGATTTTTTAACTCTTTGCACTATATTTTTTAAGGTTCCTCCATGTCTTTTTCTATTCAAGTATAATTAACGTACAGTGTTGTTAGTTTCATGTGTATAATGTAATGATTTAACAGTGCTACATATTCCTCAGCGCTCATCAAGGTAAGTGTACTTGTAATCTCCTGTAACTATTCCTTCCACCAACTCACTCGCCACTCCTCTGGCAACCACTAGTTTGTTTTCTGTATTTAAAAGTCTGTTTTGTTCTCTTTTTCTCCTCTGTTCAATCACCTGTTTTGGTTGTTAAATTCTGCACAGGAATGAGATCATATGGTATATGTCTTTCTCTGATTTATTTCACCAAGCATTATACTCTCTAGCTCCATCCACGTTGTTGCTAATGGCAAGATTTCGTTCATTTCTGTCGCTAATACTCCATTGTGTATATATATCCATCTTCTTTATCTGTTCACTATATTCTAGATAACTTCTGACTTATAAACCATTCCATAGACCATTTCATAAAACTTATGTTTAGCTCTAGAATATATGTACACACAGGCATATGTGCATACATACCCCACATAGCCAAGCAAAATCCATACATGTACATATGTATGTATGTGTACATATGTATATGTAGGCTATATATGTGTGTGTGTATATATATGTGTGTGTATGTATGTGCGTGTATATACACGCACATACATACACACACTCACGTCCTCAGTGCTTCTTCCTCAGGCAATTCTACTGAGACACTGAAATGTTCATATAATTATTCAATTATTCATGTATTTTTCCGTATCAGCCATCTAAGGTGTCATTTTAAAGAAATGTGTCAAACTGGATCACTGATGATGGTGGATCTTTACAATAGAGAAAAGAAGGCCATATCACAGATTGGGCAGCCAATTCCAATGACATTGTTACACTAAAGTCAAGAACAGGACATTTAAACCTATTTAACCTAAGATAAACTACTTGTAAAGGAAGACTTAGGGATTGTAGGACTAATCTATAATTGATTTGATTTCTAGTATTTGGGTTGTACAGACATGCAAGTGCACATTTTTGGACTCAATATCACTCCAAACCCTCCCCCCCATTTTTTTAAGTCTCTGTTAGAGGACGGAGTCTCTAGAAACCACAGCTTTCTGTAGCTTCTCTGTTTGTTAAAAAAACAAAAACAAAAACAAAAACAGAATTCAGTTTTCCCTGACCCCATGAAAGGGTCAATTTGGAAAAAAAAAATCACAAATGGTCCTGGATCATTAAGATGTTTCATTTAAAAAATGTACATATAGGCATTTGTTTTTCTCCAGTGTACAAACATGGTACTTTATAGTGGTGAGATCTTCCCTTCCAAAGAAATATGCAGAAATCCTAATGGCAATTTCACCTACATACCAACTTATAATTTTTAACAGTTTTAAACAACTTTATTTCAATTGTCCTCAAGTATGCCAAAAAGGAAGATAGGGAAAAAGAGAAATTATATAAACTTGCTCAGATGTTTTTCAAATTATATTTTATAGAATCTTGACTGTCCAAAAAAATCTAGCTACTGTTCCATGGTATTTTTCAATATGAAGACAGAGCTTATATAACATTACCAACACTTTATCCTAAAGTCAGGATAAGAATATTAATTTCAAATATCCAAATTACATTCTTATCTTCCTCTTAGGAATGTACATATTCTCCAAAAAGCAAAGGAAAATACCAGAAAGTGGTACCAATTAAGTACTGTCAACATTAGTTGTTTTTCCATTTATTTCATAGGTATTTTCTTCTAAAAACATGATCACTGCATCAAATAGTTTAAAAATTTCCTTCAAAAAGACCACTAAATTATCAATGTTGACCAATCTTACATACTTTATGTATTTACAATTACCTTAATTATAAAAACACTGGAAAGCTATGTTAGAGCACAGGGTCACCAAATGACAGCTCACAGGCCACATCTAGCCCAATGCCTTGTTTATAAGGCCACAAAATAAAAATGTACTTTACATTTTTAAATAATTGGAGGGAAAAAAGAATATTTTGTGACACATGAAAATTATATGAAATTTAACTTTCAGTGTACATAAATAAAGCTGTACTGAAATATAAACATGCTAAGGAAAACTTTCCATTTGTGAATTTAAAAAGTATTCTGGGGATCCCTGGGTGGCGCAGCGGTTTGGCGCCTGCCTTTGGCCCAGGGCGTGATCCTGGAGACCCAGGATCGAATCCCACGTCAGGCTCCCGGTGCATGGAGCCTGCTTCTCCCTCTGCCTGTGTCTCTGCCTCTCTCTCTCTCTCTCTCTGTGACTATCATAAATAAATTTAAAAAAATAAATAAATAAATAAAAAGTATTCTGGTCCTTTAATACTATCCACATTGGTTTTCTAGATGAATAATTTTCAGAGGAAATGCAAATCATGCAAACAGGATGTCCAATAGCTTCATGACTGAGACAAATAGTGGGTTTTTTCACATATTTGCATACCTAAAAATTTAAGTGATTTTTAGAAATGGCATAAACTTTAAGATAAAGGTTTATTTATGCAATATTAGGTAAGTAAATTACTGAATATATTCAGCATCTTCTGAAGTGTCTGTATTTGGTAAGTGAGGAACACATGGCAATCTTGAAAGCTACTAGATAAAGCCTTTTTTAATTTTAATTCAACCACCTCTATGCTAGTAATTTAAGGAGTAAGAAGGTGACATCTCTGATTTTCAGCTTGACTTCAAATAAAATAATTTGGGACATTGTACTGCAAAGTCCTTCTTGAATAGATATGACTGAGAATTTGACAGTTTTCTGCCTCAACAGGTTTTATCTTTACAAGAGTACATTTCTCTATTCATGTCAAGCCACAAATCTATCAAAAAACAAAATTGTTATAGATCATAATCCTTAATCTTCAATCTATGCAATAGCTCAGAGGAAATCATAACCACTCAGAATAATACAAAACAACTTTCCTGACACTATGTCCTCCCCTTCCCCACAAAATGAGGTATTTTATTTCCCTCAGTAACAAACTTCAGATTTCAACAACGGTCTCTCCAGCTCTGACAATACATATGCCTTTCTCAAAAAACTTCCCCCATCCATAATAATCAAGGCAAAAGTTCACTTTCAAAACTTTGGAGCTGTCTTTTTCTTTCTTGAAATAATACAGTGTCCAGTGGTTACTGAACTCAGCCTCTCTTGGTCTGAATCTACTTGCATTTAGTGTGAACTGCTTATATCCACTAAGGTGGAGATAACAAACCTATATCACAGGGCTACCATGAAGATTAAAGGAGTTAATACAAGTATATAAATAGTTTATAAATAGTATATAAATAGTTTCTGGCACTTGGTAAATACTCAATATGTGTTGGTTATTACCAGCAATTATTATTTTCTTTTTTTTTCTTTTTTTTCTTTTTTTTATTTTTTCAATTATTATTTTCTAAGAAGTCATAAAAAGTCTTCCTAAAATGGAGTTATTTATGCAATTTCCCTGTATCAATTAAACAAGCAAGCTCGATGTCCCTTACTTTTTGCTAAGGAGTTGACCCATTTTTCCTCCAGGGAAGGCTTTATTCTGCCCATATTCACCTCTTACTTAATATATCATCAACCTAACAAATGCAGAGCTCTATTTAACCCAATGTCACACTCTCCCACAATAAAGAGAAAATGTACTTTCCTTATTTGGACAATTGTTGAGAAGGTAGGTATATTTGGAGCTCCAAATGGGAAATGAACAGGTGAAATGCAATAGAGGAGGAAATGGTTTCTTCTTCGTCTCTTTTAAAGGTAAAACTCTGTCATTTTTGTTATTTTATTTAGTTCAGCTTTATTGAACTGTGTGCTTTGTTAAACATCTGATATTTAAAAGAGTAAACTGGAAAACAGCACACCTTACTTTAAAATTAAATCAGTACCTATCTCTCCTACTTTAGTATTTTAAAATACCGAATACAATAATTATGTTACTTTAGTTGATTAAGTATACTGACACAGGCTCACCTTATCGCCACAAACAATACCCTATCAGAGTCATCTACAAATGAAAAGAATACCCTAATGTTGTACTCTCAATATTAAGATCATATTATGGACCCTAGAAAGAATTTTATAGAAGGGCAAACTAACATTACCAAATAGAAAGAACATCTACTGAATGCTACTTTAGAGTTTAACAATTTATGCAAGAATTTTCATCATATAATTAACATGCACATAACTGAAGCATCAGTTGTTTGCAAAGTCAAGTGATTACCTTTCCAAAGTTTATTAAATCTTTGAGGAAAAATGATAATGGAATCAAATTTGACTTTGGGAATTAAATTATGCTAAAATTTCCAGCACACTAGAAGGATCATGATGGACATGAATTAAGTACAGTAATACAATAAAGAATAGACCTTTTCTAGATTTTTAAAATTATTCCAGCACAAAACCCTAAGATGTTAGAATATTTCTGAGGATCTGATCCCTTTAAAAAATCAGTTTTCTCGATTATCTTGGTTCTAGGCTTCTAGGTGAGAAGAGATGAGCAATTTTACTTTCCATGTATTTAGCAAAGTAAAGTTGTGATTTACTATATTTCATAAAATTGAAATTTAGCTGACAAACCTTGTATTTGTTAATTATATTAACCAGTTCTTTTTCTATCAATTAAATATTTTTCAAGCCAGCTTTGGAGAGCTTTTAAACAAAATATGAAAGAATGGGGTGAATCATTTGATGGGTATAAATCATCTGATAATAATAATGTCACAAAATAGAGTTGCATCTTACATGGAGGGTAGCTTTAAAGCTGGTGTGGAAGGTGAATATCAGGCATACTCAAACTTATCCTTGAGAAACCACTTAACCTATCAAAAATATATAGTATACAGAATTGATAAGAATTCAGCCAGGTTTTCCTCTAGTATTGAACAGATTGCTGTTTCTTTTGGTGGAGTAGTAGATGAAGTGGTTGGCATGTGTTTAGGATCCATGTTGTACAAAAAAAGAAAATCTAACTTTAATCACTAGAATGAAATTCAACTAGGAACAATCTCACACTGTGAGAGGCATGCCAATGAGAACTGAGAGAACAGAGGACTACAGAATCCTAGCTCATGCCACTCTCTTCTGAGAGTAAGGCCATTAACTCAATGTAGGTCCAATTGATCTATTGAACTAGATTTTACTCTTCTCACTCTTGTTATCTCTCTCAGTCTTTCTCCATTACTGCTTTCTTGATTTCTCTTGTCTCTGTTTATTTCTGATTAGACATAGTTGAATTTGTGTAAGTATAAAAAAGATATGGTTCCGATCTATGTATTAAAAGCCTCAAAGATGTACACATGATTTAACAAAATAATTTCAACTCTAGTAAATAAATTCTGAAAAATAAAACAAAACTTTCAATAAAGCTTCATATACTAGGACCACCATCCCAGCTTTAATTATAACATCGAATGGTTGGGGATCCCTGGGTGGTGCAGCGGTTTAGCGCCTGCCTTTGTCCCAGGGTGCGATCCTGGAGACCCGGGATCGAATCCCACGTCGGGCTCCCGGTGCATGGAGCCTGTTTCTCCCTCTGCCTGTGTCTCTGCCTCTCTCTCTCACTGTGTGCCTATCATAAATAAATAAAATTAAAAAAAAAAAAAAACATCGAATGGTTAAAGAACCTACATGTCCAGAGTAGAAAAGGCTGAATAAATTGTGGGATATTCATATTATAACCATCATTGCTTTTTTTCACACAGGACCCTTCTACTCTCTTCATAAAGATCCTTATAGCTCATCCTTATATTGATACTATCTTAGCTACTTATCATATACCCCTGGCCACAAAAATGGTCCAGGAATAAGTAACACAAATGTCCAACAAACATCTTTCCTGGAATTCATCTAATTAGAGTTAGAAGGGAAAGTCTTTCCTTCCCTGAATATGAAGTCATGAGTATGACAGACGAGCCATTTGTGTCTATGCTCCCTGCTAATGCAAGAAAAAAACTAATGTGAGGCTGGCAAAAAAAAAAAAAAAAAAAAAAAGTTAAGTCCAAAAACAGTGACTTCATGATTTCGAAGTCCCGAGTTTATATAATCCTAAGGCCTCTTCTATAGTGTCCTGCCTCTGTTTTGGTTACATGAATCATTAGCTGTACTTTGTATTTTTGAAATCTAGTTCAAGTTAAGTTTCAGGAACCTTCAACCAGAAACCTGACTGATGTGGTAATATCCTACAGAGACAAAAATGTTTTGAAAACTATTTAAAGACAACAATGATCATGGAACAATGGGTAGCAAAAATGCAAAGAGTGTGTGTGTGTGTTTGTGTGTGTATGCACATGTGCACATATGGCCAAGTATGTGAATATGTCTGAAAGAAACCATCAGACTTTAAAAATGGTTGTCAATTAGGAGTAAGAGCACAGATAATTTTTTCTTTTGTTTCATTAATCCTCTTCTGAATGCTATTTGGCATTTTCTACTTTTGTCTTTTTTGTTATGATTATGTGCATGTTATAAAATTTTCATTTATGCCCTTTTATTTCTTTTCTAAGTTTTTCATACTGGTTAGTAAGAATTCATTATATATCATGGATATACAGATTTGTTACTTTTCATTGCAATAGTATTTCTATTTAGTCATTTCGTGTTTTATGTTCATAAATTTTTACTACTATGCTTTTTATAAGGTCTTCCATCATTTACAATGTTCTCTTCCATTCATAGATAAGAAATTGTTAACATATGTTTTCTACAGGATTTTGTTATATTTTACTTCTTTATATTTAAAATTTAATTGATCTACAATTCATTATGATGATACAACTGAATCATAATAGCTAAAACTTTTAAAGTGTTATAATGTGTTAGGCACTATGCTAAGATGTTTACATATTTTTTTCATTTATCCCAACATCTACTTATAAGTTGGTACCATTATTAAAATCATTTTATAGATGGGGAAACTGAGGCTTAGATATGTAAAGTAACTTGTTATTAACTGGCAGAGCCAGGATTTAAATCCACGTATTACTAATTCCCACAACTACACTGTGTAGGATATGATCCAACCATCTCCTTTTTTCTGATTCACAAAATTCCTATTTGAAATTACAAATGGGGATCTATACTTTTCTGAACATATTGTAGTATATTTAAACAAAAGACAGACTTTTTTTTTTTACATTTTGTGATACTTTATTAGAACCATTCTTATAGGGCTAACCTGAAATTTCCCATATCACTGTTTTCCAGACTCAACCAAATGAGATGATAAAAGGCTGGTGTTGCTCACAACTGAAAAAAAAAAACACAGGCATTTTTTCATTAAGCAACCTAAAATGACATTTGTTCCTTTCTGGAGAGTATAATGTTCTATAAATGAGAGACTTTTGGTTGGTTGATCTGCCAATTTTCAACAAATCCTGCTTCCTATTCATTTTTTCTGTGATTAAAGATTGTTGTATGAACCAGTAAAAACCATGATAGTTGGAGCTAGATAACAGCCCCAAGAGTTTACAGACCAGTTATTCTGTCAATTTCCAATTATTAGTCATTTCTGACTTATAAATATTTGGCTGCACTAATATTCAATATATGAACATAGAATTTTTTGTTTAGTTTGTCACTAAATAATGAGGATCATACTATCCTAATGGAATGTTAAGTTGGCTTGGCTTTTCTTCATTATGACCTCATATTTCCCATTCTATAAGCCCACCAAATGAATCAGGTTTTAAAAAACAAAAACTTTTCTCTTTCAAAATTATAATTTTTATCAGTTGAGTCCAAAAAGCTTAGAAACTGATTTTTTTAAATTTCTCATGAAAAAGGTAAGGTAAATATCAGAAAGGGAGACAGAACATGAGAGACTCCTAACTCTGGGAAATGAACAAGGGGTGGTAGAAAGGGAGGTGGGCGGGGGGTGGGGGTGACTAGGTGACGGGCACTGAGGGGACACTTGATGGGATGAGCACTGGGTGTTATTCTGTATGTTGGCAAATTGAAAAAAATAAAAAAACAAAAAGGTAAGGTAGCTATTGAAGCTAGGCTTAAAGATCTAGAGGATATTTATCCTTAAAGAATAGGCAAAAACACATCTTTGGTGCAAAACTTCATGGGGTCCCTGATTTATGGATGCATCTCCTTAGTGATGCCAAGATTCATCAATGATTCAGGAGGTTTCAGGCTGATATCTCCATGCTCAAACCCCACCAATCTTTACTATTTGTTGATCATCTCATTACTGACAGCACAACAGGGATATTCCCAGGTCTTCTGCATTCAATATTCATGTTTATTAATTACTGTTATTCAAAAATTGTCCTATTTCCAATAAGGTTAGTTTGAAATACCATTAGTACAGAAATGCCAGGCCATATGTGTGTTTTCCTGTGACTCATTTCAAAATGAAGTGGGTCCTAGCTACCTCCAATGATACTAACGAGTTATCTTTCTTTATTACTTTGTTTATTATTGTTTATTACTTTGTTTATTATGTCTTTATTATGTTTATGAACACATGAGTTTTTTTAAATTTTTTTATTTACTTATGATAGTCACAGAGAGAGGCAGAGACACAGGCAGAGGGAGAAGCAGGCTCCATGCACCGGGAGCCCAACGTGGGATTCGATCCTGGGTCTCCAGGATCGCGCCCTGGGCCAAAGGCAGGCGCTAAACCGCTGTGCCACCCAGGGATCCCGAACACATAAGTTTTTTAATATCTGATGTGTCTCAATCACTGTGGTTCTTACTCTTATTGATGCTCAAATTATCTCAGCTTATGCTCTGTCCTCATTTTAAACTGAAGACAGAGAGCACTGCATCCAGAGCTCCTTCCCTGCAGGAGATAATGAGGTGCTGATAAAACCCTGAGATGTGCTTAAAAAAAATAAACAAAAAATTCAGTTAGAATAAGAAGAAAGTACATTTTTATACTTATAGAGAGTTAAATCAAACTTCTCTATTTCATAGAAAGAGGTCAGGTTAGAAAAAGAGGACATCTGGGAATCTAAGACTGAAGAAGAGATTTTAAAAAGATGTTTTGTTTTCAGTGGGTTCTCTTAAAATGTGAAGCTCTCATGAGGGTTTTAATTGATTAAAATACCAAGATACAGTTAAAATAAAGTTTGACAAATCACCAACAAAAAAAGAATATACTTAGAACAGTCCTCATTTCAATTTATGAGCAACAGTCAACAATCCTGAGAATTTCTTTTTTCTTGAGAATCTGTTTCCAAATCATGTGCTTGCTAGTCCATCTTTCTCCTAATTCTTACCTACAGGAAGTCCCTCATCTGTGGTACTCTGACAATACTAGCCTCTTTCTCCTTTGCTCTTAGAGAACTGTACCCCTTTGACATCTTTCAAAAGCATTTCTACTGAGCCACCTGTGATATTTTGTTCCATTGCTTATTTTATCCCCAATTTTCTGTCCCATCTTTCTATCATCTAAATGAGATTGGTACTCTAACTCTAGCTCTTTTCAACTATTTTCCTCTAAAATTTTCTTTCTCTTAATTTTTTTTCCTATTTCTTCTCACAGCACCATCATCATGCCAGTTACCTTGACTCAGTCATTTTTATTCCCCTTGCTCTCTTACAAAGAACCAAACATGTACGTTTGCAATTAACTTTTTCTATGAGCCTTTTATGTAAACCAAATCATCTCCATGATTAATTTGTGGTACATCAATCCAAGTTCTCATGGTCTCCTACAGTAGCACCTGCAGTAGCCTGAGTTGTTTTCATCTTCAGTCTAGCTATCTCACATTAACAAATAAGCTCCCTAAACTCTATCTTCCCATTTGTAATATATCAGGCATCCCACATAGTCTACAACATAATCACATGCAATAATGATTACGTGGTTTTTCAACAGCTTTATATGCTTTCATGTTGTCTTCCCAAATGAATAGTAAAGCACTTATTTTTTTCAATATGACAAAAAGAAAAACAAATGGTATACAGATCCTTTACCTCTTTGGTTAGGTTTATTCCTAAGTATCTTATGGGTTTTGGTGCAATTGTAAATGGGACTGATTCCTTAATATCTCTTTCTTCTGTCTCATTGCTAGTGTATAGAAATGCAACTGATTTCTATGCATTGATTTTATATGCTTCCATGTTGCTGAATTCATGTATAAGTTCTAGCAATTTTGGGGTGAAGTGTTTTGGGTTTTTCACATGAAGTATCATGCCATCTGTGAAGAGTGAGCGTTTGACTTCTTCCTTGCAAATTTGGATGCCTTTTATTTAAGAAACAAAAAGTGTTGTCTGGTTGCCGAGGCTAGGACTTAGAGTAGTATGTTGAACAACACTGGTGAGAGTGGGCATCCTTGTCGTGTTCCTGATCTTAGGGAAAAGCTCTCAGTTTTTCCCCATTGAGAATAATATTTGCTGTGGGCTTTTCATAGATGGCTTTTATGATACTGAGGTATGTTCCCTTTGTTCTAATGCTGTGGAAAGTTTTAATCAAGAAAGGATGCTGTATTTTATCAAATGCTTTTTCTGCATCAATTAAAAGGATCATATGGTTCTTGTCCTTTTATTAATATGATGTATCATGTTGACTGATTTGCAAGTGTCAAACCATACTTGCAGCCCAGAAATAAATCCCATTTGGTTGTGGCAAATAATCCTTTTAATTGTATTGTTGGGTCCTATTGGCTAGTATTTTGGTAAGAATTTTGGCATCCATGTTCATCAGGGATACTGATCTGTAATTCTGTTTTTTGGTGGGGTCTTTGTATGGTTTGGGGATCAAGGTAATGCTGGCCTCATAGAACAAGTTTGGAAGTTTTCCTTCTCTATTTTCTGTAACAGTTTCAGAAAAATAGCTATTAATTCTTCCTTAAATATTTGGTAGAATTCCCCTAGGAAGCCATCTGGCCCTGGATCTATACTCTAAAAACTACAGAACACTTATAAAAGAAATTGAGGAAGACAAAAAGAAATGGAAAAACATTCCATGCTCATGGACTGGAAGAATAAATATTGTTAAAATGTCTATGCTACCCAGAGTAAACTACACATTCAATGCAATTCCCATCAAAATACCATCGATATTTTTCAGAGCACTAGAATGAATAATCCCAAAATTTGTATGGAACCAGAGAAGACTCCAAATAGCCAGAGGAATGTTCAAAAAGAGAACCAAAGTTGGTGGCATCACAGTGCTGGACTTAAGCTCTATTTGAAAGCTGTAATCATCAAGACACTATGATACTGACACAAAAACAGACACATAGATCAATGGAACAGAATAGAAAACCCAGAAATGGTCCCTCAACTCATTTCTCAACTAATCTTTGACAAAGCAGGAAATGATATCCAATGGAAAAGGGACAGCCCTTAACAAATGGTATTGGGAAAACTGGACAGCTACTTGTAGAATAATGAAACTGGACCATTTTCTTATGCCATCTGCAGAGACAAACTCAAAATGAATGAAAGACCTAAATGTGGGAGAGGAAACCATCAAAATTCTAGAGGAGAACACAGGCAGCAACCTCTTTGACCTCTGCTGCAGAAACTTCTTGCTAGATACATCTCCAAGGGCAAGGGAAACAAAGGCAAAAATGAATGATTAGAACTTCATCAAGATAAAAAGCTTCTGCAAAGCAAACATCCAACAAAACTAAAAGGCAAGCTATTGAATGAGAGAAGATATTTGCAAGTGATGTATGAGATAAAGGGCTAGTGTCCAAGATCTATAAAGAACCTATCAAACTCAACACTCAAAAAACAAATAATCAAATGAGCAAAAGACATGAACAGATATTTCTCCAAAGACAACATACACATGGCCAACAGGCACATGAAAAAATGCTCCACATTACTCAGCATCATGAAAATACAAATCAATACCATCTCACATGGGTCAGAATGGCTAAAATTAACAAGACAGGAAATAATGTTGGGGAGGATGCAGAGAAAGAATATCCCTCTTATACTATTGGTGGGAATGCAAACTAGTACAGTCACTCTGGAAAATGGTATGGAGATTTCTCAAGAAGTTAAAAGTAGAGCTACTCTATGACCCAGCAATTGCACTACTAGGTATCGACCCCAAAGATACAAATGTAATGATCTGAAGAGGCACCTTTACCCCAATGTTTACAGCGGCAATGTCCACAATAGCCAAAATATGGAAAGAGCTGAGATGTTCATCGACAGATGAATTGATAAAGAAGATGTGGCATATATATATATATATATATATATTTACACACACACACGCACATAGTGGTAAATATATATATACATATTATACACACACACATATATATATACACACACACATGCACATAATGGAATACTACTAAGCCATCAGAAAGGATGAATACTTAGCATTTACATTGATGTGGATGGAACCAGACGGTATTATACTGAGTAAAATAACTCAGAGAGACAATGATCATATGGTTTCACTCGTATGTGGAATATAAGAAACAGCACAGAGGATCATAGGGGAAGGGAGGGAAAACAGAATGGAAAGACATCATTGCTAACTCATGTGTGTCTGACTGGCCTTACTTTCCAAATATGTGAAAGAGATAAAGTAATTGCTACTCTGATTGCTTCACTTGATTATTGCAGAGAAAACAGTAGTAAACAACCCAAACTAGTGTGACATACAGGCTGGAAAGAAATCAAGGTATGATAAAAAAAAAAAAAAAACTTTAAGAACATTTGGAACCACAGGAATTAGCAAGTGCTAATATGTCTGTTGTTATGTTTGTGTTTTTTTTAAATATTTTATTAATTTATTTATTTATTCATGAGAATGAGAGAGAGAGAGAGAAAGGCAGAGACACAGGCAGAGGGAGAAGCAGGTTCCATGCAGGGAGCCCGATGTGGGACTCAATCCCAGGACCCCAGGATCACACCCTGGGCTGAAGGCACGCGTTAAACTGCTGAGCCACCCAGGGATCCCCATTATGTTTGTGTTTTATTTTGTAACTGCTTTGTGCTGTTTTGTCACTCATAAAGTGATTATGAGAAAAAGAAAAGCTATAGAAACTGAGATAAATAAAAGGCAAAAGTTACTATTGGTAAAATAAAGATTAGGAAAATCTTTCTTAGAAATTTATCTACTAACTTGTCTATTGCACCTTCTGTACGATAAAGAAAAGGAGGAAGAAAAAACTTTTCTCATGGGAAGACATAATTATATTACAATATTAATAACAGCCAAGGATTATCATTTAGCATGAACTGAGCACTGTGTGAATTATCTTTGTTAATTTGTTCTTCTCAGTGATTTTTTTAAGAGAGATGCTAATACTAGCCCATTGTGTAGATGAGAAAAATGAAAACCAGAGTCAGGATGTGAAAACAGATTTTCTAGCTCTAGAGGCCCCTCTTTAACAATACAAGGCTGTATCCTGAAGAGTTACTTCACAGGAGATGAGCATTGCAGTCTAGCAGGAAAGAAAATTGAGATGCACTTATTAATTCAATTGGACTGAATCCAAGGTACACATATGCAGTAATTCAAATGCTAGGAAGTAAAAAGCTTGATGTACGTTCCAATTCAACATGAAAACAAAAACTTTTTTAGAGACTATACAGTAAGAAAAAAGGTCAAGCTTTAGGAACAAACTAGAGATACTGTGACACTGCTTTAAAAGGTGACTAATCGGAGCGAGTCTAGTAAAAGTTGGAGACAGTTGGAGATTTGGGCTGCAGAACACAACTGTGAAAGAGAAAAGTGACAAAGTAGGGAAAGTGCTTACCACCTGCCAAGAGATTTTTATTATGTTACAGAGAGATGTTACTGGTACTATATGAAAGACAGCTAAAGACATGATATAGCTGTCACTTGCCAGGTCACTTAAGTGTAGAACAGTTAAGGAAGGTGGTTTTAGTCTGGAGTACATGAACACCACAGTGCCTCCTGAAAGAGAGAATATTTTTATTTAAAAATAAAAAGTAAATCACCAAATACATGTCATAATAAAAGGGAGGAAGGCACAGTTGTTGGACCACCTTTAAGACCCCACATACAAGGCAAAGAAGAAAGAAAACAAGAAACACCTGTACAAATGAAATAGTGAAAGACTCCCAGGGAAGGAAGAGAAAACAGAAAACACAGTGGATGTGGGGAGACTTAGGTACAGTCAAGGGAAGTGGATTTCAAGTTGTAGGGGTAAGACAGGAGTATTTTTTAAATAAAATTTAAAAATAAACAGAGTAAGGAATTAAGAAATTGTATAGAAAAATATTGAAATGTGTGATAGGTGTACGAACAGCTCGGTATATAAGAAAGCAGAGGGAAGGAGAAACCTTCCCCAAGCATGGGTTCTGAAAGTGGGATCCTCCAGACCAGTCACATTAACACCTTCTGGGAACTTGATGGAGATGCAAATTATAAAGCTCCATCCAAGACTTATTCAGTCAGAAACTGGGAACTGGGGGGTAAGGCCCTTCAATCTGTGTTACAACATACCTTCCAAGTGATTGTAATGCACATTCAAATTTGAGAACAACTGCTCTAAGGAATAGATAGGAAAATACAAGAAAAGGGAATTCAACTGAATTAAATGACAAATGCAGGGATGGGGAGGACAGAAAGAAAAACACATAATACAAAGAACAAATGACCACTCAAGTTTACAGTTGCAGCCCACGGATTCTCATAAAAGAGAAATCAAATTTCACACAATCTTGTACAAAAAAGAGAGCTTAGTATGATTGGGAAGGAATGTAGTGCAATTCAAAGAACTACATTCTTAACTATTTAGCATATCTAGCAAAACTTCATGAGATAATGGAAATTTCTGTACCTGCACTGTCCAGTGTGGCAGCTGCTAGTCACATGTGGCTATTCAGCACTTGAAATGGGACTAGTTCAACTGAAAAACTCAATTTTTAATCTTAATGAATTTTAATTACTTTAAATGGCCACATGCGGCTAATGGCTACCACATTTGGCAGTAACAATTTAAAGCTAATTTTATATCAGTCAATGGGACAAGAATAATGCCAACATGGACTTGTATTTGTGAAGATATTTAATAATACAAAATCTACACTGAAAGATATGTGATCATGTAAATGAACTGAAGTTTGGGAAATGTCACATATAGCTGCCTCATCTCCAAAGAAACATGAAAGAAGGAAGCATTTAATATCTGTGTTTCAGTGGTTCAGTGTTGGGAAGGTTTTCATTGTTGCCCCAGAAAAAGATAATAAGGCCCAAAGTAACTGCATATTATCCAACAAAATATCCTTAGAATCACTTTGCAAAATATATCATTTGAGATTATATTTAGATATTTGTTATCAAATTTATGGCCAAACCAGATACAGATGGGGATGGTCCTCAGAATGACTGGATAAATGTGTAGGTGCAAGCAGATACAGTGGCATTCAAAGTGAAAACCTGTATCTTGGTAACAGTTAAATTAATTCCTCAAAAAATTAGTAGATATTTCAACAGTGTGGACAGGGAATAAATTCTTATTAAATGGAAAAATCTAATAAAAATATATATTTGAGAAGGAAAAATGAACTATTCTTCTTTCAAGATTTCAGACTGTGAAGGAGCAAGTTAAAATAGCATAAGTAATATACTCAAGGTTAGGAGAATATTGAAATGCCTTGAAGAACAAAACGGATACTTCCACTGTAGAAGCATTTAATGATGTGGAGAGAAGACTTTTAAAAATAGAGGCTAAGAAATTCTAAGAATTGGAGCAAAAAAAGAGTAGAAATCAAAGAGCAAGTGAGCAGAGTATGTAGAATAAGAACCAAGGTGATGAGCAAAAAAAGAGGTCATTCAAGAATAAAGCACTACCTAGAGACAAGTTACAATGTTCGAGTAGAAAGCATTCTGCTTTACAAGATTAAAAAAGACAACTGAAGATGCTGAAGGAGAAACAGTCGATAAGAAATAAATGATAACAGCTGATATAAAAAAGGTCCTTAGCATTCTCTCTATCCTCCCCCTCTCACACTCCCTCTTCTTTAATCAATGAGTTCAAAGATAGGAAAAGATACAGAAGAAACAGAAGGAAAGATGTAGGTGAATCTTCAGGTGACAAGGGATGAAAGGCTGTGATATTAAAACATTGTCTCCATGGCTCAAAAGCGACCAGTATGATCCACTTACTAGTAAGATCTGATACTTAATTACTGGAAGAAAAACAGACTCACTAGCATATTACAGTTTTAAAAATGTTTTAAAGAAGTTATTAAAAAGCAATGACCATTGGTACCACTCAATGGTGACTATAAGTTTTCAGAAAGAATAGGGCTACCCTGTTAGTAGTAGGCCATGTAAGAATCAAGATGATATGGTGCACTAGTATTAGAAAATAGATATGCAAAGAATTTAGGTGAAAGAATAATCCCTAACATGGGAGGAAGATTTGGAACATATTCATTGTTTGGGGTCAACAAACACATTTCTGACGGATACGTGACAGTTTTATTCTTAAGATCATGGATAGAGTTCCACATGAGCCACTGCAATTTGATAAAGTCATATACCCATGAGATCAAAAAAGTCTATATTCAATGAACTAATAATGAAGGAAATCCAATAGGCAAATAAGTGAGAAAAGCCACCTGTCGTGTTCCTCTTCTTTATATATTATCTAGACCAGTGGTCAGCAACCTTTTTCCATAAAGGGCTAGATAGTAAACACTTTAGGCTTTGTGGCCTCTGTTGCAAATAATAACAGTTGGGTGTGAAAGCAACCACTAATGGTATGAAAATAAATGGGTATGACTATTTCTCAATAAAACTTTATTTGCAAAACAACCAGCAAGTTTGGTCTGTGCGCCATAATTTACATACCTCTGCTCAAGAAACTTTTTTTTCAACAAAAGAAAATCAAATTTAATAGATGTACATACAATGAGAGGATAAGTTTCTGAAAGAAAGGATATAAAGATGTGAGACAGTAGTATACATGATAAACATCAATCAACCTCTGTCTTGAAGCTATTTACTTATTCAACAATCATTATTGCAGTAACAGGAAGAATGGAAATTAGAATTCCAAAATAGAGCATGCCTGAGAAATAAGAGTAAGAATGAACAGCCATATACAGAAAAATTGTGCCAGCTTGTGTGTTGGCCACTCAAAACCATTCCTCCTGCTATGCTCCTTCCCTGTATCACAGGGACCAGAAGCCTGGGTACCTAACACATTTTCCAGAATCTTTTATCAGATTTGAAAGCCAGGGAGAGGCTGAAGACTTAAGATAGCCTCCCCAGAGGTGATAGGCAGAGGTGTAGGCTTCTGCAGATAAGAAATTTTTCTACAGCAGCCACTGGGCATTTCCCTAAAAATCACCTGCTTGGATGATACAAGCAGTGATGAAAATTGCTGGTGGTTTCCTGTGGACTACAGGACTTTCTGACTCTTTGAAAGATCGTGGTCAAATGAGGAGTAGTGGCACTTTCCCCTGAATTTCATTCCCTCAGTCTTTCCAAGTGGTTCAGTAATTAATTCTTTAAATCAAATCCCTTCACTGCTTGAAATATGTAAAGCAACATATCTTTTTTGACCAATCCCCAATTAATACCATATTATTATAGAACTGAGGGTGTCACATTGGAGCATGAGCTAAGGAGAATGTTTGCATATGCTTCAGAGGTAAGAAAGTTGTGCAAATAAACTATGGAAATAAAAATTAATGTAGAGGGAATGTAAAAAAGTGTATCATTAGAATATTAAGCAATGGTGAGCGATTCCTGAAGCTAGTATTTTTATAAATTTGTTATTTTTAAAATGTACATGCTGGTTTGGAACACATTATTTCACACTATAAAATAGAAAAGCTAATGGTATATATTGAGCACCATCTTTGGGCAATGCAATTTTTTTCCACAACTGTTAAAACCATCCTGCAGTAGACAATGTTATTCTCTTCTTTCCTATGAAAACCATTTGGCAGAGAGAAGTTCAAGAACTGGCTTAAGGTTACACAGCCATTAAATGGCAAGACCAGGATTTGAAGTAAGAACTGCTTGGCTCCAACACTGGCATCCTTTCTGCTCTATCATGCCCAGAGGGCCACTTGCATTTTTGCAGCTGGATGCAAAGAAGTCTGGGCTGAAGAGCACAGAAGAATTTCAGCCAGATATTATTTGGAAGACACATGGTGAGATTGAAGTTATTCGTCTCTTCTTTTATTCACAAAATTTAGTTATTCAAAACTAATTCTGTACCAAGGAGACAAGCCTGACACAGTCCCTGCCCATATGGAGCTTATATTCCAGCTACAGCTGTAACAGTATTAATGATAATGGAGTATCTCCTGATGTGACAATAAATGCACCAGGAAATAAGCGTGTATATAACTTAAAAGCAAGTAAAAGTCAAATAGCAAGGACTAAAAAAGAAAGACCAAATATTCTCGTACGTGGAAACTTTAAGGGAAAATTTTCTATTAAGACATACATGTGTAAGCAAATTTCTAAATACCTATTTAAGTAGGAGACTCTATAGGCTTATTAATGAGTAAACATACTTGCAAAGAAAACACTTATAGAAGCTTATTAAAAGAAAGGTAAGAAGGCAAGTAGCAAGAAGTAACAGGTATGTTATTGCTAATGATACACTGAGGTGGTGTAAAAAAAATCTATAAATATTTAAGGATCAAAAGAACCTCTGGGAGAATGAAACATACTATAGAAAAGAGGAAGTAAAGCAGGTGAAAGAAAACAATGAAAAATTGAGGATGTCACACTTATAAGAAATTGATAGGCCTGTGGAAATAGTGTCTTAATGTATAATGTAACAAAGAATCACAATTGAAGTCTACAGCCAGAGTTGAGAACTCCCCTAGTATGTGTATCTAGAGGCAGAGTTCTCTCTTAATCCTCTCCTGTGCTGAGACAAGCCTCTGACTTACAGACTGGCAAAGCAATAAATATCATTTCAGTATTTAAAACTATTGCTGCCAAACTTTGTTTGGCTCATTTTAGATAAGTATTCTCCTATGTACATAACTACTTCTAAACTGATTTGTCTTAAATCAATATACTTAATCTAAGTATATGCATCATGTTGTAAAGTTTGTCATTTAGTTATTTAAACTAAACAGAAAATGGTCTAGCTTTTCCTTTTTAAGTACAGAATTAGTTGTCTGGGCTTCATAAAAAAGAAACCATGGTTTTTAACTACTAAAAGGTTAGTAGTAAGTGTGTAGAAATGTCTCATTCCATCATTCAGCAGCATAAGATGTGCAACCTAACAATGGTCTATGATGAAAGCTAACACTGCAAATGTGACATAAATCTAAATTAATATGCTGTATAAAGAGCTGTACAAAAGCCTTCTTACATTTACTAGCATAGCTGAACCGTTATATACTGTGGCAAATGGGAAAACAACACATACTTAGAAAGATTAATGAAAAAAAGAGGGAGGGAAGAATTAGGACATTATTTTTTGTCATTTTACATAAAGCTTTTAGCTGTTTTAGCTTAAAAGAGTATTATTTCTTTTGAGTTTTATAAATTTGAACATGCTAGGAAAAATTAACTGGTGTCTGATAACTTTCCTTAGTGTTTACTTTCTTCTGATGTTTTAACAAAGTGCTCTATCAGCAGATGCATTTGAGTTTTCAACCAAATTTCCCTAGTCTACTACTTTCTGCCACAGCAAAGTGCTGTACATACAGCTCTGGACAGAGTTACCTATGGCCTGTCTATATGCGTGTATGTGTGTGCTTTTAAAAATTATCACTATGGGGCAGCCCCAGTGGCTCCACGGTTTAGCGCCGCCTTCAGCCCAGGGTGTGATCCTGGAGACCTGGGATCGAGTCCCACGTCAGGCCCCCTGAATGTAGTCTGCTTCTCGCTCTGCCTGTGTCTCTTTCTCTCTCTCTCTCTCATAAATAAAATCTTTTAAAAATTATCACTATGATAAAAAAATTTGAGATCTACCCTCTTAAAAACTTTTAAGTGCACGAATGTAAAATATTGTTAATTCTAGGCACAATGTTGCACAGCACATCTCTAGAACTTATTCATCTTGCACAACTGAAACTTTACACCCACTGAATAGCAACTTCCTATTTACCCTTCCCACCAGCTCCTGGCAACCACCATTCTACTCTGTCTCTATAAATTGGATAAATTTATATACCTCATATAAGAGGAATTGTGCAGTATTTGTTCTGTAACTGGCCTGTTTCACTTAGCATAATGCCCTCCCAATAAATTCATGTTGTTACATATGGCAGGATTTCTTCCTCTTCCTTTTGAAGGCTGAAAAATATTCCTCTGTGTGTGTGTCTGTGAGGACCCACCATACTGTTTTCCCTAACATATATTTCCACCAACAAAATAAAAGGGTTTAAATTTCTCCACATACGTACTAATGCTTCCTTTTTTATTGTTTTTAATAATAGCTACCTCACAGGTGTGACTGGATTCATTGTGACTTTGATTTGCATATCCCTAATGATTAGCAATGCTGTGCATTAGTGATGCTGGCCATTTCTAAGTTTTCTTTGGAGAAATATCAATTCAAATATTTTCCTCACTTTTAAATCAGGTTTTTATTTTTGCTATTGAGTTACAGGAATTCCTCATATGTTACAGATATTAGTCCCTTATCATATATATGGTTTACAAATATTTTATCCTACTTCACAGGATGTCTTCCCACTGTTAACAGTTTCCTTTGCTATGTAGAACCTTTCCAGATATAGTTTACTTGTCTAATTATGTTTTTGTTGCTGAATTAAGGCATTTTAATCTCAGCTTTATAATTTTTAAAAAGATTTTATTTATGTATTCATGAGAGACACAGAGAGAAAGGCAGAGACACAGGCAGAGGGAGAAGCAGGCCCCATGCGGGGAGCCTGGTGTGGAACTTGATCCCATGACCCCAGGATCATGACCTGAGCCAAAGGCAGATGCCCAACAACTGAGCCTCCCAGGCGCCCCTCAGTTTTGCGATTTTTAAATTGTGAGACCCTGGGCAAGTCACAAAATTTCCTTATCTTGATCTTCCCTTCTTAAGAGAGGGTGCTTTATGACATGTAAGATCTCTAAAAATGCTAAAATTAAAAAAAAATATATATATATATATATGTTGCCATGATTTAGATACAACTTAGAAAGTGATTAGTTTTCAAATGTTAGGTATTCACTGATTAACATCTTAAGGAATTCCTATGTATAAATCATAGTGAGATGAACTATTTATCATATATGCAGAGATCAAACTATGTACGCTTTTCCTACATAAGTAAACAGAACCTGCTCCTCAAAGAAAAACCAAATGGTCTTTAACTTCAATTCAATTAGATGACTTCACCTTCTCCAGCTAGTCTGATGTAAAATTCACATTTGAGAAAGATAAGAAACATATATAGAGATACACACATATAGGCATACACATATAGACATATATTTGCAATATAAAACGTATTGTTATATATAGTTCGAATATGACGTGAATAATTTCACTTTAAAACTTTCACTTTTTGGATATATAACCTCTTATTGATACAGCTAAATTTAAAAATAAACATTCTTGGGATGCCTGGTTGGCTCAGTCGGAAGAGCATGTGACTCGATCTTGGGGTCATGAATTTGAGTCCCATATTAAGTACAGAGATTACTAAAAAAATAAAAATAAACAAATAAACTTCAAAGATATATAATAAAAAGAAGCATTCTTTGTTCCAAAATAATTCAACTTTTGCTGTTTTTTCCTGAAAACTATTTTCTGACTATATTTCAACAGTTTAGACTATTTGGGCAGTTGTATTATGGTGACTGGATATCTGCCTATGTAATAACCCTAAAGTTTTCTGATAAAACTTTATTTATAGTTACTTTAACTGAAAACTTATCAATAGAATACATCACGCCAAAAAAATCCATCAACATGTTGTATACCTTAAACTTATACAATGTTATGTGTTAATTATATTTCAACAAAAATAATTTTTTAAAAAATCCTTTAAAAAGATATGGTCTATCTCTGTAATGGAATATTATGAATCTATCAAAAAGAATGAAATCTTGCCACTTGCAATAATATTGTTCAAGCTGGAGTGTCTTATGCTAAGCAAAGTCAATCAGAGAAAGACAAATACAATTTGATTTCACTCATGTGGAATTTAAGAAACAAAACAGATAACCATATGGGAAAGAAAAAAAGAGAGAGGGAAGCAAACCATAAGAGATTCTTAATGACATCACAATGCCAGATTTCAGGTTGTACTACAAAGCTGTGGTCATCAAGACAGTGTGGTACTGGCACAAAAACAGACACATAGATCAGTGGAACAGAATAGAGAATCCAGAAGTGGACCCTGAACTTTATGGGCAACTAATATTCGATAAAGGAGGAAAGACTATCCATTGGAAGAAAGACAGTCTCTTCAATAAATGGTGCTGGGAAAATTGGACATCCACATGCAGAAGAATGAAACTAGACCACTCTCTTTCACCATACACAAAGATAAACTCAAAATGGATGAAAGATCTAAATGTGAGACAAGATTCCATCAAAATCCTAGAGAAGAACACAGGCAACACCCTTTTTGAACTCGGCCATAGTAACTTCTTGCAAGATACATCCACGAAGGCAAAAGAAACAAAAGCAAAAATGAACTATTGGGACTTCATCAAGATAAGAAGCTTTTGCACAGCAAAGGATACAGTCAACAAAACTCAAAGACAACCTACAGAATGGGAGAAGATATTTGCAAATGACATATCAGATAAAGGGCTAGTTTCCAAGATCTATAAAGAACTTATTAAACTCAACACCAAAGAAACAAACAATCCAATCATGAAATGGGCAAAAGACATGAACAGAAATCTCACAGAGGAAGACATAGACATGGCCAACATGCATATGAGAAAATGCTCTGCATCACTTGCCATCAGGGGAATACAAATCAAAACCACAATGAGATACCACCTCACACCAGTGAGAATGGGGAAAATTAACAAGGCAGGAAACAACAAATGTTGGAGAGGATGCGGAGAAAAGGGAACCCTCATACACTGTTGGTGGGAATGTGAACTGGTGCAGCCACTCTGGAAAACTGTGTGGAGGTTCCTCAAACAGTTAAAAATATACCTGCCCTACGACCCAGCAATTGCACTGTTGGGGATTTACCCCAAAGATACAAATGCAATGAAACGCCGGGACACCTGCACCCCGATGTTTCTAGCAGCAATGGCCACGATAGCCAAACTGTGGAAGGAGCCTCGGTGTCCAACGAAAGATGAATGGATAAAGAAGATGTGGTTTATGTATACAATGGAATATTACTCAGCTATTAGAAATGACAAATACCCACCATTTGCTTCAACGTGGATGGAACTGGAGGGTATTATGCTGAGTGAAGTAAGCCAGTCGGAGAAGGACAAACATTATATGTTCTCATTCATTTGGGGAATATAAATAATAGTGAAAGGGAATATAAGAGAAGGGAGAAGAAATGTGTGGGAAATATCAGAAAGGGAGACAGAACGTAAAGACTGCTAACTCTGGGAAACGAACTAGGGGTGGTAGAAGGGGAGGAGGGCGGGGGGTGGGAGTGAATGGGTGACGGGCACTGGGGGTTATTCTGTATGTTAGTAAGTTGAACACCAATAAAAAATAAATTAAAAAAAAAGAGATTCTTAAGGATAGATAACAAACTGAGGGTTGATGGAGAGAGGTGGGAGGGGGATGAGCTAAATGGGTGATGGGTATTAAGGAGGGCACTTGTTATGATGAGCACTGGGTTGTATGTAAGTGATGAATTACTAAATTCAACTCCTGAACCGATATTACACTATATGTTAACTAAAGAGAATATAAATAAAAATATGAAAATAGAAAAAAATTAAAAGTATAAGTCTTTATATGCATAATAAAAGTAATAAGTAACATAAATATCTGTGGCTCTGGATGGACTTCTGTGACTATAGCTCTGGATACACCAGAATCAGGTGCATCAATAGGTCTAAAATGCTTAAACTTACTCTATTTTAATAATAGTTTATTTCTTCAGAAAATAAATTTCAAAATTTAAAAAGTAAATAAAAATAAACATAAATTCTTTAAAATAAGCTAAGTTTGGGCACCTGGGTGGCTCAGTTGGTGAAGTGTTCAACTCTTGATTTCAGGTCAGGTCATGATCTCAGGGTTGTGAGATTAAGACCAGCATCCAGCTCTGCCTTGGATGAAAAGCTGATTAAAATTCTCTCTCCCTCTCCTTCTCCCCCGCCCCGAACCCCTCTCTCACCCTCTCTCTCTCTCAAAAATTAAAATAAAGTAAAATAGGTAAGTGGATTTATTGTTGTGAGTTAGAACTATATTAAGAATTAAATAGCTTTTAAAATTACATTTGAAGGTTTACTTTAAAGTTATTCTTACTAACTCATAGATCATTTTATATTTATATAATATTATTTGTGGGAAAGTTTGTTCAATCAATTTTAAAAACAATTTGTTGAATATAGAATACTAACCAATTACAAAATGACTTCTCCTGGGCCATACTCATAATCTCCTTTATCTTTCTTTTTCAAACATGAGATTGAACTGATAAAACCAAAGTAGAATTGTGGTTGCCAGAGGCTAGGAATTAGGGGAAAGAGGGAGATGTTGGTCAAAGGGTATAAATTTTTACTTAAAAGATGACTAAGTTCTGGAGATCTAATATACAGCATGGTAACTACAGTTAATAATAATGTATACTTAAAATTTGTTGAGTACAATTAAGATCTACTCTCCTATCCTTAAAGAACTACAAGGTGACAGGTGTGTTAATTAATTTGATTGTAGTAATCATTTCACAGTGCATACATATATTAAATCATCATATTGCACACCTTCAGAAAACAAAAAACACTGTACACCTTTACAAAACAAAAAAAAACATACTACTCAAACATACACAATTTGTATTTCTCAATCATATCTCAATAAAACTGGAAAAAAGGGTGATTATTATTTCAAATGGTTAAAATCAAAACCAAGAAAAAGAAACACCAAGGTACTATTTCAAATCCATCCACTTATTCTATTATTTTAAATGGCTCATTCTTTCTTATTTGTTTCCATCTTACTGAGTATCACATGGCTTTTAATCATATTTTAATTTTATGGATACTAGTAGAATTAGGATAGAACAATGTTTTTCATATTATTCATATCCTTCCAACTAAAATGTCCAAAGTAATAAAAAATTAAAAAGTACAAATTGCACTATATAAAAGATGAATATTTGAAGAGAACCAGTATATGTATAAAATGGAATATTACTCAGCCATTAGAAACAACAAATACCCACCATTTGCTTCAACATGGATGGACCTGGAGGGTATTATGCTGAGTGAAATAAGTCAATCAGAGAAGGACATGGTCTCATTCATTTGGGGAATATAAAAAATAGTGGAAGGGAATAAAGGGGAAAGGAGAAAAAATGAGTGGGAAATATCAGAAAGGGAGACAGAACATGAGAGACTCCTAATTCTGGGAAACAAACAAGGGGTGGTGGAAAGGGAGGTGGGCGGGGGGTGGGGGTGACTGGGTGACGGGCACTGAGGGGGGCACTTGATGGGATGAGCACTGGGTGTTATTCTATATATTGGCAAATGGAACTCCAATAAAAAAAATAAAAATAAAAAAATAAAAAATAAAAATAAGAAAAAATGAAGAGAACCAAAGAGAAATTCTAAAAATAATAAAAAAGAATTTAGAAAAGTTCTCAACAGATGTGATAAACCATAGACTAGATATAGCAGAAGAGAATTAGTGAATTAGAAGGTACTTATGAAATTCCTCATACTATTTCAAAGAAAACTAAAGAGAAGAAGCATATAAACCCAAATCAAAATACATGGTGATATAAAAAGAGAATATCCAGCCTACATAAAGTGGAGTTGCAGAAGGAGAGATTAGATAGAATATGGGAAAGAATATTTGAATGATAATTGTAGAAAATGTTCTAGAATTATAGAAAGATAGGAATCCTCAGTTGAAGATCCATATCATGGTCCAGTATTTAAATATTCATATCACATTGTTATGAAACACAACATAAAAGACAAAATCTTAAGAACAGGAAAAAGAAAAAAAATGGATTATCTGAAAAAACAATACAATGTAATGAGTACAATGCCCAGCTAAACTATTACTCCAAAATAAGAATGAAACAAATTACAGAAATAATTACTAACGTGTACTTGGAGGATCTTCAATCCAGAACGAAGGATTAGAAGCCATAAAAACAAAGTGGTACACTAAATATTTTACTACTATAAAAAAATAACAATGACTAATGACAGGGCTAACAATGTATGGAACTAAAATAGCAGGGAACAATAATATGTTCTTAAACTATTTAGAGAAGAATAATGACTTAATTATAAATGATATAAATTTATGGATAAAAGCTCAGAGAAAAAATAGAACACATAACTACCCAGGCAGAAAAGAGATGGAAAAGAGAATAAACATGATTGTTCATACAGTAGAAGGCACTAGGAAGAAAGAATGGCACTGTAAATAAATACTAAAGTGAATAAAATTAGGTTAGTAATTAGGGGAAATTGAAAAAACAAAACTACATAGATATATGAACCAAAGTTCAACTATAATAAGAATTTTGCAAAAGTAAAGAGATTTGATATTAGAAAATATTTTGACCTTCTACTAAGATCATCCTTCACTGTGAGTACATATGTTCCATTAAATCACTTCTTAGAACATGTAGAAAGCACTGCTCTTCACACATGGGTATTGTAAGTCTTCATCAGGTATAATAATTGTGTTAAGGAAACTAACCTACCATGAACATTCACTTGTAAAATTTTTGTCCAACAGAAAAAAAAGTCATATTCTGTCAGAATAATCATGTCTACTGTCTACTCCAATCATGGCTTCAAATCATTTTTTTAGAAAAGGAGGTTATGGGGGGCAGCTGGGTGGCTTAGTCTGTTAATTGTCTTCCTTCAGCTCAGGTCATGATCCTGGGTCCTAGGATTAAGCCCCAGGTGGGGGCTTGGTGGGGAGCCTGTTTCTCCCTCTTCCCACGACCCCACTCATGCTTTTTCTTTCTCTCTCTCTCTCTCAAATAAATAAAATCTTTTTTATAAACTTTAACTAAAAGCAGGTTATAAAACAGGATATCAAAATTAAATGACTAGAACCACTCACTGAAATATTCCACTTCCTTAAACAATGTATGGTATACTTTATTGCTCATCAACTGCACCATTTCAACCTATCATACCACTTGTAGAAACCTATTTATCACCTGTAAAGAGTTTCATAAGTTTACTACCCATCGGTTAAAATGGAACTTCCTTTTATTTTGTCTTCAATATAATTCTTTCACACCTCAGGAAGTATTTCTTAACTTTTAGTATTCTGACTTTGGTAAATAAGAATGTGTTGACCCTTCTCATACAATTTTTTATTTTATATGCTTCGATCATACATTCTCTTAGGCCTCATTTTTTTAAAAAGAGGGTTTTAGGTTTGTCTTAGTATGGAAGTTTTTTTTCCCCCAACATGTTCAGTCCACTTTATAATGTACTAGATTATTCCCAACTCTAGTTTTTCTTTTAGTTACAGTAGAAATGCAATGATTTTGTGTAAGCAGCGTGTTTTCCAGTAGATTTCTAAGATATTCATGTCAAGAATTCATGTCAAGAATTCACATTACTAGTCTGCTCTACTTCAAAAAGTGTCTAAAAGCTCAGTCTTAAAATCATTTCTCTCTGCTGTCTACCTTTTTTCCCTTGGTAATTGTATTCAGCCCACACCTCTTAGCAGCGTCTTTATGCTGATGACTCCCTCATTTATGTTTCCAAAATAATGCCCTCCTAAACTCCAATCTCACATAGCCAACTACTTTCTTATCTACATGTGCAAAACTATTAAGTTTCTTAAACTTTACATGTCTTTGGGGGAAAAAAACTTGACTCTCTTCCTTTTACAACCTGCTTTTCCTCTGCCTTTTCCTGTATTAGTAAGTGACATCATCAGCCAACATGTAACTCAAGCTAGAAACAATGGACTCCTCCTCAGTTATTTTCTACCCTACATACCTCACACTGTGCTGTGTACCAGTGATCCCTAAGTTTTTTAAGTCATAATGAACTGAAGTAAACTAAAGAAGCTGCTCAAGACTGGAGGTAAACAGTCTCTGAATTTGGGCTGCCACAGGTCCCACTCAGCCACCCTTAAGACTGAGATGATCAGTATCATGGTGTACCCTTAACCTGTCTGTTGCCACTGATTGGGAAACTTTATTATAGACTTCACCTATAAAACCTATCCTGAACTTAAGCCCATTTTACCATCTTCATTGCAACCACTCTAATAATCATTCAAGTTCAAGTGTCTTAGGAAGCTGAGGATAGTACCCCAAACATCAATACTAAGTGGTTTGTGGTTTCTTGATGCGCTTAGGTGTTTTCCCCAGGAATGTGATTCTTGGGAGTTCTGAACCCTATTGTGAAGCATCCAGGCTTATTCTAGTACTCCTAGTAGTTCCATGAGTCATCTAAGTAACTCTAGTAAACTTCCTTTTGCTTAAACTAACTAGAATTATTTTCCTATACAAAGGTCTCAGCTGAGCAGTCACTTACCTAAAACAGCCCTTCCTGACCAACCAAAGTATAAACTCTAATCAATTCAATCCAGTACCATGATTTATTTTCTTTATAGGACTTATCAGTACCTTATGTTTCCTAATATATTTATCTGTTCACTCTCTCCCCAACTAGCTTCGTAAAACAATATTTTCTTTTTCATAATTTCATAGAGAAGTGTCTAGAAGTTCTTGTTAAGTGAATTAATAGTAATCATTATCACCATTTTAAGCAAAGAAATATAGATCATCTTTTGAAAACAGTACCAGTATCAAAAGGACCCTTTATGAAGCTACATCAGTGTAGCTTGGTGGTTAGGAGATGGGCTCTGATATAAATGTGCTTGGCTTCATACTCTGCTTATACAATTTACTATCTGCGTGACCTTGGGCAAGTTACCTAACATCACCAATCCTCAACTGCTACATCATAGGATTGCCATGGTGACTAACTAAGTTAACGTAGGTAAAGTTCTTAATTAGGGCTTGGAATACTGAACACATTAGCTTTTTTTAATGCAACATCACAGAGACAGCTTACTACTACTGAATCACTCCATCTATCTGTCACAGGTGCATGAGAAGATAGAAATTCATTTCGTCCTTTAGGAACTTCCTGAGGCTGAAAAGGGAAGGGCAAATTGAGCAGTATTTTGAAAGGTACATCCAGGATAAAAAAAAATTTTTAAAGCCACATATAAACAGTTACAATTCTCCATGAATAATTATTTTCTTCTCAGGAATAGTACTTTACAGATTCCAGTGTTTTATAATGTGTATTATCATATTTGATTCATACCAAAACCTTCAGGTAAAAGAATTACTGTATCCATTTTATACACAAATAAATTGGGTTCCTAAAAAGTAAGAAGAAACAATAGAATCCAGGTCTTCTGATATTACTATAGTCTTTCCACTCTTCAAGTTGCCTCTGTCACTTAAACTGTGCTTGTGTTTAGCCTTCTTTATGGTAACAGCCATTTGTAGTATGTACTGTACACCCCTTGGCAAAGAATGTTTCTCTTCTTCTTCTCCAAAGACAACTCAGATGGACTCCATCAATTAAATCTAGAACATTCATTCTGTATTCCAATACATAATGTAGTCCATCTAATTTTACTACCTCCAAATAAAATTTGAGAGTTTTCCAATGAGGACTATAGGAAATAAAATTAGGAAAATACATTTTTATCTTTCCATTCCTCGCATCAAATACAGTGCCAACATATACAAGTACTTAAAACCCACTGAATTTGAACCGAGGATCTACTGTCTCTGCCCGGGTCTTGGAATACACAGCATTATTACTGATACCATCTTTGGCTTCCATCTTGCCCAGAATTAGCCTTAAGAAATCAATAATGGATTTCAGAGCCCTTTATTGGCATTTTAATCTGTTTGTCCAATACTTCCTAAACTATCTTCAGCTAGTTGTTATCCATCATCATCTCACAAGACTAGTTATCCTTTTTGGTAAATTTTGCTTTTCCATCATGTCCCAGTGAGATTTTCTATCAGTCTCTGTGAAGAGAACTGAAATTTGCCATTACTACTACCCAATCTAATTGTTCACGTACACCAAATGAATTTCAGTCTGAATATTCTGATCAGGTATTCAATCCCCATTTTAGAAACAAAGAATATAAACCCCCTATTTAAGAAGCAAGACTTTGTTTATTCAAGAACTGTGTTGCAAAATTTCTTTCTTTGTGCTGAGAAAGCTAAAGGACACAGAATACCTATAAAGCAGGGCAAAAAAACAAAGAACCTATTTGCTAGGTTGAGGTAAAAATTTCAAGACTGAATTTGACTGTTATATTTTATATCTCAAGTTACAGATCTTCATTTTGCTTTCTTCCAACAAAATGAGATAAGGAATCTCTTGGCAAATTGTTTTACTAGACTCTGTTTACCCATCTACAATATTTGCCTAGAGATCAAGATTTGTGAAGCATATTTAGATAAGTTCCTGAAGGCACAAAATATAACTCCCTCTCAGTGAGATTGTCCTTAGTCACTTTACAGAACTATAACAATCCTGCCTGGATATTCCTTATCACTCTCACTTTCTTTTTTTTTCTTTTTTGTCCATAGCAATTATCATCACTTATCTACTACATACTTCATCTATTTCTTTGTTTACATCAGACATTGTGTCAGGAACCTAATTTTGTTCTCTAATATATGTCCAAAGAGTTCCTGACACATAGTAGGTACTTAATAAAAAGGCTTACCAAATAGGTAGAATAATGTTAACATAAACTAGATTTCTGAAACTGAGTTTTGAGAGCCCAAATTTTATATCTTGTAGGACATTCTCAATCTCATAAACTATTTTTATGATGTTCTACAATTTCAAAAAGTTTGGATATTTGGAAGAGTTCAATATTTGGAAACAATGTAAAAGCAATAATGTATGTAAATATAACGTTCTGGCTCTAAAATGCTACTCACAGCACCTTCTTTGCTTCTGCTCTCACCATTATCTAAACAGGTTTTTTTTCTTCCTTTTTTTCTTTTTCTTCTTTTTCCCTCTCCCTCCTTCCTTCCTTCTTTCCTATTCTGGCTCTTTTTAAAAAAAATTCTTACAATTCCACTTGAATATGAGCTATATGAAGACATAACATGATCTGCCTCATTCAGGTTGTATAACCAGTGACTAGCAGAATGACTGGCACACAGAAGGCATTCGATACATTTTTAAATTGTTTTATTTTTTTAAGATTTTATTTTTTTTATTTATTCATGAGAGGCAGAGAGAGAGAGAGAGAGAGGCAGAGACACAGGCAGAGGAAGACGCAGGCTCCATGCAGGGAGCCCGACACAGGACTCGATCCCAGGGCTCCAGGATCACACCCTGAGCCGAGGGCAGGCGCTAAACTGCTGACCCACCCAGGGATTCCCAAATTGTTTTATTTATAATTGCACCAAAATAATAAAACATTTAGTAATAAACTTAGTCTAAAAACTATTAAAACACTGATGAAAGAAACTGAAGATAACCCAAACAAATGGAAAGATATACCACGTTCATAGACAAGAACAAATATTGTTCTAATGTCAATATTACCTAAAGCAATCTACAGATTCACTGCAATCCCTATCAAAATACCAACATCAGTTTTTATAGAACCAGAACACATAATTATAAAATTTGTACGGAACCACAAAAGACCTCAAATAGCCAAAGCAATCTTGAAAAAGGAGAACAATGGTGTTATCACATTCCCAGAGTTCAAGATACACTATGAAGCTGTAGTAATCAAAACAGTATGCTACTGGCACAAAAACAGACACATAGATCAATGGAACAGAATAGAGAGTCCAGGAAGAAAACTCTGCTTTTATGGTCAATTAATCTATGACAAAGGAGCCAAGAATATACAATGGAGGAAAAGATAGTCTCTTCAACAAATGGTGTTGTGAAAACTGGACAGTTCCATGCAAAAGACTAACACTGGACTACTTCCTTATACCACACACAAAAATACACTCAAAATGAATTAAAGACCTAAATTGACACTTGAAATTATAAAATTCCTAGAAGAAAACATAGGCAGTAATTTCTTTGACATCACCTGTGGAAACATTTTTCCAGCTATGTCTACTCTGGCAAGAAAGACAAAAGCAAAATTAAACTATTGGTACTACACCAAAATAAAAAGCTTCTGCACAGGAAAGAAAGCCATCAACAAATTGGAAAGGCAAGCTACTGAATGGTAGAAGGTTTGTGAAGATGGTACATCCAATTTAAGAGTTAATTGCCAAAAATATGGAAAACTTGCACACCTCAACACCAAAAATAATCCAATTAAAAATTGGCTGAAGACCTGAAGAATCACTTTTCCAAAGAAGACATACGGATGGTAACAGACACATAGAAACATGTTCAATATGATTAATCATCAGGGAAATTCAAATCAAAACCACAATGAGACAGCACTTCACAAACATCAAAATGGCTAAAATAGAAAAAAAACACAAAAAATAGTGTTGGTGAAGATGTAAAGAAAAATTAGCCCTCAAGCCCTTTTGGTGGGAACATAAATCGATGCAACCACTGTGGAAAACAGCATGGAGGTTTCTCAAAAAATTAGAAAGATAATTACCATAGGATCTAGTAGTTCCACTACTGGGTATTTACTCAAAGAAATAAAAACGTGAATTCAAAAAATGTATCCATGCCAGTGTTTCCTGCAGCATTATTTATAACTGCCAAGATTTGAGAGCAACCAAAGTGACCATCAATACATGAATTGAGGGATCCCTGGGTGGCGCAGCAGTTTGGCGCCTGCCTTTGGCCCAGGGCCTGATCCTGGAGACCCGGGATTGAATCCCACATCGGGCTTCCGGTGCATGGAGCCTGCTTCTCCCTCTGCCTATGTCTCTGCCTCTCTCTCTTTCTCTCTCTGTGACTATCATAAATAAATAAAAATTTAAAAAAATTAAAAAAAATACATGAATTGATAAAGAATATCTTTTAAGTACATACAATGAAATATTATTCAGTCATAAGGAATGAAATTGTGATATTTGCTACAACAGGAATAGACCTGGAGGTCTACCTAATGAAATAAAATAAGTCAGAGAAAGACAAATACCATATGATTTCATTCCCATAAGGAATTTATGAAACAAAGAAAAAAAGATGAAGAAACAGACTCTTAACTATAGAGAGCAAAATAGTAGTTGCCAGAGGGGAGGTGGGTGGAGAAATGGTGATATAATTAAAAGAAATTAAGAGTATGTTTATCTTGATGAGCACTGAGAAATGTACAGAATTGCTGACTCATTATACAACTAAAACTAATATAATTATATGTTAACTATACCTGAATAAAAAATTGTTTTATGATGGAGTTGTACATCCAATTTTCAATATTACATATTTGTCTCTAGGAATCAAAATAAAAAAGAAAAACTGAAGAAGAAATCAAATATTGCACCTAAGAACCTCTACATAGGAAAAAAAGTAAACCGGGACACCTGGGTGGCTCAGCAGTTGAGCATCTGCCTTCAGCCCAGGGTGTGATCCTGGAGTCCCAGGACTGAGTCCCACATCGGGCTCCCTGCATGGAGCCTGCTTCTCTCTTTGCCTATGTCTCTGCCTCTCTATGTGTTTCTCTCATGAATAAATAAATAAAATATTTTTTAAAAGTTAACCTGTTGATTTTGTGCATTATTACAGCTTAAGTTGTTCAATATTTAGAGAAATTAAAGGACACCAGAGGCACCGAGGGCTCAGCGACCCCTCCATATCTCCTCAATTTCTCTGAAAATCCAAGTCTCTTTGGTGAAATGTTTCATAAAACTAATTTTTCACAATATTCAAAGAAGTTAATAGGAAAGAAGAAGTCATGATTTTGTAAAAGAAGAATTAAGACAATCCTCTGGTGAACATTTATCACAAAATATTGTATGTGCAAAACTCTCCTGAAAGAAATAAATATTTCAAAAAACTAAAAATGTCTCCATATTCTATGAAAAAAATGTAACCTGACCTCCTCCAGCACTGATATGTTGAGCTTGTTTTGCCTATTTTTCGCCAGAGGATAGTTTGTGCTCCTAGGATACTGAATAATCGTACAGTTTGGCTTAATAGCAATGTTCATTAAGCACAATGGGAAAAGTTAAAGGTCCAGCATTAGTACAGACTATATTTGTTTTTTTTTAAGTTTGGGACATAAATTAAGCCATTTTAATGTTTAATGTGCATGTGTTCTATGCATCTGTACAAAATGGGCTATGCAAATTAAAAGATAAGTAGAAAAGTGTTGGAAGGCAAGCACATCTTTCCATGAATTTCCTCTAGGAGGCACCATTTAAAAAACAAGAATTGTATGCACTTTAATTGGTCATCACTTCTTTCCAGTTTGATAACTCAATTCAGGAAATATGTGAATGTTTTCTTGCCATGTGATACCTTATAATTTCTAAAAGCATAAAAGGGCATATTATTCTATGGATGACAAATAGCTAGTATTTATTAAATCCAAGAAAAAAAAACTTGATATTCCACATTGCTCACCCATAAGGAAGACACACGAAAGAGAAAATTCTTTAAATCATTAAATCTACAAAAAAAAAGAAAATTTGAGGTAGTTTCCTATTACATATTACATTTTTTGGTGAAACTATTTAGTTGAGCTTGTTTTGTCTTTTAAAGCAATTTACTCCAAAAGATTGAGGAAATTTCCTGAAAAGTTACCTCTAAATAAAAATATTCTGATGAATAGATTGAGGTATGAACACTTCCTTACATGGCTTTGCCAGAAAGCATAATATAAGACTTCTGCCCTTCAAGAAGCTTGCTAAAGCAAGCTAGCTGAGGAGACAGAACTTATTCATATGAAACAATGAGACCTAATATAAAAGTTATGGTTAAATCATATAGTAGAGAAAATAAGTGCTACCCTAGTTCTGAGGAACTAGAAATCGCTGTGGGCAAGAATGATCACGAAAGGAAAACTTCATAGGGGAAGGCAGAGCTTGATACAAAAGCAATGTTGAAGGAGATTAAGACAAAACATTCCAAACCAGAACATCAACACTGGATGCTGTGGTACTTTCCAAGTAGAGCTATGCCTATTAAATTAGCAAATGAAAGTAACAGATTATGTTCACTGTCTATGGCAGGTATGTATCTTGCTTAAATGTGCATTTATGGAAAACTCTCTATAATATTTGTAGGAGAGAGGGGAAAACCAACAGACTACTCATTCATTCAGTCATCCATCCAACAATATATTTTATTGGGTGCCTACTATACGACACATAATGATTTAACTAGTAAATGAAACATGTTCCTTTTCCTAAAGGAGCTTTCTTTAGTGGGGTGAAGAAAGATAAAAAATAACAGACACAATAAATAAGTAACCTGCATATGCTTATGGAAGATATGCTAAACTCTAGAGCAGAGTAGGGGAAATGAGAAGTGCCAGAGGTGGTAGGGAGGGAGGAGCGTTACAGTCTTACAACTAGAAAATGAGCCACATTAAAAAGATGACATATGGGAAGAGATCTAAAGGAAGTCAAGTAATTATAGTTTTATACATGGGAAAATTGTTTAAGCAGAGCTAACAGTAAGTGCAAAGACTTAAGGTGGAGTGCATCTAAGATGTTTTAGGAACAGGGCACTCTCATGACTAAAGTAGCATGAATGATGGGCAAAGTAGGTGGTGACATAAGAAAAACAATGGAGGCCAGTTCATATAATGTCATGGACTTTGACTTTTACTCTGAGTGAACTGGGGACCCACTGCAGGATTTCACGAAGACTAACATCATTTTACTAATGTTTGGCTTTTGTATTGAGAACAGAACAGAAGGAAGGAAGAACAAAATCAAATAGACCAGCTATCACCACAGTAATCCTAGAGTGATTTAGAGTGGGATGGTAGCAGTGGAGCGAGTAAAAAGTGATCACCATCTGGATCTACTGGGGAAGTCAAGTCAACATAATATGAGGACTGTTTGATGTGGAGCATGACAGAATACGATGAGTAAAGAATGACTCTAAAGTATTTGTCCTAAATAACTAAGAGTGTATGACTGGAACTAGTGTTGAAGGGAATATCAGCTTCACAGCTTTTGGATATTTTAAATTTCAAGTGTCCGCTGGTCCTCCAAGTAAGAAAGCTGGGCAAGGAATTAGATGTACAAATATAGAATTTGGGAGAGGAGTTAAGAACACCTTTGAATGGAAGTATCAATTAGCCAGGTGTCATCAGTAGTATCTAAAATCATAGTACTGAATGAAATGGCCAAGGATATAAGTCGAGGAGAGGACCAAGGGATGTGTCTGGCTTCTTCCATCACTAAGAGATCTAGAAGAGGAGACAAAACCAGCAAAGGAGAATGAGAAAGAGTAACTAGTGCTTTTGGAAGGAAATCAAACTATGGTTTCTGAAAGGCAAATGAAAACAGTCTATCAAAGAAATGGGTGATCAACTGTTGTCAACAGGTCAAAGTAAAATAAGAACTAAGAATTAAGATTGGATTTAGCAACATGGAGGTCACTGTAGTCCTTGACTACAATAGTTTAGTTGGGGGGCACCTGAGTGGCTCAGTGAGTTAAGCATCTGTGTACAGCTCAGGTCATGATCCCAGGACCCTGGGATTGAGCCCCCACATCGGGCTCCTTGCCCTGTAGGGAGCCTGCTTCTCACGCCGCTTCATTGCTCCCCCTGCTTGTGTTCTCTCTTGAACTAATAAACAAATTTTTTAAAAAAGAAAAGTTTAGTTGGCATAGTGGTTTGACAAACCAGACTGCATTAAGTTTATGAGAAACAGGAGAACAAGTACAGGCAATTCATTTTTTACTGTACAGAAGAGAAAGGGAATAAGAGAACAGCTAAGGGATGGTATGCAAAAATATTATTAAGATTATTAATAAGATTAGAACTAGATTATTATTATTAGTAGTAGTATTAGGAGTTTTGCTATCATGCAAATATTTTGTTAGGAATGCCAATAATAACAAATATTTAATGAGCAGTTTCTCCGTTTCTGTTATTGTCCCAAGCAGATATATATACACAAGTATGTGTATGCATGTGTATATATGTGGAGATGCGTGTCTAAGAAACTGTTACAACCACTCTATGAAACAGGCACTACTATTTGACCATTTTATAGGTGAGGGAAGTGAAGCCCAGTGTCCTCCCACAGGTAGAAAATGGAAGAGCCATGGGATCCCTGGGTGGCGCAGCGGTTTAGCGCCTGCCTTTGGCCCAGGGCGCGATCCTGGAGACCCGGGATCGAATCCCACGTAGGGCTCCCGGTGCCTGGAGCCTGCTTCTCCCTCTGCCTGTGTCTCTGCCTCTCTCTCTCTCTCTCTGTGACTATCATAAATAAATAAAAATTAAAAAAAAAATGGAAGAGCCAGAATTCAATCCAACTCATTTGGCTCCAAAATTTCTTGTGTTTAAACTATACCATCCTGCTGTATTCTCAAAAATAATTAATACAAATGAGGTATCATAAAGGATAAACTGTTTAGAATATCAAATTACTCCAACTGCCTGAGTTAAGAAAACAAGTGTTTGTAAAACTCCTTCAATATACATTACACTTATCTATTAAATCCTCCAAGAAATAGTGCAAAGGAATTGACACTTTATAGAAGTATAAAAGGTTAATCTGACCCTCTTTATATGTTTACAAGAAGTAAAACTATGTGCCTCTTTCAGCATGTTAATGGATTTAGAATTTTTTTCCACAAAGTAGTCTAAATCAGGTTGTACCATACAACATAATGCAAGTTGAAATTTGATATATGAAGAACTCTTCCCCAAATAAAACTTTTTAAAAACACATCTAAGAAGGAAATATTCTTGCATATGACCACTTAATTTAATTATCTCCTCCTAATTCAGTATAATTACAATTTCTTATGGACTCAGAACAACTTCCATTCAGACAAACGTAACCCACTCTCAAGCCTCCTGAGCTATTTCCCCTCCAGTCCAAAGTTGGGCTGTTGAAAAGATCTTTTTCTAAGTAGGTCACCCTCTGCCTTAAACCTCTTAACTGGCCTTGCCTTTTTCCCTGCCTCAGACTCCAGCTCCTTATGATTATCTTCTAGGCCCTGGTTACTTCATTCCTGCCTGTAGCATTGCTTTGATTCTTGCCCCAGTTTTCTGGGCTTAACTTCTAAATAGTACCTTTATCACCCTCTTCCACTCTGGTCTCATGCTGCCCCTGTACCTCATTCAACAATTTCCTTTGACATTTTTCTTGAAAAAAATATATTTTCTTTGACATCTTTCTTGAAAATTCTTCTTATTAGGAGAGTTGTCTGGGGTTAGGAGGTAGGGGGGAAGAAGTCAGAAAAGAACATAGGCAGGGAATATTTGGAAAAGGGACAAAGACTCCGTAGTATTCTCATCTCTGCAACTCCATACTTAGCAGCCACCTCTCACTCTCTTGATCTAGGGCTTTGCCTGTCTTTCCCTCAGCCAGTGACCCTTCACGCACTGATATGAAATGAATGTGCCATCAAATGGGCTTTTCTCACCATTCACCATTTAGCTTCATCATATCATATCAGCTTTTTAACCCATAATTCAGAGTATTAGAAGCTCTTCAAAGGAGAAGAAATCTAATGGCATAATAGACCACCTTTCTCCTTTTTTTCCCTCCCAGATTTTACCGTCAAAGTGGAGAGAAGTTAACATGGCAACAAAAGCAGACTTCACTGACAGGGTAGGAAATGGAAAAATACTAACTAGCAATCAGTCATTGTCTTTTTAATACAGTCACTTGATTTTCCAGACCCAAGCCTACCAACACAGCTAGATGAAAATATTTCAAAGCATAAAGTAAAGCATTTATATGCATCCTCTAGGATGTTTTCCTTGGTCTAATTATGAAAAAGATAAAAAACCCTAAAATTAAATGGACAACAAATGAATGCAACAAATATTCTCTTAAAGGAATATATTTGACACAGTAATTGTATACAATTAAAAGCTTTGGAGTTCATGATCCTATTTTGAGACCTTTTACTATGGGGATATCATTAATACATCAGCCATCTACTAGTTTATCACTAATACACCAATTAATCTTTTTAGTGGTAAGCATTCTTACATCTAAGTCACTTCCTACTTGTCATTTTGCCAACCCTTAAATTGATCTCTGTGGCCCTAAGATCAATTACACTTAAACCAATGTGTAAAGCCTGGCATATTCATTAATTAGAGTCAAATTTACACTTCTGTAATTGAGACTAATTATTTGTTTGGTTTAAGTAAGTTGTTAGGCATTCATTAAAGCCATTGGTCATAGGCACTGAATGAACATGGTTTCAAAGACTATATATATGTTAAAACAACAGGCCTGTAATTTCACAGAAAGGATATCTTTCCAAACTGATACCTACCTATAAATAAGCCTTAGTATCTTACTCAAGTAATGCAGAGACATAAAAGAATGAAAATTATGACATGACACTTTTTAACATGAACATTAACACTAAAGTGCAACATGTAGAATTATAAAAAAAACCCCTGGAAATTATCATTAGTTCTTTCTTTGTTCATTTTACCTATATGGTCATTCTATCAATAAGACATACTTATCAAAAAATATATTTATTCTAAGTTAGATCATATTGTAGAAAATATAAACAAAAATCTATTTAAATGTCCTTGTTCTAAAGTACTTCAGTGAATACCTAACAGTTGTACCCCCAGTAATAAAAAGAGAATATTAATTTAAAAATGAAAAATGTTTTGAGGTGCCTGAGTGGCTCAGTTAAGCATCCAACTCTTAATTTCAGCCCAGGTCATCATCTCAGGGTTATGAGACTGAACCCCACATTGGGCTCTGTGCTGGGCATGGAGCCTGCTTAAGATTTCCTCTCTCCCTCCACCTGCTTACACTCTTGTGCTCTCTCGAAAGAAAGAAAGAAAGAAAGAAAGAAAGAAAGAAAGAAAAGAAGGAAAGAAAGAAAAAAAGTTGTTATAACCCTTTCTACCTATACACAAGGCTCTAGCTGTAACAGACACCCATGTTCAAGACCTGATATTTCAGGTCATCTAAATTAAGGCCAATATGCTATTATTAAGGTATGCAGGAGAATTTCCAATGATAAGAACTGTCATTATTATGCTGCAATCTTCAAGTTCTTAAAGAAAAGGCTGAGACAGCAATATAAACTTTAGCAAATGGATGAGCTTTTTGAAATAGCAGTGTTTTACTAGCTTTATAAATGTCACAACAAAAACTGATTTTTAAAAAAACATCACAATTGAAACAAGTAAGAGAAATCACCTATTAGAAACTACCATAAAACAAATTCAAGTCACGACTGTGTTGTTTTTAAAGATTAATATTAAATAGAATGATGCTTAAGAATAAGAATTTGCCACTAGATTTGATCTATATTCACATAGCACACTATATCACATATATTTAATCTATTTTAAAATAAGTAAGATTTTATTTTCCCAAAGACACATGCACTTATTTTAAATTTAACTTTTTCCCTTTTCTTTTAAAAATCTAATTCTTAAAAAAATATATTCCATAAACTTCTATACTAAATTTACTCAAGATGATCATTGAAATAGAATGGATTACTACTGTAGTCAGTATTTGATTTTCCTATGTTCAACTTTCAAAGCATCCTCTTATACATTATGTAATATCAACCTAAAATGAACATTCATGTGCCAAACTTTGACTTTCACATATCATCTGAAGAACAAATATTTCAAGCCATGGCTTGCAAGTCTCACTTACCCACAAGTAATTCCACTGCTAGTGTTACCATTTTTACTTGAAAAGTGTTGATTTCCAATTACCTGAATGCTGTATTTCAGGATTTGCCAACTGTGACCTATTAAACATTGGATAAATATTTGCATAGAGACTTTGAGGAAATGATTCCACTGCCTTAAAAACAAACAAACAAATAAATAAGAGAAAAGAGAAGGGAAGAGGGAAAGAAGGCAGGAAGGAAAGAAAGGAACTTAAGCCTGATACATATTCTCAGAGTCTAGAGTTCTAGTTTACATATAGGCAGAAAGCCAGTACCTCATTGTTCTGGTATACCTAGTTATGTTGTACACAAAACTTATACACATCTAGTATCCCATCTGGTGGTTTATCCTGGTTGGTCAAGTCAAGCCATACCACCTGGTAAATATTCCAAATAATCCCTGTGGTTATGTTACCACAACTAACAGGGGGGAAATAATTGTATCACATTTAATCAAGGTGAAACAAACCACAAAACCTATCACATCCATTATATTTATTATTTTAATGATACTCAAAACAACATCATCAAATTTTCACATGGAGCAAATATTTCAAGGACCTAATATCTATTTGTATAGACTATTTTCATCTTTAGATTCTAAACTAAAAAATAACTCATCCTCTAAAATTCAGATGAGCTTAACTAGCTTCCCCTCTTCAGGTAGTTCTCTATAACATCTTTAATTGGAAAACCATACCTAGAATGTTAAAGGGTTTCCAAGTCTCATTACTCATCGGGTAAAGCTTCTTTAAAATTGGCCATTTCCTGGATGACTTAGTTGATTAGGTATCTGACTTTGGGTCAGGTCATGATCTTGGTGTCCTGGGATTGAGTCTTGCATTGGGCTCCCTGCTCAGCAGGGAGTCTGCTTCCCCTTTCTCTGCTCATCTTCTCTCTCTCTCAAATGAATAAGCAAAACCTTTTAAAAAAATTTTAAATAAACTTAGCCATTTCCTTAGCATCTTGGCATTAGACATATTCCTTGTTTATATGGTACTTATTATTATTAAGATCCATTAATCTTGACTAATTCATCAAAAATCAATCAGTAATAAATCAATTCCTTCAGTTGCTAAATAATTGGGTTGTTGCTTTATTTTCCTCTGGATACTTTTATGCTCCTCTATATTTCATAAGAGCACATGTAACCTAACTTAATGAAATCTTCAAATAGAACTACTATGTTTTTCCTTCTTCCACTAATTCTGGAATTCTACCTAGAAAAGCTATTAAATTTGTACTCAACTGCACTCCCTTGACTATTACACAATCATAATGAAATCAAACATTTCCCAATGGAAATATCATATACCTATAAATACTGTATCTGGGTGTGTGTGTGTGTATATATACACACACACACACACACACACACACACACACACCTCTCAATTTTTTAAAAACATTTTACTTATTTATTCACGAGAGACAAAGAGAGAGAGAGAGAGAGAGAGAGAGAGAGGCAGAGACACAGGCAGAGGGAGAAGCAGGCTCCATGCAGGGAGCCTGATGTGGGACTCGATCCCAGGTCTCCAGGATCACACCCTGAGCCAAAGGTGGCGCTAAACCGCTGAGCCACCCGGGCTGCCCCATATCTCTCAATTTATACATACATCTGAATTAATATAAGTATGGATAATTTATTTCTACATTTCTATATATTATATATAAATACATAAAAACAGTATATTTCTGATATGAAATAAATACACCCCCCCAAGACATTTTGGTCAGTCTGAGAGACAATTTACTAACTACTAAATATAAGTGATTTTACATTTACACAAATTAAAGTTTAGAAATGACATAATTATAGTCATTATAGTAGCATGGAAAACATTTGAGATGAGCAAATTAGAATATCTAATAAGGTAGCTAGATTTTGCTATAAGGTTCTCTTCGAGTTTAAAAAAATGTAAAACATTTTTTAAAAAAGACTTCATGAAACCTTCCTTAATGCCTGCTTACTCATGGAAAAAGATTTTTAGAGCAGCAAATATGCAAATATTTATAACAGCTAGAATATCTACAAGGAAATCAACTTAAGAAGTATGGAGGAGCATGATTCCTAAGGATTTGAGTGAGTTTGCTACTTAAGTTCTTTACATCTCAGTTTCTTCATCTTTAAAATGGGTTTTTTCATTATGTGAATGAACATTGAGTGTTCTGAAGGCATTGCAACATACGAAGTTTCCAATATCCATTATGAGAGTAATTTTGGGAAAAATATATGTGATGCAATATTCATATTTTTCCAAATATTACATAATACTGTGTGTAAGGCTCTCCCATATGCTTTGAGGTTTGAGGCTCCTTCTTAATTGCTTAGAATAAAACAAAGTCATACGGTTTCCCTTTCATGAGAGGTGGAATGATCTTTCTTCCAAAGAAAAAAGTTATTTAGAGATGCCATCATTGTAAACATAGTTTGAATTTTTCAAGGGCCTACCTCTCTGGACTGTATGTTGGCTGTGGGTGGTAACCAGAGGGTATTTCCAAAAAATAAATTCTTCCCCTCCCACTCTGAAAAAAAGATACTGCCAGAACAAATGTACAAAACTTCAGATATCAATTCTATGCTATGTCCTTTTTGATATCAGAATGGTTTAGTAAACTATTGAAAACATAATCTCTCTGCTTACTTTGAAAGGAAAGGTCTTTCATATAATTAAACAGAAACTGATTTGTGGACATTTCTACACATCACAGAATAATAGTCAATAATAATTGTGCAGTATTACCTGAATTTACCAAAATAGTATAATTCTGATATAATAGGGAATTTTATCAAAACAATCTCATATATACCATAATGAAGACCATTTTCTTTATTAAGGGATTGGGGAAAACAGAAAGAAGAAAACTTATCAATTCTATAGATAACCCATAAAATAATAAAATTGAAAAAATAAGTCTTCTACTTTTTGCATTACTACTACCTTCACAAGTAGTTGAGTTATCTGTGTTTGCAAAAAAAATTCCTCTGTTTCCACAATATATCTAAGTGAAGAAGTATGGAACAGTGTTTAGGCAAGTTGGCTATAGAGCTCTAGGTTCAAATCATACTCTGCTTTTTAGGATTTTAGGATCTTAGGTTATTTCCTTTTTATCTCAGTTTCCTCATCTGTGAACTGGAGAAAATAACAATATTTACTTCACAGACACACTGTGAGGATGACATAGGTTAATTAATAGCTACAGAGCACATGAAACTTTTTCTGGGCATGGAAGCTCTAGGCAAACATCATTTATTATCCACTAAGTAGAAAACTTGGTTAAAATACTGTTTGAATTTCAGTTTCTAGGTCTATGAATTGTGAGGGAGTCTTATAACAGGCTTTGCCTTGAAGTTTTAACAGCATCATAGTGTTTTCACACAGTAGACAATACAAAAATATCGCCTGAATGAATGCCACCATCAAAGGAAGGCAGATGTTTGAATTTCAACCATCACAGTTTCCATCTCAAACAAATTAAGCACATTAACACTTGTGTGTAGTGATAGTAATAATCAAGTAATACATGGTATTAAATAAAATCAAATATTACCTTTGATTCTCCCTTGTGACGTATTTCTTGAGTATAATATATTTGCATAATGCTAAAACTCTGGTATCATCTCAGACCCCAGTTATACCTAAGAAGAGTAAAAACCTATGACCACACATCCTCAAAAGAAAAATCTCTAAAATAGTTTTCTAAATTCACCCAAATTCACTCTACAAATACCCATAACTCTTTCTTCCCATTGTTTCTAATAGTGAATCAAAATACCTATTGGAAACTAGTATTAACCACGTTTTCTTCACAAATTATAAAAAAAAATGAGCGAACTGTAATAGTCCTGAGCATTATCACTTCATCGATATAAATAACTAAAAATAAGCATAGACTTTAAAGAAAATTACCATCTGACATGGAAAAATCTTTCTCTTTTTTTTCCTTCCACTTAAATACACAATGCTTTCTGAATAAAACAAAAATGCATAAATGGCCTCAAATTTTTTAATGTGCTTTTAAATTGGTCATAAAAGAGACTGCCAGGGTATTCCCTCAAGAGGTCTGTGCCACCATATAGACTATCTTATAACACCATCATAATTTACTTTTGCTCATAATTTATTCTTAGAATAATCCACCCCACCACTCTTTCTTGCTGATTATCCTCATATTGGCATTTTCACCAAGGGATTGGTAACTTTCTAATCTTATGAGAACAGAACAAAAATCAGGGTCTTATGAGATTTTTCAACCTTTTAAAATGTGTATGAAAATTACTGTCATTAAGAATGATGTGTAGGAGAATTCCTGTCTTAGCATGGAAGCTTCCAATTCTTCTAAAGGTCTGGTCTAATCCAATGATTCCTTGGCTTTCTGCAGTAGTTCTTTGTAAATGTTTATGTACCTGACTGTGTTATTAAAACCAAATCTCATTTTGAATCATCTAAGCAAATTTTTCGTTTCTAGAAACACCCAGACATGGAGCTAGATGCCAAATTATGTTCCATTTACAGAAAGTTGAAAATATGTGTTGGGTGGCTTTGTATACAATAATAAGCAGTTTACCTTCTCATATTTATTTTTTCATAGAGGCATGGACAAGTCTCCAACAAATAGTCATTCTGACCCTAGTTTTATATGGGTCAGATAAAACCTCAAAACAGAAATTAAAAGGTACTATTTGCATTAACAAGTAGGTCATTTAGTATTAACATGCCATAAACTAGAGAAAGACTAAGAGGAAAAACTACCATGTAACTGAAAGGATATTACTAAATTCCTACATTTTTCCAAATCAGCAAACATGTATAGCTACAACTATTATCACAGCAGCACTGTTTCCCTGTGTTGTTAATTTCCAAACGGCACTTAGTGCTGACAGACTGACACTCTCTGCCGACTGTATAAAGAAAAGCATCAGGAGCATATGTGAGCAAGTTAGTTATCTTGGAGACAGCCATCAGTAGCTGGGTTGGTTGGACAAGAAAATTCAATTCTGGCTTCTTCTAATTCTTCATAAATATGCATCTTACAATTACATGGCAGGGAGCTTTAAAAAAAGAGAAAAATAAAAGATAATGATTGCAGGTGCAGGAATTTTTTTTATTACAAATGAATACATGTGAAGGGTTTAGGGGCAAGGAAAATCACAAATTACTTGGGAATACACAGAATGATTATTTGCATTTTTCTTAAAATTATTTCATCATATTTTCCAAGTAGTATGTGTTCATTCAATATGAAAAAAAAAACCTCTACAACTGAAGCCACTAAATAAAATTAAGACATACACACACATTTCTAATGTTATGTTCTCTCTTGATTTTCATGAACAAAGTAGACTAAAAAGTACTCCTTCCCTCTCTCACATATGCTGGAATCTTCCTACTAGAAGAGCAAATCTTGCAGGCTGCTCTGACCTTTAATGTGCTCCACCTGGCAGCCACAAGATGGAAGATCTTTCTAATCTTCAAAGAGAAATTTAGTTGGCAAAAGAGAATTGCTTCCTGTTTCTGTTTTCTCAAGAAACTAATACTCAATACGAAGTTTATTGAAGATTATGAGTTTGGTTCTACTTAATAAACATTATACATGTGCAGTATTTATGAAGCAATTTATATTTTTTCCAGGACCATTTTCAATATTTATATAAAAGGAAATCTTAAATTTACATGAAATAAATTTGTCTATTTTCATCTATACCACTAGTTTTTTTAAAGATTTTTTTTTTTTTATTTATGAGAGACACACAGAGAGAGAGGCAGAGACATAGGCAGAGGGAGAAACAGGCTCTTTGCAGGAGCCCAATGAAAGACTTAATCCCAGATTCCGGGATCATGACCTGAGCTGAAGGCAGCTGTCCAACCGCTGAGCCACCCTGGTGTCCCTATACCACTAGTTTTATTTCTAGTTACTACTTCAATGTCTAAGTCATTAGCTCTATAACTAGAGGTTATACTGGAAACCAAAGCCCAATTTAATACTCTGCGCATTATTCTCAAGCCAAACACATAATATATGCCTGATTATTTTATATTTTATTTTCCATTAAATTCTTTCCATCAAGCAGGTACAGTGCGGAGTTCTTTTTAGTTTCATTATCTTACTGATTTCTAAGAAACTGTGTACTAAATATTAGTATTTATGAAACAGTAAGAAAAACATAGCCAAACAGAGTAATCAGGAATGAAAGTCCATAGTAAGTGGGTGTACCTTTGTTAAAATCCAGTTCAGTGAGATTCAAAGCCTCTATTCAAAGCTATTATACCAATATTTCCTAAATTCCTGTGAGTATACATCCCTTTTTGAGAAAAAAAAATTAAATCATGCCTGATCCCACCTCCATGCAAAAAAAATTTAAAGGAAAAACAATTTTTATTTTTATGAAATTCATATAGCTACTAGTAGACGATTTTTTCCTTTTTTAAACAAGACTGGGCAGAAAAGGATTCACATCCTTAGTTCAACGAAGGTTCCTTCCTGAAATTTAGCACAGAAAACATCTCTAAAAGTCAAACTTGCTGGACAAAAGAAGAGTCAGATAAGTTAATTTTATAGATCTACATCTATCTATATGTGTCTTTTTTTTCCCACTGTGTTTGCAAAAGACTACTTGTTCTTTCACTTAAACCACAAACTGCTCCAAGTCAACGAGCCAGCCAGAGAAGACTGTTTCATGTCTAATCAGATAAAATGGGAGATAATACATTCATAATGTTTATAAAATTCCTATAAATTGTGATTTACCAATGTCTGATTTTCCAAAGTTGTATGAAAATTTTGTCTCTCAAACTTATTTAAGAACTTCCTGTAACTTTCCCATGCCAAAAACCTTTCCCAAAGAACCACATAAAACAGCTTTTGCTTACAATGAAATCTCATGTGTGGACTGGCCATTTCCTGTTTGTGATACTCTTTTAACTCAAATGCATTGAAAAATCTCCATCGTTCACATAAATCCACTCTAATATTTCATGTAGCAAATGAAAGAAGACAATGAAATAAATTCTGTAAGAAATGATCAATATCTAATTTATTTTTAACTTCATAGAGTTAGACTCATTTAATTATTTAATTTCCTTAATTTGTTCATAAATTTTTATGAAGGATAAATATATGACAACATTGCAAGATATAAAAGAATCCAGCAACAATCAAGCAGAAGTTCCTTTATACATACTACAGATTTAAAGTCATGTATTAATGCATTTCACTGATATATCTCAAGCACCTACAACAGTACCAGGTATATAATAGGCACTCAAAAAGCAATTATGAGCAAATTAAAGCAATGAATGGGGACACCTGGGTGGCTCAGTGGTTGAGAATCTGCCTTTGGCTCAGGGCTTGATCCTGGAGTTCCAGGATGGAGTCCCACATGGGGCTCCCTGTATGGAGCCTGCTTCTCTCTCTGCCTGTGTCTCTGCCTCTTTGTGTCTCTCATGAATAAATAAAATCTTAAAAAAAATAAAGCAATGAATGACTTTTTCATTGTTCTTGGCATTCTTGACTGATCATTCTATTTCTAAAGAAAAAGTACTAACAGTAGGGACTATTTAAGTTTATTTAGTGATTTTCTTACATACAGTTTCTAATATATTTTTAAAGAAATAATGTCCTTAACATTTATCTTTCATGTCAGTTCATTAGCATTGTCAGAAAACCCAAGAATTTCAGGGAGTTCTTTTTGCAAAATGCTGCATTAGATTATTTTGCCTCTAAGATGTAATGAAATACAGCCTGAAAATTCTTAAAAGAAAGTGTTTTAAAGATCAGTGAGTCCCCAATTAACACACACACAAAAAAAAAAAATGGAGGGAGAAAATATGTGCTTTCTTTTACAGTACTAGCTGCTTCCTTATCAACTCAGAAAAAGCCCTCCACCCATCCATCACCTTCAATTTTTGATCCTGAGGCTCAGGTATCAAGATTTTATAAAACTCCATGGATAATATTACTAAGATCTAATGTTTGCAGCTGTCAAATATATGGTGATAACCATGGGCAGGACAATGAACAATATGAAGCACATTTGCAAAATAACCCCTTCTTTCCTAAAAATCTTAAGCATCCATGTCACTAATCATTTCTCACAGATTATTGTACCAGTGTGCATAAGATATTGCTGATTTTTGGTAGGTTTGACCCTCAGTATATTAAGCCTAATTTTTCTACTTGCAAAATAGTTCATGCCAAGGGAGAGTGTTTCTTTACATAAGGTTATTTCTCAGTAAACTAAAACTCCTACCGAAAATCACTATTAGATATTTGCACAGTTTAGCGTATACATGGGCTGCTGTCTTGCTTGGTCTGAGTATCTGATTTTTAAAAGAAAAATTATATATTATTATAAAGATATGACTCACTGATTTCATTTAGTTTTAGATATATAATTTCCTTTCCTCTTTTCCTCCTCCCCCTTTTCTTTTAATTTTATAAGTCTATACTTTGCTTGGCTCTCTCCATGTACTGGGGGCACAAAGACATGTTAGACTAAGTCTATTCTTCAGTTTCACAATTAAATAATCATATGTGGAAGAAGGTTAATGGCCTACATGTTGGGGATAAGTGAATGGCTCAGGAAGGCATCTGGGCTCCAAAAAAATGGAAGATAATTAGGCAAGGTCTAAGATGGGAAAAAGAGGTAGGTTTTAAGGTGGTTAAGTAGAAACAGAAAGGGAGAACTTCTCATGCAAAACAAGACTAACAGAGAATATAAAAACACTGAGAAACTTCAGTGTATCTTTAGTGAAGCGTTTTTAAGATAATCATAAAAATATAGCACTAAAGCAATAAAATTATGTATAAATGATAACATTGACCTACTTACTTAAAATGTGTGAGAATACTGTTCAGAAAGCTGTGAAAGCTCTTTGAAATTCACCTTTACAAGATATGTCTATTAAAAAGGATACTGGCAATTCCTGCTGAGTATGTTACTATGTTACTCAGCTTCCTGGAAGGTGAAACTTTACATCTCAATCAAGGTTCCTCTTCTAATCAATAGAGATTTCTAGGGAACAGTCAGAACTTGACACTGTCACAGAAATCCTTGTTTTGAGAGGAGGGAGTCATATTTAATCTATTATTTGATGCAATTGACTGCCTTCCTTCTACTTTTCATTTGTATGTGGACTGTCCTTCAGAGTCTGTTTTTATTAACCAAAGTATTATGTATAAATTTGGGAACAGAATGCCTTTGACTCATAACGATCCTCATGCACAGCTCATGAATAAAAGGGCTTTTGTTAGAAAATGAAAAATCTGAGGCAAAATAAAGAAATCCTAGATCCAATATTTCTTGCTCTAGGTTGCCATTCACAATGCAACATATGTAACATTTTGGGGCTTTAGGTTATTTTTCTCCCACAGGCAAAAGAAGTATTAGACACAATATTAAATGGCCTTTTCAAAGACATACAGAACATGCAGCAAAATACTTCTGAAGCTAAGGTCCTTTTAAGGTAAAATCTCTAGATCCTTATTTAATTAAAAGCCAATTAAGACTAGATATACATTAGACAACTAATTTTAGAAGCATTATAGAATAAGCAATTTTTAATCTCTATGGATAACAGCCAATAGTATACTAATATTAATATACCAAAAATAATATACTCTTACATATACTTTTTAGTAATATGCACTTAATTATAAAAATGGGTGGAATTATGCAATATGAATAGTTTCATGTTATTTTATGAAAATTATATAAAAGCATTAAAATAGTCTTAAAATTCTGAAACTTATCAATATGCCATTAAAAATAATCTCTACACTCACAGCTAATTCTATTATCTAATACTATGAACAAATTTCTTGTAGTTATCATTAGGTTTTGGGTCTTCTTATTGTTCCTATTAAGTAACTTTAGACACATGTTGGAGCCAAGGGTGAAAGTTCAGACAGCAGAAAAATTTTGCTGCACACTGCTACTAGAACAAAAGACAAAGAGCATGGTTTCTTTCAATGGGTAACTCAAATCACTCCACTTCTCAAAGACATCCAAAAGTTTTCCAATCTCTGTGTAGCATAAAATACCATATTTCATTATGCTGCTTTCAAGAATTGCCATGATTGCACCAGTAACTTTTTGTGTTTTTTTGCAAATAAAACACAGCTTAGGGGCACCTGAGTGGCTCAGTTGGTTAAGCATCTGCCTTTGGCTCAGGTCATGATCTTGGGGTTCTGGCATCCAGCCCCACATCATTGGGCTCCCTGCTTCTCCCCCTGCCTTTCTGCCCTCCCAACCCCAACCATGTATGCTCTCTCTCAAATAAATGAATAAAATCTTAAAACACACACACACACACCTTACTTCTTACATGTCCATCACAGGTTGGCATGGGGCTCTGTTCTTCACAGTCTCCTAGGAACTAGGTGGAATAAAAATTTTTAAAAACTCACCAACCCAGAATCCTTTATCCAGAGAAAATACCCTTTAACAACTTTTGCAATGACTAGGGCAGAGAAAAGGGGGTGGGTAGCTTTTTCTAAATTATCCCCAATTTTCCTAGTTGAGAATCTAGTGGGGTTCCTGGAAGAAAAGCCTGAAACCGTGTGAGCCTCCTTCCCCAATTATGACTGCAGCCCCAAGGAGGAGCACTTATTCATGCTAACCCACACTGAGCCTTCAGTAATTCATGAGAATTTCTAGTCCAATGTTCCTTGCAGGCCTGTATGGCCTCTGGAGGCTTCTGCTGCAGGTGAGCAACTGCCTTCAGTCTGTATCTCCCTGAAGGGTAGAAGTTTGACCTTCAAATTCAGTTCACTGATGGGTCCCATAAAGTCATTGATACTTAGTTTGTCAAGCTTTTTCTTGTCTAAGGACAAAAGTAATGACTCCTCAGGTTCTTTACATATCTGAGTTGAAACTGAAAGTCTTTCTGTTACAGCTGGTACATTTTTCAAAGAACTATTTTACATCTATTATAAAAATAATACAGTTGGATATCATTGAAAGTCCCCCTTTTCCAGGCCCTTGAAGTGTCCCTACCTGGTGGTTATCAATATGGTGTAAATCCATCTAAACTGGACTTGAACTTCATAATATTGGAGAATTTCAAGGCTCAGTCCTCAGGCCTCTTTTCTTCCCCATTTACCTTCCATCCCTCAATGATCTCATTCAGGCCTACAGCCTTAAATATTTTTATTTATGCTGACAACTTTCAAATTTTTATCCCCAGTCTAGACTTCTCTCTCAAATTCGGACTCATATATCCAACTGGTAACTTGCCTCTCCACTTGGCTAATGGAATTCTCACACTTTAGTTTTACCATCTGATCATGTCCCACCCCCAGAAACGTCCTTTCAAATGAAAGTCCATCTTTCCAGTTACTCAGGCTAAATGCCTTGGTATTATTCTTAACAATTCCCTTTCCTTTACACTGTACATTCAATCTCTCAAAAATCAGGTTAGCTCTACTTTCAAAAGAAATGTAGAATCTGACCACTTCTTCCAATTTCCACTGCTAACACCCAAGTCTGAGTTACCATCATCTCCTGCCTAGATTGGTTCAATAGTCTCTTAATAGATCTCTTTGCTTCTATTTATGTTTCCTCTCTCCCTCTATGTTTCCTCTTTCCCTCTCCCTCCTGTTGGATATTCCTTAACACACCAGAGTGATACATTTAAAATATAGGTTGATCAAGTTACTCTTCAGCTCAAACTTCTGCAATGACTATTTTACCACATGTACAAGCCAAATCCTATCTTTTGGCTGTTCAGTAAAATGGCCACTAGCCACCTGTGGGCTAAGACTTAAAACGTGGCTAGTCCAAATTGAGGTGTGCTTTAGGTAAGAAATATGCACCATATTGCAAAGCTTTAGTACAGAATATTAAATATCACATTAATATAATGATTACATATTAAAATAATATTTTAAAAAATACTGTCCTAAATACAATATATTACTATTACTATCAATTTCATGTTTCTTTTCCCTTTTTTTTTCAACAGGACCACTGAAAACTTTAAATTGTATCCAAAGTTTCCATTGTATTTGTTTTGAACAGTCCTACTCTATATAATCCAGACTCCAATTTAACTTCCCAATCTCCTTTCATCTATTTTTCCCCTCACTTCCCCCACACTGACTGTACCAGGTTTCTGAGTGTTCTTTGAACACCAGGCATGTTTCCACCTTAAGGCATGTGTTTTAGCTGTTGCTCTTCCCTCTACGCAGAGCACACTTTCCTCTTAGTGTTTTCAGCTTTTCAGGTCTTTGTTCATTTCCCACCCTCTCCATGAGGAGACTCCAAGACTACACTATTTAAAATTACCTCTACCATTCCCATAAGGATACCAAATCTCATTTATTGCTTTTTCCTTTTTTCCCATGCATTATCACCTCCTAAGATATTAAATTATTTACTTATTCATGATATGTATTTTTTTGTTGTCTGTCTCCCTTCCAAAATGCAAGGCTCACAAGGGCAGGGATCTTTGTCTGCTTGATTCACTGCTGTATCCAGTGCCCAGCTCATTAATGAAGGTCCCATAAATGTTTCTTATTTGATTACACATACTTTTTAAATAAAGTCATAGTATACATATTATTCACCAAATCACTTTTCTTTCCACTGCACAAGCTGTTAGTGTAAATAAAAATAGATGAGCTTCAATCTTTTTAAGTATCCCAGGGTAATGATAAAATAAAATTTAACAATTCTTTTGGAGGTTTTTAATGTCACTGTCATTTTTTTCACTTTTATAAACAATACAGTATAAGCCATTTGTAGACTACATTCCTAGATATGGAAAGGCTGGTTCAAAGGCCATGTGGGTTTTAAATTTTAAGGTGTTGCAAAACTGCTTGCCTAGAAAGTTGTACCAATATCTGTTCCTATATACCATCAACTAATCTCCTACCCAAAATTGCCTAGATTAGAATTGCTACTCACTCTTCTGCCCACGTGTACAGCTAATATGCCATTTTAATTTCCACCTGTAAGTTGCTGCTTAAAGCATTATCACTTTTTACCATCTCCCCACAACCCCACCCCCAGATCCACAAACTCCCAAGACCCCACCCATTCTCTTCCATTCATATACATAACATCCCTCATTTAAGGCTAGGAAAATTCCAACCTGTTCTGAGAAAACTGGCAAATCTCCTCCTCACCAGTTTGGACTACTATCTTAGCCAAACTATGAAGTTCCATTACCTAGGTTCAAATTCCTGCTGTATTGTTAAACTCCGTGATCTCGTATTTTTTAGTTAATCTATGTCCCAATTTTTCTCATTAGTAAAACAGTAATCAACAGTGTTTTCCACTAAATTTGTAATGATGATTACCTGAATTACCACATATGAAGCATTTAGGCTTGTGTATTTACCGTGTGTGAATCCTAAATGCACTCATTTTAAATATAACACACTTGACACACATTATCACTTTCATTTGCACATTTTTTAAAGATTTTATTTATTTATTCATGAGAGACATACATAGAGAGAGAGAGGCAGAGACACAGGCAGAGGAAGAAGCAGGCTCCATGCAGGGAACCCAACGTGGGACTCGATCCCGGGTCTCCAGAACCAAGCCCTGGGCTGAAGGCAGCACTAACCCCCTGAGCCACCCGGGTTTCCCTCATGACACATTTTTTTAAAGTGCTCAGATAATAGCAAATTTGTCAAGGATAGGCATTACTCCTTTTAATTAAATGCCTCTTAGTACCTAACACTGTTCATTTTACAAAGAAAAGAATTAATGCATATCTGTTGATCAAGCGACTGACTTACGCTATTTTTGAGTCTTGCCATAAGGACATGCTAAGGACAATGCCTTAAGAACGTTTGTTAGGTAGGAAATATTGACACCTTTCATACCTGATCAAGTTCCTAAGTAGTTAGTGAGACTTTTCCTATGGAAATATAGGAATTCTGAGGTTTTACCCAGCAAAAAAAGCAACACAATATGAAATTCTTCATTGCTGGGACATCTCTCCCATTCTCTTTCACTGTAATTGCCATTGCAGTTGCTTGTCAATGCCAACTCCACAGCACCTTGCCTCAGTTCCTTAATATTTTGGAATGAATCCTAGTCCTAATGAAACTGTTAGGGATGTTGTGTGCATCCCAGGTCAATGGGCTTTTCTGGACACCACTATTTTAAATCTAGCTCTATTTCAAATATTCACTGAGATTTTAGGCTAAAACTTGATGCTTTGAAAAAAGACACTCTGCCAACTGCACTAACACATTTAGCCATACACATCTCATTAAAGTCAATGAAAAATGTGCTACAAAAATCTCTATTCACGGCACATTCTCCCCTCACTACGTACATGTCATTCCTATTTATACTGAGTCAATGGAGAGAAGCAAAGACCTTTAAATATTTCTCTTTTAGTCATCCACTCAGATTAGTAGTTTTATAAAAAGCCTTCTCTGTGACTTTGGACTAAATATGAGGCAATATACTGCAGTTAACATCATCTGGGTTGAGCTCACACACAGTAATGTCACCATTTCTCCTTGGCAGAACTGCCACCAAAGTGGAATTTCAGCCAACTGCCCTTTGAAATTATAACAGTTGAAAAAAGACTAGTCAGTTGTATGGTCTGTTCTATATACCCTGGGAACCTCTATGTAAGTTTAAAGAACTCCCCATAAAATGGTAAAAGATGTTTCTCAAGTATTAACTCATGTAGCAACCACGTGAGGTGATACACAGGCTTATTAAGCCACTATGTAATATGTACTATTTGAACAGGGCTGAGACACACAACATCTCACAGCCCTGAGATTATACTGTTATCATTTAAGGGGGGGGAGGATATACTGTTAGAAAATATAACACTATGGAAAGATGTCTTAATTAATTGCACAAAAAAAAAAAAAAGCAACACATGCTGTGAGAGTCCTCAGGAAGCAGAGGGCAATTTGGCCTGAAGTATTTGGGCAAAGTATCAAAAAGGAGGGAGGAGATCATCTTGCTGGCCATTGAGGACTGGTGGAGACAAAAATAATTAAGAAGACAAAGTCCACTACTCAAGTAATAGAAGTGCAGCTATATAAAAGAGATGATGAAAGAAAAAGGGTAACAATGACATTTGTTGTTTGGATGTGGAGACAAAAATCAATAATTTTGGAAGTGATTAAGAAGAAAATTGATTGCTCAATTGACCCAGATAAGGAAGCAGGGGATAGAGGTACTTTGGAGGGTTAAAAACGTTTATTGTGAAACATGATTAACCATAAAACAGATGGAACTTATTTTCATAATGCTCCATTTTTCAATCTACTTGCTATTAATAACAAATTTGGTACTAACCAAAAGGCTCCTCCCTTCCTCCCTCTCTGTTTTTAACCAAAATTTTGATGTGAAACCTCTTAAGTGTCTATCCTTTATGTATGCTCATTTAAATCACCTTAGTTCAGGAGTTCTTAATCAGGGCAATTTTGTTGCCAAAGGGATATTCATCAATGTCTGGTAACATTTCAGGCTGTCACAACTGGAGAGGGCACTGTTACCTGCATACAATGTACAGAGGCCAGGGATACTATTTAACATCCCACAATGCACAGGACCATCACCCACAAGAAAGAATTATCTGTCCCAATATGTTAATAATGCCAAGGTTGAGAAATCCTATACTAGTACAAGCTACCATCATCTCTTTCATCAGTTCAATCGATTCCTCCCGGGGTTGCCTTCCTTGTCTCACTGCAATCTTCTCTCCATAAAACACCCAAAGTATTCTTTAAAAGGTAAATCTGACCGTGTATCTTCTTTACTGATTTTTTTTTTTTGGTTTGCAATTGCTCTTTGGATAAAAACCAAATTTTTCAAAATGGTCTACAAGACTGAACCAGACCCTATATATATGTACAGCCTCAACTATTGCCACCATTTTTCTTACTCTCTTCAGTGCCACTTCTTTTCCAAAATTGCTACACTCTTTCCTATTCAAAGGGCCTTTACACTGCTGTTTCCTTCAGCCTGGTATGCCTTCACCTCATTAATTCCTTCTCAACCTTCAAGTGACACTTTAGCCTTTACTGAATCCACTAAACCCACAGACTTCCTGTTAGAAATGTTTGTAGCAACCTTTACTTTTCCTCCACAGAATTTATCAAAATGTATTAACACGTGTCTTTGTTTGGATTTCCCAGAACACGTACTGGGACTATCTGAGTCCAAGTACTCAATTTGGGAAGTGATCCCAGGAAACACTGTTTGGGATTGAAAGTCAATAAAGGGTATCCTAGCAAGTAAGTTACCACCATGGGCAAGTGGAACCTAATTTCACTAGATAATTTAGACAGAAAGTAAAGAAAACATCTCAAAAACCATCCCAAATGAGGGGCAAGGAAGCTAGGGTATTTATCCACCACTCCTCATACACCACTGCTTGAGGATTGCTTCCACAGGGATGAATGCCTCAGCTTGTAGAGCTTCCCTTGTAAATGGTCCAAGTATGATCTCACTTCCAGAAATAAAAGCCCTCAGGCAGATACATACAGGCATTAAATGTAAACCTCCTTTACTTCACAAAGTACGAAGGGCAAATGGATGGGCACTGAAAGATCTGCCACACTGTATATTTAGTAATTATTTAATGAATGTTCATCTTCCCAACTGAACTTCGCAAAATATATTTGGTTTATTGCTAACCAATTATATACATTAAGGCTAGCACAATTTTTTTTTGTTTTTTAAAGATTTTATTTATTTATTAGAGAAAGATAGAGGCAGAGACACAGGCAGAGGGAGAAGCAGGCTCCATGCAGGGAGCCCAACATGGGACTCGATCCCCGGTCTCCAGGATCACCCCCTGGGCTGAAGGCGGCGACAAACCGCTAAGCCACTGGGGCTGCCCACAATATTTTGAACAAATATAATACTTCATTAATATTTGCAGATGAGAAAAATATTTGCAGATGAGTATATTATTTTATCAAGTGAATTGTTTAACTTTCGCTTGTATTATCAATCCTGGTTTTGACCTCCAAAATCTTACAACCAAATTTTTTAATATGATGCATTGTTTAAAACAGTTGACAGACATTGTATATACATTATGATGACTATTATCAAAATGACATAAAATACCAAGTGTTGGCAAGGATTTGGAAGAACTAGAATCCTCATGCATTGCTGGTGATAAAGTAAAATGGTGCAGGTGCAGCTACTAGGAAAAACAAGATGGCACATTACAGAACATTGAAAATGTTTACCATGAAAGCTGGCCATTTCAAGATCTTTTGTTGGCTGTGAAGAAACCCATGTCTCATGATTTCATTCATTTTTTTTACAACATGGATATTATTTATGAGAGGGACATAAAGAACTTTAGACTCATCCTTTAAATTAAAAGATACAGAGTAAGCATGGGACACCTGCTATGAGGAAAGGTGTGTCTAGGATGACCATGGTTATTTAGTGAATTATTAAAGCATTTCTGCCATGTGGTACTTAAGTGAGCTAAACATACACAACTCTGAAATATACTGCAGTAAAAGGACAAGATAAAAATAGGAAATAAATTTGAAAACTAATTGTATAAATAGAGTACTGGGATTAACAACTCAATCTACAGAATTAAACTATAATATTTTGGTTTTTTTATTCCATTCAGAAAATAGGATACCATTTAAGTATTTAAGAGAAGTGTTGGTGATAGAAGTATGTTCAATTTAGGAATGATTGACATCCAAACAGTGACAATTTACTCTAAAATCTGGAATAGGGTTTCCACTTTTTTTAACCTTTTGACCCCTTGACCCATTTTTTTCCTAACCCCATTCCCTACCTCTGGCAACCACCAATCTGTTCTCTGTAACTATCAACTTTTTGGGGACTTTTAGGTGGGATTTTTTTTTGTTTTAGGTTCTACACATAAAAGAAATCATACAATATTTGTCTTTCTGTGTATGACAGCACAATGTCCTTGAAGTCCATTCATGATGCTGGAAATGCTGAGATTTCATCCTTTACAACTGAATAATATTCCATTGTATACATCTACCACAATTTCTTCACCCATTCATCCACAGATGGACACTTAGGTTGTTTCCCTATCTTGGCTATTGTAAATAATGCTGTAATGAACATGGGAGTGCATTTATCTTTTTGGCTTAGTGCTTTCATTTTCTCCAAATACCAAGTGGAATTGATGATTGCATGGCAGCTCTATTTTTGACCCTTTGGGCAACTTCCACACTGTCTTCCACATTGGCTACCAATTTACATCCCCACTAATGGTACACAATGGTTCCCTCTTCACATCCTAGCCAGCACTTATTATTGTCTATTTGATAACAGCCATTGTAACAGGTGTGATGTAAACTCACTGTGGTTTTGATGTGCATTTTCCTGACGATTAATGATGTTGAGCATCTTCTCATGTACATACTGACCATCTATATGTCTTCCTTGGGAAAATGTCTATTCTGATCATCTGCTCATTTTTCTAAAAGATTTTAAGTAATCCCTATACCCAACAGGGGACTTAAAATCAAAACTCCAAGACTAAGAGTCACATGCTCTACCAACTGACCAGCCAGGCACCCCATCTGGCCCATTTTTTAAATTGGATTGCTTTTCTTTTTGCTATTGAGTCATATGATTTCTTTATATATTTTGAATATTAGCCTCTAATCAGATTTATGATTTATAAATATCTTTCTCCCATTTAGTAGGTTGCCTTTTCATATTGTTGATGGTTGTCCTTGATTTGTAGAGGCCTTTTATTTTTTTAAGATAGATTTATTTATTTATTTATTTATTTATTTATTTATTTATTTATTTATGATAGAGAGAGAGAGAGAAAGATAGAGAGAGGCAAAGACACAGGAGGAGGGAGAAGCAGGCTCCATGCCAGGAGCCCGACGTGGGACTCGATCCCGGGACTCCAGGATCGCGCCCTGGGCCAAAGGCAGGCACCAAACCTCTGAGCTACCCAGGGATCCCCTGCAGAGGCTTTTTAGTAATATGGAGCCTTTAGTTAGACTCAACAAGAAGAAAAGAGAGAGGATTCAAAATAAAAATCAAAGAGGAGGCATTACAACTTATATCACAAAAACACAAAGGATCAAAAGAGACTGCCATGAACAATTACATACCAACAAATTGGAAAACCTACAAGAAGTGGATGCATTCTTAGAAACATAAAACCCACTAAGATTGAAAAATAATGAAATAGAATATCTAAACAGACCAATTACTAGTAAGAAAACTGAAGCAGTAATCAAAAACTTCCCACCAGACAGCTTCACTGGTGAATTCTACTAAGCACTCAAAGAACAATTAATACCTATCATTCTCAAACTCTTCCAAAAAGATAGAGGAGGAGGGAACTCTTCCAGACTGATTTTATAAGGACAGCATTATCCTGATACCAAAGCCAAACAAGGATGCCAAAGGAAAAGAAAATTACAGGCCAATATCCCTGATAAACATAGATGCAAAAATCTTTAACAAAATATTAGCAAAACCAATTCAACAATTCATTAAAGAATCATATACCAGGGCACCTGGGTAGCTCAGTAGTTAGTGTAGTAGTGAGTAGTAGTAGTGTCTGCCTACTACTAGTAGAGTAGTAGTGAGTGTCTGCCTTTGGCTCAGATCATGATCCAGGGCTCTGTGATCAAGTCCCACATCAAGCTCCCCACAGGCAGTCTGCTTCTCCCTCTGCCTAAATCTGTGCTTCTCTCTCTGTGCCTCTCATGAATAAATAAAATCTTAAAAAAAAGAATCATATACCATGACCAAGCAGGATTTATTCCAGGGATGTAAGCATAGTTTAATATCCACATATCAATGTGATACACCACATTAACAAAACCAGGGACAAAAATGATATGATCATCTCAGTAGATGAAGAAAAACCATTTGACAAAATTCAACATTCATTCATAATACAAACTCTCAACAAAGTGGGTATAGAGGGAGCATACTACAACATCATAAAGGCAAAGCCATATATATGACAAGCTCACATCTAACTGCATACTCAATGGTGAAAAGCTGAAAGTCTTTCCTCTTCAATCAGGAATAAGACAAGGATATCCACTCTCCCCACTTTTATTCAATACAGTACTGGAAGTCCTAGCCAAGCAAGTAGGCAAGAAAAAAGAAATAAAGGGCATCCGAAATGGAAAGGAAGAAGTAAAACTGTCACTATATGCAGACGACATAATATTATAATAGGAAACCCTCAAAACTCCATCAAAAAGCTGTTAGAACACTCTGGGAAACGAATAAGGGATGGTGGAAAGGGAGGTGGGCGGGGGGTGGGGGTGACTGGGTGACAGGCACTGAGGGGGGCACTTGATGCGATAAGCACTGGGTGTTATGCTATATGTTGGGAAATTGAACTCCCATAAAAAAAAAAAGCTGTTAGAACAAATGAATTCAGTAAAATTGTGAGATACTAAATCAATACACAAATATCTGTTGCATTCCTATATGCTAATAATGACGTAGCAGGAAGAAATGAAGAAAACAATCCCATTTATAATTGTAACCAAGAAAAATAAAGTTCTTGTTAATGAATTTAGTCAAGGGGGTAAAAGACCTATATATCAAAAACTTAATGTAAAACATTAAAGAAATTGAAGAAGATACAAACTAATGGAAAGAGATTTCATGCTCATGGATTAGAAGCATCAATACTGTTAAAACCTCCATATGTTACCCAAAGCAAACTAGACATTCAATGCAATCCCTATCAAAACGCCAACAGCTGGGACACCTAGGTGGCTCTGCAGTTGAGCATCTGTCTTCGGCTCAGGTTGTGATTCCAGGGTCCAGGCCCAAATCGGACTCCCCGCAGGAAGCCCGCTTCTCCCTCTCCCTCTGTCTCTGCCTCCCTCCGTGTGTCTCTCATGAATTCATAAAATCTTTTTTTTTTAATGCCAACAGTATTTTTCAAAGAAACAGAACAAATACTTCTAAAATTTGTATGGAACCACATAAAACCTTGAATAGCCCAAGCAATCTTAAGAAAGAAGAAAAAAGGTGGAGGCATCATACTTTAAGTTCAAATGACACTGTAGTGATACAATAATTAAAACTGTATAGTATTGCTGCTACTCAGCCATAAAGAAGAATGAAATCTTGCCATTTGCAACAACATGTATGGACCCAGAAGGTAAAATGCTAAGGGAAATAAGCCAGAGAAAAACAAACACCATATGATTTCACTCATATGTGGAATTTAAGAAACAAAGAAACAAAAGAACACTTAGAGAACCAACTGGCAGCTGCTGGAGGGGAAGCAGATAGGGGTAAAACAGGTGAAGGAGATTAGGAGTATACTCATTATGAACACTGAGCAGTGTATATAATTGCTGAATATATACTATATGCCCAAAAGTAATATAACACTGAATGTTAATTATACTTGAATTTAAAGAATATAGTATTGCCATAAAAACAGACACACAGATTAATGCAACAAGATAGAGAGCCCCAAAATAAACCCATACATATATGGTCAATTAACTTACAACAAAGGAGCCAAGAATATACAATGGGGAAAGTACAGTCTCTGCAATAAGTAATGGTAGGAAAATTAGACAGCCACATGCTAAAGAATAAAACTCAACCATTATCTTATACCATTCATAAAAATTAACTTACAATGTATGAACTTTATCTGGATCCCATTTCAATAAACTGTAAATTAAAGAAATTTTAAAACATTTGGGGAAATGTGAACATTGACAGAATAATGAGTAGTATTAATGAATTACTAATTTTAGATATGAGAATGGGATTACTGTAAATTTTTTAATCCTTATCTTCTAGAGGTGCATACCAAAATACATATAAAATGATCTGTTAATAAGGATCTGTTAAAAAGTTATCTATTGATGGGGTAGAAGTTTGATGAAATAAGACTAGCAGATAACTGCTGAAGCTGGTTATACTATTCTCTCTACTTCTGTGTTTCCATATAAAAAGATTTTGAAAGAGGCAAGAGGATAATTTAACAAAATGGACAAACTGCATGGTATGGACCTTATGTGCAACCTAATCCAACCAAACCATTAAAAAATGTGTATAATGAATATTACTGAGCCATCAAAAAGAATGAAATCTTGCTATAATAATTATTTTAGGATACCCCATTATAAACTCTATTTCCTACTTCTACTACTAGATAAGACTTTACAACCCCCACTACCCACTGCTTATAGTCCCTGAAGCATATCAAAACTTGAATGGACAGAAAAGCAAGCAAGCAAGCTAAGTACAGAAGATGGGATATAAGGAGGGAGGTTATAATGAAAATAGAAATTGGAGAAAAGCTACTGGTAGTGACACTTATTGATAGTAGTAGACAGAGACAAGACTCCAGAAGTCCCCAATCTTTTCTTATGAAAAGAGTAGCAAACTGATTTACTTTAGAACAGACAAGGTGATTTTGATATTTGCTCTAATTCGTGGGGAAGCTGTGGTTGCCTAATAACAGAAAGCAGAGTACTGACAAAGGCATTTTAATTTATCAGCCACAGTTATAACTCATTTTAGAGTGAGAGCTGCTCTGATGGTTAAAAATCATATACTCTTGGGGGCAATAGATACAAAGAAAAGAACTGCATATCCCCTATAAACCCTCTACTATCAGTCTCCTATCCCAGGATCTACATTTGTACAGTAGAAACTTTTCAAGAGAAGTTACAACAATCCCACAAACATTGCAAAACTAGGATTTTCTCTGAAACTGTCATCTTTACCAAAACCTTTATCATCATCATCGTGGCTAACATTTACTGAACACTTACCATATGCTATTTTCATATAGGTTAGCTCCTGAAATATTTAAATTGACTTTGTGAGGCAGGTATTATCATTAACCTCCGAGGAAACTGGTCTTATTTTTTTAATAGTAAATTTATTTTTTATTGGTGTTCAATTTGCCAATATACAGAATAATACCCAGTGCTCATCCCGTCAAGTGCCCCCCTCAGTGCCCGTCACCCATTCACCCCCACACCCCGCCCTCCTCCCCTTCCACCACCCCTAGTTCGTTTCCCAGAGTTAGGAGTCTTCATGTTCTGTCTCCCTTTCTGATATTTCCTACCCATTTCTTCTCCCTTCCCTTCTATTCCCTTTCACTATTATTTATATTCCCCAAATGAATGAGACCATATAATGTTTGTCCTTCTCCGACTGACTTATTTCACTCAGCATAATACCCTCCAGTTCCATCCACGTTGAAGCAAATGGTGGGTATTTGTCATTTCTAATGGCTGAGTAATATTCCATTGTATACATAAACCACATCTTCTTTAACTGGTCTTAAAGTGTGTTAACTTGCCTTAGGGCACACAGGTAGAAAGTGTGACTCTTCAGCTTGCTTTCCTAAGAGCTTCATCTTAGGAGATACCTTGAAAGTTAACCAGCTAAACTGAATCTAAGTGTGTACAGGTACCCAAAGTTCAGCTTATCTGACATAGGGGCAAGAGAATTAGGCATAAAGAGGAGACTCCAGGCTGATCAAATGAAATCTGCACTCTTATGATAAGAACAAAGTTATTAAGATAATTCAGATCAAATCAATAGTAGCTTTGAGTCTTAATTAGGTAAAAGATTGTTTAGGTCTCAATTCCATTTTCCAGAAAAAGAACTGCCTCCTGTGGCATATCAAAGCAAGAGCAATGCCTCCCTTACACACACATTTCACACATTCATATTTCAATCATTTTTATATTGTATAATTTTTCAAGCATACACCATGTTCCATGGATGTTAACTGAGTAGCTAGTCCAAGCACTGGAAACAGGTTCTAAATTAGGCAAAATCAATTCACTTTTAAACTAACCATATCCAGTTTAGTGTACACCTTAAGAGTCAGACTGGAGTTAAAACCAGAGCTTTCTAAGTTTCAGTAAATTACTCAATTTCTCTGGGCTTCAGTTTCCTTGTTCATAAAATAAGGATAGTGATAGTACCCACTTCGTAATAATAATGAGAGGATAAAACAAGCAACATACAAAGCACCTGTTAACTATATTGACAATTATCATAACTATATTACTTCATGACTATATAGGTTAGATATAAGCTTTAAACACCTCTCCTTAAATAGCTAACTTCTTCACCATCTCAACTTGTAGAATACTATACTCTTATTAGTAGTAAAAGATATCCCACAGAATCAAACAGTATTTTTTTAAATCTCCCATACTCCATTTCATTCCAATTTTAGTATATATGAAGGGAGCACCATACTCTTCATATCTATTTTTTTCTACTTCTGCAACTGAATTAAGAGACTCATCATATCTAAAAAAATATTTAAAATTTTTCAAACTAGTTGAGCTTGGCAATTAATTTGTTATTATTAATTGCCTTTTCATTAATGAAATAGAAAAAGCAGATCTCATGGGATATCCAGCCTTCCATGTCAGGTTTCTTAAGATCTCAGAAAGCAGAGTTTCTATTGGTACAGCTGCTTCAGACTCCTAAAATAATTGACGAAGGGTGATAGAGGTAAGGTATGATGACTATGACAGAGTTTTAACCATCTATTTTTAACTACCCTTTCTTAAAATCATTTTAAGGTTCTGACTCCCAGTCCAGCAATGAAGGTCTTTTGTTGTCTTCTAAACATTCATCTGTCACTCTGTTCATCATTTACATATGGTTCATCGACAGTTGATGGCAACTTTACCCATCATTGCATATGGTCCATTAACAGTCGACAGCTGTCAGTAAGACAAGACTACTCAAGCCCTTCTCCAACCATAAAGCTTTGACTAACAGAGAGAAGAGTCTGAACCAACCACCTGCTGAGGCCATCTTAATCTTGCACTAATTAACTTCTTTGGCTTGAGTCCTCTGCTACAAGAGAGAGGATACAGTTGAAAGGAAATGTTTGGATGAAATGTCTGTCAGAGTAAATCTAGTTATGCTTTTAAGAAATATCATCCACATCCATATGTATCAGCTCATTTATTTCAAAATATGTTTTCACCACTCTTTAGATATGCTTTTATTGGGGTAACAATTTACAAACCACCTCTCATTTTGGTAAAACTTAGAAAACCTAATGCCCAAATTTAAAATGGCAGCCAACACACTTACTGAACACCTACTTTGTATGTAACACTTTGCTGAGTGTGTTGAAGGTTTATTTTACACAACCAAAAAAACAAAAGGCATACTTTTTAAATGATTAAATGGAGTACAAAGTATACTATATCAGGTTAGTTTTCAGTTAGTTGTGAGAGTGAGATAGGTAATTTTTTTTTAGATTTTATTTATTTATTCATGAGAGACAGAGAGAGAGAGGCAGAGACACAGGCATAGGGAAAAGCGGGCTCCTAGCAGGGAGCCTGATGTGGGGCTAGATCCCAGGACTCCAAGACTACGCCCTGAGCTTAAGGCAAAGTCTCAAGCACTGAGCCACCCAGGCGTCCTGAGATAGGTAATTTCTAATGGAACCCAAGCAGGAACTCATTCTCTGGCTCAAGGTATTACATGATCTATTTAACATGGACTATCTGTGGCCTGCGTATTTATGCATAAAATCTTAAGATGGGAAAATGACACAATAGATTATACTCAAGAGACATCAGACCATTAAAATGGGAGTGAAACAGAATTTGGTCAATGCTTGAAAGCATAAACTCACTGGATAGAAAAGGTGAGGATAAAATTTGTATTCTGAGATTCCTAATGAACTCTAATTTTTGTGCTTGAACTTATTTCTATACAGTATTCGGTTTTACATGACAGGAAAGCCTTTCCTTTATCTACATGGCTTATGTTTACTTATGTTTCTGTTTTTGTAATTCAAATATATGAGATTCTCACAAACTGTTATTTACACAAACTTGGATTTATTTCTGTATGGTGTTTTAATAGTTCTGCATGACAGAGTTCTTTATCTCAATGACTAAATCTATTTCAAATCTATGTCTCTGCTGAACATATATGCCTATAAAGTATTATACATATAATTTATGATGATAAAAGAGGCAGAGTATCTTTTAAAAATTGTTTTCCAATGGTAATTTTTCATAGTTTTTTGCATAATGCAAAAAAGCACTAAAATGAATCCTTCTGATCATGCTGATTATGTTTATTTAAATGAATTTATCACAAATAATCTAGCAAATTACTATTAAATCAAAATAGTGATTATAACACTTAACTTACACATGTTGTATTTATTGTGATTAAATCCTGAATACCTCTTGTGCGGTCAAGGTGAGAGCTCAGGGGAGAGGTTTGTTTACCTGCAAAATGTCATGGTATCCATTTTAAGTAATTTGGTAGGTTTTTACCTATGAAGTGATTCACCTTTTCCATTAAAATGAGTTTTCAAATCCCTGTCCCATTGCCATAACTCAGAGAAGAAAGATGTTGGTTAGAAGCTCAGAGCAGGGATGCCAATCATAGCAAGAAAAAACACAACTCAGAGCCTTTGGTTAGTGAGACAGAGTTGAAGATATGATTACCACATTGAGGTTAATGCCAACTCTCCTTCAACTTTATTCAAAATTGGCTAAATTCAGTCTACACAACTATTTCTACTCATATTCTTTCTCTTTCTCTCCCCCACTCCCTTTTTCTTTCTCTCCATAAGCTATGGGCTTTTGTTCTAGCAGAAGCTAATCTGAAATAGCTGGGTTATACAAGAAACTGGACAACCTGCTGTCATGTTTAAGAACTAGAAAAGGCTTTGGCAATCACTGGGTTCAACTTCCTAATTTTGTATCAAAGGAAACTAAGCCACAGCACTGTTTAGTTGGTAAGTGCCAGAAATCCATGAGTGACAGAGCCATCAGGAGACTTCAGGCTTTTGTGCTTTCTGGTCCTGTTGCTATCATCACAAATGAATGCTTCATCTCTAGAAATCAGTGATCAAGTCAAAATAGCACTGCTGCCACCATCACCACTGCCGGAACCACCACCACTACTCCATACACACACTCCTTTCATAGCTCCAAAAAATAGGAGGTACTTAATATTTATAAATATATTACAACTTCTCCACATCTTTATATGGAGATATTTTTATCTATAAAATAGAGATCACCTTTAATAAATATCCTCAGTTTAATTCTGAGTGAAAACAATGAATTATGTTTTAAATTGAACTACCACAAGGGCTCTTGGGGAGCTCAGTTGGTCAACTACCCAACTCTGGATTTCGGCTCAGGTCAAAATCTCAGGGTCGTGAGTTCAAGCCCCCCAGTCAGGCTCCATGCTTAGCATGGAGTTGGCTTGAGATTCTCTCTCTTCTTCCTCTGTCTGTTCCCCTTCTATCCCCCTTCAATCAATTAATCAATAAATCAATAAATCTACCACAACTGTCCCTCCATATAGAGAAAACTCAGAAGTTACCTCTATTTTAAATTATTTTTTAAAAATCCTAAGCTATCCAATACTTACATATTTTTAATATTAAAAGATTATATCTTCTAGAAAGTCTAGAAGATATAAAATCTAAGAGACAAGACCTTCTTAAATGAGACCATAGATCTAGAAAACAGATTTACTATACAAGAAATTTTAATGTCATTTAACGAAAAAAGGTCCACTAAACAAATTCAAAGCAAATGACAGATATGAAAAATCCTTTCAAATGCATAAGGTTAAATCTACAATATATAAGTGACAACACAACAGGAACAAATGGACAAGATATTTAAGTTGGATAATTTACAAAAGACCAACAAACTTATAAAAAGAAGTTCAATTGCCAAGTCAACAGGCCAATTCAAAGTAACAATGATTAATCACTCTACAACTATCTCATTAGCATAAATATAAACAAGTCTCTCACAATGCCTGCTTATGGAAATATAAGGAAATGTTCCTACATACTGGTCTTAACAGAAAATACTATACCTTTCTTTTAACATCTGGTGGGGCACCTGGATGGCTCAGACAGTTAAGCTTCTGCCTCTGGCTCAGGTCATGATCCCAGGGTCCTGGCATGGAGCCCCACATCCGGTTCCTGCTCACTGCTTCTCCCTCTTCCTCTGCCTGCCACTCCCCCTGCTTGTGAGCTCTCTCTCTCTCAAATAAATAAATAAAATCTTTAAGAATAAATAAATAAAAGCAATCTGGTTAAATAGGTGATGAGGATTAAGGAATACAATTGTGATGAGCACCAGGTGTTGTATCACTATCACTGAAATTAATATTACACTGTGTTAACTAACTGGAATTTAAATAAAAACTTAAAAAAATAAGAAACTGTCAACATCTATTTAAAATTTTTAAAGACTCATATCCTTTAACCAATCATTCTCACATTTTGGAATTTATTCCAAAATTTAAGGACATATATTTAAGGATGTTTATTGCAGCAACATTTGTAGTGCCAAAGCCTGGAAGTAATGTGCCTACAACAAATATGACACAAATTGTGTTGCTTCACCATGGAATATTATGTACCTATTAGCAATATAAATACATTAGGGTTAAGTCTGCTGACTTTTAGAGTCCCTTGAGTTATTACTTAATGAGTGAGAAAACCAAGATGAGGCAAAGCCACTATTGCATAATCCAATTTTTCTAAAAAGCAGTAAAATTGTAATTCTTAAATAAAAATTTAAGAGCATAGAGGGAAGAAATGGAGGGATACGTACTTCGTTATGAATATGTTCTGACTTTGTTGGGGGGGCACTGCAAGGGGTGGCTAATTTGCATGAAAGGGGAAAGGAACTGAGATGGAGGAGCCCAGCAGGAAACAAGGAAAAGGAAAAAGAACGTTGTAACTAAAGTCATGTATTTATGTAAAATTATATACCTATTAAGAAATTAAACAAAATATTTTGGTTAAATTTTAAAATAGCTTCCAATGAAAATCATACTACCATTTTTGTCATAGACTTTAAAGTATTGTTAAACTCTTTAGAATATTTAATCAAATTATTTGTAGCACTACCATTTATTGAGGGCCATAAAATGTATTAAACACTATACACACACACACACACACACACATTGCTAGTGTGTTTTTAACAGTGTTTAATTTGAGGACCAATAAATTCCCTAAGTTATATCTAACTTCATGGCCGGGTCAATGTTCAGCTTATATATGTAAATGCCATTAAAGGAGGGTCCTTTTGATTTACTCTTGATTTCTCAGCTTTCCATCATTGCTTGCACAGAGTAAACAGCAAATAGTTGCTGAGTTTGTGGAATGAATGACTATATGTGATTATTCTTACGTACCATTACAAATCAGACTTTTGAAGATGATTAAGTTACATATGGTTTAGTTTGAATTTTCATAATCCTGGATTTTTTTTATATTCCTAAACCAAAAATGACAAATAGAAAACAAACAAAAACCTAAAAATTTGAAAAATTTGAAGATTCCAACTTACAGGGCAAAGTTAGCACCCTACAGTGTAAGTGTTTTATATATTTAAAAGCAGAGCCATGTGGTATAATTTACAGTGGATTACTGTCAAGGATAAAAATATGGGTTAGGCAGTCAGACTGCCAGGATTCTAATTCTTATCCCTCCACTTAATAACTATGACCTTGGGGAAGTTCCCTGTGCCCCCCTGTATAAAATACTTCGAGACTCATATGAGGCATTATAGACATACAGAACTCCCAACACAGGGTCTAGCATGTGGCAAAAGCTTAATAAAGTGTTGCCCAATACTATTAATAATGAAGCAAAAAGTAAAGATAGTAACAATAGAGTCTTTATCATCTGTTTCCCAATTGACAATGGCTTTTATGTTATGGGAAAGAACACTGTGCCAGGGTTCATATGGAGTACCTCAGTTAATCAACAGACATCTCAATGGCAGAGCTGAATACTGGGGCCAAAACTGAGTTCACATTAGAACTAGCCCAAGAACTCAAGAGACACACAAGTGGAAGCCAAGTTAAAAAAAACCTAACATTATATGTTCTCATTCATTTGGGGAATATAAATAATAGTGAAAGGGAATATAAGGGAAGGAAGAAGAAATGTGTGGGAAATATCAGAAAGGGAGACAGAACATAAAGACTCCTAACTCTGGGAAACGAACTAGGGGTGGTAGAAGGGGAGGAGGGCGGGGGGTGGGAGTGAATGGGTGACGGGCACTGGGGGTTATTCTGTATGTTGGTAAATTGAACACCAATAAAAAATAAATTTAAAAACAAAAAAACCCTAACAGGAATGCACAGACAAGCATACACCAAAAATCAGGATGAAACAGTGGTTTAAAACCAGGCAGACCAAAAGTAGAATCCAGTAAGCAGGATACCCAGAGAACTCAGAACTGAAGAAAATCAAAACAGTGAGCTACAATACCTGGGAGAACTGACTCTTGATGGAAATCTTGGATTAATGAGAAAGTTCCTTGCCTTTTGCCTTCTAGCCAGCAAGACAGTCTTAATCAGCCAATTAAACCAGGATGTGGGTATTCCTGAATTAGTTAAGAAGTACAGGAATGAAATGAAGTATACTAAAAAGTCCCATAATATGAGTAACAAGTAACAATACTTTTAGTAATTGCATACCTATTTTATGTTAATTTTTTTTGTTTTTTGAATTGTCCAAATAAGGTACACCTGTACCCTCCATTAATCTTAGATAATTAGCACAATTTTCATCAACTGCAGTGAATTCTTCAGACTCCAATTAATATGCTAAAAGCTCCTCAGTTCACACTGTCTATGTGTTGACCTGTGAAATCTTCATATTTTTTAAATTAGAAGTTGGCTTAGGAAGCAATAACCTCATGCCTGCCTGGTAGATTGGGCCAGAGTGAGTAATATGTTAAGTCAATTTTCAGTGGAACAAAACAAGAGTGGTTCTTAATTTATGAAATTAAAATACCTAGTCAGTCTCATTGAAAAGGAACATTATCAAAACTCCTGAGGCCTGAGAAGAAAGGACAAAGTCCAATAAAAGCATATACTGTAGGACTGAAACAAAGATGCTGCTTGGCGGTGGCCTATATGAGAAGGCAAGTGCAGCTAGGGAGAATGTTCTCTGGTTTCCTGGGTAACAGGAGTCAAAGACTACAAAGGAATGGAGCTGAGAAAGGTGCTTCCAGAGGAAAAGCAAGAAACATGCCACTATACAAGACTCCCTGCAGAAAGACAACACTACATGTTCAACAAGTGTAGCTGGGCAGGTATTCAATCCCATGTTGGAAAGATGGAGTAACCCAGAAGTCCTGACAAATTATTTTTGGAAATCCATTTCCTCAGCAGGTACACACAGTTACTTAACCAGCATTCCTTGTCTTACATAATTGAAAATTCATTGAGAAAATGCATTTAGTGCCTTCAAAGAGAAATAGATGGGTGCTATACATAGGAAAGGACTCAACAGTTGAATCAGAGAGCAGGGCTTCCAGCTAACAAATGAAGGATACGAAGCATCTCTGGGTCAGTAACACTGGTCCTGCTGGTTCCTTCTGTAAGTCATCATTGTTATTCCAGACACAAACTGCCCTAATAATCCTATCAAATTCACTTGAACTCAATTCAGTAGAAGAAAATTAAAAAGATTCATCCAATTTGATACTTGAAATACCTGCAAATGGGCAAAATGTGTTTTATTGCCATTCTGAAGCGGAGCTTCATCAAAATGCTAGGATCAGTTTGGGCCTTGAGATGACATTCCCTGGAGTTAATTGCTACATGAAATAGAGACATTTTATAACAAAAGCATAATGACATAATCACAACAATTTCTAAAAATCAACAATTTAACCCTGGCAATTTGGATGGACAGCACATCTGCAGATGGCTTAAAAAATAGCACATCATTAAAGGCATATACTTTTTTTTTTAAGTGAAAAGGACTGTCCTGTTGATTTCCTGTTGGATGGCAAAACATAGTTTTGGCAGTGCTGCCTTGTGAAGGGTTGTTTACCGCTTGGAAAAGGGCTTCCTATTAGACATGTGCTGAATATGTTTCAATGTCACAGAACAGTGTCAGCTGTGTAGCTGCCAAAAATGACATCAATTCTCACCCCCACAAAGACAGACATTGTTAGGGGTACCATTAATGAGGCACACACTTTTTCTTTCCTCTACTTTTCCTCTATGGAGCAAGAGATCAAGGCGTTCTAGTGGAATTATCTTTCCAGAGAATGAGAAACACTTAAAAGAACTGAACCACAAAGGTTTTAAACAATATTAAAAGTTAATCGAAAAAAATGACAGCAATGGACAGAATGACAAAAATTTCCACATAAGAATACAGAGACATAAATAGAAATATTTACAGGCACATATATGTGTATATATACACACACTGTTCTCACAAAGTATTTACTAAATGAACTGTATTTTAATCCTCTCAAACTATGGTGCATTCATTATCCATTTTTTTATGTTACACTGTCTGATTTAAATGTTACATGTGAAGGTTTTCCTATCCTCTATGCTGTGCAATAGTAATTGATAAAATCTATGATTATTTAAATTATTTTTTAAGAAAGTCTCTATGCCTATAATTTAAGTAGTTTCTATCTTACAGGTCCTTTCATTATATATATAATTACTACAGTGTAATGCCTACAAGCTAGTACAATTATCCTCTTAGGGTATGTGATGTAGTCAGGGTGGTCAAGGCAGGCTTGCATGAGGATATGACAACAAAGAAAAAAACCTTACTAAATAGAGGTCAACGTGGAGGAAAAGGAATGTATTCCAAAGGTAACTACATGTTCAAAAGCCTGAGGTTGTATTAGGGGTTGAGAAGGACGGGCAAATGTAAAGGAGTAACAGCAGCTAGAGAAGCTAGGGTGCAGAGAGTGATACGGAGTATGGGGGAGATAACGCTGAAGAAGTAGTTGGTGTCAGGTGTTCTAAAATAATGTTAAGGAGTACTGTATTTCCCCTAAGAGCAATTGGAAGCTACTGAAGGTATTAACTATTTGAAGGTCTTTGAAAACTATTGACTTTAATTGTGAGGATATGACACTAATAGCAAGGTTAGGGTGCTACTGTAATCATCCAGTTAAGGGCAGGAGCTTTGGACTGGGGTGAGAGCAGTAGAAACATAAAGAAGTAAAGAAAATTGAGAGATATTCAGGACACTGTAGCTATGGTTGTGGTTATAGTTACTGGCTGTGGTTATAATTATGGTTATAGTGTGGTTATGCAGGCTGAGGGAGTAAGGTTTAAAAAAATGACTCAGGTCCCTTGCTTGACTAACAACACACAAGGCTGTTACTCATTGAAGGAAGCAATGGAAGATGAGACTTGCTAGAGTTGATCATGTGTTATGACCTTCACATGTAGAGTTCACTGTACCTTTGAAACATTCAAAAGCAGATATAGGTTAGGTAGTTGTTCTGTTGTATGGTCTCAGAGCTAGGCAGAGAGGTCTTCCTCACAAGAGGAAGATTGCAAGTCAAATGTAAAAAGGTAGTATGGCAGTCATGAGAGCTGTTCACCAAATCTTTCCAGCTCTCTGTTGTCCAGGTACATGGTAGGATTGAACAACCTAACCCAAGCTTATCACTCAGGGGCTCATAACAAAAAAAAAAAAAAAGAAAGAAAGCACTTTAACATTTCAACACAGGGAATTTAATGCAGGAAATTTTTTTACACAGGAGTTTCAAGAGCTGAGAGGCCAAATAAAGGATGGAAAGCATCAGAGGACAACTCTCCAACATCCGCAGAAGCACAGAATCAAAGACAAAAAAGTATTACCAATGCCAGAAGCTACTTGTGGCAACTAGAACCACATCATGTCTGTCTGTTAGGAGCTGAAATCACAGAGAAGCTGCTGCTGCTGGAGAGGCCCTCCAAAACTGAAAGGACAGAATGAAATAATCTAGTTTCTCTACTCCTTCCGCCTTCCATTCTCTCATCACTATCTCCCAATGGCCAAAGTACCTTAGAAGCCAAAGAGAAAGACAACTTGGGAAATAGGTCCCTTTCAAACCAAAGCCAGGTTGAGAAGGGATAAGAATGGACTCAGCAAACAGGCAAAAGACTGGCACAGTCTGGTCATTCACTAATTCTGGTCAATGAGTTGAGAGCACAAGGAAGATGATACTTTTAGAACATTTAATTACCAATGGGAGATTCTCTAATGCTCTTTTGTCTTAATAACCAGTAACATTCCAGACAACAACTTCTCCATCAACCAGGGTCCAAGAGTAAGAACACTATGGAGGAGAGGCAACTCACAAAGGAAGTATAGCATATAACCTGTGTGAGAAACAAATCTTTTTCTCTTAAGCCACTGAAGTTTGGGAATTTTAAAACTGACACAGTAAAAACTAGCCTATACTGAGAGATACAAAAATTTCAAGTGGGGTGATGTCCTTTCAACTATAAAGGACTCACCGGTAATCACTAATAAAACTGATATTGAAAGCTAGTAGGATTATAATCTAAATCATGCAGTGTGGAATTATCGCGTAAATCATGTGTCAACAGCAATTTAAATGCAGATAATATGGGGCACCTGGGTGGCTCAGTGGAGCATCCACCTCAAATAATTCAAAGGGATAAACACACCCTTATATTTATAGCAGCATTATTTACAATAGCCAAGATATGGAAGCAGCCCAAGTGTCCATCAACTGAAGAATGGATAAAGAACATGTGGTGTATATACACAATGGAATGGTATTCAGCCATAAAAAGAATGAAATCGTGCCATTTGCAATGACATGGATAGAGCTAGAGAATATAATGTTACATGAAATTAACTGGTCAAACACAAATACCATATGTTTTCTCTCATTGTGGAATTTAAGAAACAAAACTGGAGAATCTGGCTGGCTCAGATAGTTAAGCATCTGCCTTCAGCTCAGGTCATGATCTCCAGGTCCTGAAATTGAGCCCCACATCCCCACATCTAGGGAATCTGCTTCTCCCTCTCCCTCTGCTTCTCCCCTTTGCTTGTGCTCTGCCTCTCTCTTCCAAAATGAATAAAGTCTTTTTTAAAAAGACACAAAATAAATGAACAAAGAAACAAAAAAACACTTTTTAATATTTTTCAGAGAGAGAGAGAATATGTGTGAGGGAGAGGGCGAGAGAATCTTAAGCAGGCTCCATCCCCAGTATGGAGTCAAACACAGGACTCAAAATCATGACCCTGAAATCATGACCTGAGCTGAAATCAAGAGATACTTAACTGACTGAGATACTCAAGTGCCCCAGAAATAGACTCTTCATTATAGAGAATGATGGTTACCAGAGGGGAAGGGTGGGGGGAAAGGGTTAAACTGGTGATGGGGACTAAGGAGCACACTTGTTGTGATGAGCACTGGGTGATGCATGAAAGTGCTGAATTACTATACTGTACACCTGAAACTAATACAACACAGTACATTAAAACTGAAAATAGGAATGAAAATTTCCATTGAATTTAGCAACAATATGGCCATGATAATCTCAGCAAGAAGTCTTCCATCAAATACGGAAGACAAAGGCCAAAATAATATGACTTGAAAAATAATAATAATATGACTTGAGGATTGAGTCGAAATTTGAGGAAATGAAGAGAGAATATAAACAACTCCTTTGTAAAGCCTGGATGGAGGAAGAGACTGAGCGCAATGAGAGAAAGCCCCAAAATGAGCTTATTGAAAACAGGTTTTTCCAGACTCATGCCCAACACACTCTATTAAAATTTTATAAAGTATCATCTAAAGTACAATTATTTGGAATTCTAGCTGGTGTGGTGGAATAACAAGCACCCTTAATGTGAAATCTAAAGCACTTGATATTTGTGATTCACTAAAAAAAAAAAAAAAAAAAAACAAAAAAAAAAACCCTGCTCTGTATTTGATTTTTTTTATAAAGAGAAATATATGCACCTACAAGTTTATACCTAAACCTAACTGTAAGAGATATTTGCAGATTTTAACACTATTGTTTAGATTTCCATATGCTTGTATCATGATCAAATGTGGTTCTACCAGGCAGAATGTGCTGTCTGGACAGAACACTCAGCTTATAAATGGAAAAAACTGTACTGATCCCATGTTGCAAAAAAAGTTACTGCATAAAAGCATTTTTTAGTCTTTTCATTTTTATATTTACAGTGCCTAGAACATCAACTGTGCACCCTTTCACTATTTTATGTTGCCATCATTTCAGTCAAAAAGTATAGCTACCAATGAGCAGCTTGTTAGTTGCTGATACTACAGCTAATCCTTATAATTTCAGATAATTTCTTATTCAAATAATTTTTTTGCAACCATACAAAACAGAAGCCACTATCCAAATGAAAGATTTATACCTCATGTACAGCTTTTAATTTCTAATATGCCTCTTTGCACACATTTGCATTTAAGGGCAGCAAAGGAAATACTTTGAAGGTGACAATAATAATAGCAATTTTTCATCAAATGCCTCGAATACACCAAATCAGTGTTGGGTGCGTTACATACCTTAGCTCAAATCCCTCCCAAAACTTTAAGTGGTAGGTACTATAATTCCTGTTTTACACACAAATAGTGTGTTGCTGTAGCAGTTTAAATCTATACACGTAACAGGTGACCAAACCAGGATGCAAACCAAGCCCCCCAGATCACTAAATTGATGCACATAAAATTGCAGATATTTTTCATTACAAACCCAAATGTTCCACCTCTAGATTGTCAGGGGAATAGGCAAAGAGTTTCATTTAGCTGTGACAATTGTTGCATACTCCAGAAGTACATATTCTACTTATAGCTACAAGGTAGAAATTCCTTTGAGAGTATGATAAAGATTGTTATTAAGGCCCTTAAGGAGAGCTTGATTAGATAACATTGGCAAAAGAAATTGTACAGGTGAAAAGTCTTACTTTCTGAAATGTTTTACCTATTTATTTTAAAGGACCTTTAAAGGACCTTTTGATTTCTCACACAGTGGGTAAAATAACAGTAAAAAGTTAATTTATTTTTATAAATAGTTTATTTTTTGAGAGAGGAAAAGGATGTGCAAGACCAGGAACAGGGTTGGGAGGGGGGTGGCAGAGAGGGACAAGCCGACTTTGGATGCTGAGCACAGAGCCTGAATCGGGGCTCAATCCCACAACCCTGAGATAATGACTTGAGCCAAAATCAAGAGTCTGACACTTAACCAAGTGAGCCACCCAGATGCCCCACAGTAAAAATAATTTTAGACAATTTTTAGTGAGGAAAATTAATGGGGGTGCAAAATCCTTTCCCATTCTCCCATTAATATGTATTGTTCTCTGTTAAACACTTTTGAATTTACCATTTGCTGAGCTGACCTAAATGTGAGACAACCAGTCTTATGTTTGTATACAGGACATATTCATAATTAAGGCTATTTTCTCCCCCATCCCAACTAATGTAAAATAATAAAAGTAGATCACACCTAGAATGCGGTTCACATCCTAGCTTTGTCAAGAACTTTCACACCATGGGCAGGACAATCAAAAATTTATTTTCAGTACTATTTTTCTAAAGCCAGGAGCTTCTTCTGAAATTCCAAAATTTAAACTGCCTTCAGAATGTCTGTGCAAGATTACTCTCATGTGGATAATATTAATTATTGTCCATTCTGCACAGACTATATTTAGTTAAAAGTCACAATTCCAAGCACCAAATAAGCAGCTTGATGTGGCATAAATGGTAGTACTTTTAAATATCAGAAAATATGGGTTAAAGTACTAATAATGTACAAATACAATTGTTTTTGACAAGCCATGGAGCCCCATTAAGCCCTACTTTCTATTTTCACAAATTAAATAAGGATGCCTAATTCAAAGAGTCATGATGGCAATAAGATGAAAAACCACCTTGCAATCTATAATGTCAACTTCAATAAATATGTGATGTATTATAACACAATAGATATTGTGCAAATGAAGGGTAGTTCCTGCAATAGATAGCTGTTACTATATTTTGTTGAAGTAGTTGTTTGCTGGCCAAAGAGAACATTAAGTTTTTTGTCTGTGCTAAAGCTGGCATTGTTCTAACAAATACAAAATACAATAAAATCTCAACTTTTCAAACCAAGGGAATTCAAAACAGAAATCCAGAGTTTAAATTTATTTTTGACATATCCTACATTTGTAATTCAGCAGATTTGCTTATGTAATAAAACTTTAATACTGTTACTGTGACTGTTTCTCTAAGTAAAAACTGAATGAGAGGGGTCTCAGAAAACTTGGAAAATGATTCTGGGAAGAAAAATTAAAAGCTGTGTGGTATTTGTAGGTACTAGAAGAATAATTATGCTCGAATATAGAGGCTCTACAGGTTGATTTCAATGAAAGGCATATGTGACCTTATACTCTTTGAAATACATGACTATAAACCCTAAGAAGGAGTTATAATTACCTAAAAAGTCCACAGGCACAACTGTTTTCTTATAAAATCTAAAATTACTTGCAACGAAAATCATTTTATTATTTGAGAATGTGGGATTCCAGCCTATAAACAGCTCTTTTATATTTCTCAGACTTTCCTAAATTCTACAATTATAAATGTATGATGTAAATAAAAGTAAGTATTATTTATTAATTACTCTGGCTTTGTACACAATCTCTTTTACTGTCCCCTGGAAGGCCATTCAGATGACAGAGATGCAAAAGGGAGGGGGATAACCATGCAGAGAAATTACTCAGAGTCAAAAAACTTCCTTAACATTTAAAATGAGTAACTCGATGGACACCGAGGCTCCTTCCACAGTTTGGCTATTGTGGACATTGCTGCTAGAAACATCGGGGTGCAGGTGTCACGGCATTTGATTACATCTGTATCTTTGGGGTAAATCCCCAGCAGTGCAATTGCTGGGTCGTAGGGCAGGTCTATTTTTAACTCTTTGAGCCTCAGTGTCCATCGAAAGATGACTGGATAAAGAAGATGTGATCTAGGTATACAATGGAATATTACTCAGCCATTAGAAATGACAAATACGGGATCCCTGGGTGGCGCAGCGGTTTGGCGCCTGCCTTTAGCCCAGGGCGCGATCCTGGAGACCCGGGATCGAATCCCACGTCAGGCTCCCGGTGCATGGAGCCTGCTTCTCCCTCTGCCTGTGTCTCTGCCTCTCTCTCTCTCACTGTGTGCCTATCATAAATAAATAAAAAATTTAAAAAAAAAAAAAAAAAGAAATGACAAATACCCACCATTTGCTTCAACGTGGAACTGGAGGGTATTTTGCTGAGTGAAGTAAATCAATCAGAGAAGGACAAACATTATATGGTCTCATTCATTTGGGGAATATAAAAAATAGTGAAAGGGAATAAAGGGGAAAGGAGAAAAAATGTGTGGGAAATATCAGAAAGGGAGACAGAACATGAAAGACTCCTAACTCTGGGAAACGAACAAAGGGTGGTGGAAAGGGAGGTGGGCGGGGGGTGGGGGTGACTGGGTGATGGGCACTGAGGAGGGCACTCGATGGGATGAGCACTGGGTGTTATGCTATATGTTGGCAAATTGAACTCCAATAAAAAAAAGAATAAAATTAAGCATATTCAAATATCTGAGAAAATAAAAATAAAAATAAAATTAGTAACTCCATTTTCATTAGATAATTAATGCAACATAATTATATTTTTTAAATGACAAAGTAGTATATCAAATTTTCCTAAGGCTATTGAGGTGTTTATTAAAAGCTGAAAATAATTTTGATCATCTTCTACTATAGTAAACAGCATTATTTTTTATGCTGTTGTCTGTTGTGTTGTCTGTGGGTGTTGTCTGGCACAAGGGGAGAGGTTCTACAGCTAACCAACTGTCCAGATGCATTTTCTTTTCCAAGTGTTCACACTGTAGTCTTAGTATGGCAATCACAAATGACGACCAGTATTTTCAGTTTTGCTTGGCTTAGAAATCTCTCTAGAGAAAATTATAAAGGCTTAAAGGAAAGAACTGTCTCTTTGGGGGTCTAGAAGGAAGCTACAACAATTGGGCAAAAATCAATTCTAGTGATTTTCCTTCACTGTTTATCTTTAATTAAAATAAAAATTATTTAGAATTTAAATATCTTTAAATACTTTCCTAGAATAAAAACTTTAACTCATGAAAATGTGTTTTTGTTTACTTCAACATGTTATAGACTTATTGAGGATGTACGATCAAGGAAGGCAGAGTTGGTATATAGATAGAATCGACAGTCCTGATCCACAGAACTTTCAGGCCATGCATAGTCAGTTAATTTGGTCAATTCAGTTCAAAAAACCAATTGCTGTAGGATAAGTGAGGTTCACCAAGACCAATGTAAACTATGTAAGAAATCTCCATTACTGTTACTGTCAGGATCCCACTGCATCTATTTAACTCTATCAAATGCATTCTCTGAATGTCACATCAGCTGGTTCGCTTGCATCTCAGTCTTATTCATAGCCATACTTTAAAAATAAAATTACATCAATGAAGAAAATCTTATGTAGGAAGAAGTTCTAAATTCTATGTTTGTAAACATTCCTTAAAAATTATGCATGTCAGAATGGAAAATGCTTCTGCTTAGAGTCACCTAAATGACCAGATTTCATGAAAAATAACTTGCGTATGAATGTTCGACAAACCACCATCTACTGTGTACCAGTAAGACAAAAAAAAAAAAAAAATGAAAGGCTACTGACTAAGACACATCACAGATTTTTTTCAAAGTTTCAGACATGCTATATGTATGCTTAGAACCAATGAAATAAAGTAGTTTTTTGTTTGCTTACCTTCTTCACATAGAACATCTAAAAGTAGACCCAAAGGAGGTTCACAGGTAGGCTCATTCGATAATTTAAACTCAGCCTAGTTCAATAAATTGGGAAATAATTTGTTAAGTATTACCTACTGGTACATTGTTGCTATGTATAAGCACAAGTGTGTTATGATTCTAAATTCTAAGTAAATATCAGCCTAAACAACTAAATGCAACATGGGGATTGATGGGATTGACTGGATTCTGGAGCTAAAAAGGCAGCTCGGGTTTTTCACGAACAAAGTAAAACAGTGTATGTCATAATTTAAAGGAGGAAGATTGTTGATCCAGTCATAAAAGTTGGTTTTTGTCAACTAGTCACAGTCTCATAAAAGCTAATATACTGTTTAGTACATGGTTCAGTCGGTAGAAAGTTAACTAGTTTGATATTTAAAATGATAACTTTCTTTATTCTAACCAATTCCCTAAGTCCCCCAAGGTAAAAAGCACTGCCATTACCTACTATTTTATTTAGCTTAGTTTTGTTCCCCATTTTAGAGACAAGGCTAGAGCCTTTGGGAACTCATGAAATGTCTCATTTAAAAATAAGTTAATAACAATTGTGCTCATTAATTTAGAAATTAAATTAAAACCACAAATTTAAAACTTTCACTTTTTTTCAAAGCTTAATATTTAGCCGGTATTCAATAATTAAAATCATCACAAATTTATTAAAACCCTACTAAAATCCTATGGGGTGTTAAGTACTTAGCTAATAGTTAAGGACCAAAAATAAATAAAAGATAATTCCTACCATCAAGAATAATCCTAAATTTATGGACTGTTCAATAATCACATATGACATTATATACCATTTATACCAATAATTTGGCTTCTAGCAACTCACAAAATGCAGAAAAAGAAATCCGTTTCCTTGCTATCTTCTGGATAGACAAAGTGTTAGAATTCAATTTAGTTTATATAATAGTAAAGGTACAGCTGACATTTAATGCAATCCCTAACAAAATACCACCAGCATTTTTCACAGAGCTGGAGCAAACAATTCTAAAATCTGTATGGAACCAGAAAAGACCTCAAATAGCCAAAGCAATGTTGAAAAAGAAAACTTAAGCAGAAGGCATCACAATTCCAACTTTAAGCTGTATTACAAAGCTGTAATAAGACAGCATGGTATGGGCACAAAAACAGACACACAGATCAATGGAAAAGAACAGAAAACCCAGAAATGGACCCTTAACTCTATGGTCAACTTATCTTCAACAAAGATAAATTGACAAAAAAGAATATCCAATGGGAAAAAGACAGTCTCTTCAACAAATGGTGTTGGGAAAATTGGACAGCTACATGCAGAAGAATGAAATTGGACCACCTTCTTACACCATAAACAAAAATAAATTTAAAATGATTAAAGACCTAAATGAGACAGGAAACAATAAAAATCCTAGAGAAGAACAGAGGCAACAACCTCTTTGTCCTTGGCCATAGTAACTTCTTGCCAGACACGTCTCTGGAGACAAGGGAAACAAAAGCAAAAATGAACTACCGTGACTTCATCTGGATTAAAATCTTTTGCACAGCAAAGGAAACCATCAACAAAACTAAAAGGCAACCTATGGAATGGGGGAAGATACTCGCAAATGACACATTAGATAAAGGGCCAGTACACAAGATCTATAAAGAACTTATGCAACTCATCACCCAGGGCACCTGAGTGGCTCAGTTGGTTAAGCATCTACCTTCAGCTCGAGTCATGATCCTGGGGTCCTGGGATTGAGCCCCACATTGGGCTACCTCTTCAGCAGGGAAGCTGCATCTCCCCCTCCCTCTGCCTGCTGCTCCCCCTGCTTGTTCTCTGTCAAATAAATAAATAAAATCTTAAAAAAAAAAGAAACTCAACACCCAAAACTCAAAATATCCAGTCAAGAAACGGGCAGAAGACATGAAGAGACATTTTTCCAAAGAATACCTACAAACGGCCACAGACACATGAAAAGATGCTCAACATCACTTGGCATCAGGGAAATACAAATCAAAACCACAATTAGATACTATGTCACACCAATCAGAATGACTGAAATGAACAACTCAGGAAACAACAGATATTGTCAAGGGTTTGGCGAATGAGGAAATCTCTTACACTGTTAGTGGGAAGGCAAAGTGATGCAGCCACTCTGTAGAACAGCATGGAGGTTCCTCAAAGAATTAAAAAGAGAATTCCTCTAGGACCCTGAAATTCCACTACTATGTATTTCTCCAAAGGATACAAAAATAGTGATTTGAAGGGGTACCTGCACCCCAATGTTTATAGCAGCAATGTCCACAATAGCCAAAAATATGGAAAAAGCCCATGTATCCATCAACAGATGAACGGACAAAAAAGATATGGTATGTGTAATGAACACACAATAGAATATTACTCAGTGATCAAAAAGAATGAAAATTTGCCATTTGCAAAGACACGGAGAGAGCTAGAGTGTATTATGTCAAGAAAGTCAGTCAAAGGAAGATAAGTACCATATGATTTCACTCATATGTGGTATTTAAGAAACCAAACAGCATAGGGGAAGGGAAAGAAAAATAAAGCAAGATAAAAACAGAGAGGGAGGCAAACATAAGAGACTCTTAAGTATGGGAAACAAGCTGAGGGGTGCTGGAGGGGAAGTGGGTAGGGAGGATGAGGTTGTTGGGGGATGGGCATTAAGGAGAGCACTTGATGTAATGAGCACTGGGTGTTATATGCAACTGATGAATCACTAAACTCTACCCCTGAAACTAATAATACACTGTATGTTAACCAAACTGAATTTAAATTAAAAAAAAATTTAAAATAGTAAAGGTACAGTTGTAACACGGTAAAACAAGGACTTGTACAGTATAACATAAAACCAGAAGAAGCAGTGTTATTTTTGTGCCTTCTGAAAAGGCACTAGATATTTTTATAATGATGAAAAATGACTACAATTCAATCTATATATGACACCTTATCCATTTCTTCTGTCTGAAGGAATTAAGAAAGCACTAGAAATTCTTTTCATCAAATATGGGTAGAATGTTGTAAGCACTGAGTTTGGACCTAAATATGTGGGATTCATACCACAGAAGTGCCACTTATTCTGAAAATTCACTTCATTTTTCGAGTCATAGTTGTCCCTATGAAAAAGGTGACAAAGAAATTTTATAGTTTGCAAATATTACAAATTTAAGGTACCATTCTTCCATAAGTGAAAATACTTGTCAATAAGGAAATCTACAAAGTCCTCAGAAGAGGAATGGATTCTAGTACTTTTTTTCTCCCTTAATGTAAAGAAAGTGTTATGCTGTGGTACATAGAACAGTAGCCTCCAAAGATGTCCATGCCTAAATCCCAAGAGCCTGTGAATATGTTATACCTTTGCAATGTGATTGAGGATCTTGAGATTATCATGGATTATCTATGTGAGCCCATGAGGATCCTTGTGGGTAAAAGAGGGAGGGAAGAGAGTCAGAGAAGTAGATAGGTTAGGTAAAAGCAGAGGTCCAGATGATAGAATTACTGGCTTTGAAGATGAAAGGTAGGCCACAAGCCAAAGAATGTGGGAAGCCTCTAGATGCTGGAAAAAGAAACAGATTCTTCCCTAGTCTTCAGAAAAGAATGCAGCACCACCAACACCTTAATTTCAGACCAGAGAGATCTGTGTCAGACTTCTGACCTCCAGAACAGTAAAATAATACTTTTTTATTGTTTTAACTCATTAACCATGTGATCATTTGTTATAGGAGCTTTAGGAAACCACTATAAATCTCATGAGAGAGGGCATCATTGAGTTCTAGTCCACTGGGCTATAAGCACAAGTGTGGGGCTGTGTGACTTTAAGCCCATCCTTCCCTGTTCCAAGTAGGGAAGCAGAATGAAAGTCATCTCTCAGATCTCCTCCATCTCAAAATTAGAATAATTAAACACACTAACTTCTCCTTTGTTTCTTTTTCCTCTATATCCTATGCTTCCTTCCCTCCTTGAATTAAAAGAACTATTTCCTCTCTGTTGTATTTTATGCTTCAGGAAGAAGGTAATTCCTTCTGCTAGCTGGTCTGGTAGAAACTGCTGAGGGATAATGAGGCCCACTTACCCTGATGAGCCATGTCAGCTGCTTCCCTTCACTGACAATAAGTAAGGAAGTTCTCTTGCCCACTTCAATTTTCCCTCAGTCTATTTTCCAGGGCTCAAAATACACAGGCAGAAGTTACATAGGAATCCAATATGAACTCAAGGTCTCTAGAGAGTAGTTAGTTTCCTGGGCAATTATATGTAAAAATGTTCTCATCAAGATGATTCCCTTTAAAGACTGTCTTCAGCTCTAAGATTTTAAAAATTCATGATTTGTCATCCCCAATTATATTCAGGGAATTTATAAGAATCTGTGGGGGGAAAAAACAATCTGTGGTTTCTCTCGATAAGGCCACTAACAACACAGTTAACCTTGAACTAAAAGGGTACACTAAGCCACATATAACAATAGTCAACAGCTAAGAAGTGTATTTGTGTGTTCTTTAGCCCTAAATTTTAACAATTTTAACAGAAATCTTGAATTCTAGGAATGAGATGACTGGGGTGTTGAGATGTCAATTCTTTAAACATCAAACTTTGTCACAATATTAAAACAGTGATTATTCAATATTGAAAAATAACAACTTGAAGTTTTTATTTTTAAATAATAAGGAAACATCCTATTACACTCATACCCTTGTGAAAGAAGGCTGCAAAAGTCCTATGGTTAAGGCGACCCAGAAATTCCACTCCTGGTTATTTACCCAAACTAACTAAAATAAGTATTCAAATACTGGTATATGAATGTTAAGAGCATCACTATTCACAATAGTCAAAAAGTGGAAACAACTTACATGTCCACCAACAGATGAATGAGTAAACAAAATGTGGAACACCCATACAATATAATATTATTCGGCCATAAAAATTAAGAAGTACTGACACAAGCTACAACATGAATCAACCTCAAAAACATGCTAAGTGAAAGAATTCAGACTGAAATGGTCATGTATTATATGATTCAATTAATACAAAATCCAGAGTTAGTAATCCACAGAGACAGAAAGCAAATCAGGGGCTGCGAGGGACTGGTGGTAAGGAAATGGGGAATGACTAAAGGCTTGCAGGTTTTCATTTTGGGCTGATGAAAATGTTCTGGAACTAGTTAAAGTGCATGCATATGCTAAATTGTACATTTTTAAATGGTTAATTTTATGTTATGTGAATTTCACTTCAATTTTAAAACAAAGTTCTATGGTTAGACAGAACTGAATTGCCTTTTGGCCCTGCCACTTATTATGTAGCCTTTGGAAAGTTACTTAAACTCTCCACTCGACTTTCAGAGACAACATGAATGTTAAATGAAATACTGTATTTACAATAGCTGATGCATAACAGATTATCAGAGAATTGAAATTTCCCTTCTCTATGCCTTTTTTTTCTTTACAGACTACTGGGAATTTATAATACCAATTTATAAACATAAATGGGCAGTCATCAAAAAAGGAAGAGGAAGGAAGTAAAGTGCCATTGCTAAGCAACTTCCAGAAATTTATCCTGAGGAATTAAACAGATGAAAGGATGATCTCCGAATCTCTGAAAGTATGCATCACACATACTCATAGACATTATACACATCCCAATGTTGTTGGACCATAGAGAAAATGTGAAAACCAAGTGTTCATTCATAAGAGATTGGCTAAGTAAATTAGACACATCAATTCAACAGACTGCTACACAGCCATTGTAATCATAATGTAGATATGTATTGAAATGACACTGAAAGATATCCATGCCATAAAGGGGGTGGAAGTAAAAGGTGCGAAATTGTTTACATCACATGATCCCTTTAATTCCACTTATAGGGCAGCCCAGGTGGCTCAACGGTTGAGCACCACTTTTAGGCCAGGGTGTGATCCTGGAGACCCAGGATGGAGTCCCATGTCAGGCTTCCTGCACGGAGCATGCTTCTCCCTCTGCCTGTGTCTCTGCCTCTGTCTCACGTGAATAAATAAACAAAATCTTAAAAAAATAATAATACCACATATAAACACAGGGAAAAAAAAGACTATAAGAATACCTGCACAAATGTAAACATTTTGAATGCTGGTATTAAGGATGACATTTATAAGAGATAATAAGAAAGTCAATAAAAACATCTATTTTGAAAAAAGGATGTAATGACATTTTATTAACATACTTTTTTCAGTAACATAATAAAAAAGTAGTTGACTTATAAATATATTCCCCTCTATTTCTGATGTACTAGATTTTATTCTTTTTATGGCAGAATTTTTCTTTGTAAAAAATATACCATTTATTAGCTATGTGGCTTCTGAAAAAATCACTTAACCTCTGTACATCAGAATGTTGAAAAGCTGAGTTAAATAACTGGTACATGAATATCAGTCTTGTCACTATATGTAACAGAAAAAGAACTAGGGTCAGAATTCAAGTCCTTAGACCTAGAGAAGGCTAGTAAAATCCTGTAAAAACAATACTAGCTCCTCAAGAAAAGTCAAAATTTTAAAGTAAGTGTTCTTGATATGCACACAGAAGATAAAAAGATCTTGCAGAGTACAGCACATCCATGTGAACTTTTAAACCCTTTCCTTCCCAGATATTTAATTTGGGATGAAGTTGACATCCTCTACAAGACCAGGAAAGTGTATAGAGATAAATGCAGATGCACATTCTTCCTAATGTCAAACCTTTAGTTTTAACTTTTTCTAAAGATGCCTTACAATCATTTTAGCAACCAAATTTAGAGGATGGACCAATGAAATGAAAATGCAGTAGATTAAAAATTAAATGTGGTGTGGCCATTATCACTTAAGGCATTTCAGCAGTCAAAATTTTGCATTAACAATCATGGAGGTGAGTTGTAATTGATCTCTTCCACCATAGTACTGTGTTTAGCAGTGATGATTAATAATTCAAAAAGTAGTAGGACATTACACAAAGTCCGTTACACTCACGCAACTGATGAATGGAATGTAGTTACCATAATGTACCCCAACCAATTAAACTTCTACAAGGCTTTGGGACTTGGAGGTGCCCATATACATATCCTGCATCATGAAGAGTCTAATCAACACAATCTACCGCTGTCCTTATATGATTTCTAGTTATTTTTGCACATGGCTGTTATCCTCAATGACAGTCCCCTTCCTTATACTTCTTCTTACTACCCTCTTATTTGATGTTGCCTCCACCATTCCATGCCCATAATTCTCCACAGTACTTGGCAAAATCCTGCACATTTGGTAGATGGTCCTATATATATGCACTGCCTCAGTTAAAAGAATGACACACCATAAGCAGCAAATAGGTCTCGTAATGTAACTCGTCTCTCAGCCCAAAAGCAATGCCTATTTACACCAACCCACTGGGGCTTGGCAAACACACATAGAACAGCTGACATGCTCAAGCAACCATTACATGACATGTTAGAAAAGCAGCAAGGGTTACCAAAGATGTTCTGAGGATGCCCTCAAATATTTTTTTGAATACTACTATAGAACTTGGAAAGATTAGCTGTCTCAAATATTCAGTGTAGGCTAAAGAAAGGAGAAATAGGGGGACAATTTCACTATCTGAAGACCAAAAGTGTATAAAAAGGAAAAAATACCAAGAAAACAACTGCTCATTCTTGCTACTATAGGTTAAAAATTATCTTTACCAAATGGTGGCATATATTATGATCAGATATCTAGTTATTTCAGCTACACCCCATGCATACCCACCACACACACATGCAAAAATATGCCCATCTTCCCATTATTTTCAATCATTAGTTATGAATTTCCCAAATATACCAAGCAGGTTATTTTTTAAAAATATATGTATTATGCATTAAAATTAAAAAGAGGATACTACTTATGTTTTCCTTGTTTTAAACCCATATTGCCAAGCATATTGACCTAGAGATTTATCTGCATATATGATGTAAAAAATGGAACAGTTTATTTTTCAAGTTCAATGAACTAATTTGGGTCTAAAAAACAAATTCTTAATAAAACATGCACACCTCATAAACTTATGTATTCTCCAACTTTAAAAATATTGTTTTGAATTTTTGTTTTTTAAGCTATCAAAACATAAATTTACTTTGATCTTAGAAAAAAGTAAAATTCTAAGGTGGTTACTTTTTTCAAAATAAATATACCTCTAATAGGACCATATCTTCCCAAGCCAAAATTAGGACACATCGCTCGAAATGTAGGTAGATAATTCAGACTATCTGAAAATCAGGACAGTTAAAACAAATCTAGGATAAATGGCCATTATACCTCTTTTAACTCAGACAATGAAAACAATTTTTTAAAACAATTTATATATAACATTTTCCTCCCTCAAAATATTTTGTTGGCATAAAGTCAACAAAAAAGGGATCATAATAGTTGTTTTCATCACCACAGAGTCTATCTCCATAAATGAGAGATAATAAACATTTATACTGTTTCTTTGAGTAAATGTAGGGGGAGGGAAGATTCTGTGTGTGTGAGAGAGACAGAGAGAGAGAGAGAGATTGATTTTGCCACAACGCCAAAGAAGTACCTTGGCCAAGAAGAGGCATTTAAATGTCTTTTTTTTCTTACTGAGCTCCAAACTAATAAAGCAATTACAGTTGTTAGAAAAGAAGAATAAATGTGACTAGAACAATAGGACATTAGTCAACTATTATAAGCTAAATAAGCTTCTATTTAGAGTAAAATATAATTTTTATTTTTATTTATTTTTATTTTTTTTATTTTTTATTTTTTTAAATTTTTATTTATTTGTGATAGTCACAGAGAGAGAGAGAGAATGAGGCAGAGACACAGGCAGAGGGAGAAGCAGGCTCCATGCACCGGGAGCCCGACGTGGGATTCGATCCCGGGTCTCCAGGATCGCACCCTGGGCCAAAGGCAGGCGCCAAACTGCCGCGCCACCCAGGGATCCCTAAAATATAATTTTTAAGTAATTATTTAATTAAAAAACAACCACATTATGTGATTTCAAAATGAAATTAATAGGACGATGGTCAGTATTAATCTAATACAATGCACCTTCAATACACTGAAAGAAAACCTGGGCTTCTCTATTACGTCTCCTAGAAAACTCATAATTCTTATTTGATTATACAGGCCCAGCTAAAGTTACAGATTTTTCACAATTTCAAAAACTATGACCATACCCAGGGCTTTTTTTAAATAAAATAATTTTTATTAGTGTTCAATTTACCAACATACAGAATAACACCCAGTGCTCATCCCGTCAAGTATCCCCCTCAGTGCCCGTCACCCATTCACCCCCACCCCCCGCCCTCCTCCCCTTCCACCACCCCTAGTTCGTTTCCCAGAGTTAGGAGTCTTTATGTTCTGTCTCCCTTTCTGATATTTCCCACACACCCAGGACTTTAATAGTTTAAAACTTTAGTTATCAAGCAGGTGAAATAAATAACATCCATCCTTACAGCCAATGTCAGTTCTAGACAATTTATGAAATAGGTACATTCATTTACTCATTCATGTATTCAACACTGCTGATCTATAATGTCAAAGACACTTGCAACTGTGGGGAAGATAATGATCAACATGAGTCATGGATCACGCCCTGAAATACCTTACAATCCAGTTTATCTTGTCCTACCTCATCTCTTCCCCTGGCAGGGGCCCATTGCTCATATGGTTCTCAGTTCTCTCTAGCCAGAGAAGACAGTGATCAGAGAAAAGCCTTTTTACACTAAGATATATGCCACAGGATGTGCTTTCCACACAGAGAGAGCTAGCTTTTTAAGAGAGGGCCCTGAAAATGAGGAAGTTGAAGGCACACAAGCAAGAATAATTTTTCAAAGGACTGAAATGAGGCGGTCCACGAAGAACACTGGAATTAAAGGATTCCTATCAAGCAGGTAGCTGACTGTTGTACTACCACTAGAAAGTGGTGTATAAATATTAAAAGCATAATACAGAGTCAGGAAATAAGTTATACAGGGTGCCCAAGCCCAGTTCTAGTATGAACACTGGACAGAAGGCAGGTGAAAGTAGGAATGAACATCAGTGGTAGACTCAGCTGTGAAAGGCATGGGGAGAAAGAGGAACTGGGGTAGCCCATGCATCACTGCTCCTAGCAGGTGCTCATTAAATCTGTTAGAGACAAACATTTTCTCAAGAAAAAAGATACCAGTCCTCTTCAGCTTTTATCACTCATTTAGCAGCTTTTAAATAAGTGATCAATAATCTCTCTCATGGTAACAAGACTGTCTTCATTTATCATGTTTAGTATTCATATACAAAACATTATAATTTTATTTTTTTAACATTCCTTCCTGGCTTCACTAGATAAAACACATAGGAATGTCTCTGGTTTCCAAAGTTCAATTATAAGGTCTAAGGGATAAATTCAGTATCATGAACATTTAAAAGTGTAATTTGTCTTTAGAACTGTTCTTAATACCATCATACCCATACAGCTACAAATGTTGATATTTAAGCCTGTGGAGATTATGCTCTGTGCAGGCACAAAACCACTACTGAATATAAATTATTTTCAGCAAGAAAAAACGGCTATAATTTTTCTTAGTTATAAGAGAACATGTCAGAAGATGAAAATAGAGAAAAGCTAATCAAATTGCTTACAATTCTCATCCTGAGAAAGGTGAATCAATTTAACACTATGCTCTGAATACTATAAAACTCGTTTAGGAAAGCATTGGAAAATAAATAAATACCAGTGCAGACCTACTGGTTTCAATCATATTTCATATTAAATTGGCTAGGCAGAGTAAACAGTTCAGTAACACCAATGCTCCTACTGAAAAAGGCCCACATCACATGCTAAGGTTCTGTAGGATGGCCTCAGATTCTGGGCTAGGAGTCTGTAAGAATACGTTATTGGAAAAAAATAAGTTTTTAATTTCTCCAGCCCAAGTATATTTTTTTGTTGGTTAGATGCATTCAGTTTGTATGGTTTGTTCTTGTAGATTCCTCTCCTGTTCAATAAATGTAGCCCAGACAGTGGTTTTGAATGATTATTACCCTGCTGCCCAGCTGGACTGGCAATCTAGACTTCTTTGTCATCGTAATTTCTTGGTAGACATCACAGACATTTAGGGAAAACTCTAATAATTTTAATATAGCTCTTGAGTAACACATGAGCACTGGGCTACCAATTCAGTCTACATTCACAATAGAAGGATTGCAAAGTACAAAATGTATTACTGAGTACAATCAGTGGTATTGTTTCTACTATTAAATATGCTTATACCCTTTTGGCTAGATGGTGTGTTAGAATGAATTTTATAATTTTTGTTCAACTTAGACAGCAAAGTATAACTTGGGTACTCCGTTTAGCAGCTAGCAAATACATGGGGCCTGGGAGATTAAATTATCATTAAATTTAAAGACATAACTTGAAATGACCATGTCCCTTTGTCCTTTTGATTCACCTGTTAATGTCTTTTTTAGTTTTCAAAAGAGCCCTTTTGAAGGACTTGAGGAAAAAAAATAACTGTAATTCAGGAGCAATTAAGCCAGTGTGACCAATTTAGGAGGCCAGAGATTTAAACTTCAGGAGAATTAAATGATTATTTAATCAGTGCTCTTTGTTGGGAATTTTGACCACAGGTGTACTGTCTATATTTATAGATATTAGCCTTTAAGTGTGCACCTGGAAAAATCTAACTTGTAGTGTAGTTCTTCTCAGCATCACACCTTGGTATAATGATTTGAATCATCTCAATCAGCATGTCACAATTATCACTGCATGACCGGTAATCAGATTAGAATTTAACTCATCCTTTAGTGGGTTTTAATCTATTTTATAAGTTATAATATGGAAGTGTTTACTATAAGGAAGTTATTGTTATTACACAAAGATCTGGGTTGAGGGCCACAAAGCTTTGAGGGTTTAAATGTTTACTCAAGTTTATATTATTAGAGGGTGGTAGAGCTGTGACTAGGAAGCAGTTATTCTATTACAACCCCTATTCTGTTTTCATTACCACTGGGACACTTCTCCTTGAGTGCAAGGAACAATTTCACTATATTGTAAAAATTCTCAGAGTCCAAATAAACCCCTAACTTAAAATTACAGGGGCAGATTAGGGACAGAACCCATTTTTTCCAATATAACAGATGAGGCTGGGTTTTTTCTTCTTCCTGGCTCTACTTTTGGCTAACAAGCTCTTTTCCCTAATTTTTCAACCCTAGGGAACCAAGTCTTTTGTAGTTGACTACCCAAACAAGAACCCAAGGCTCTGGGGAACATTGATGGATCACCACAGTATTTATTGAGCCGTGAAGGGGAGAAAAAATACACCCACCATCCAAAAATATGCCTCTCTGGCATAAGGATTATACTGAAGCTGGTTATTATTTTTTAAAGTTTTATTAAGTAACCTCTACACCTAATGTGGGGCTCGAACCCAGGACCCCAAGATCAAGAGTTGTATGCTCTTCAGACTGAGCCAGAGACCCCACTGAGCAGGTTATTTTTAAGAAACTGCAGACACAGGAGCAGCTCTAAAACCAGAGAAGTTACCCCTATTCATGAGAAACTGATATTTGAAAAAGAAATCCCCATTTGTTAGGGTGTCTCCCTCTCCACCAGGAAGAGAAAGAAATATCTAGAAACGTTTAGCAATGGAAAAGGCAAGGATTTACACCTGCATAACAATCACACTCTTGCTTTTTTAACTTTGCCTGCCTCCCACCACAATCTCCCAGAACTGGCTCCCCCACTTCCAACATACTCCTTTGTCTTTAGCTAGAGATGGTATTTAAGGTGGTTGCTCTAGCCATTTTGGAGAGTTACTCAGTTTTACTGAGTTTCAAACATGTATGCAGGAGATATAGATGTCATTAAATTCATGTTTGCTTTTCTCCTATTAATTTGTCCTTTTTTTTTTTTTTTTTTTTTTTTTTTTTTTTACGGGGTTTCAGTGGGAAGGCAATTCAGCCAAGAACCTGGACGGGTCCTGGGATGAGTTCTCCTCCCGCACAACTTCTCTGATGCACCAGAAACTGTACAAGATTCTTGGATACATGAAAACTAAGACACAATCCTACTGCTCCTTTAATAAGTAGGATGATCAATTTGTCCCTATTTGCCTGAAACAATCCTAATTTTAGCAATGAAAGCTCTACTTCCTGGGATCCTTCACAGGTTTGGGCAAATGGAGTGGTTGGTCACCTGCTTTTGAGGAGTTTTTGGTCTAGACCAGAGTCGTGCATGTAAATATGCAATTAGATAGCACCAAAGTGTTTAATGGTGAAATACTAGAAGTACAGTAGAAGCAAAACACAAAACCTTTCACATTTATCCATCAAGTCCATATTAGTGCAAGTCTCTTAAAATCATGCCCTTTCTAGCCTCAACAACGTCTCCAAGCTCACCTTTTAATCTCCCGCACTAACATTAACTCATTACTCTATTTTCTTTAACATTTTGGGCTGCATTTCCTTAACTCTAACAGGTCATATCCCCTATTATTTTTTCTAATAAATTTCTGGGCCAGCGCACTTTAGCAGAGGCCTGGAATAAAGTAGCACTTAAGAGACAGTTTGTTGAATGAATGACTCAGCATTTTGACTGTTTATCTACAACATAGATAAAGTACGTTGGACAAAGTCCATCTTTGTTCAACATAATACAGGAGGGTAATTTTTATGAGTGTTTCCTGATTGTGAAGTATGTGTCAAGCACTTAAGTTTCCTCACTTAATCTCCTTAACCACTGTGAAAGAGAATGAATATTATGATTATCATCATTTTATAAAAATGCAAAGCAGGCACAGAGAAGTTAAGTAACCAGATCACTGGTGTAACACAAAAAAATTCAGCTCCAGGTCTGTTTTACAACAGATCTTCTGACTGCACCATGCTGTCTCTGGCCCTCAATACACTGAAAACCTTAGTAGCAAAAGGATATCATGATAGGCAATAAGCAGTTTCCAAAAAGCAAGCATTAGCCAACAAAGACCTTCAACTAGGAGAAAAAGGGTACCCCAAGAGTTGGATGGACATAGCTATTTGGAATCTAGTACTAGGAATTTATGACATTAAGCCAATAATCCACAACACTTTCACTGGCTATAGCTATTACAATTCATTTACAAATCTGTGGACACAAAACTGAGTATGAAAAGATTTCTTTTGGAGACCTAGCCTGGAATTCAGTAGCGCTGCCAAGGAATGAGTAGAAAGAACCCCCTTTTAGAATTCCCTTAACTGTGCTCAAGACAGCCCCCCAAAATATGCAATTTAAGAAGAATGACTACAATGCAAGCAAGGCTTCAAGGCAAATTGTTTTCCTCTCAGATCCAAACAGCTTCCCAGTGCTCGCTTCGGCAGCACATATACAAACAGCTTCCCAAGCACCACCTTACATACAAAGAAATTCTAAGACTGTCACTGCTTAAGACTGAGATCAGAGTATCAATCACCAGGAGAGAAAGGGTCAGATACACAGCCACCAAAAAGATGTTCAGATTCAGGCAAATGGGAGAACCAGAAAGCAATGCAGTCACTAGCATGAAGGACGACAAAGACTTGTTCTCAGTAAAAAGAGAGAAGTACACTTACTAGGATTTGGGCACAATGTCCAAGTCAAGCAAGCAGCAATGGATGAGGACCTAAGCAAAAGCCACTGGTGAGACAATGTAGCCCTCCAAAGTTGTCTGCTATATTAGTTTTCTTTGACAATAAGTTTTCAGTTTAGAGTTGCAGTACAAACCCATGATACATGAAATCTATACTTAAGATTCAGGCAGACCCAGTTTGTGACCTATTTTACAAAGATTACAGAGTAACAGTATTGCAAATCTAGGTAAGTAGCTAATTAGTCACCTTAACTATCTTGGGTAGTAGGCATTGCAAATTTCCCAAATGTATATCTTTAAAAGTTAATTCAGTAGACACTACAGCTCAAGAATGATTCCATTCACTTGCTTGGAATTAAAAAAAATCATGACCATCTTGAAAATACATACATATTTCTTCAATAGAAGTCGTTTCTTTTTTTTTTTTAGAGTTTTTTTTTCTTTTTTATTTATGATAGGCACACAGTGAGAGAGAGAGGCAGAGACACAGGCAGAGGGAGAAGCAGGCTCCATGCACCGGGATCCCGATGTGGGATTCGATCCCGGGTCTCCAGGATCACACCCTGGGCCAAAGGCAGGCGCCAAACCGCTGTGCCACCCAGGGATCCCTAGAAGTCATTTTCTTCAGTGAATTTAAAACTATTCCTTAAAAGAAAAGTAGAATCAACATATCCTTGAAAGTAATAAATATCTTTATTCTACAATAAAACTGTCTAATTCGGGATCCCTGGGTGGTGCAGCGGTTTAACGCCTGCCTTTGGCCCAGGGCATGATCCTGGAGACCCGGGATCGAATCCCACGTCAGGCTCCCGGTGCATGGAGCCTGCATCTCCCTCTGCCTGTGTCTCTGCCTCTCTCTCTGTGTGTCCCTGTGTGACTATCATAAATAAATAAAAATTTTAAAAAACTGTCTAATTCAAGACGCAGATTGTTAACATAAAGCACACTTAGAAAACCACTGCTAGATAAATAAGTTTAGTAATGGTAAAAATTCAGCCTCCAATACATGGTGGGATTAATCTACTTTTGTTTGGCAAGGCATCTTGACTGAACAAAGTCACAAACATATTTACCGACATCAATTAGCAATTCACTATAATCACATAGCAAAAAAAGGGGGGGCAGGTGACAGCAAAAATAAATCAATGCCACCTGTTTGATTAAAAGTTTCTATTCAGAACAGCTGAGTTTTTCAACTGGCTATCTTTTTAAGACCAACCTAGAGCAACAGGACCAAAAGAAAGAACTTAAAATTCTAATTAGAAAAGTTTATACTTTGCCATTGTTTTGGGCATTAATATGGTCCTAAGTACGTAACAGCAGATTTCATTTGTAAAACAAGACAATAGATTTCATTTTAAAACCACCCACTAATAAACTTTCTTTTGTACTTTGGAAGTACTGGATTAATTACCTTCTTTTTTTTAATTTATTTTTTATCGGTGTTCAATTTACCAACATACAGAATAACCCCCAGTGCCCGTCACCCATTCACTCCCACCCCCCGCCCTCCTCCCCTTCCACCACCCCTAGTTCGTTTCCAAGAGTTAGCAGTCTTTACGTTCTGTCTCCCTTTCTGATATTTCCCACACATTTCTTCTCCCTTCCCTTATATTCCCTTTCACTATTATTTATATTCCCCAAATGAATGAGACCATATAATGTTTGTCCTTCTCCGACTGACTTACTTCACTCAGCATAATACCCTCCAGTTCCATCCACGTTGAAGCAAATGGTGGGTATTTGTCATTTCTAATAGCTGAGTAATATTCCATTGTATACATAAACCACATCTTCTTTATCCATTCATCTTTCGATGGACACCGAGGCTCCTTCCACAGTTTGGCTATTGTGGACATTGCTGCTAGAAACATCGGGGTGCAGGTGTCCCAGAGTTTCATTGTATCTGTATCTTTGGGGTAAATCCCCAGCAGTGCAATTGCTGGGTCGTAGGGCAGATCTATATTTTAATTCTTTGAGGAACCTCCACACAGTTTTCCAGAGTGGCTGCACCAGTTCACATTCCCACCAACAGTGTAAGAGGGTTCCCTTTTCTCCGCATCCTCTCCAACATTTGTGGTTTCCTGCCTTGTTAATTTTCCCCATTCTCACTGGTGTGAGGTGGTATCTCATTGTGGTTTTGATTTGTATTTCCCTGATGGCAAGTGATGCAGAGCATTTTCTCATGTGCATGTTGGCCATGTCTATGTCTTCCTCTGTGAGATTTCTCTTCATGTCTTTTGCCCATTTCATGATTGGATTGTTTCTTTGCTGTTGAGTTTAATAAGTTCTTTATAGATCTTGGAAACTAGCCCTTTATCTGATACGTCATTTGCAAATATCTTCTCCCATTCTGTAGGTTGTCTTTTAGTTTTGTTGACTGTATCCTTTGCTGTGCAAAAGCTTCTTATCTTGATGAAGTCCCAATAGTTCATTTTTCCTTCTGTTTCTTTTGCCTTCGTGATGTATCTTGCAAGAAGTTACTGTGGCCGAGTTCAAAAAGGGTGTTGCCTGTGTTCTCCTCTAGGATTTTGATGGAATCTTGTCTCACATTTAGATCTTTCATCCATTTTGAGTTTATCTTTGTGTATGGTGAAAGAGAGTGGTCTAGTTTCATTCTTCTGCATGTGGATGTCCAATTTTCCCAGCACCATTTATTGAAGAGAGTGTCTTTCTTCCAATGGATAGTCTTTCCTCCTTTATCGAATATTAGTTGCCCATAAAGTTCAGGGTCCACTTCTGGATTCTCTATTCTGTTCCACTGATCTATGTGTCTGTTTTTGTGCCAGTACCACACTGTCTTGATGACCACAGCTTTGTAGTCCAACCTGAAATCTGGCATTGTGATGCCCCCAGATATGGTTTTCTTGTTTAAAATTCCCCTGGCTATTCGGGGTCTTTTCTGATTCCACACAAATCTTAAAATAATTTTTCTAACTCTCTGAAGAAAGGCCATGGTATTTTGATAGGGATTGCATTAAACGTGTAAATTGCCCTGGGTAACGTTGACATTTTCACAATATGAATTCTGCCAATCCATGAGCATGGAATATTTTTCCATCTCTTTGTGTCTTCCTCAATTTCTTTCAGAAGTGTTCTATGGTTTTTAGGGTATAGATCCTTTACCTCTTTGGTGAGGTTTATTCCTAGGTATCTTATGCTTTTGGGTGCAATTGTCAATGGGATTGACACCTTCATTTCTCTTTCTTCAGTCTCATTGTTAGTGTATAGAAATGCCACTGACTTCTGGGCATTGATTTTGTATCCTGCCACGCTACCGAATTGCTGTATGAGTTCTAGCAATCGTGGGGTGGAGACTTGATTAATTACCTTCTGAGAAATGCAATTCATCGCTGGTCTTTTCTTCTTAGGTCTCCTGTTTGACAGGATCATAAGATCCAACAAGAGACGCTCCTCGCCACCAGCTTCCCCATATCCGTTATATTAAGCATAATGTTCGTGAAATTCTTTCCATTAGGCCAACTCACACACAGGTGGTGTCCATCCGGGGTTTCTTTTTAGCAAGTTCAAAATCCACACAGCCTAGGACTGGGCAATTTGGAGGGAATTTTACAGGACTTCGGGTCATCATCAAAGAAGCCCGTCCTTCTGTGTAAAAGCCACCTTCCAACCTCAGAGGTACCAGGGCCACGTGGCAAGCAGGAAGCCGAGCTCGCCCCAAGACGCTCTGTTGCAGGAGCCCACGGAGCGCAACCAGCTGCGGGGCGGCCGCTCTAACCCGGGCGGCCCAGCGGCCTGCTCGCAAGAGCTGAGTCTGCGCGGGGCGAGCCTGCGCAGTGAATGTGCGCTTAGGCGGTGGAGCGCGAGCGAGCATGCGCAAACACACCGGCGGGCGCGTGCTGTTCTCCAGAGTTGGCAGCGCCGTGAGTCTCTCATTTTTTACCTTCCCTCCCAATTCTATGCTGTTTGGGAGTATGAGAATAATCGTACTAGTCACTAACCTCAGGAAATGTACTTTTTTTGGATGATCTTTGTTGCTTATAAAATATATTGTAAGTCGGGTTGCCAGATTTCGTAAATAACAGCAATACAGGAATGCCACAGTAGTTAGTATCTCAGGCATTAATAGAACAATTTATTAAGTATAAGCTTATTCTACGTAATATTTGAGGAATACCTAGATAAAAAAAATCATTCTTTTTTTTTAAAAGATTTTATTTATTCATTCATGACAGAGAGAGAGGGAGAGAGACAGGCAGAGGGAGAAGCAGGCTCCATGCAGGGAGCCCAATGTGGGACTCGATCCCGGGTCTCCAGGATCACACCCCAGGCTGAAGGTGGCGCTAAACCGCTGGGCCACCCCGGCTGCCGCCCTCATTCCTTGTTTTTCATCTGAGTGTCCTGTATTTCATCTGGCAACGCAAGTTAACAGTCTTGTTAAAAAGTATAGTTATCACAACCAAAAAATTTTTGCTTGGAAACAATGACTCAGGTCCTGGTTGACTGCAACACCTTATAGTCTCAGTGATCTGATTATCAGTTAGTGATGCTCAGCCACAAGACTGCATTTGTAGCATATTATGTGTGCTTTATCAGAGTACATGTATTTTTAGAAATTTTATTCTAATAAATGTTTAACCATCTTGTTCAATGGATCCAACATACTTTGTCCCTAAATTAAATGTCTCTCTCTAAAAAGCAAACAGAAATAGGTATGGACATAGTTATGCCATATGGCTTTATCTACATGAATGAACCCATCTGAACACCAGATTTAGAGTTTAGCAAGTGGCTGGTAGCTGCGCTCTTCTTCCCTTTCTACTAGGGAGTCCCCTGGAAGTTGCCTACTTCACCTTCCAGTAACTACAAACTTATATCATGGCAATAAGCCTGACAAGTATAGTTCTCTGAGTTCTGAGCAAAAGTTAAGCTTCTTGACTCAGTACTGAATCAGGGCAGAACATAGTTTACAGATGATGAGCATGTGGAGAGAAGAGGATTCTGAGGTGGGGACAGTACACAGTCTTGGATGAACTCCACAGGAAAGGGTAGAAAAACCAAGGAAAGACAAACAGTACCATTGTTTACACGTAAAAGATTAAGTTTCTAGAATGACCCGACAAAACCAGCAATATAGAATTACCTTGAGGGAGATCAAAAGGGAAATTCAGTAGAGCTAAAAGAGACATGCAACCACATGTCACCAACGCAAGCCAAGGATGGTTAGACAGAAATAGCCCCCTGCAGATATTTTGTGACAGCCACTCCAAATAAATTCTTATTCTTTTAATCCACAATGCAGTCTTTATGCTCATCATATTTTCTGAAATCACAGTACTCACATTGATATAAATATAGAAATTGAAATTGTTTTTCTTCACGTTCCAAAATTTTGAAAAGATAACATTTATAGATTGATGACAGTTCAGCTCAAAGCACAAGTGAATTCAGGGGGAGGAGGGCAGTTAAAATGTAAAAATTAAGGTGTTCTCTGTGGATTTATACTTTTGTTTTAAAAGTTAGCTACATTTCAAGGTGTTTGATTTGTTGTCTTCTATTGGTATAGAAGAAACAGGAAAGACATCTATAATTATGCATACTTTGCAACGATTAGGCATTTAATATGCAATGAGATATTTGCTAGAGAAGTATGTCTATGGTTAGAACAGAAAACAGGCTCCAGGGTTATGTCAAGCTGCAAAGTGATATGTATGCGAATGAATTCTCAGGCTCATTAATCATTTTTATACTTGAAGTGCTAAACTGCTAATGTTACACTGAGAGTGAAAATGAAGTAATTAAGGAGTTTAATAGCTACAGTCTTTTGAGGAGAAAACAAGTTGATAATGCTTCTTTTAATATGTTACATAAATTGGATTTTTTGTTGAATTACAAAAACCAGGTTCATCTCTTGTGCAGATTTAAATGGCACAAATCATTTGATTATATTTATATAGGAGGTCAATAGACGGCTATGTGAAGGCAAAGCAGTTCGCTAGACCACGTTTATAAGAGAAAGTCTGTGTTACCAAGAGCACAGAAACACCTATCAGGTTCTCACCTTTTTCCCTTTTGATGTTCTAAAGCACTATTTCTCACATTATCTGTGGTGAAGGGCCAGTTTTTGTTCCTTTGTTCTCAACTCATCACAGATAAATCCTTTTGTAAAATACAATACCAATTACTTGAGAAATGAAACAAAAAGACATACAAAATACTAGCCTGTTTTTAAATTACTGGATTCAATGGACATAACAGTAACCAGTCACATTTCTATAAAAATCTCTAACCTCAATTACCCTATAGACCAGAAATAGTGCGAGGACTCACAGCAGCCCACACTGAGATGAACTACTCTAAAAGCAGAAGTCTGGGGAACAGTAGATTGGTCATACACTGACACCGATTCACGTAAGAGCTGCATGCTCAGGTTGCCTACAGACCAGGGATGCCAGAAAGGAGTTAATACCCCATGTTAGCCTCCTGCTGCCTTTACCAAGGTCTGTGAATTTGTCCAGGTAAGGGTAAGAACAGCACTCGTGGTTAAGTGTCTCTGTTAGGTTCCTTTCATAGGAATTTGCTTCTTTCTTCTCTAGTAACTCTAAATACTTTTTCTCCCATTCATTCCCCTTTCCTTTTCCTCCATTCATTTTTCTTCTCCCCATTTTGGGAGATTTCCATGCAGTTAAAAATAAATAATTTAATTTAATTTAAAAAACAAACCTTGACCTTGGAGATGGGCAGAATTGGGTTTGAACAGGGACACTGCTACATTCTGAGTATGAGAAGGCAGTCCTGGAACTCAGTCCTGCTAAGTCAGGATTTCTCATCTGTAAAATGGCCACAAGATTATCCTTTACACAGTATGAATGGGATTCTAAAATTAGGTAAAGGGAAGCAATATGTAACCATCAGTTGCTGCTTACTTCTTCAATCCCTTCCTTTCCTAATTGTTTCCTTTTTTTTTTTTTTTAGCGGTATGGAAGGGGATGTCTAAGAGAGAAAGCTGTATTTGTATAGTCTAAGTTAATGTATTAGCAGTTAGACTTGTGCCTTATAAACACAATTCTTCTCAGAAAATTGATTACATAAAGCCAATCAACTAACAAACCAGGTAAACAACAGACAACACTGTGTCTTTTTTGCTTTCCCAGGTAACAGTACTCTCTCCACAGTGGTCCAAGCCAGAATCCCTGGAATCATACTCACACCTATCTCAATTCCAAATGTCACACGCCCCAAAAATTATTCCCCCCAAATGATTCTCACATCCATTTCTTCACTTTTACCCCCCTTGCCACTCCTTCACCTCTTTTCTGAGGTTTTGAAATCGATGCTTCTGTAATTTTTTCTCAAACCCATGTAGTCAGTCATCTTCAACATTGCTATCAGAAGGCTCATTCTGAAATAAAATCCTCCTCAAAAATAATAAATAAAATTACATAAAATCCTCCTCAAGTCAATTTCTTGCTGGAACCTTCCCCAGAGGCTCATTCACTATGACCTATGGAGAAAAGTTCAGAAGCCTGAAGGTTTAGAAGCTGTCACAGTTCTGAAATTGTTAAACTCTTGAAACACGAGTTGGTAAATAAGAGCTTCCCTAGATCCAAGACATGCTGGCCATTCCCAAGGCACCCCTCTGTAACTCTGCCACCATCCAGCATTTAAATGGTTAAATCTTGGGGGCGTATCCACTCTCCAGCAGAGCTGTCCTGATAGGTGGTATCCCAGCCTTATCAGATGGAACATATTTTGAACAGATGATGACATTAGAGAATATAGAATGTTCTTTGATCGCCAGAAAGTTTATTCTGTTATATCCAAAAAGTATCACATGTAAATTGGTTTTCCTTATTATCCACTCATGTTCTATTTTGCCTATTAACATCTTTATTAATTACTATAGTTTCATGGTAGAAATAACTGTTCATGCTATATTTCATCTCCTGAAGCTAGTGTTTTTACATATAAACACAAAATATTATAATTATAAAAATCTAGCCTATTTAAAAGATTTTTTCACTGTGATTAATTGAGTATAAAATATATGACTAAGCCTTCTCAGTGATCCATTTAATTTCGAGATTACTTAGTCTAACAAATCCCCCCTAGGCACAAATATTTGGAATCAAACTTGACCTCAATCAATTACTAAATTCTTCAGCATTTACTTGTTAATGTGAGTATATGAGCTTTTATATCACCAAGATGTTGTTACAGAAATACTAATTTTCTATTTTCTTTTTAATGACACAGTAGTTACCCTCAACTAAATCTTATTTTTATACATCAATTGCATATTAATCTTTTTTATTGCAGTTCAATTTGCCAACATATAGCATAACACCCAGTGCTCATCCCATCAAGTGCCCCCCTCAGTGCCCATCACCCAGTCACCCCCACCCCCCACCCACCTCCCTTTCCACTACCCCTTGTTCGCTTCCCAGAGTTAGGAGTCTCTCATGTTCTGTCTCCCTCTCTGATATTTCCCACTCATTTTCTCTCCTTTCCCCTTTATTCCCCTTTCACTATTTTTAAACATATGTATGGCACTCCGAGGAATTAGACTTTGTTAAAGAAATGCTAGTATTTTTAATTTTGTTTTAAAGACAAATTTGCCTTCCGCAATTGAATTTTATTCTTATACATCAATTCCATATTCGATTTGAAATCTAGATGGCTAGTTTTCCTGTAAGAAAGAAGCAGACTTAAACACAGGAAACCTAAAGCAGACTAGACTTGGAGCTGAGTATAAATCATAGCACCTTTTTTGGTAATATAGAACATTTGAGAATGGAAAGAGGCCAAGGTGTACATTTAGGTCTGGCCCATCTTTGAGTTATAAATATTATTATAGCCTACTCTGCTTTCTCCCCAACCTCTTCTTGCCAAAACTATTTTTAAATTAGACTTGTAATACTTTCTTCTTTTGCTGGCCTTGCTGACTTATTCTATGTTATCCGTTCCCAGCGTGATGAGTCTCTTTATATTTCTTTGTGACTTTTCTTTGATAGAAGCTAGTGGTGCTGCTGGCAGTTGACATTTGTTCAAATAGTTAGGATCACTGTTCCTATCTATTCCCTAATAACTGTGCAGATATGAAATAATCCCTTCTTAATCTCTTCACTCTCAAAGCACACAGTTTTGAAATTTCCTCTTCTGTATAGCAATGCTCACAGTTGAATATACACATTTCTAGTTACTCAATGTTCTGTCATTCTTTAAATAATAAATTTCTATCAGAATATAAATTTGAGTATTCTATATCTAATATTTCTTATCTTACTTCACCCTTTATCTCTTGCATCTAATATAAATCTTGGCTTTTCTATTTTAAGGAAAAATCACAGGGTGTTCGAGAATAAAATCTTAATTCTTATCTATCAAGATAAGAATACACCTATTCTTTAATGACTATTAACACACCTATTATTTAATGACTAATTTTTTAGAGGAGGAAAACACATAGGAAATAGCCATTAACTCCATTATAAAACCAAAACACTAATAGATTTAAAAAAAAATCATAAATACCTAAATGCACTAGCGTTCAGTATTTATCCTGGGCATGACATGAGAAAACAGAAAAATTACATCAAATTAACATAGTTGCAACCTCATAATTCCCACCACAAGTGTATATGTATGTACACATACACATGTACACAAATAGTCATCCCTACTCTGCTTTGTGATAGGAGAAGTTTCACAGATGAGGAGTTACAGTGGTTTCTCCTTATACAGGTATGAAAAAGCCAAAAAAAAATAATGCAGGTAGGAATGTTTCCCCTCCTCCCCATCTCTCCATCATCTAAAACTCAGAGCACTGGTCCTCAAAATTAAATGTTTTTTTTTTTTTTTTTTTCTGATTTTTTGTTTCTAGGCAGATTCTTCAGCACCATCAAGGAGGCCCTGGAATCTTCATTTTAAAACAAGCATTCCAGAGAATTCTGATCTGAGATTCAATGATTAATCTTTTCGTTTTTTTCTATCACAGTTTTTTCCCTTCTCTGGTTACTAAATACTAAAATCATTTCCTAATAACTTAAAATATCTTTACAAAGCTATAACGCAAGCTAGGTAATTACATTTTAAGAAAATATACTTAAAACTAATTGAGAAAGTGAGATAAATTCGAGAGACAGAAATTCACTCATTCAGTGTTTCTGGGGCATCTTTTTCTTTATCTGATTTTATTTTTATTTTTATTTTTTTAATTCTTTTTTAATTGGAGTTTAATTTGCCAACCTATAGCATAATACCCAGTGCTCATCCCGTCAAGTGCCCCCCGCAATGCCTGTCACCCAGTCACCCCAACCCCCCGCCCACCTCCCTTTCCACCACCCCTTGTTCATTTCTTTCTGGCGCATCTATTGTCAGGTACCTAGCTCAATGCTGGACATACAAATATACGAAACAATATTTTTATTATCCAAGGAACTTACAGAGTCTTGCAAAAGGCAGACCTAGAATAAGTAAATCAAAACGATAATTTTTGGGCACCTGGATAGCTCAGTCAGTTAAGTGTCTGCCTTCAGCTCAGGCCATAATTCTAAGGGTCCTGAGATGGAGCCCTATGTCAATCTCCCTGCTCAGCAGTGAATCTGCTTCTCCCTCTCCCTCTCCCCCATTCATGTTCTCTCTCTCTCTTTCTCTCTGTCTCTCTCAAATAAATCTTTTAAAAAATATTTTTTTGTTTTTGTTTTTTTTTGGGGGGGGTTGTTTTTTTTTAACTTTAGCATTTCTTTTTTTTTTGTATTTTTTTATTGGAGTTCAATTAACCAACATATAGTATAACACCCAGTGCTCATCCTGTCAAGTGCCCTCCTCAGTGCCCATTATAGTCAACAGTATTGTTTTATTTTTTTAATTAACAAATATTGTTGACTATAACAAAAATTCAGATAAATATCTTTTGGTTTAGTATATAAAATGTGGATAAATGATACTTCTCCAAATCTTATGCCTATGGGTTCTCTTCCCCAGAGTGCCAGAAATTATAAAATCTCCAGTCAGCCTCACCTACATGGAAATGTTTGTGAACACCAACCTTCAACTTCTAGTTCAAGATGACTCACGAGGGTATTATGCTGAGTGAAATAAGTCAATCGGAGAAGGACAAACATTATATGGTCTCATTCATTTGGGGAATATAAATAATAGTGAAAGGGAATAGAAGGGACGGGAGAAGAAATGGGTAGGAAATATCAGAAAGGGAGACAGAACATGAAGACTCCTAACTCTGGGAAACGAACTAGGGGTGGTGGAAGGGGAGGAGGGCACTGAGGGGGGCACTGGACGGGATAAGCACTGGGTGTTATTCTGTATGTTGGCAAATTGAACACCAATAAAAAATAAATTTATTATTAATAAAAAAAGATGACTCACGACCCTGAACTCCAATTTCTCCGCTCTCTTAGATGTGTTTATTCGACTCAGTTGTGTGCACAAAGTTCTGGCACAAGCAAGAACAAAATTAGACGAGTGGTATTTAGATATACATCAAAATTATAGCTTTAAATTTTCAACTGCCCCAATCCACCAGGCCAGAATTCTCAGCCTTTTCCATGCCTCTACAAGGGTCAGTCAATATTTACAAGCATTTGACTACTTTTATCAAAGAAAGAAGTCCTTGAAATTTGAATGTATAGAAATGTCCATATATTTAATACTTTTTAATCAGGTTCCCTTAGAACTTCATTTTGGAAGTATAGTTAAGTCCCTTATACTGGGAATCTCTTTTCTTTCCCCTCAGTTTATCTTCTTCTCTTCTGTTATCAGCCTCTCTGCTCAAATGTTCTTAGAATAATTTGGGGGAAGAAATAATGTAGGCCAAGGTCACGAGTCTGAATTTCATTGGAGTCAGACAAAATGGGAGAGGAGGGGAATGACAAAAGTGAAATTTCAAAATCTATTTTTGTTACAGTAAAAATAATTAAGTGAAAATATCCTGAACGAACCACTAATAATAATTTTCTACCTTTAGAAGTTACATAGATTCAAATGTACAAATATCATACATCCAATATTATCCATGTATTCAACAAATATTTATTGAATATCTACTACATGCTAAGCCCTATGCAGTAGACTGAGGACATAATGATAGCAACTATGAACAGATATCTGTCCTCATAGAATTTATAGTCTGGTAGAAAAGGAAGACTCTAATAAACTTAAAATTGCAACTGTGGCAAATGCTAGGTATACAACACTATGAATGTAAGGAGATTTGACCTATTATAGGAGGTCATGGAAGGCCTCTGAGATGGAATCTTAAAGACAAGTAGGAAATAATTTAGGCAAAGAGGAGAAGTAAGAACCACCCAGGCAAAGGGCAAAGGCTCTGTGATGGGATTGCATGTGACAAGGATAGGAACAAAACAAAAGCTTGAAAGTCTGGAATTCAGAGAGGGGTGAGCCATAGGAGTTGAATCTGGAGGATGGGTGAGGTGAAACACTAGGAGAGGTACTGAGAATGTAAGTGAGAAAAGTGAACAGCCTGTGGCTCCTGCCCTCCAGAGCTCAAAAGGAAAGATCCAACCTCCAATGGAAATGGCAATTCATTAAGTACCATAGCAGGACTAGTGGCAGAAGAATGAAGCAGTGCAGTCAGAAAAGTAGTAAAGAAGACCCTGCCTGCATGGACAATGTCTGAGTTGGGTGCTGCAAGATGAGAAGAATAAGGGAGGATGAGAAAGCAACAGCAAGTGTCTGAGCAGTCAGAGAATGCTTGACATCAGAAGCAACTAGATTACTAATAGTTTGAGATCTTCTCCTACAAGTTGCTTTTCTAAATTCTTAATTTTTCCCCTCTTTTTAACAAAACCCTAAGTCCATATCATGGCCATGTGTTTCAAAGAAATACGGAAGTTTTTTACATCATTCATTATTAATCTATTCTAGGCTTATGTCTGGCCTTCATCTTCAAACACTCTGTCTTTTTTTTCCAATTTGCTTTTTAGTTATTTTTCTTTTTCTCTAGAAGTATTCAGCAGTCAGTGGGCCTCCAGAAGCATTCATCCCAATGAAATTCATTGAATGTTAAAATTCTGTTTTTTCTTTCATTTCCTTTCATATATAAAATATGCATGTGACTTTGCTGCTCAGGAAGAATAATTAAGGTCTTCTCTTTAGTTACCTCCTTCACTTGGGGGCTAATTGAGTACTTGCACCCCAACTCATGTTACAAATGAAACACATACAGTGTTAGCCTTTGGTTGCATTGTCATTTTCCATTAGAAATTTTATTTTTCAAACTTCTGCTTATATGCTGTAATTAAGAGAAAAAAATATTTTTAAAATATTTTATTTATTCATTCATGAGAGAGAGAGAGAGAGAGAGAGAGAGAGAGGCAGAGACACAGGCAAAGGGAGAGGCAGGCTCCATGTAGGGAGCCTGATGTGGGACTTGATCCCAGGACTCCAGGATCATGCCCTGGGCCGAAGGTAGGTGCTAAACTGCTGAACCACGCAGGGATACCCAAGAAAAAATATTTTTAATGATTTGTTACCATCACAAATGATCAGGAAGTGATTGTTTGGTGTTCTTTTTGCTGGTGGAAGCATCAAAAGGCTTTCTTTTTTCACAGTTTGGAATAGGAGATGTAATATCAAAAAATATTAGGATCCCGGGATCCCTGGGTGGCGCAGCGGTTTGGCGCCTGCCTTTGGCCCAGGGCGCGATCCTGGAGATCCGGGATCGAATCCCACGTCGGGCTCCCGGTGCATGGAGCCTGCTTCTCTCTCTGCCTCTCTCTCTCTCTCTCTCTCTCTCTCTCTCTCTCTGTGACTATCATAAATGAATAAAAAATTAAAAAAAAAGAAAATAAAAAAAAAATTAGGATCCTTTGTCAATATATTCTAGGATCAATTTCTGGCTATTTTTTAATCTTTTCCTTTATAATGTTGATAGCATTATAATATGGTGCACCAAAGTACCTTCCTGGTAAGTATTTTTACCACCTGAACTTTTCTTACAGGAAATATGATTCCCTAGTTTCATCTGCTATTCCTTTTCAAGGATTTCTTATATAAGAGTGTATGTCAGGTTAATTTATCTGGCTTCATTTCATGTAGACCAAGGTCATGAGTTTAATTTCTTTGGAGGCAGCTCAGTGTTTTAAAAGGGAACTAAATTTGGTCCCAAACAGACCTGATTTTCCATCACAACTCTTCCACCCCCATCCCTATCCTACCCCACCCTTTACCCAGGTCGCAAGAGAAAGAGTGCCCTATTCTCTCTGGACTGAAGACCCTTCCAAGTCAGCTTTAATCTAAAACACAGTTCTCCCTATAAACCCCTAAAAACTAAGATTTAGCCAGTATTATGGGTTTACTTGTTACTTTTTCTGGGTCAAGTTAAGGTGTTTAGACAGATTTCTTAATTTCTAGGAGCCTCAGTTACTCATCTTTAAAGATTTTAAAAAGGTTCTCACAGGGTCCTTGTGACTCCTAAGTATGTCAAACACCAAGTGCAGTGTCTGGTATTTAGTAATTGCTGAATAAATATTAACACTTTCCTTCCCTTTCCTTGATTTTTTTTCATCTGTGGAACAGACATATTGGTAAATTACACATTGCTGGCATGATCTTGGCAAGAATCAAGTTCCATTCAGAATTATCTTACTCTCTCATATATCCCAAATAGCTTTGGTATCCCAAGTGTATTATTACCTATGAGTCAAAATTTTAAAAATATCTATGTATTTGAAATGATGTATGATATTTAAAACCAAATATTTAATCTGCCCCATAAGCTTTATATGACTATAATAAAAGACAGTGGAGGGTTTTTTTTACTTAAAGTATTTTATAAATGAGGATAATAACACCTACCTTGTAGATTTATTACTAAAAATACGTAGGTTAATAAATGTAAGCATTTAGCATAGTGTAATGCACAAAATTTAATTCTCAATAATTATTATTTTAAAAGGGGCTTTGATTTATTTAGTAAATACACTAAATTATGAGTGCTAGAATAATTTAAAAAAAAAGAGAGATCACAAGCACAGGAGAAAAACAGAAAGAGATGGGGAGGGAGAGAGAAGGAAGTTTCCATTTTACCTATTTGGAATAGGACTATTCACTCCTGCCTTTTGCCCCATACTAGCTGAATGACCTTGCACAAGTCAATCACTGAGCCTCAATTCTTCCCCTTAATTCCTAGGATGATTCATTTCAGCACTCCATAAACGTTTACTGAGCACCTACCATAAGCCAGACATGATGAACTTTACTATGATGGCAGATATAAAAGTGATCTGTTACCTTATAAAGCACCATTCAAACAAATGCAGCTTCCTGTGTTTTGGTGACTGGTTATAAAATGGGCTATCACTTTGGCTGCCTGACAAAGGAGTTTGGATTTAATGCTGTGCTTATCAAGATGCCATTCCTGTGAAGCCTCATGACACTAAAACGCAGGTCTTCACTTAGTGCCTAGCACAGGATCAGGCATAGAAGTGTGTTCAGGTGGATGTAGGATAATTGATGGGTTGCTATTATCAGTTTCCTTCACTTTTATACACTTACTAAATCCCAGGTCATGCAGAGAACCCCATGCTCATCTAGCAATGACAGTGCACAGCCATTTATATACCCATACGTACATTAAAGCCTGGTATCTAAGATACAAAGACTTTGGTGGTAAAAATGGAGTTACAAAGGGTAGCCTGACCCATAGAAGGCTTTACAGAAAGGAATGTGATGTTAAAATATGTCCCAATCTTTGTTGGACAAATACTTTATGCTATATTGAAAAAATATCTGGATCAAGCTTCCTTGAGCTGAGATAAAATACAAGTGCAGAAACTCATGTGACACAATTAGGTTGGCACAAGCAAAAAGATTGACTTCCCTTGTTTTTATCGTCCTCTTTTGCTGAATGTGATATACTTCTTTACTCAAGACTAATTTATTAAGTTGGTTTTCTTTCTATCTGGAACAAAAATCCATTCAAGTTAGTTTTACTTTAAAATACAACCACCCCCTGCCCAGATTCAGCCAGTGTGGTGAGTTGGCATATATTTTATTCTGTAATTTTTTTCTGTACTGAAGGAAATTCAAGTCATAGTTATGCATTTGTTTCACAAAGGCTGAATCTTGTTACTGATATATACATAGCATCATTTCCTTGGTCAAAATGCATTTTCACATTTACTTGCCCCTCCCAGAATATAGCATGAAACTATTCTCAAAGATTCATTAACCGGACCTCCCTTTAGCAATGAGATGATTGGGGTCCTTCCTCAGCATTGTACTTGAGGTAGAACATAATTGGCACTCCATCAGCATTGTACTTGAGGTAGAACATAATTGGCACTCCATCATACAAGTACTAGTTGGCTTCTAGATCAGACTTCTTAAAAGAAATGAATTATACCATATAAATAAAAGTCTATTTTATTATCGATTGTATGGGGAAATGCATGTACAGAGATGGTTGGTTGCTTTCCAATATAAAATATTCAATTAGATCTACTCTCTCTTCATCTTTTGAAATAAAGATGCTTGCAAAGAGGTTATACAAAACATTCTTCAATAAACTCTGTGCTGGGGAAGTTAAGAAATAAAGGAATCCTGCTGCTATCCATGAAAATTTCACATCATGGATGGAAGAACAGAGCATGTGACAACAGTAGTATCCCAGCCCCCACCCCTGAATCACCATCCTTAGAGGATGCCGTAGAACATAGGGAAAGGAAAGGGAAAATAAAATAAGATGAAAACAGAGAGGGAGACAAACCATAAGAGACTCTTAACTCCAGGAAACAAATTAAGGGTTGCTGGAGGGGAGATGGGTAGGGGGATGGGATAACTGGGTGACAGGCATTAAGGCGGGCATGTGATGTAATGAGCACTGGGTTTTATATGCAAGTGATGAATCACTAAATTCTACCCTTAAACTAATAAAAAAGAAGATGCCATATCTGAAAAACTATGGTTCCCATATTTAAGACCCCAGATTTTAAGGAAAAAAATCATGATTTGAATAGCTAGAAACACCGCCCCATTAATAAAGTATTTTGAAGTCTTAAAATGGAACAACTCTAAATATCCTTTTGATCAGATATAGGAACCCAAGGTACAAATCATTTGACAGCTGAGGCACTAAAAATGAGTGTTTGGAAATGCTCTTCTCAGGGAATTTAAAAAAACTATGGTAAACCAAAACCTTTCAGAGATGCTTTAAATGCAATTCTGTCCAGAAGAAGTAGGAGAGATTAGATGGCATGTCAAACTTCTTATAACCCTGTAACTGTCATGCTAAGATACTTATAGTGCAGAGGATCTGTGCTGTTTTATGTAACTCGGTTTAAACATGATAGAAAAAAGAAATGTCCAACATAATAAAAAGTAGAAAATACCAAATGCCGTTTAGAGTGAAGGTGAGGGCAGATCACAAGACATGGATTATTTAGGTAGTATATGTTCTCAAATGATAAGTATTTCTGTAACCAAAAATAAAGGGATTTCATAACACAGTGAGAGTCCTGGCTTGGTTTGGCTTGCTTTGAGTGGGCTCCTAAACAGCTGGCCAATTCCACAAAGATGAAAAAAAAAAAAATCACATGTTGGTGGTAAAAACGGATCTTTGTGATCATCTGGGTAAGAAGTCAGCAAACTTTTCCTGTCAATGGCCAGATAACAAACATTTTAGGCCTTGTAGACCATACAGTCACTGTAGCCAATACTCAGCTCTGCTGTTGAAACCCATAAGCAGAGAAGCAGCCATAGACAATACCATTAATAAATGGGGGGTGACTGCAGTCCAGTAACACTTTATGGATGTTAAATTGGACTTTCATATAATTTTCATAGAAAGTAATACAAATACTATAAAATGTTTTAACCATTAAAAATGTCAAAATGATTTTCATGATAGGCCATACTAAACAGGTGGTGTGGGACACCTGGGTGGCTTGGTGGTTTAGTGTCTGCCTTTGGCTCAGGGCATGATCCTGGAGTCTTGGGATTGAGTCCCACGTTGGGCTCCCTGCATGGAGCCTGCTTCTCCTTCTGCCTGTATCTCTGCCTCTCTCTGTATGTCTGTCATGAATAAATAAATAAAATCTTAAAAAAAAACAGAAGGTGGACTTCATTTTTTTTAGCCCAGTGGTTTCCAAACTACCGTTTTTTGTAGTAGATTCTTCTCTTCAAATGAAAATATACAGATAGAGCAAACAAGAGCAGGTTTGCATTAACAGAAGGCACAGACCTAGGCTATATGCTGCTCCCAGAGACCTACATTCCTGCCTTGCCCCAGAGCTAAGACTAAAGTTCCTCAGAGCTCAAGTCAGAATCCATGACTATCACCCAAGAGCCTCAGATCCCTCCTGGAGGATCTGAGGCACGGGAAGATGAAATAACTGTTCTAAAGCATGCAAGTCATTTTAAGTGGACAAAACATGAGCTCCTTTGTGTGTCCTGGTTTTAGCTTCCCAACAACACAACAGCACAAAATTTTAGGGATAAAACCCAAGTTGAAATGATGTGTGATGGCCAAACAAAACAACAAAATGCTTAGTTATCTGGTAGAAGACTCTTCTCTTGTGACACTACATGTTGAAGACACAGGACGTGTGATTGAGACTGGAAGGTGTTCACCAACTAGAGAGATGTTATACCGGGTACTCCCTTCTATCTGAATGCTTTTTTTGGTAGCAAGAAGGATGCTTATGTACATGATCTGGAGAAGCCCCACCCCTACAGGAAAGTACTGCCTCCATCTATGCTACTCCCTTATTCTGGAGTGACTCACACAGGATCACTGCCAGTGAGTCCCATTTTGTTTCCAATGATGGTATCCCTGACTTTGGGGATAAAACTGCTTATTTTATTTTATTTTATTTTATTTAAGATTGTATTTATTTATTCATGAGAAACAGAGAGAGAGGCAGAGACATAGGTAGAGGGAGAAGTAGGCTCCCTTCAGGGAGCCCAATGTGGGACTCAATCCCAAGACCCCAGGATCACACCTGAGCCTAAGGCAGATGCTCAACTGCTGAGCCACCCAGGCATCCCTAAAACTGCTTAATATACCATTTCCCAAAGTATACCCCAAATAATACTAATGTCATGTTCCCAGAGATGCAAAAAAAAAAAAAATGTTTCCAGAGGGGGGAAAAAAGCAAAAAAAAAAAAAAAGTTTCCCTGATCAAACAAGTATACATTCTATTCCCCTCTTAGTAATTCACAATGTACATTAGCATATTAAAGGATCTGAGAAGCCTTATAGGAAAGAATCCTATTTAACTTTATTTAACTAGCATTTCCCCAATGCACATTAAAATGGAACTGATTTTATGTGTTTTTTTTTTTATTTTCTGTTCTTTTTCTGGATCCACACCTTTCAGTGGAGGTGAAAAAAACTAGGAACTGGTTTTATGCTCAAGGTAGTTTTGTGATACTCAAAAGTTTATTAATATAGTCAACAAATACAAGTTGTGTGCTTACTGTATGCCCGGTATTGCTGCAAACTCTTGGAATAATGTGGCTAATAAGGTAGATGTGTTTCTGCTCACTGAGTTGGTATAATAGTTAAGGAGACAGATAAGCAGATAAATAAATTCATCCATTCCACAATGATTTCTTGAGTACCTACTCTGTGTCAGGCACTGTTCTAGCACCACTGTGGCTTATATGAAGATAATAAGTGGACTCTAAAACTTACTTTTTCTTTTTAAAGATTTTATTTATTTATTCATGAGAGAGATAGAGAGACAGAGACAGAGGCAGAGGGAGAAGCAGGCTCCCTGCAAGGAGCCCAATGTGGGACTCCATCCCAGATCCCGGGATCACACCCTGAGCTGAAGGCAGATGCTCAACCACTAAGCCACCCATGCATCCCTAAAACTTACCTTTTCTCAATCTCTTATATACCAGGCACTGTTCTGCTTTACATGCTGAAGACCAAAACCATCTTCTCCCATAATAGACATTGAGGACTAAAGCTGCCTACTGTTACATATCCACAACAATGTGACCTTGCTATTCTAACCTTATTGTTTTATTTTTCCAAGTCTCTTGTCAAGGAAAATAGCTTGATTGATCATTTGATTGATCATTACAGACTTTCCAAAAGACCCATCAACTCTTCAAAAGAAAGAATCAACAGAGTGCTTACATCCTAAGATTCTTTGAAACCCTCTCTTAAAATTCCTGTTTCCTGTTTCTACCAATCCAGATTGTTATGTCCTGATTCTTATCCAGTCCTAATAAAATCTTCACTTTAAAGAAAGCCTTATTAAATCAAACTTCCAATTCTCAATAAATTCTGACTGGGCCTTCCCCACTTAGAGACACAACCAAAGTTCTACTAAATTCTAGTTAAGTTCTCTCCTACCATTGTTATTTTACAATGGGTTGTGTTGTTGATATTTGGGGAGTCAGCATTCCACAAAGCTGGACTCATTTATGACTTCATAAGAGCCTATGAGGTAAGTACCATCACCTTCTTATTTTATGGAGAGAGAAACTAAAGCACAGAGAATCGAAATAATATGCCCAAGGTCCTATAAGACTTAAGACTTAAGTAGCAGAGCAAGGGTTTGAACCCAGGCTATCTGACTGTAGAGGCCATAATTTTGTATAGGGATGAGTGTGAGTACCATCATGAAGTGATGTTGAATTCATGAGCTGACTTAAATGAGAGGAGATATTTGAGGGAGACATGAATGAATAAGAAGAAAGACAGACTCACTCCAGGGAGAAGCAACCAGCAAGGGTAGGAATGAGCTTGACTTATTCAAGGAGGAGAAAGGCTAGTGTGGCTGGAATATAATGAGGGAAACAGTATTAATTGAAGGTAGGAAGAAGGCAAGGGACAGCATATCTAGGATATTTTCATCTGAGTTTGGATTTTATTCTGATTATAACGGGAGGTTTTCCAATGATTATAAACAGGGATATGAGGAATTGTGTTAAGTCTAAATACTTGTGAAACATAATTCTGCCTATGAAATTAGAACGAGGAATACTTTTCTGCCTCTTATTTTAAATGATACTTATTCCAAGCAAAAATAACCTAGATGATTGCTCTAAGAAACACTTGTTTCTAAAAGAACCAACTCAGCAACATCTTTGTCAAGACTCACTTCAAGACCCTTTTCTCAAGGTACCCACCAATCCAGAGCTACTCTATAATAAATTCTCCAATATCATCTAGTCTTGGCCTAGCAAGACCCACCTAAAGTTCACCCAGCCCAAGCCCTAAACTACAATAAAAAAATAATTTACCCTCATTTCCCAATTTTGAGCTCCTACTAAGACTCTGTCAAGTTATGTTCTCCCATACTGTAACAGATCCAAAATTTTGAATTTGCATGATCAACAGATTTTTTCTGGTGTTCTTATGGGGAGTCAACAGCTGACACTACAAACTGCAGACAGTAGAACAGAAACCAGTGAGGAGATTCCTGAAGGGGTGCTGGAGGCAGATAAGGGTAAAGTAGAGGCAGCAAGAAAGGAGAGAAATGATTACACTTGGATATATTTTGCATTTATAAGTTTCTGGAGACTTATATACTTGTATAGAGGTTTAGGGAATGAGAAGAATAAAAAATATCTAGATTTTTATTGTTATTTCTTTAAATTATCAGCATCAGCTTTAACCTGGGCGCCCACATAATGGCAGTGCCATATACTAAGTAGAGAAGCTGGAGGAAAATCAATTGTGGGAGTGGAAGGATAAACAATTACTTTTCAGGCATGTTTAATTTGAAGAGACTATTTACCGTCAATTGGAACTATCCAGTAGTCATTTGGAATGATGCTACTGTGAAGATGTCACAGTCATTCAGTTTACAATTCAGCTAACTTGGGTATTTTTCAAAGCTACTGAGGAACTAGGGGAAACAAGAAGTGAGAGAGAAATTTGCAAGGGCCATGCAAAGACAGCTAAATGTTATTTTTATGTCTGAGCAAATGTTATCTCTGGGATATGAAATGGAAAGATCTGAGAATAAAAATTATGAAATGGAAGGAGTAACAATTGGGAATACAAATAGTGCTAGAGACAAATTGAAATTGCTACTAAGAAGTGCTCTAAAAGTATTGCTTGTAGGATTTTCTATTTATATCCATCTGACTTGTTTCTGTCCCACAGAGGAGAAAATCAACAATTTTTTTTGCTTTCAGCAAGCACATGTATATTCAGAATTGCCACATTTCCTTGCTCTTTAGAAAGGTAAAAGATACAACTTTGTATAGAACAAACCTGCAACTGGAATTACTTTAGAAAGGATAAATATGGTACTATGATTATACTATCATTTTAAATTAATTAAACCATAACATCTCGTATTAGTTTGTCTAGTTTGTCTAAGTGAATTTTTAAAGTCCTTTTTACAGTAATTCTAAGCACAGCACACTCACAGGTTATATGCATTCACTGAGGCCATTTTAAAAGCTTCATTGTTTTATAACCTTACAAAGACAGATGCAGCATTCAGTAAAATTACCAGAATGTGACTTACAAACACCAGTGAGGTAGAAGAGGAATCAGAGATTCTACAAATCAATATCATTATCATATTTTCAATTCATACTGCACAAAGCCTAGATTTAAGAGCTGCAAAGAAAAAAATAGAACATTAATTTGCATCAGAATATTCATGGGCTCAATTCTTCTCTCTCATTTCCAAATTTCTGAGATTTTTCTAACTTACTCTTCCTGTAGTTTCTCCTTTCATTAATCTCTCATGGACATGGTGAATGGGGTTAATCTTTCCAATAGCACTATTTTCATTATGACTCTTTGAATCCTCAGTGGCTCACTCACTGCCTATTGCATCAAATCCTGAGTTTGACCTGCAACTCAAGACCTGCAATCCAGAGGAAACTCCTTTCTAGCCTTCCCTCTCATCATTTATCCCTCTATTCAGATTTATATCTGAAATTGCCTCTGAAAATATCTGCCCATATCTACCTCCTCTGTGTACTCATAATTTTCTCCTAAAAAGATTACACCACCCTTGAAACTGAATTCCTTGTCATTCTTCTTAGCTCATTAATAGCCCTTCATTTTCAGCCTTTCATACTACATAATCAATAAATATATTTCATATTTTATGGCTTTATACAAAAATGCAGTATAAAACATGCTTAATTAAACTCATTCCTTTAAAACCTGTATCAGTATTCTATAGTCATAACTTGATGGTCTCCAAGTTAAAGTATGAGCAGTGAGAGGGCAAAGAAGTCACTGATTTATTTTGTTAATGCCCACAGACTTATAGCTTGAACTTAGGAAGCTTCAATGATGATCTCCCTTGGAATTTGCCAAAAGTTTTTCCAGTTTAAGAAAATTAAGGTGAACATCAAAGTATAAGGTAGAGTTCATTAACAGAGATTATACAGTAAAGAAGCCTCCACTCTCATGGCTTCCCTTATCCAGGGAACCTCAGTCAATTTGAGGCAATTAAATGACAGACATGTGAACCATCTCTGCTGAGTACAAGGTACTGGATGGGCTGTGCATCAATGAGTGCAGCAAAGCTAGAGCCCTTTAGTAGCATCCACTCATAACTGCTTGTGTTCTTTAAGGGCAAAGATTTCATCTCCCTTATTGAATCAGGTAAATGGATAAACAGAGGTCATGACAATATTTCTAAATAAGATAGGATGTTAAGGTGGTTAAGAATTAGGTAGTTAGCACCTGTGTGGCACAGTCCGTTAAGTGTCTGCCTTTGGCTCAGGTCATGATCCCAGAGTCCTGGGATTGAGCCCCATGTCGGGCTCAGCAGGGAGACTGATTCTCCCTCTGCCCCTCACCTTGTGTGTGCTCTCTCATAATAAAATAAACAAACAAACAAACAAGCCAAGACTTAGGTAGTTAAGAACTCCGTGACAAGAAAGCATAAAGGGGTGCCTGGGTGGCTCAGTTAGGTATCTGACTCTTGATCTCAGCTCAGGTCTTGATCTCAGGGTAGTGAGTTCAGGCCCCACATTGGGCTTCATGCTGGGAGTGGAGCCTGCTTTAAAAAAAATGATGCAACAAACTCAATAGCAAAAACTTGAAAGCTGTGGCTTCTAACAGATATAGCTGCTGGTCCACAAGAGGCTCGAGGACCACTGTCCTCCTTGGGTCTGGACAACATAAGAGCATGATATACATAAAACATTTAGGACAAAAACCTTATTTTCTGGACTAGAGAACATAATTATTTATCTCCTTCCACCCCAGAAAATAGGCCTTTTAGCAATGAGCCACTCTGCTCTATCATTTTCCATGATAGGGCAGAGACCCCTGCATTTTAAAGAAAGTAAGAATGGCTGTCAGGATTTTGTTTAGCCAAGAATGTGTTTGTAAGCTCAGGATCAGAGCTGAATTTTTTGGCACAAGAGAGGAGATTTTGGATGCTAAGTGGGAAAGAGATAAAGAGAAATCAGATAGCTGGCAGCTGAAGAGAGGGACTTTAGGAAAGGAAAGCAGCCAGATGTAAAAGAAAATTTAATTTTGTTTCCATGGACTGGCATGTGATGTAAGTCCTCTTCTTGATCTCCTTCTAAATATTCTGTAGTATCTACATTTCCTACTAATGTGTTTAAGAATTTTTTTTTTTTTACTTTGCTACTTTTAATTTTTTATGGGTGAGTATAACAAAGTATTTAGAAAATCTTCAGGGAGGAAAGCAGGAGGGCCACAGGTTAAAGTAGGGTAAATAGCCCCCAAGAGGGCCCCAAGTGGTTCTTACCTTGTGGTATTCTTCTTATCCTTGTGAAGTCTCCTCACACAATGAATAGGGTTGATCTTGAAACCAATAGGATGTCATGAACATAATGGTATGTGTGACATGTGACTTCCAAGGCTAAATTACAAAAGATATTGCAGCTTCCAACTTGCCCTGTCTTAAACCAGTCTTTCTGGGAGAAACCAACTGGCCTTTAGTGAGTGCACCCAAACAGTCCTATGAAGGGGTCCATGTGGCAAGAAATTGAGGCTTCTTGCCAAGAGCCAGTGCTTATTTACCAATGATGTGAGTGAGCCTCCAGTTAGTAGATCCTCCAGTTCCAGTCAAACCTTCAGATGACTACCGCTCTAGACAACACCTTTATGACAACATCTGGAGAGAAAGTAAGCCAGAACTACCCTGATATGCTGTTTCTGAATTGCTGACCCACCAAAACTATGAGGATGATAAATGCTCTTGTTTTAAATTTGAAAATAGTCTATTATGCAGCAATAGATAACCAATACTGGTAGCTCCTATTATCTCACAGATCCTATTACTGTAATTAAAGTGTAAAGTTTAGCTCGTTGGAAGGAGCAGAAGTTTTTGATTTACTTTATGAATCCAGGTCTACTTTAGCCACTTACTAGCTTTAGGCTTTTAAAAAGTTTTCTGATAACTCAGTTTCCTCATAACTAAAATGAACCTTGTGATCACAATTCAGTAAGAAATAAAGGTATATAAACCACCTAGTATATAGTTTGGCACATGCACACTATATATATATTTAACATATATATTAAATACTGACTAGTAAGATGATACTAGTTATCAATATATTTGTATTGTTACTGAGAATCCTTACAATGAAATTGCCTATGCACACTATGCAACATTCAATTAAGGTAATTCCTACCATATTTGGGCACTGTCTACTTACTAAAACAACCAACCTTACTACAACTTAATAATACTCTGATGGCCCATATATGTGTGTTCCTGATTCAGAAGATGCAAAGAGCCTTAAAGATTGTATTGGACACATTTAGGGGTCTGCCCTGATCCTCTTTATCCCCTTTACCAGGGGATGGTTTCCATTCCATACTATGCTATGTGATAAGACCTTACAGCTGCAACTTCTTGTGAGAGCTGACCTTGGGTACTGGAGCTGTCTCAACCAAACCTAGAACTAGAAGTTCCTGAGAGTTTACTTTCCTTGAGGCAGCCTATCTGTGACTGACTGGTTCTGGATTACAAAAGAATAGTTCCTATGCCCTGAAACAGGACAAACTCAGAGGTAAAATTTATGCTCCAGGGCTCATCATAGGATCAAGCTGACTGTGGGACATCATCTGAAATTGAACTCCTGCTTAAAGGAGACTTTCCTCTTTTGTTTTTTTTAAGATATTATTTTATTTATTTATGAGACACACACACACACACACACACAGAAAGAGAGAGAGAGAGAGAGAGAGAGAAAGAGGCAGAGACACAGGCAGAGGGAGAAGCAGGCTCCATGCAGGGAGCCTGACACAGGACTCGATTCTGGATCTCCAGGATCAGGCCCTGAACTGAAGGCGGCTTTAAACCGCTGAGCCACCCAGGCTGCCCTCCTCTTCTGTTTTCCTGATCCCTCGCTGGCAGTTCATGGAAGCCCTTCCTAAATCTCTTGCACTGGAATCCTTGGATCAAAGTAGGCTTCTAAGAGAGTCCAAGCTAAGACACAGAACTTAAGGTGGGTTTGCCCTCCCACAGACACTTTTATTTTCTGTCTTTAGGAATAAATGTGACTGATCATCCCTGAGTCAATCCAATTATTGATCTGGTTATTTGGAAATTAACGTGAGTTAAGGGGGTTATTAGTATTATTATTTTGCAAGTTCAAAATTCCTAGAAATGCCACCACTTCCAACCTAGCTGACAGGTAATTGAGTTACAAGCGACAATAGTGAGAGGAATATTATTTTTAGTTAAATTCAAATGATACACATCATGCCTAAACTATGTAATGCAAATATCATACTCAGTGATAATAAGGGGACTAATGAAAGGATATATAAGCAATACTGCATTTTATATAATTCTAAAATTTATTCTCAATAAAATTACAAATTCAGAATCACTCATTTCTCCCAGGAGGAGAATGGTAAAGAGATTAATATGTAATGAGCACTGCTGCCATGCCACACATTATCTTAAAAAGTTTTATGTGTCCTTCAATTTTCATAATTATAAGGAAGAGAGGAGTCCACTTCATGAAGGAGGAATCTGAGGGTGAGAGTGTTTGATTAACTTCTCTGTGGTTACAGAATCAGTACTAAGAGAATAGATTCAAGCTATGTCGGTGTATACACCAAAACCAGGCTCTTTCTAGCCACAGCTGTCATCTATAAGAAAAATGCTGATGTAATCACATTGTTGTTACAAAACTCCTATAAAATAGACACAGTTTAGAGTGAGTCTGATTCCTAAGAGGACTCTTCTTGTATGCATATTAAAGAAGATTTTCAAAACCTATCCATGTATTTCAGACCATATGGATTCACTCTAATGAATCGACCAATGCAATAGTAGGACTCTGTGTGATATGCCTACATCTAGATTAGTCCTATGCTTAAACATGTAACGTAAATATGTTAATGTTTTCAGCTCTCCCTCACAAGAATGTCATTTTCCCATATTGTATTGATTATCTAGTAGGTCTGAAATGAAATTGAGCGAGAAAGCAAACACACAATCATGCCTATATTTGTCTTATTGCCAAAATTGTTTGGATCAAGCTCATTAGTAGATGTATTTCCAGAGCAGTGAATATTCAGCCAATAGATTTACAAGGGAACCTAACAAGGGCATAAGTAATGCAGAAAGATTGAGATAAGACAGGGTAGATCTTTCACTTGAGAAATGAAACATGAAAATGCTCTTGGGAAGCTAGGGCAATTTTGAATTATGTTGATGGAGGACTCTATTCAACTCACTTGACCACTCTTCTAGGACTGCTCCATTCTCTGACTTGTGAAGATTAATTCCATTTTTACTAACCCATATTTCCTTCTTTAGCCCATTTTAGATCACTGCTTCTGGACAGGGCATATAATTTTACAATACATACCAAAAAAGTCTTTAATGATGGTTAAAAGGTTGTGGAAAATTCTTTTCTCCAAAAATTCCACTTCCCTTGTAGAAATTGTGCTTAAGAATTATCAAATCATTGACCCAGGAATTTCTTATCTCCATGAAATTGGTTATTGTATGTCCTGCTCTATAGAGTACCTTCCAGTTCTACTCTAAAAGGTATTCTAAGATATCAGCAAAAAGAGCTAACTATTTTCATAGAATCTACATGGCCTTAAAATATATTTTAAAAAATATTTTTTGGGAAGACAGAATTGAAAGATTGTGTCTTATAAAGGTATTCATTGATTAAAATGTGATCAAGTGTTTTCACAACCTAATTGTCTACTGTTCATCATCTGACATTCTGCAAAAGACTTCAAAAATACAGGTGCATAGCAAAAAGAGGAAGCAAAGCAAGCCCAATGATGCTTTCAACAAACATTATATTGATTTTCAATCAGAATAGCCTTTTGGCTTTTTTCTCTGAAAATATCCAATATCCTATTGACTTGATATTCTTAGGCATGATGTTCTAAGAGAGGGTGGTTCAGGTATGAAATTTGAAGCATGCTAAAGTATCTTGTTAAAAATCTAGTATGCTCTATCCAACACCTCTTATGCCCCATTTCGTACCCTTTCAGCCCACCTTTTCCTCTACCCTTTGCTGTAGTAACCAGAAATCCAACCTCACTTGCTTGCATGCAACTTACATTCTCTTGGGTTTGGGATGGAGAGCACAGAGTAAAAGGGTAATGATAAAAACTAAATTGAAAATATGACTGCTTAATGGTACAGAGAGTGACTGGGAGGCTATTTTATATCTAGTTAGATAAGAAAGATCTCTCTGAGGATTTTTTTTAAATTTAAAGTTGAGATCTGCTTATCCATTTAAGATTTAGGGGAAGAGCTTCTTGGCAGAGGAATCAGAGTGGAAAGGGCTATGATTGGAATAGTAAAAGAAAGAGACCAGTGTGATGGTAGCACAGGAAAAAGAGGGAGAGTATGGTAGATGAGATATTTTTTTGATGTTGCTTATTATCTTTTTTAAAGATTATATTTATTTATTCATGAGAGACAAAGAGAGGCAGAGACCTAGGCAGAGGGAGAAGCAGGCTTCCTGCGGGGAGCCTGATGCAGGACTCGATCCCAGGACCCAAAGGCAGACACTCAACCACTGAGCCACCCAGGCGCCCAGATGTTGCTTATTTTCAACCTTAAATATCCAATTCTTATCTGTATTCTATCAGGTACTTGTTCTACACAGAACTTTTCTTCAAATCTTCTAACAAAAGGAAGGCCCAAGAAGATGGTTTATATTTATCCTGTGGTTTCAAGAACCTCTGTCCCACTGTTGAATATCTATGTGGCAAACATGACTAGTTTCTAGCCAATATCTCTTGTCCTCTTCTTAACAACAATCCTTAGACTGTGTAGAGTGTTCAAATGCTTGGTTAAATGTATTCCTGTTCTCAGACTTCTTTGCAGCTAGCTAGAAGTAGTGACTGACCCAGTTCTGATCAATGAGGTGCACATAGATGTTGTTATATAGTATTTTCTGAGAGTTGTTGAAACTGACAAGGCTCAAATGGAATGTATTTTGACCACTAACGATTTCCCTTGTTCTCTGTGGTATCCCTTCTTCCTGCCTTGAACATAGTCACTATGCCCAGAGGTGGATCAGGCCACTTACAATCCTGAGAATGAACTCTACACCCCACCATGGTGGAGCAGAAAACCAGATGGGTCCTGAGTCCCTGATGTAATCATTACACTGCTGGACTGCTTGCCCTGTCTTCTTCATGCCTGAAGAGAGAGAAAAGCCCTTTTATGCTTAAACTATTATTAGTTGAGGAAAAAAATAACACAGCTGTCTGCCTTGGAAGAATTTACAATGCAATTAGGAGGCAATGTAAAAAAAAGTGATATATCTTCAAATCCAAATATACATATATCAACTGAAGTATATGTTAATTTAGAAAATATAACTTCCATTATGATATTCGGGATCTCTGCTGATTTGCTCAGAATTTATGGTAGGCACTCAGTAAATTTAGTAAACTAATAAAATATATAAATGCGTGATGACTAAAGTATTTGGGATTACTCACAAAAGCCCTTGTAGAAAAAGTAAGTTTGAAAGAAATGAAGATTATATATACACAGACGATAGAGATGGCATTCCAGATAGGATAAAAAATGGCACGTTCAAACATCAGTTGATGAACATCACTTTGTGGGTAAGAATGACCATGCTAATGCTTTTGGAGCTAGAGAAAGGATATGGATAGATTGATTAGTTTAGATGAATATACTAAAAATAATATAATTTCCTTTTAATGGACATTATAAACCTTACAATGATTCTGACAATGAGCAGAGAGTAAGAGGTCCTTGGACAACAGGAAGATACTGTACCAGAGAAGGAAACTTGCCGGTGTGATATGAAAAACAAGTACAATTATAATTCAAGACACAGTGTCAGTGGATAACCATGCCTGCCAAGTCACACACACAACACACACACACACACACACACACACAGAAATGATAAAATGGGTATGGTATAAAAGTAACCCGGAAGATTTATCTGCAAATTTCAATCCATATGTATATACAACAGATATGCAGATATGCATACAAAATCATTGTCAAGAACTGTAATGGTACTTAGATTTTACTATAGTTGCAAGCTCACAAGTTAGCCTGCTACAGTTTCACAGATGCTAACAGAAGACGTGAGGTTCCCAGGTTAGAGATAAAGAATGGTTTATTAAATTTGGCAAAAGAAGTAGCACATTTTGTGCTAGTTCCCTAAACCTTAATTACTACAGACTGACATGAAGAGGACCAGATGATATCTATGTATGCAGTGAGGCACATTATAAGAAAAGAACTTTAATCTTAGGGAACTTAAATCTTTTATAGTTGATAATAAGCATGTCTGTCCTTTGCTCTAAAGGGAGATACTATTTCTATCTTCCAAAATAGTCCAGAGAAGATAGCTCAGAAAAAAAACAGTCAACACATCTTCTCACAAGAAATGCGGAAAAGTCAAGGCACATGGAAAACTGTCTCCCAACAATCATTTGAAAATATCTGGAGAAAAGTAGAAAGGCCATAATACAATAAAAAGAATTTTAAAATTGAGAACAAAAATATTAATTAAAAAATAAACAGAAAAAAAATAAACACAGTGACTGAGACAAGATGACTTCAAAAGTGATGAGAAAAATAGAAAGGATAAAAATGACAGAAAAACAGAACAAAGAATTCAAGAATGAGAAAGGTTGGAATAGGACAGAGTCTTTACCATGTAAAATAATGTTTGTGTATCTTCTGTTAAATTCAATTCTAAAATCATTTATTGAGCACCAACTCTGTAAAATTCAACCTGGCAGGAGTTGGGGAAATTAAAACACAATAGACACGACTTATTTCTGTCCTTGAGGAATATGTAAACTCACACACCTGTAACCAAAAGTCTCCATAAAAAAGTTGATCGTTAAATACTTAGTATTTTTAGGGGATCCCTGGGTGGTGCAGCGGTTTGGCGCCTGCCTTTGGCCCAGGGCGCGATCCTGGAGACCCGGGATCGAATCCTACGTCGGGCTCCCGGTGCATGGAGCCTGCTTCTCCCTCTGCCTGTGTCTCTGCCTCTCTCTCTCTCTGACTATCATAAATAAATAAATAAAAATTTAAATACTTAGTATTTTTAGTGAAAACAATGAAATGTTGGGGACTTTTTATTAGCTACTAAAACTTGGCTTGATGCAGTCATTAAAAAGTGAATTACCATCTACAAGAGTAAAAAGATGGTCTGTTTCATATGATGACGGTGGAGGATAACTTCTCAATGCAGCAGTCCTAAGCTGTAAATAGCAACCAAACTTTTTTTTAAAGGTTATATTTATTTATTCATGAAAGACACAGAGAGAGAAAGGCAGAGACATAGGCAGAGGGAGAAGCAGGCTCCAGGTAGGGAGCCCGATGTGGGACTCGATCCTGAGACCGCCCATCACGCCCTGAGCCAGGGGCAGGTGCTCAACCGTTGAGCCACCCAGGCGTCCTGCAACCGAACTTTTGAACATTAGGATGAAGTTCACTTAAAAGACATAGGCTGGGACACCTGGGGGGGATCAGCGGTTGAGCATCTGCCTTCAGCTCAGGGCATGGTCCCGGGATCGACTCTCGCATCCGGCTCCCTGTGTGGAGCCTGCTTCTCCCTCTGCCTGTGTCTCTGCCTCTCTCTGTGTCTCTCATGAATAAATAAATAAAATCTTTTTTAAAAAGACGTAGGCTAAGTTTCTTTAGCAGTAAAACAGATCTGCTCCAGCAAGACATTTCAGAAAAACATTTGAACTGGTCCACTGAAGAATTGCCTAGTAGATGTTACACAAATGGTTCTACTTCATTTTCATTGTGAACAATGTATGGTTTGGAAAGTGCAATTATTTTTCTGAAAATTATGTTTATTATGGGAGGTATTATTGGTACTTTCAAATTAATAAATATTTTATAGTTTCTCAGTTTTGATGTTTCATGTGATAAAATTGGTAGATATAACCCACATAAGGAAGAGTTCTTTGGTGTCTTCAGTAATTTTAAAGATTATTAAGGGGGTCCTAGGACCAAAAAGTTTAAACATTTCTTTGTTCTAAGGAATGACATTTTCTTGTAAAAATTACAACACTTGCTATTATAGACTGAATTGCATCCCTCATAAAATCATGTGTGAAAGCCCTAAACCCCAGTGTGACTGTTTCTGGAGATAGGGCCTTTAAATAGGTAATTAAATGAGGTCCTAAGAATAGGGTCCTACTGCAATATGACTTGTGTCTTTATAAGAAGAGGAAGAGACATCACGGGTGTGTGCAGGGATAAGGCTACATGGGGACACAGTGAGAATGCCTAAGCCATCTGCAAGCTGAAGAGAAAGGGTTCAGGAGAAACCAACCCTATCAGCACTTGATCTTGGATTTCCCACCTCCAACTGCAAGAAAGTAAATTTCTATTATGTAAGCCACCGATTCTGTGGTATTTTGTTATGGGCAGCCCTAGCAAACTAATATCTTTGATAATATCTCACTGAGTGCTTACCATATGCCTAGCATTGTTTTAAAATTTTTTTATCTGAGTTTCTTTACTTAATCATCACCCCACCCAACCCTGGGCAGACAAGTAATAATGTTATTCCCATTTCACAAATAGTAAACTAAGGCACAGAGTGGTAAATATCATAAGCAGCACCAATATTAGATCAGCCTTTTGAGTACTTTCTCTTGACTTCTAACCTATACTCCATCGCTTGCCACTTGAAACAAACCCAAGGGTACATAGGCCTCCCGATAAGGCCTTTAGTATAGTAGTTTGGGGAGGTATTAGGCCTGAGACAGTTAGAAGTCCCTTATCTGAAATAGTGTTTTGACATGCCTTGTTTCTGGAAAAAAAGTTACTCTGGCAAAAAGCCTAAAGATTTTGGGGATTCAGTATCTATCTAGGAACCACATAATTAACTAGTAAACCAAAAAATTGACTTTAATCTTCAACATCTTTTGCTTTAGTAGCACTACAAACATTTGATCATGTCAAGGAGCCATAACAGTTTGAAGGGGTTTTTCACCCCATGGTGTGTACCACTATTTGGAGTGTGTTGTACACCATTTACTCTTCAGCACTTATCACAGTTTGCAATTGTGTATTTCTCTACTTTATCTTATTACCAGCTATGGCTTGAGCTCTTTGTGTATCTTTTTGGCTCACCTTTTATTCTAGCTGTTGATGCAGCAACCAGCTGTGTGCAGGTGTGGCCTGGGAGGGTCTTTCTTCACAGGCACTATTTATTTATTGCATTCTCTACCACCACTTAGTGGGACGATTTCAGGGACCAACTGACCCATTCCAAAGAGTGGAAATACAAATGAGTGAACAACAGGTGGAACAGTCTGTGACCCATGGGGGACAGCCAGTGGATGTCTGAGGCAGCAAGCCCAAGGTACATTCTAGATGGTTTCTCAGGAGGCTCCCACTGGGACTGAGTCCAGTTCAATGACATACCCTTCCTTTCTTCTATTTCTTTGACTTGTGTGCATCCCCAACTTGAAGATTCTTGGGTTTTTGCTCCCCCAAATAAACCTGCATCTAAACTTTTGTTGCAGCCTTGTTTATGGGTCAATTCAAGCTATAGCACTACCTATCTTGGCCACTCAACTATAAGCTCCCTAAGAGAATATGTTTGGATTCCTCACTATTAGTAGAAAGAAGGCATTTAATAAGCATCTGTGAATTAATTCATAGAAGCACCTATGACCCCACATAATATGTCCATGTATAATTTCAATCAGAATTTCTTTGTCTTTAACAGATCTATTTATAAAGTACCTCCCAAAGATCTGAAATAATTCACTCCTGGCTTATTATGAATTTAATCGGAAATTATTTTTAACAGCCTTAAAATTCCTAGAATAGATCGGTTGCAGTAGAAGAATGGGAAATCTGAACTGGGAAAAGGTAAAGAATGAGAAAAGAGGGATCAATCAGGAGCAGGGTGTTGGAGGAGGCCAGGACTTGTACCTAGGCCATCAGAGGTTCCTCAACTCCTCTCTTGTCCTTGAAATGTACATTCTGCCTATATTACCAAAGCTGGAGTCATTTTCAAGGACTCAGCCTTGAGAGAGCAATGTGTTGTTGAGACCTCTGGATGGTATATGTGATTGAAACCAGTTAGGCTTCTAACCAGTTAGGGGGATGTGGAGATCTATTCATCTTGCAGCACCTGAGATAAGCCTTGTAGGGAAGTTCCCTTGCCTATGAAACTTGCCAGCTATCAATCTGGACTGGTCCACCTTTTTCTTTGGTCTCTCCTTGACCTCTGTGTACTGGGACCAGTTTGTGAACAACCCAGGGCCACTCTGAAGAAGGGAAACTTGGGGTGGTCTATAGGGGTTGAAGGCAGAGGGGGTGTAGACGGTTATATCTGGAAGCCTAAGGATGCAAGATGAAGGAAAGGCTTGAACGTGTGCACAGCCTGCTTCGCCCTTTTGTTCACCCCATCTCTAAGGTTAAACAATTATCTTCTTGAAGATGATCAAGTAAATCCTAGGAAGGAACTGATCAGAAGCGTCCTGATTGGATTGTATAAGCTAGCTACACCAGTAGGAGAATGGTAGAATGAGGTGAATTAGGGCTTGGGAAAAGGAAATAGATATTATCTGGGAAGAAAGGTAGAAGAAATTGAAAGAAACATAAAACCAAGAATAATGGGGGGCATGGATGGGAGAACAAATGAAAGAGCAGAGCTGTCACTGACTACAAATCAGCAACGAAAAGAAAGAGAAAAGTTTATGACTTTTCTCCCTCCAGTTTCTAGTATTGTTGTCATTGCTTTTTTAGACTTCCTTGGTACAGCTCCCTGCTGTGACAATAATTTCCCTAGAATTAACAAACTGAGTTTTGTCTATCTTTAACACATCAGATAACTGAAAAAAATTAGGAGGCAATTTGCTGCAGAGGAGAATAAAGTTTATGTGTAATGTTAAAATAATACTTCATCATGCTGTTCAAACCTGCCACACATTGGATAGGATAACTGCAGAGGAAGCACTCTGGCCAATGTATAGCCTCTCTTTGCCATCTATGCCTATCGTTAAAGGGCTTCTTGGCAGTCATTCATTGAGGTCCAGGTGGTGTTTCCATAATGGGCCAAGGATGGAATTTGATCTCAGAAAATGGATGTGACTTTAGTCTTGGAAAACTGTGGATCCACAGAGAGTGTTTTGGCATGCTTCCAGTAACCCTAATTATCAGATATTCCAAATTTCAATTGATAGCAACTACTATCTTTAGCTTTACCACCTCCAGGGTTCCACCTATGTGGACAATCCCTAAGTTCTGCCTGTTAAACTAGATAATAAAATCCACTTTATTCTGTGTTTCCAATGTATGTGTCTATTATATTTTAGCATGTATCATATTTTGTTGTGATTGACATGTCCATCTCTTTAATATACCATATCTTTCATGAAGATAAGAATGGTGGCACACAGTAAGCTCCCCCATAGTCAATCAGCTTTTGCTCAAACACTTCCAGTCTTGACTAGTCAACAAGCCACTTAGAAATGGATTTGGTTTCTTTCAACGCAATGTGTTATTCATAACTGGAGGTTTCAGGCAGGACAGGACTGGGAAATCCCTTAAGTTCTTTCAAGTCTCAAACTTTATATTTCTATAGCAAAGCCAAAAAACAAAGGCACATTCTCTTTGTATACATTTCCCTTGTCCACAGTATTAAATCTGCTACTCTCCCACACAGTGTGCTATGCAGAGTGTAATAAACCACGTGCTCATGCTACACACTCACTAAATTTGTCTTCTGAAAGATAACCTCTCAAAGATCATGCGCTATTTAGTAATCTCATGTAAAGCATTTCAATTTTACAAAACAAGATTATTACTTAATATCCACATTTATTTGGTGGTCTTCTGTGATGAAATGGCACCAGAAAGAGAATTGACTAGCAGTAACCTCCAAACATCTTAATTAATTAAAGAATAAGAATGAAAAGGAAAGGTTAAAGGTTTAAGGATTTTTTTTTTGACCAGATAATACAAAGCTAAAGGTCAACTTCAAGTTTATAAAAAAAAAAAAAACTCATCAACCAGAGATCTGTTTGTGTAGAGGTGAATTCAGAGGCTCTATATGATCCATATCAAGGTATTGATTGTGTCCATATGTGATACAGAATAAACAAATGCATTCTTCATGCAATTTCATGCATCTGACCTGGCATTGCTTTAATCTGATGAAAACAGAACTATGGCTGTTTCTTGGGGGAGTAAAAATGCTTCACTTAAGAATAAATGGGCTCATCTGCTGAAGGCTTCAGTGTTTCTCATTCTCGAGAACACCTATGATACCTAAATAATCCTTCTGTGTTATAATTTTCTTCGTAAGTATGATGGATCAATATTCCTTGTAGATCAAAATAGCTGTTCCAAGAAAGAAAATTCCTTGACATGGCTACATCATGGGAAAAGCTAAGAACGTGCAGCAGGTGGGGGGGAAAACATAATTCTTAGCCTTTTCCCGTATCCATACCTCTCGCAATGTGATTTTGCTATTCCTCTCCCTAAGGAGAAAGAGTCTATATCTCTATATCCCCTCCCTTCGAATCTGGACTGACCTTGTAAACATTTCGACCAACAGATTGCAGTGGAATACACAATATGCCAGTTCTGAGACTCAGAGACCTCACATGCTCATTTTTGTTCTTTCTCAGGACCTTGTGACCATGGGGAAGATAAGTCCAGCCTGCTGAGTTTTGACAGACATGTGACCCAGCCAACTCCAGACATGAAAGTGAAACCATCCTAGATTAGCCAGCCGCCATGCAACCTGTAACTGACCATGACACATGCTCAAGCGCCAGAGAGATCAGTTTCAACTAGCACAAACAGAACAACTGCCCAGACTAGTGAGCCCGTTGTTTTGTCCTTTACATTTTGTGGTGGTTTGTTCCACAGCATGAGATAACCTATAAATGACAGTTGTTTGAAAGAGTGTTGCTTAAAAGGAGGCAACAAAAGAAATGACACAATCCAGTAAAGTAAGGGAGTGCCAGAGTATTCTTTTTAAATGCCAAGATTCAATAACAAATGCCAATTTTCCAATGTGCAACTGACCCTAGAAATCAGGTACACTTCATGTGGTTGTTCATAAAGAAAAAGGAAATAGCATAGAAATAGGCAGGGAAATGATTGAAAGTCTGAAGTACCAACAACAGAAAGATCTTTAGAAAACAAAAACCACAGAAGCTGTGACTGTCACCTGGTAAATACTGATTAACGAAAATGGAAACTAAAAGTGTAAAAAGCACAGACTTGAGCATAGGTGTTGGCTATGGGCCCCTGTTCCCTCCCCAGAGATTACTGCTCATTTCTTAGCACTGTATTCAGGATGAAATGGCAGATTCTGTGAAGCTGTTAAAGCAATGTCTTAATGTTTTTGCTTCCCAAGCAGTGAGAGCTTTCTATTTAAATTGCTATCTCTCAGAAGAGCTGTGTTAGTGAGCAGCAAAGTAGACTTGGTAAACCTGCCACCTTGGATTTACTTCCTACCCTCTCATTTTGTCCTTTAAAATTGAGGTTTTCATCTTTTAAGAGTATAAGCCTTAAACCCACCCGACTTAAACTTTTTACCTTTAACACTAGATTGAACAGTCAAGGCCATTTTCTTTAACATTTTCCTCACCCTCCCCATCTGCTTTTTCAATTTAGTTAAAGAGAGTCATGAACCGAGAACTGTTTAAAATGCACAGTTCATAAATCTTTTGATGTGGGAACAATTCAATACCCAAACCACATAGCTGCCAACTTCTACTTCTTCACCTTTGCTCTATATTTTGATTTGGGGAGACACAAAGCTAAGGGAGCAGGATGTATCCCAGGGAGTGGGAAGAGTATAAGCATCCATTATAAAGTCGGGATACTCTGAAGTGTGATCTTAAACCTGTGATCAATCTACCTTACTTCATTTTATTAAATTATTCTGTAGATCCATAAGCAAGAGATGAGAAAAGTTAAACAAGGTATTGATGGCAAAGTACTAAAAACAAACCAAAAACAAAACAAAACAAAACAAAACAAAAAAACAGGTGTAGTGCAAAATGATCATTACTGATCAGGGCCTCTTAAGACCAAAATACTAAGGTCTGAAGGACAGTTGTGTATGGTTTTAGGCAGCACATAAACGGTTTCTCCACACTTCAGAGCTGTTAGGCTAGAGATCCCTGTCCTTTGGAACAGGCAACCTGAAGTGTCCTTCTCAAAAAGGAAAGTATTTTCATACCAGTGAGACCAGATTAAGGAGGACACCTGTTATGGTTAGTACTGTTCTGAAATGTCCTTTTGCAGAGTACCTAAGGAAGTCAGGAGATGGTCCTGGAGTCGAGGAATAAATTAGCTTCTGAAAGGATTATAAACTCTGTATATAAAAAGTATGTAAGAAATCAAGTAGTAAAGAGAGGGGCTGAAAAGGAGGGCTTTAGCTATACCTTTAACTTTCATTTCCTCAAAAAAAAAAATAAAAAAGAAAGTGGAGAAGATTCAACAACATATAACATTTGTTCAGTCTTAATATTGAAATATTTTCTTATTTTTCTATCTTTTATATTTAAAATAATTCATAAGAATGTATGTATAACAAAAAAAATGGAGTGGAATAATCTGTCAGCCCACAATAGGACTAGCTGCCTCCTAGGAGATGTTTAATGATAATACAAAAAGGGATGTCTGAATGAAAAGGTAGGCCTATTTTCTGGCCTACTTCTGAATGCTAGGTTTCAATGAGACTTAGAAAAAGACCTTTATCTGGCAGGGTGGTGAGTCTCCCACCTATAACTCATATTTTCTGTATCTTCCCTGGTATAGGACTGTTTTCCATGGTGTGGTCACAGGAACAATAAACTATAACAGCAATGGTAGAGCATGAATGATCTCTGGTTGTAATAAAGTTCTTATGTGCTTAAAAGCATGAGAAATAATCCCAATTTCTTTACCTGATGGAGTTGATTCCCTTATCAAAGGAATAAATTTGCTAGTCTGACTAGTTAGAATTTGAATGAATCCTCTCAATAAAGGCATGAGAAAGCATCTATATGGATTCTTGGTGTAAAACAGATATTCTGATTGCTTTCTTTGGTTTCTTGGTCTACTGACATTTTAAAATTTGTCACATGGAAAATAACCACGTGTTAAATCTGGATCTCCTTCCCCTAAAGGATCTTTTCCTATGATCATATCCCCTGGGTGCCAGCAGTACACCTGGATCTCTGCCCACTTGGCTGTGTGGTGTTGCTTATCTAGAACAATGAGAGACAAGTACAAAGCAGTGAAGAGTTGCCCTTCCCATGTGTTTGCTAAACACAAAAAGGCAGGTGAGGAGCATACAGTTCGGTGAGCAAGAGGCCATCAGCCTTACAAATATGTAGTTTGAAGCATTCGAAGGAACAAGGGCCCAGTAGGTGGCTGATCTGCTGCCTCTCTACTCTGTGTGGGCCCTTAAATCCTTCCCTTTGAGCTCCCTAATATAGCTCTTCTAAGGGATAACTATTTAAATAGAAAGCTCCCACTGTTTGGCAAGTCAAAAAGCATCAGTTCACTGTTCTAACAGCTCTACAGCAGCTCTGAAAACACAGAGGAGATGGGTGAGCAGGAATCCCCAAAATAGTCTATTTGATCTACCAGAAGTCACTTAGTCACACTGCTGCAATTGAGAAGGGAAAAGTCTTTCCTCTGGCCACTCCTTTTCATCATTAATATCCTCAGAGATATTCAAGTAATAAGTTAACTTAGAGAGACTCTGCTTCTTGCTCACCTGCAAGTAGGACTTCCCAGTGATGCCAGACTAGAGCAGGGCATTTATTTATGTTCTAGCTGAAATTCTGTGCAACGCTCCACAGCCATGATGAGGAACTGTCGTTCATTCATGGTGACATAAATGTTCTAAAGAAAGGTTGCAAAATATGCAAGAATCGATCTTTAAAGATGTTACTTAGTATTGAAAAACTAAATCCAAACCATTGGATTGGATTCATTGGGAACTAGAAAAGAAGTGTAAGGAATTGAGGGGAAGATCAGCAGCTACACAAAATAAAGCAAGGATATTGTTTAATACTCCGAGCTATGCTACAGACAATAAATTCAGAGTTCAGACAAGGGAGAGATTATTTAGGGGCAAATAGATCAAAGTCTCACAGAATTGATAACAAAAGATTTGAGGTTTGATGTGAGTACAAAGGGTTCCATAAGATGGGGTAGGTCTAATGGTGGGAATAAAACAGACTATATGAAGAAAGGGGATAATCAGTAGGCACAGAAGATGAAATTACCTTGGGGTGTGTGTGTGCGTGTGTGTTTGGTAATTCTGGGTAGTGGAAAAGAGAGTGATGAGGACTAACGTCTAAGGACTGGCAAGACTCAGTCCCAGTTTGTCAAAGGAAGTTTTGGCTAAAAATAAAACGGGCTTTCAAGAAAAATAATGCTGCAAGAAATAAGGAGACCTAAGTTTTGGAAATGTCTTCACCCCCTGATAAGTTGAAAAGAGTGGAAATTAAACACACAATATCATATATGGTTTAAAGAGATTTCTTTCCATTCATCTCAGGTGTAGTAAAAAGAAAAAAGAAGTAGAAGAACCATTTTCTCTAATCCTGCTGTAAATATTCACAATTAACTGACAAGTACTAAAGGAGAACAAAACTGACGCTAGAGAAAAGCATGGATGAGGAGCAAGTGACATGTACAAATTTGAAAAATTTGACCCTATTATTTAAACTCTTCCTAAAATATATGAAACGTTCAAATGATTTTTTTCCCTTATACAGTTGAAGGGAAACAGTTTAAGCCTGTGGTCTTTGTGGTAACAGGACATCACAGCAAGAAATGAAAGAAGTACCAAATGTCCCCAGTGCTAGTTGACACTAAAGAATTTCTAAATGCAGCCTCAAAGGTTTTTTTTTTTTTTCTTTTTCATACTGCTTGTTAACTTAAAGGATATGTAAAATCATTCCAGCGACTGTTAAATAATCCATGACAAAGAAATAGATATATATCCAGGACTTGTTTGAACACAGGACTGTGCAACTGCTCCTCTGCGGTGTCATTAAAATACAGGGGCACAATCCCCCAAAGCCAGATTTCTCATGTTTTGAGATAAAAAGTATGAAGGAAAGAGTAAAAAGCCATTCCTGAACCAATAGTCCAATCTTCTCTTTCTCTTCCATTCTCATGTCTACCAACATAGTGCAATGTATACAGGGGATAAAGCCACACTTTAAATATCACTATTGTCTGAGAAGGTTTTAGCCTTCCTGAAGTCTCCTGCCTGATGCTGTCTGTCTTGCTGCAAGAGACACACTGAGTAACATCAATCAATTTACTGAAAACAGCTTTGACCTAGTGCCAGGCCATTACAGAATACCCTTGTGATAAATTCAAGTTTGGTAGTTGGTACAACACAATCTGTAACTTTAGCCACACTTAACAATTCTCTCCCTGATCTGTACAAGGAGAATGAATGAAAACATCATAATTTGACAAGGACAAAAGATACATAGGCAGTATAATGGCTCTCTCAGAGATTCTGACCTGACAAGCCCTGAAATGGATATTTTTATGGCATGACCCATATAAGAAAACCCAGGGGATAAGTTTAGCATAAGGGCCACAACCCAAAAAGCAAAGATGTTTCATATATATATATATATATATATATATATATATATATATATATACACACACACACACACACACACACACACACACACATATATTTCCCCATGTCCCCCTAGGTAACTAATGAAGTTAGAGATGTGTTGTGTTTGTTTCTGAAAGGAATGAAAACTGATCATTTGGCTAGTCTATTTTTTCCTGGAGAGAGAAGTTTAAGCATTTTATAGCCCATTTTTTCCTACACATGTTTTTAGTTCTCACTGGTAAGTTATAAGCCCACTACACACTAGATATTTGCTTGCAGAGATACTAAATCTTTGTATATTAAAGGGATAGGCTTTTCAAAATATGACTTAATTATTCTTTAAGATACTCAGAGTCAAAAACTAATATTTACCAGTACTCTAAAATTTGATCTTCAACCACAGATGGAATTTAATCCTTTAAAAGTCTTTGAATACTGATTGAGTTTTGTTGGGGACTTCATTCACAGAAAACAATTGTGATTAGAATCAATTCACTTCACAATTGCATTTTACCCAAGTAACATTTACCGAAAACACACAAAAAACATTTATAGGTTCTATGGTTCCTTTCACAAACTTTGTGATGAAGCTATATTCTGCTTTTTCATATGGGATTGCTTTTCTGACTGATTAATAAAAACCGTAAGTGAATGTTATCATTAAATAGACAAAATTTTTGTGAGGAAATATATATTGCTGTTACTGGATTCTATTTGTCTCCCTTTTATTTTTAAACAAATAAAATCTTTATAGTTTAGAAGCCTAAATGTATTATGCATTTAATATAACCAGGGAAGATAATTTTATTTTTTATTTGTTGCAATTTGGTATTATTTTAATTGATCATTACAAACAAATTTTTCAGGTAATAATAATTTTAAATGATTTTTGTATCTGGCAAATAAAAGCCAGAGCAGAATACTGTATATAAGAGATGTTAGGAAGATTGTTTTTATCCTAGAGCATCAGAGTAATACATCCTAATTTCAAAACACTAAAGAAAGAAAAATATTTAAGAAGACATTTTACCTGTGGATTATATTTTCTTATCTCTTTATTTTCTCAACTTGGTTTGGTATTCTTATAGTACTTTTATAAATTAAAGATATATATATCTTTATTATATCTATATATATATCTATCTATATCTATCTATCTATCTATATATATATAGATAGATAGATATCTTTAATGTCTCAATTGTGGGGAAAAAAAACATAATAGGAAGCAGCCCTATCAAAACAAAGGCAAGAAGGGGTCATTGTATAGAGATCTGCCACTTAATTCTTCCTTCCTAATCTTAGTAATGTGAATAAATAATATAAGGGGCTCATTTAGGACCATTAACTTTTTAAATATTTCATTTATTTATTTATTCATGAGAGAGAGAGAGAGAGAGAGAGAGAGAGGCAGAGAGAAAAGCAGACTCCATGCAGGGAGCCCAACATGGGAATCCATCTCTGGTCTCCAGGATCACACCCTGGGCTAAAGGTGGCGCTAAACCACTGAGCCACCTGGGCTGCCCAGGACCATTAATTAATACTGATGCTTTGTTTTTCATTAGACACTGTCTACTTTTGGCATTAATTAATACTGATGCTTTGTTTTTCATTAGACACTGTCTACTTTTGGCAGTGCATTTATTCACTGAACCTCATTGAAATATGGTAGAAAATGCCTTGGGCGTTATTAAGAAAGAAAAGAAGAAAGAAAAGAAGGATGTGGCATAGTTCTTGCCCTAAAATGTACCTAGTCTGCCTTATGACACAATATTAATAGACAATGAACAACAGGAAAACAAGATTTAGCTGGCATGTTTTGCTAGCACTGCAACAGCAAAGCAGAGAAGTTAGCAATGAGATTAAGCTATAGGTGTCAAAGGAGAGGATATAGAAGGCTTTTTGCCATATATGTAAACTTTAAGTATAGACAAGAACAGTCTCCAAGGTAGTTTAATATAAAGAGACATGAAAGATTAACTCAGACTCTCAGAGAAACTGTAGAATTAGAGATAAGAAAGGAAGATGGCCCATTTTATGGAATGGCGTTGAGAGTGACCAGGGGGAGGGGGAAAATAATGCATAGAATGGCTGCAAAGGGTGACTGAAATTTCCAGTGATAAAGACCAAGAAAGGGATGCCTGGGTGGCTCAGCAGTTGAGCGTCTGTCTTTGGCTCAGGGCGTGATCCTGGGGTCCCGAGATCGAGTCCCACATTGGGATCCTTTCATGGAGCCTACTTCTCCCTCTGCCCATGTCTCTGTCTCTCTCTGTGTGTCTCTCATGAATAAATAAATAAAATCTTTAAAAAGGAAGAAAGAAAGACTAAGAAATAAGCAAAAAAATAAAAAGCATGAAAAGGCAAATATTCATTCATTCATTCATTCATTCATTCAACAATTATCTGTAGATTCTAGACTATTTTCCTGGCACTGTATTAGGAAATGGGGAAGCAGTGGAGACTAAGATAGATAATATCCCAGCTTTCATGGAGCTTTTGGATTCTGGTTGGGAGAAACCAAAAGATAAATAAACAATAAAACATCAAATAATAATAGGTGCTATGCAGAGAATTAAGATAGGGTGATGTTGTACTGGTTGCACTACCTGGTTGTAGTGAGGGACTAGGTAAATACTCTGGTCTGGTAGTTAGAGAAGACTTCTCTAAGGAGTTGACATTTAATCTGAGAGCTTTGATTTCAAGGAATGGTCAGTATGAAGAGCAGGAAAGATACTGGGAGAAGGAACAGCAAGGACCAGGAAAGATACTGGGAGAAGGAACAGCAAGGACAAAGGCCCAAAGGCAGAAAGTGAATCAAAGGCCTATCGGGCTAGATGGAGAGTGCTATGTAATGAAAGAGAGAGGCAGGGCCCAGGATATAATCATGTAAAAGCCAAAGTTGAATGTAAGTGATGCTTTTTCAATTATGTAAGGGTCTAAATGTTTTCATATTCTTTTTTTTCATATTATTTTAATATGGAAACTTAATGTTTGTTTTTTCTTACCCTCTGTTAAACTGGAAATAGAGAAAGAATGGAAATCTGTCCTCTCACCTACCTGGAACTTTGGAGGAATAATCCCACTTTGAACACACAGAAAGTGAGAGCAAAATAAACTTTTAGTTACATGAAACAACAATATCTATGGTAAAAGAAATAGAATGAAGGTGAACAAGAGGTTTTCCCAGGTGAGGTGGAAAGATGAAATGAATTCTATTTAAGAAAACAGAAATGTAGTATACTTTTTGCAAACCTTACTTTATGTACTTAGGTTCATTTCATTAGAAATACATAGGTAAATTCGAGTCTACGTGATTGCGTTAGATGTCTAAATTGGCATTTCCCAAAATTCTGTGAGATATAACAAGACATTATGCAAAAAAAGCATGCTCCATGATCCAATACATCCAGAGAACACTGGGTTAAACACTCTTCAGTGTTTTTTTTTTTTCTTTTACCTGCAGGACTTCTCAGAGCCTTTAGTTATCTTTATGTCCATTATGAAAATCCAAGTAGAAGACACAGGATTTAGCATTTTCCAAACTTATCCTTTTTTCCCCTTATAATATTTCATAGAATAGATCTTCTAAGAAAAATGTATTGGTATGTAAGTATGGGACTAGACATTATCAACAAAAATGTGAAAAGAGACATGGACAGTAGAGACAAGTTAAACACAATGCAAATTAACTCATAGAGTCAGATAACCACAGCATAAAAACACTTCAAGAATGTTAAACCCTATTTAGCTCAACATGATAGTCCTTATTGTAAACTATGCCTAAATCTTATGGAGAGAAGCAAAGCTTTACAATCAGAGTTATTCCATAAATATTATATGCCAAGCTCAGCTATTGGTATTTATGTTGCACAACTCAGTTAAACAAAACCATCTTCTACTCTAACCTGTTGGAAAGAGTTGACATTTTACATCATGTTCTCTATTTACCACCAACATTTTTATAGATTAAAAAATGTATGAAATGATGTAAAGGATAAGAGAGCCATCTGGTAAAGATTAATTTAAATAATTTTATTACATCTGTTAAAATCAGATAAATAAGACCTTTATCTTAGTGAGTAAAATTAACTATTGAGTCTCTGATGTGTAGATCAAGATCTACAAATGGACCTGCAATGCAAACTTCTTTCAGTAGATCCTGGAGTCACATACCACTGGCACTGGCCCTTCTCAGCCACTTCACCCCTTCTTGCTTTGATGGGATTCCCTGTGGGGAAAAGAAGGTGCAGCCAGCAGGGTTACATTCTTGCTGAGTCTGTGACTCTACACACTGTGAGTACCCTTCCCTTCACCACCCACACTACAATCTCAAACTATCTTCAGAAAAATGGGATCCCTCCCCACATTGTAGTCTACCCAAATAGCCTTTCATTGACTTAATGTGGAATCTGGCTTCCAAATACTCTATTAATAATAAATTGAAAGGTTACCTTTATAATCTCAGAATAAGAAATACAAAGACTTTATAAGAAATATTTTTATAATTTAGTTTCCTTGGTAATTGTGCTGAAAATGAAATTTGCTCTTGATCAACTATTCATCTCATCCAATACAATTAGAGTAACTTCTGTTACACAGGTCACCAGAAAGTACCATTAAAGTCATGTTGGAATACTGTATAATGGTCACTGTTATAAGGATAAATTCCATTCACCTGACTCTCCTAAGAGTTTTGTGAAAATAGATAATTATACTAGAATACATTTAAAAAAGCAATATTTTTACCAATCCATGCAGTGTGTATATTAATCTACCCCAAATATCCAATTGTTATTCTCTTATTATTCAAGATAAAGTCTGGAGGCAACAGTATTCTATTACTTCAATTTAGAATCATTGTGTATCAGAGTAGCATGGAAAAAATCAGATAGTTATATGTTTCACACCTTGAACAAGTAAGATGGAACTATCCCCAAAGAAGTTTCCTTTCAAGTCTAAAGTATAAAGCAAAGTTCTGATAAAATCATGTTTGTAGAAACTAAACCATTGAAATGTCTCAAAGAGATAAGGAGAATCATACACTAGAAGAGACAGGTGTGGAAAAAAAAGATATCTATTCTTGGAGTACTGGCATAGAGTGCTCACCTATCTCTGTAGGTTCCAGAAAAATGGAGATGTCAAAGACATGGGAGGGTGACATAAACTATTTTGTAATCTAACATCTTTTAAGTAGCCTCCCAAGTGAACTGGATGGTTGAATGGGATAAAAAATGCTAGCGATACAGTGATGTATATTGAGAATTGATAAACTTGAGTCTAACATACCTTCTCATTTTGAGAATTCTGTTAAAATGCTTTGCAAAATTTCAAGAGTGGAACATAAAGGTAATCTGTCTACTGCCACTTTCCCATGCAAATTGCTTGAATCTATTAACATACGAAATTTCAAAATATTAGTTCAGTTCTATAACTATTCTAGACAAAGCAGAGGAAAGGACCTCCCTATTAAGTAATCTCTACGCCCAACTTGGGGTACAAATTCACAAGCCCGAGATCAAGAGTCACATGTTCTACTAAGTCAGCCAGCCAGGCATCCCCCAACTCTTTCAATCCCTAAAGCAAGCCTTTGATATCAGTATTTTTATTATCCTCATTTTAAAGAACATATTGATAATATATGGCAGAGCTGAAATATTTTGAGAATAAGAATATTAACAGAATTATCATATATTCATCTATTCAATAGAGTCTGGAAAGTAACTACAGATAACAGTATGGTGAATAATAGGGACTTGGTATTGACAGCCTCTTGTCCAAAATGAGTGTATGACTAGTGTTAGGCATGGAATGAGGGTATTATGGGGCTTACTCCCAAATCCACATAAGATTTTACAAAAGCAGACTACAGACGAATCAGCCACTACAGCACCTGAGGATGTTACCTTTTTGTCCAGTCACCTTTGTTTTTCCTTTTGCTCCTATTCTCTGTTCCTTTCCACTGCCTCTTCCTCCAACATTATTACTCTTGGTTTTTGTTTTTATTCCCCAGGTATTTAAAACATTATTGAAAGTTTTAAAGTTCTCTGAAGCGTCTCTTGAAATCCCCTGGGAGGAAAGCAATGCAAATTTCAAGTGAAGAAAAGGAAGAAAATTGTAAAGTTTCACAGTTCATGAGCATTTCCCTATGGCCAATGTAGTTCTATATTCTTTAGCACTATGCATTCTCATCAATTACCTTCCACTGTGATTTATAGATATCTCTTTTTTATACTACAACGGTTTAAACTACTTTACATTGAAATCCATTCCAATTTAAGTTAGATATTTTTCTAAAGTGACAAAGGAATAAGGGCTTATGAAAATGCTCAACTATGAAGAGAAAAATGCTTTTGCTACAAATAGAAAACCATGGGGCTTTTTAATGTAAATTCTAGGAAATAACAAATCAGTTAGGTTGCTTTGAGCTATACAAAGAACAAATCATCAATTTGTAAAGACCTACAAAAAAAATGGAGATGATAACCAATAGCGTGTGTGAAAAGTCTACCTTATCGGAACCTTCTAATTTCATTTTATAAAAAAATGACAGGCCTGAGAGACATCAAGAAACCTAAATGTAATCTGTCCAAGAGTCCATAGATATTTGTATCTGACATGAGGATCAACAATCTCAAGCTCCATATGTGACTCTGTCAAATTCCCTGGGGATGCTCCTTTCTCAAATAGTAAAAACAAGGGACTGGAGGAAGAAATGCACTCAGGAGTTGCACTTTCATAAAGATTTAGATCAGTAAAGGACCTTGATAAATATGACTTTAAACGAAATTCTTGCCATTATTACTATGATTATTATTTTAAGTATTTGAGATATTTTAAGTACAATCCACCTTGATGGCTGTTGGAAGAAGGGACCTGGCTGGGCCCTTGCAGTCAAATTTCTGTCACTAAGAGGTGATGTCTGTGTAACCTTGCTTTCTGTCTTTAATTTAGCAGATCTAAGTATGATTACGGGTGTGATTACTACCTTTTTCATATTGTCAATGTTTCAAATGTAGAAGATGTCTCTTATCTCACAGAGATGAACACAGCTACAAATCTGAGTGGCCTGCATTTAAGAGTTAAATCTGGAGATCACCCCTACACATACAGTGTCTGACCTTCAAACTTCCGTGGCCTTTGAGAGGCTGGCTGAGCTGTTGACTTCATAGGGAAACTCAGCAGGGCAAGGGCCTGTTGATAGCTTTTATCATTCTATTGAGAACTTGGAAGTATGTTTATTATTTATAGGGCTGTTTCAAAAATATAGTTATACTTATTTTTAATTAATTGACTTTACCAAATTAATGCATACATTTATATGCACAATGCAGAAGAGATACTTAAAGGAATATATCTATTAAGCACTAGTTTTTAAGGAAAAAAAAGATGAAACTATGGTAAAATATTGCTAAAATCTAGCATTTACTGTTTACTGTACTAAGCCCTTGATGTAGATGATCTCTTTTAACCCTGGTATCAACCCTGTGAGTAGTTTCACTCATTTTTAGGTGAAAAATGGAGTTTATGTGAGATGTCCAAGTTCACGGAGCTGGAATGAGATCTCAAGTGATGGCCTCCAGGATCTTCACTTTTAACTACAACTTGTACTGTAATGTAGCTTAAGGAGGCCAATATTCCAAACATTAAAAATTTCTTACCTCAGATTTGTAAGTATTTGTAATTTACTACTGACAACTTATCAGTATTTTTGAAACATTAATGTATATTGCCATATGGGTCATACAAAGTTCATTATTGCCAGCCTTACATTTCATCTTCTATTTCCTAGTATTATTATAGAATCCACTTATACTGGACATGACTCCACCATTGAAAGTCATTAATTAACTTTTTAAAAAATCCTTATGCTAGTCAGAAGTACCAAATATTGCTAATGCCAACTGGTAGTCTTATAATGAAAGACAATAACGTATCACTGCAATTTCTTGATTTGAAAGTCTCATTAACATTTGCATTGAGTGGTATCTTAATGAAATATCTGCTAAAAGTAGGAGTTGCGTATGTGTGTGTGTATACTCTCTTTGGTTCTAGGAAAAATAAAAACTTACAGATGAAACTGTGCAGTATGTTTACCTCCAAATTTTTCCATTTGGTCAAATTTCAGAGCATTTATTTTGTGGAAATGTATTTCAAAACGTATCTGATATTACTTCAAGGTAAGTATTTTCACCCAAGAAAACACAAACAGCAAGCACAAAGCTCAGGGTTCTACCTTAGAACCTCAGACATATGGACTGCTCTTTCCATTAACTTTCAATGTGATCCTTTAGGAGAAATTTGCTCACCGATGACCTTTGTGTTTCCTGCTGGTAAAGTTCTGCCCTCCCCATTTCAGTGATCATGGAAAGAAGAAAAGGTGAGAATGACCAAGAGAAAGTATGAGGAGCATACATTAGTAGCTGCTCAAAGTTTAGGAGCTAAAAAAATTTCTGAGGACCTAACGCTTCTGTAATGTTCTGTGCCAGCCTATATTTAACTTGTGTTGAAAAGCCCATGTTCTCTGAGTTAAAATTAATCTGTCTCCATGGTGAGTTCCAATAGAACTGTGGCTGGTTAGCTCAGCGAGTTAGAGTATGGCAATGATAAAATCAGAGAAGGTCAGAAAACTGCCTTTTGTTTCTTGGCCTGAGGTGACTCCGTAACTCCAGTCTCATATATGGGTACTCCAAAGACCTCAGTGAAACTGGGCAGACAAGATCACGGGGATGGGTCAGCACAAGTCAGTCATCTTCCCTGGGGAAAGAACTCAGATCTTCAACATACTAAAGGCACTTCAGTAGAGAGCTACCATCCCAAAGTGAAGAAAGTACAGTACATTCTAACCCACTACTTTTCTAAGTGAGTCCAAGGACCACCTGTCTCCAAATTTCCACTGGTACTTTGTAAATGCATAGGTGCAGATTCCCAGGCCTTGCACAGACCTTCAGAATCAGAATCCCTTGTGTTTAGCTAAGGAATCAGCATTTCAGAAGACTCATGAAGGGATTACTGTTTTCACCAAGATTTGAAAACCACCAGTCTAATACACCCCCTATTTCCCACTGGTGCCATGTTGCTGATTATTGGATTTAGTATAGAGGACAAGCAACACCAGGCTCAAAGTCATGAGGATTATTTTCTAATTGCAGCGCAGACACTAATTAACTATGTCATTTTATTTAAGTCTAACCTTAAAATAAAAGCAACTTGAGCCATTTTCTAGACTGAGTACTGATTCTCTACTTAGAGGTGGCTCTTCTTTCTCTTCTCTCCCAAATTCTACTCCAATACATCTAAAGCATACAACAAATTCTTATTATTAACAATGATACTCTCCATATACTTAAGAATCATAGATCTAGGCTAGAACAGCCCCTGATCTTCCAAAGTGATGGCTGAAATATTAAGAGATTTTCTCGAGATGTAGCTGATAGTGTAGGGGTTCAGAATGAGTCACCCTAAGATGTGGCATGCAGATTATTTTGCTCTGAAAACACTCCAGGTCCAAAAGACTAAGAAAGAAACTTTGCTCCCCTAATTGCCTCAAATAATTTGGATGGAGGACCTTCTCCAGGAAGGAAGCTACCAACATAGATAACTACATCATAATATGATCTAGCTGTGGTAGACAGGGAGGAATTTAGCAAAGGCTATTAAAATTCCTCTCTGTGTCTCATTGTTTCTGTATGGCCTAGCAAACATTTGTTTACCAAACATTTACTCATTTTCTTTTTTTAAAAATATTTTATTTATTTATTCATGAGACACACACACACACACACACAGAGGCAGACACAAGCAGCCTCTATGCAGGAAGCCCGATGTGGGACTTGATTCTGGGACTCCAAGATCACCCCAAGCTAAAGGCAGGCGCTTAACTGCTGAGCCACCCAGGCATCCCTTGTTTTCATCTTCTTGTGAACTGCTTTCCTTCCCTTCGAAGTGCCAGATTCCACAGGTTAAAGGCTCAGTTTTACAAGATTGCCCCTCCTCCCACTTCAGACACAGGTCACAAGCCCAGCTCACTTACGCTTCTGACCAATGGGCTATAAATCAGAGGTTCCAACAATTTCCTCTTTGGGTATGCTTAATTTGCTAGAGCAGCTCACAGAACTCAGAGAAACATTTTACTCACTACATCATCTGTTTATTATAAAAGGATATAACTTAGGGGGCTCCTGGGTGGTTCAGTGGGTTAAACGTCTGACTTTGGCTCAAGTCATGATCTTGGGGTACTGGAATTGAGCCCCCTGCTCAGCAGAGGGGGTCTGTTTGTTCCTCTTGCTCTCCCTCTGCAGCTCCCTTCTCATGATCTCTCTCTCTCTCTCTCTCTCTCTCATATAAATAAAATCTTTCCTAAAATTTTAAAAAAGGATATAACTTAGGAACAGCTGGATGGAAGAGATGTGTAGAACATGGATGGGAAAAGGGTGCAGAGCTTCCATGCCCTCTCCAGGAGCAGCACTCTTCCCAAATCTCCCTGTGCTCTCCAACCTGGAAGCTTTCCAAACCCTGTCATTTTGGGTATTTATGGAGGCTTCATTACATAATCATGATTGACTAAAGCATCGGCCAATTGCAAGTGATTCAACCTCCAGTCCCACTCTCCTCTCTGCAGGTGGGGGAGGTGAGAACTAAAAGTTCTAACCCTCTAATTAAAGGTTTGGTTCTCCCAGTAACCAGCCCCCATCTTTAAGTGCCTTACAAAGATCACCTCATGAACATAACAAAAGACACCTTTATCACTCTCAACACTTAGTAAATTCCAAGGTTTTAGGGAATCTGTGCACAAACAGGGAAGTAGACCACATATATACCTTTTTATAAATCAAAGTATCACACCTAACTAAAAGACTTTCCTAATATTTCCCGTGTCCAGCTTCCAAATTTAATGAGACTTCTTAGTGGTATTACCCTTAGAACCAGGCTTAGAGGCCCCTGATCTAACTCTCCCTGTAGAGGTTCTACTCTGGCCCTGTTCCTGCTAAGCCACTGCCCATGGGGCAAAGAATATAGGAGACCCAAGGAGGTGCACACACCCAAAACCCTTGTCTCCTGCTTTCCAGACTATATGGTATTCCAAAACTCAACATGTCCCGCCCAGCAGGCCTTGTGAGCTTCTTCTTTTGGTTGACTCCCTGAAGAGAGAACCCTCAGTGCTTGGGTGTGCATTGCTACCCTTGAAGGAAGGTCAAGGTTTGTGGGGCAGGGCTGTGGGGAGGGTGGATGAAATGTGGATATGAACAAAGTGCAGGAGAGAGTCAGAACTGTTCCCTGGCCCTGACCCCACACTTATTGGTACACCTTAAACTTATACAATGTTATATGACAATTTATAATTTTAAAAAAAATGAGCCTACTTCTTAGACTCTAGGGGTCAGCAAACTTTTGTGTGTGTGTGTGTGTGTGTGTGTTTTAATAAATTTATTTTTTATTGGTGTTCAATTTACCAACATACAGAATAACACCCAGTGCTCATCCCGTCAAGTGCCCCCCTCAGTGCCCGTCACCCATTCACCCCCCCCACCCCCTGCCCACCTCCCCTTCCACCACCCCTAGTTCGTTTCCCAGAGTTAGGAGTCTTTATGTTCTGTCTCCCTTTCTGATATTTCCCACACATTTCTTTTTATTTACAGGGATTTATTTTAGGTTTTGCAAGCCATACAATTTCTGTTATACCTCCTCGATTCTGTGATTGTAACATGAAAGCAACCACAGATAACACAAATAGGTTCCAATAAAACTTTATTTACAAAACCCAGCGGTGGGCTGGATTTGGTCAGCTGGTTGCCAACCACGCAGGACATTATGTTTCACCTCTCTGGTGTTTACTGTATTCTATCTCATGGTCTACAGTTATCTGTTCCCCTCTCTTATCTCTTCTTGGAGCAGTTTAGCTACATGGCCAAATTTAGTAGCTATCCAAAGAGTATATAATTTTACACATGGAAACAAAATTAAAACTCTGGGACGCCCTTTGTAGTTTAACAAGAAGATTACTCCTTGTGCTAACACAGCATTTAGCCCACAGTCACATTTTGTTTTTAAAGCAGGGCTAAGAAGCTATGATTTACAGACTAGAGGTGGCATATGATTGTCACTCATAACTCTACTAATCATACCATAAATGTGTGTGATGACTTAGCCTTAAAAATATAATATATTCTCCTTGTGTTAGTGTCCTAGCCACATTTTGGTTAATAAGCAGTAATTAGGTGTGCACTTTTATAAATATAAAGTCAAAAAAGTGATCCTTTACTGTCAACTTTCTCAGGTAAAAGACTATGCTTTATGCCTTTGTATCTCTATTGCCTAAGACACAGTGCCCCACATATAGCAGGAGGTCAATAAACAAGACTCCTCCAACTGCTCTCTTTGGAGAGTTAGGAGAAAAAGCTGACCTGGTGGCAATTCATAGGACTCCCTAAATTCTTGACAATAGAACTTCACTTCTTCTATAGCTCAGAATGAATTGTCTTTCAATGTACAAAATCATTCTGTTCACAGATTGGGAAGGGGGAGTAGCCAACCATTTCTCTTCTCCACAGAGAACTTTAAGAGCCCTGTGTAAGGGAGACCACTAATCCAGGCATGTTTCCACTGTGAGTAAGTTTGCACTAACATGAAGTAGTGATGAGAGAACTGATGTATTTTGTGTGTTAGGGCATGTTCTTGTCCTGTGGCATGGTTGAAGCACCGAGATATACAGGCATGCCCATTAGCCAGTATTGCTTTTTGAGGAACTCACTCTTCCCTCTATATCCTTGCTGCTCAATGTGAGGTCTTCAGAGCAGCAATACTGGCATCGTGGTACCACCTGGGAGTTTGTTAGGAATGCAGAACCTTGGCTCTCTTCCAGATCTACTGAATCAAAATCCCTTGGGTGATTCATAAGCAATTCAAGTTGGGGAAGCATTGACCTGTAGGAATATGTACCACTTCTCTATCCCTGAGGAGAGCAAGGCAACACATGCAACAAGGTACGGTACTTTCTATTAACATCAGCTTCTTGCTAAAACACCAATTAAGGTGAAGAATATTGGTGTTCTTTCATCTAGAACTACGAGTAACAAAATAATGCCTACTGCTACCAGTGCACTTTGCATGTATAATCTCCTTTACTAGAAAGCACTGACAAAGTCAATTCTGCATGGATTTACTTTCATGCCTTAGTCCTTATTGGCACTGGAAAGCATTCACCTTCACTGCTGGCTGTGGCAGCATGCCCAGGTTCACCACTCAAACGCCTACTGTAATACAGGATCACCAGCGACAAGATGCTGGAAGCTGGCCAGTCTCCTAGTCTTTCTTGTCACAAAGTTACCTGGATGGGTGAGGCACAGGAGGGGAACGGGTCACAACAGGATGTCCTGGCAGCATGCTGTACAGAAACTGAGAGAATGAAGTTGAGCAGGGCAGAAAAAAACAGACACAGTAAAAAACAATTTTGAATGCTATAACCACGCCAAGTACTATTGGAAAAAAATCCTATCAGTGAGGAGCGTACACCACCCAAGGATGTGTTGGCAGACCATAAAACTGACTGGAAGAGCTGCAAACAGCTTCCAACTCTGCACATTGAATTGGCACTCGCAACCACAGGTTGTGCAAAAGCCACACATAAAGATTTGTATATTCAGTCAATCAAGTATTCACTGTGATCTGTTATGATGAACCCTACATGCCAGGCTAATTTTTTCAGAGATATATCAGGTCTTTATGAAGCTTCTATTCTAACACACACACACACACACACACACACAGACACACACAGAGAGAGAGAGAGAGAGAGAGAGAGAGAGAGAACTAATTACAATAACATAAGTGCTTTAGCACGAATTTGTGTTCTTATCATTGGGGATGATAGAGAGTGGAATTGTATCGCATGCTCTACCAGAGAAGTTGAGACAGGCTTAACAGAGGAGACACCTGAGATGGGTATTGAAGGATGAATAAGAGTTTTCCAGGCAGAAATTAGTGGGAAGCATGTACTAACCAGAGAGGGTTGTGTCTGTGTGTGTCTGTGTATTCAGCATTGTAAAAGAATATGCATGCTGAGAAGTCATTTTGACCAGAGCATGGAGTAAAGCTGAAAAAGAATTCTTCAACTAGGTAGTAAAAAGTGCCTGTCAGGCTAACCTGTTTACAGTTAATCCTGTAAGCACAAAGTATGGATTGGAGGATTTTAAACAAGGGAACATAAGAATCAGGTATAAAGTTAAAGATTGATAAGATCATTTTACATAGATAACGGTTGTCAGTAGTATCACCTACAGGTCAAAAAACAAAACCTAGGAAAACAACAACAGTGATCATGGGAACTTTTTTGTGGAACTTGGAGAGCTAGAAAGAAACAAGAGGGTAAAGGGAAAATGTATAATCAAATACGTCTCTCAAAGGGATATTCGATATTCCTGCATTCAAGCAGCTACTTTGTGCTAGCCACTAAATAGCTTTTCTTGAAGCAATAATAAAGGCAGCCTTGTTCATCACTGCAGCTGGCTAGATCTGCCCAATTTACAATTTCCCCAAACTCAATCACTACATTTTTCCCCTTTTCTACATTAAGGACTATTGCAATTTGCATGTTATATTAGATTCAAAATCTCAAATTAAAATATGTCACTTATTTGAAACATTCACATCTTCACATCAGTCTGGTGCTCAGACGGTCAATTACATGTAACTATTTCACTCTTTAAGCAACAGGGAAAAAAAAAAACCCAGCACTTATAGAAGTTGTATCACTTATAGAAGTTATGAAAGATATAAATATCTTTTTTCCCCAAATCATTTAGCATTTTCTCTACTTTCTTCATTAAAATGCACATCCTAAATTATGTCCATTTTTGGGCTTTTTAAATTCTGGTCTTAAAACTTGCCAATAAAACGAAAGTAAAATGTTCTTTTAAATGGGCTCTCTATCTGAAATCATTTAGACACTTAATTGTGCTAGTATATTGAGTTTTTGAATGATAATTACAACACAGTATATGTAATTTGATTACTGGCTCTCTGCTTACAAAAGTTATGATTCAGCTGCACACATTACTGTAGCTACCCAAATCCCATGCTTTGACAAGTAGCATTGTTTTAATAAAGTGGGTCATGAAAAGCAATGATTACTCAATCTCTGAAGATTAAGATAAGTGGTAAAAATTAAAGTAAAACATATTCTCAGATACAGAAAATACAAGAAATGGGAATATAATGATATCTACTTAGAATTTATTATAATCTAAATATCACTTAAGTGAAGTGGTCTTTCCAGAACAACCAGCAAAAATCTTCCATATTTTGAGAGCCTCATTATTTCTGGTGGCCAGGCCACACAGAAAATATCTGCCAAGTTTAATGGTGCTTTTCATGTATACATAGCATCACTGGTCTCTACCAGCTCCGTTTTTCAAAATATAAAAGAACTAGACTTCAAATCAAAGAAGAGAATGTACTCACTTGGCATCTAAGCAGATCATGTGACTACCACAGGTACACACAATATAAAGCCAATCAACATAAATGCATCACATCTAGAGTCAGAGCAGTGTATACAAGGCCCAAATGCTGTGTGCTTTGATCTGCTGCAGTGGGAAAGCAAACTCTTGACAGATCTTAGCAACTTGTACTTGTATAGACCCATAGGCATCCTGGTCCATGTCATGCATTCAGGAGTGAAACTTTGTCTACCAAATAAAAGAATCAAATTTTGGAGATTAGAACCCCATGCACACAAAGCCTTCATAGGAATACGAAGACCCCATGGAATTCTCTTCAGATACTGTTGGTTCCTTTACAGATGGACTCTGCTATGTGCGTGGTGAACATAGCCATTAAATATTACTCACTCTCAGGATTTTAATAGAAGGATCACTATCTATATAAACATGGCTTTTTTCTCAACCCACTAGAGATTCTTGAACCCACCCACCAGTAACTATTCTGAAATAGTCAAACTCCATCCACCCACAACCAGCAGAGGAGTAACAAAGTGAAGTAGGCATGAGTGGCAATAAAAACGCTAGAAAAAGTGGTTCTTCTAAAATAGTTAGAAGAAAACTTACAATATTTAGATCTAAGGAGCATCCAGACAATAATGTGAAGTTTGCCATTCTTCTCTTTCCCGTTCTTCTTCCATTGCTCACCCTTTTTCTAGTGGTAAGAAAAACAATGAACTTTGATAGGAGGAGGTGAATATCTGAACATATTAAGCTGGAAAAAGGAAATGAAGTTGTGTGAAGAACATCCAAAAGAATGAAAGAATAAGAAAAAACTGGCAATAGATTTATTCACAAATTGCCTGTTTAGTAAATTCCAGAGTCAACATCCTTAAAGTATTTTTAGTGAAAGAAGAAATATATACAAATGTATCATTTACCCCTGACTTAATGTAAATCTCTGCATCTATAGTCAGAAAGCCACAGAATAAACTATGGGCACATTCTGTCATCTAGTTTAATTACATGAGGCTTGGCAAGCAGTAAAACATTTGTAAATTCTCTGGAAAAGACTAAGCTATATGAATGAAATATAGAAGAATGAATGTATTTTATTAGAATAGGCAACTGATGATTGGGAAAGAGACAAAATGAGAACATCCATTCAATAGTTGGAAATAATACTTTTTGTTTTGACTTACAAAAGGCTTGCAGTTATAACTATTATTCAATGTTGTCACAAAAAAAGATAGGAAAATAAAGTATTTATTTTCTATTGAATCCCACACACTAAAACCTGCATTTGCAATACACATAAGAATATCTCATTACAATTATTATTATTTTCTATTTATGAAATATAGAAAAGAACCAAAAAATTTAAATATATCCGACAATTCTAACTCGTTGGACTCTACAAAAGGAAATTGGTTATTCATTAAAATATATAGTGGGAATATCATTTTTTTGTCAGCTCCTTAACTCTTAGGGAGTTCTCAATAATTTTGTAAACCATCTTATTGCAATATTTAAAAAATTTCCAATGTTAGAGAATATTCATTGCCACCAACTTTTTAAATTATGTTAAGTTTAATTTTTAAAGTAAAAAGAACAATGTTATTTGATTTTACTGACATATCTGAGCTATTGACTATTGCTAAATATTTATATACCTTTCTTTGTCCTTTACTAGATGAACCTAATAAAATAGGATCTGCTTGTTTATACCTAGAGCAGATATTCTCTTCCCATGGTGCCAGATAGTAAAATTCCAACTTGGAAGAAAGGGTTCGTGTTGTAATACTGTTGATTTTGGTGTATGTCATATGAGTTAACTGCTGTGAGACACTTAATAATAGCCAACATTTACTGAGCCCCTAAAATGTGCCAGGCCTCATGATAAAATACTTTAACCGCACCATCTTATTTAAATCTTCACAACAGTATCATTAGTTATGAATGATAATTATCTCTATTCTATAACTATATTTATTCATTTTATAAATTTTCATCAAATTTACACTGTTCTTGGTGCTTGGGACACCAAAGTGAACTAAGTGGACAAGGGTCACTGCTCTTGTGTAGCTAAAGTTGTAGTGATAACCAATAAGTACAATAAATAAGTAACTTATAAAATATGTTACAAGCTAGAAGTGCCTAAAAAATTAAACTGAAAGCTGACAAGGAGTTCAAGAGTGTGGAGGTGGGTGTGTTAAAATTTTAGAGGGTGTGATCAGGGTAGGTCTCATGGAAAAGATGACACATAAATGCCAAATGACACATAAAAGCCAGAAATGATGGAGGTGAGAAAGTGAGCCTTGAGACCTCTGGGAAATAATGCTCTAGATGAAGAAAACAGCCAGTGCAAAGGCCCTACGGCAAGAATTTACCTATTGCGTTTGAAGAATAGCCAGTTGAGGATAGAGAGGAATAAGAAAGTTGGAAAAGCCTGGATGAGTAGGGGAAATGAAGTCAAAGAATTAATAGAGGCCCGTGTCTCTAAACCATCACGAGTATTTTGCTTTTTCTCTGAGTAAAACCAGCAAGCTTCACATGATCTGCTTCTATTTTCAAAGGACAACTGTAGCTGCTGTATGAGGAACAGGTTGTAGAGGGCAATAGCAGAGACAGAGTCAATTTAGAGGTTACTGCAGCAATTTAGGAAAGAGATGATGGAGGCTCCAAAAAAGTAGACATGGCGAGAAGTGGTTAAATTCTAGATGTGTGTGAAGAAAGTACCAACAGGGCTTGATGACACATTGGATGTGGTATGTCAGAGAAAGAGAAGAATGATGAATGAGTCTAAGATTTTTGACCTGAACAAATAGAGGGATAAGGGGATCCCTGGGTGGCTCAGCGGTTTAGCGCCACCTTCGGCCCAGGGCATGACCCGGGGGTCCTGGGATCAAGTCCCACATCGGGCTCCCTGCATGGAGCCTGCTTCTCCCTCTGCCTGTGTCTTCCTCTCTCTTTCTCTGTGTGTCTTTCATGAATAAATAAATAAAATCTTTAAAAAATAGAGGGATAAAAGTGACATTGGTTGAGAAGTGTCTCGGTGGTTCAGTTGGTTAAACATCTGTCTTCAGCTCAAGTCATGATCCCAGAATCCTGGGATTAAGCCCCATGTCAGGACCCTCTGTTCAACAAGGAGTCAACTTCTCTCTCCTCTGCTCTTCCCCCCTGCTCCTTCTCTCTCTCTCTCTCTCTCTCTCTCTCTCAAATAAATAAATAAATAAATAAATAAATAAATAAATAAATAAAAATATTTTTAAAAACTGACATTAGTTGAGTTGGGACCACAGAGTAGTGGGAAAAGAGAAGTTCAGGTTCGGACAGGGTAAATGACAAATGTAAAGTAGGTGGTGATGTCAGATAAGCAGTTGGACACACACATTTGGAGTTTAGGGAGAGACTTAAGCAGGCGGGGAGGGGGAAGAGCAGGGTATAAATGTAGGAAGTGGTGACAAAAATGGTATTTATAGCCATGCAAATGGATGAACTTTTTAAGAGGTGAGTGTAAACTGAGAAGACCATGGAAAGCTAAGCCATAGGTCATTCCAACATGAAGAAAAGGCAAGAGACCAGCAAAGGAGACTGAAAAGAAGCAATCAATGAAATACAACTTAAACCAAGAGATTGTGTTATCCTGAAAGCCAAGTGAAGAAAATGTACCAAGGAGAAGGAATGATCCATTGTATAAATGCTGCTCACAGTTCAATTGAGATAAGGATAGAAAATTGACCATTGGCTATAATGGGAAAACTACATAATGTTCTTAACTGCTATATTTTAATAGCATAGTGTGTCAAAATATTAAAATAATAGGATTATCATTTATTGTATAGCTACTGCACTATACAATACACTGCACTATAGCTTTACAAATATTATTTTTACTTTCCCCAGTAATTCTAAAGGTAGGCATTCTTTTCTCTTTAGAGATCTGGAAATCAAAACTCTGAAACACTAAGTGACCTGTCAAAGGTTACACAGCTAATAAATGTTAATGTCAAAATTGAATCTCAGACTTGTCTTGATACTAATGTCAATGCTAGTGTACCATGAGATCTTCTGCAATTAGGAAAGGACATATTAATATCTAGAAGAGTGAATATGAAAATTCAATTTTTTAAATTGAGGCACCTTTAGCATTTTAAAAAAAGATTTTATTTATTTATTTGAGAGAGAACGAGAGTGTGTGTGTACATGTGCACGAGTAGGGGGAAGGACAGAGGGAGACGGACCAGTAGACTCCTCTCTGAGCAGGGAGCCTGAGGAAGAGGATGATGACAACAATGATGATGACAACTACTACTATGACACCAGGCTTGATCCCAGGACCCTGAGATCATAAAGGAGCCAAAGTCAGACACTTAACTGGCCAAGCCACCCAAGTGTCCCCCAATCCCCAATGGTTTCTTAAAAGCTTCCTCTGAATGAATACTTACATGTTGGGGAAAATTACAGAGGAAAAAGTCACAAAGCTAAAAAAAAAAATATGAGGAGTTTTATCACCTTGTAATTTATAAAAGTATAATAGCTACCTAAGTATAGTCTCCAGTCCAATTCTCTTTCACTCATCTTAAAAATTTTTATCAAGTTAATGGTCCTAAAACACTGTTTTCTGCATTATTGATGCTAAAAGATCTAAGCTCTCAGCTTGGCATTCAGAGTATCGTATCAACTGACCTGGCATTTTAATGCATGTGGTAGAGCCTGTGTTCTGACCTGAGGGATGGATTAGACACTACCTTTACTATATAAACAACCCTGCATAATTAACACCATTATATGTACTAACCCGGGCTTGTTGTGTTGTTTCAATAAATTCCTTTCTTTTTTTATCTTGCTGAGACCAGGATGCCTTGGGAGACCTTTGCTTTTTTGTTTCCTCCCTCCCTCTTTCCCTCCCTCCCTTTCTTTGATCATTATTGAGTGATACTGAGGGCCAGGCACTCTCCTAGGCACCAAAGATATGTGGTGACCCAAATAGACAAAGTCTTGCCCTCTCAGACTTACATTCAAGTTGGAGAGACACACAGAAGTAAATTTTTTAAATGGCAAATTTGATGAGAAAAAGACACAGCTCACAGTGACTTGGGAGCATATAATATTCTTAGGAAAACAGTTTTCTCCATGGTGGGGAACTCCTAGCATTCAGAAATCAAAGTTATTTCAGTTGGTGCACATTGGTCAAAAGAGATAGGGAGCTGCTTAAATTGAGGCAGAAGTATATCACAGGCAAAATCTGTACACCTCACAGTATCATTGGGGCCAGGTAGTTGTGGATTTAAGCTTTTTTTTTTTTTTTTTTTTTAATTTTTTTTGGATTTAAGCTTGTTATATTTAATGGCTGCTATCTTGGTCTACATAGCTCTTTCTTTGCTTGGACAGTGACTTGGAACTCAACATACTTTGTGCATTGCCCTAAATTATCCCACACTTTATTATTCCAAACATAAAATCAGAACAGGTCTTAAACGAATAAGTTTTATGAGAGGCTATCCTCTGGTATTATACAATCTCCACTTATCTTTTGAGATTCTCAAAAAGAAAATTTGTACATATACAAATACACACTTTGAGGGCTGTAATTTTTTCTTAGAGTGGTACTAACTTAAGTATAATAGCTAGGTCTATTTAACATCTGTGGCTTAACTAATGATTCCAGTGAAGTTAAACTGAACCCTCAATTTTTTTTTAGTACCCTTCAGATCCAAAAATCTGGACTGAAGCCACATAATGGGATTTTATCATGTATTCTTTTTATACTTTTGTAATAGTAGCCATAGTAACATTAAAATGAATAGTATAACTAATAAGATTGGGCTAGCAGGAGTCCCAAAAACAATATATGATGAATTTAGACCTATTAGGGTTTGAATCTTTGGTTCCAGGAAATTGAGTGAGGCCAAGCAAGATGCTTAGAGCAATAACCCATACCTTCTCTGATTATGATCTTAAGAAATTAAAGCTAATTTTAATACTGGAAACAGGAAATAGTAATTATTTTTGTTACTTACAAATACATATGAGGTTTAAAGAGCTTCTGATGCAGTCTGTCCCACTAGGCATCACTCCTCTTCCATGCCACCTACATAGCTCCTGAGTAGGAAATTTAAAATCGCATGACTTACCTACTTTAAGAAATGTGATATTTTGTGTGGCAAAGCTAAAATCAATTGACTCAACTCTAGGAGGATAAAAGAAAATTGTACTGTGTACAAACAGCTTGATGCAAACAGTATAAATAGATCAACTTATGAGTCTGGAGCCTTGAAGTTATACTGATTTAAAAAAATACAGTCACTGTATAGAGATGATGAATCTCCTCAATAAACTTAATATGTTTTTGAAAAATAAATCATTTACATCCATAAACACAAGGGGAATATTGTAATAGAAAAGGAGTATCATCTTCACTGAATTCTTGGTCTTTGAAAAATACCATAAACTTTTCTAATTACCAAAGACATGCCGGGACCAGAGAAGAAATGGATCCACTGTTTTCGAGCAGACTTAGTGATGGTGATCACTTTTCTCTTTTAAGACAAATCTTTAAAAATACCTAGCAATCTACGCCTTTACTTACTTTGGCAATGAGTGAATTGCTCATTCTAGCCTAGTGCTTGCATTTCGCATGGAGAAAGTACATAATCTGGGAGTATTGGTTGAACTGAATTGAGTTGACCGTCTAGTCCAATGTCCGATTGAGTGAGAAGAAAAATAATCAAAGTGGCTGTTGATTAAAGTGAATATGAGGTAATGGATAATTACTTGAGTTGTAGCAGAGAGATTTATATATCTGCAAGGAGGTATACTAAGTTCATCCCTATTCTAATTTTCTATGATTTAATGAGCGGGTGCCCATTTAGACACAGCCACTACTTTTAAAAATTACTGGCACAATGGTCTCAGTGTATTCAACTTGACTGAATATCTTTATAGGAAATAAAAAACAGAAGATGGCTTCTATCACCTCACTAGGACTGAAAACAGCATTTTAAGATCTAGAGTAATAGCACTTCCCTTGCATTAAGGAAATAAATTAATATTTTCACATAATATAAAAGTGAATAGTGTTATATGAATCTTTCAGAAAATATTGAATTCTAGGATATATTATTTCTATAATTTCAAATTCATTATATTCAAAACTAGCCCCCTCCCCCAATAATCCAAACTGCAGATTGGCTAACACTAATGAAATGTTGCTTTCATTATGTTTGTTCTGTACCACTAAGTCTACACTCAGCTCATTCCACTGCCACTCAATTCACTGTGTCTTGCCTTCTGCCAACTTTCACTATCCCTCTGTAGCCTTGTCCCATACAACCCAAACAATTGTCTTACTCTCTTTGGAATTCAGGGAACTTGGCCCCATACTACTCTGTCCCATTTCCTTGTCCCTTCCATGACCTCCTACCAAATCCTCCCCTTAACCTTAGAATCAAGCACATAAACAACCAAAGAAAAATGGGTCCTAAATAAACACTCCAGGCATGGATTTTTGACTCCTTCCTTTCTCCTTATGGAAGTCCAGGACACATAGGAGATGCTCATTAAATATTGATAATTTGGTAACTTATTAACAGGAGTAATTACAATATGAATTCAACTACATTCTTCAGAAAACCAGTCTTTAATATTTAACTACATAGAGCAAAGCCTCGTACTCAATAACATTTAGTATCTCTACCCCGTTTAACAAATATTTAAGATTTCACAGTATTTCCTAAGTAATTTCCTACGGCATTACTGCAGCATTCCTCAAGTGGCAATGGTCTCAAATGTCCTTATCAGAGCTTCCAAATAGCTTCCATTCCCTCTTCGTGGCCTATGTACCCCTCCTGCCACTCACAGCTCACAGCTGAGTCCCTCACTGGGCTTTGCCCTTGGCAGCAGGAAGCTGTCTTGTTCACAGTTATGCCACCTTCCATGGGGCAGCCCACAGACAATGACTCCTGGATGGGGGAATAGAAAGCCTTGACCCTTGACTCAACTGCGGACAACTGTGAAAGACCCATAGGATACCGTGGGGCTTCAGATGCAACCATCCTGCAATTGCTTTCTTCCTCTGCCTCAGAAGTAACAAAACGATCTATTTCTAGGCAACCCAAATGAACCTAGATGTTTTCCCCACTAGCCCATAAGCTTTTGACGGCAAGAACTTTCTTTAACATCTTCAGCCCATGTTAAGCACGACCCTTATAGGAAACAGGACCCTCAAATAGTTCTCACTCATTCACATGAAGGAGTTAATCAATTAAAGTGGAAGAATCGCAACTGGAATGAGCAATTCTGCTAATTTAATAGGATCGAAGAACAGTGGTTACCAAGGGCCAGCATAAGCCACACTGGCTGCTCAATAATCACCTGGGAGAATGGCCACGCCTGCATTTCAGCATGGGAGGATCTTAGCCAGCATCCCTCTGGTTGGCAAAGGTGTCGAACTTGAAAGTTGAAGCTGAGTTGGTAGGGCACTTTGGAGAATATTGAGAAATCATCCATTATCCATTAAAAAGTATGGCAGAGGCAGGGCATATCGATAGAGACTTGAGAGGGCTCTGCTGAAACCCTTCTAAAGCACACCTTGGTGCTCCCACTGACCTCGACAGTTTTTAAAAGAACAAATTCCTATGCTCCTACTCCTACATCCTGCCACAGAATCCTTACCTCAGGGTAAAGGAGTGAGTTTTGACAACTAGACTGTTCTACTTGTTCTTTTAGCTGAATTCTGGAGATCATGCACGTAAGTTTTTAGCTTGTGCCTAAGTAAATTGTATTCCTTTTCATTTTATCTTCAATATTTAGCCATTTCCCAAGTTAGCAGAACTCCCAACATAGAATGATCGGAAAAAGCGTGGAAAAAAAACCAATCCTTATGGGTTTGTTTCATTCTACTTAGTAGAAGTGTAGACAAAGTATTTGGTAAGAAAAAGAATTTAAACTCAGCTAAAATGAGGGGTTTTTTTTTACTTTAGGAGGCTCGCTTTCTGATGTCCTTCTAAAATTTCAAAGTGTTGTAACTATTGGGAGTTAACAAAATGGTGCATACTTGCTAGGAATAAATTCTATTTTCTTTTCTTAAAAGATATTATTTATTTATTGAGAAAAACGGATAGAGACACAGAAAGAGAGAGGAAAGAGAGAGAATGCACAAGCAGGGGGAGCAGCAGAGGGAGAGGGAGAAGCAAACTCCCCTCTGAGCAGGGAGCCCAATGTGGGGCTCCATCCCAGGACCCTGGGATCATGGTCTGAGCAGAAGGCAGAAGCGTAACCAACTGAACCACCCAGGCACCCAAATCCTATTTTCTTATAACTGAATGCATATTATACTTTAAAGCAGTACACTTTTTCCATATGATCTTAATATAAAACCATTTTGGAATTTATATTTCTACCTTGCCATTCCATTACATAAAGCATTCTTTTTTCTTTTTCTTCCCAGCTGCCTTCTCCAACTTCCCCTTCTTCCCAAATGAATTGCCAAACATTTTCACTGAAGAGTTACATATAAACCACAGCATTTTTGCTAGGGTGGGTGGCAACTTTTTAACTAAGCAAAGAGTTTGAATGGATACATTCCATTATAGAATCTTGCCTTCTGCTTTAAAAAAAAAAAAGGAAGTTAATTTTAAACTCTGGCTCTGTATTTATCTAGCCCTGGTAAGAGTGGTTTAGTCTTATAAAACAGGAAAGGGAAAAGGAAATGAAGAGAGCCCATGATGGCTATTGGAGAACAGGGGGTCAACACAAAGACAGTTGCAGTAGTGATGGCACTTAAGGAATCCTTGGGAAACTCACAAAACTGGGAATCAAAGGTACTCTGGAGATATAAAATCTTAATTTGTTCCTCTTCTTCCTAAAGCATAAATCTGAGTCGGTCATAAAATGCTCTGCTTTCCTTACATCCCTTTGTTCCTGGCTGCCAGACCTGGAGACTTGGGGCTCCAGCCTTATCTTCTTACATTCTGCATCACGTACCCTGTGATATTATATCTCTGCTCTTGATTGCCCCCTATCAGGAATGTTTTTCTTTTTCACACCAATGTGAGCGTCTTCAAAGTCTAGCTAAACCTCATTTCTTTTATCGAGCCTCTCCTCACCCCTCCAAGTGCATGTGTTCTGACCCTTTCCCAAGCCTGTACCATGCTTGCCACCTCTCTGAGAAGTACAGATAGTAGACTGTCATGAATTACAGCTATATATGATCTTGTTTATCACTCCTACTGCTGACTTACCATTTTTGGGCCCAGATACATGCCATCGTGCATCTTTGTGTCCCTCGAACACCCTCTTATAGCTCCTTGCACACTGAAGTCATTCAAATATTTATGGTGAGAGTAGAAAGAAGGGAAAAGAGAAGGAAGGAGAAGGAAGGAAGGAAGGAAGGGAATGAGGAAAGAAGGGTCAGCCATTTTTGCTCCCTGTCTATTTGTAGATCACAAACTACTAATACTAACCCTTTCTCTTTATTACTCAGTTTTCCTTTTTGGCTTTCCCAACTCAGCAGGTTTTTATTTTTTATTTTTTTTCTTGCTTTACCAGATACATCATGGGTTTAGGAGAACTCTGACCTGAAGCTGATCTGTTGTCACTAAATGCTCCAGCATTAGTCCATGTCACAATGAGGTACTGGTGACCTATGAGCTGTGCACAGTGCTGTGCCCCGGAAGTATAAAACACTGGCCTCCCGGAGCTAAGCTAAACTGTTCACTCACTGCGATGACGAGCACACCCACTGACGTGAGCGGCTTGCTCTGTGACTGTGTTATTATGGGCCTGGAGGAGAACCCCGACAAGGAAAAGCAGCAGAGTCCAAATCCCCCAGAGACCCCTTGAATGCATTTACTCTACACACTGTGGCACTGGAAACCTCTTGAGTACCATTCAGGAGTTCAGGCATGGTGAGAACAATTAGGGGCTTTAACAGGGGTATTCAAAAGCCAAGCACTGAGAGCCACTGGATTCATTTGTTACATTCAAATTTTCTCCCTTGGCCACATGAAGCTTTGTTTACACAAAATAGCTGATACCATTTTAAGTCTCTCAGCTTTCCATTTTTACTGCTGTGTTTAGCTCCTCTGACTGTGTTCCTTCTGAAATAAAGTTGGCAAGAGGCTGGGAACATCGTGGTACCCATAGCCAGTGTCATTTCTTCAAACAGGTATGTTCGGCAGCTGCCTACTTAGGAAGACAAGAGGGCACTGCAAGATCCAACCAGAATAAGGGGATGCCCCCTCTCCACCTTATCAGCTACAATGCAATCTACTGAAGCCATTGTTTTCTGGGTCAGAAAAAAAAATTAATGGCATATTTTCTCCAAATGTCACTATCATACTGTGAATAGGCAAAACCTATTATCCCCAACCTTTTCCTTTAGCATATTAATAATGGCTCATATGTTAGACATCTTACTAAAAATCATAGATACATATGGCTGTATCTCCTTGACTTAGTAGTGTGTGGTGGTAGCTCAGCAAACCAAATATAAATAATATTGCCATCATTAATCACAAATTGGTTCATTATCATCATCTATGTAAACAGAGTGACCCTGTTGATGAAGAAGTGAAGTATAGAATTCCATCTCTTCAAAGTGGGATCAAATGTGGTTAAAAGATATTTCGATAAGAGCTCTAGGTGGATGACTTTGGAAGCAAGAAGGCAGCACACAACACTGACGGCAATCCTAAAAGCCAGAGACGTTCATTGCAGGATGTGTGGGAAAGCCAAGGAAAAGGAGGGGCTCCAAAGAAGAGCAATCCCTTGCAGGTAGGGAGATACAAAGTTAATGGGAAAGAGGACAGTATGGAAAAGCAAGGAGGTCCCACGAGTGACCTATTTTCCCAAATTTCCCTGTATTGTGTCTCCAGATATCAAATGATGTCAAGAATGTACGGTGTCCATAAAGAAAAGATAATATCCACAGATTCTAAGTGGTGAGCGATTGTGAGTTAATTAAGTGAGATAGAGGCCGAAAGATTATATACACTACAATCAACTTCAACAGGAACAATTATTTATCCTAAACTTCACACTACTAAAAAAAAAAAAACTTACGTCAGGGCACATTGCTACATAACTAAAATACTCAATCGAGGACTTGTATCATATCTGAAAAGTGGAATCACACATCATGAGAGAGCAAACAAATTTGTGAGATCTTGGAAACAATTTCATTCCTCTGGTTTAAAACTAGGGGTGGTAGAAGGGGAGGAGGGCGGGGGGTGGGAGTGAATGGGTGACGGGCACTGGGGGTTATTCTGTATGTTAGTAAATTGAACACCAATAAAAATAAATTAAAAAAAAATAAAATTTCTTTGTTGGCTAAAATGACATAATGGGGCATCCCTATACTTCTACACTTTATATAATTTTATTAGATTTGTATGACACTACCGTAATCAGCTCTGGCTACATTTATAATAATTCATTTCCAGGCAGCCCCGGTGGCCCAGCGGTATAGCGCCACCTTCAGCCCGGGGTATGATCCTGGGCACCCGGGATCGAGTCCCACGTGGGGCTCCCTGCATGGAGCCTGCTTCTCCCCCTGCCTATGTCTCTGCCTCTCTTTCTCTCTGTGTCTCTCATGAATAGATAAATAAAATTTTTTAAAAAAATAATAATTCATTTCCATTTGACTACAAATAAAAAGAATGTTTATTTTATATTTTAAAATGTAATTATTCCATAATATCAGACACTTTTATGCTACAATAGTTCAACTTTAAAATTTAAAAGTGAATTTACCTGTGTTGAAATTTTAAATATATATTCTTCGAAAATTAGATCCTCCAAATCTGCATATCCAAAAAATCTAATTCCTTTGACCCACATTTCACCATCATATGTACTTGCCTTTTGTTTTGTATGTAAGATAACATGATGCATGTGCATATGCAAGTATTTTGGGTATAGACATATAGGCCTTTTATTTATCAGAGCTGCAGGAGTTACTCTAAGAGGTCTAGAATCTAGAATATATACCAAATTTTGTATAAATAAATAATGTATTTCAAAAATATAAATAGATCTTGTTGTGACTATACGCAAATTCATTTTAAAAGAATGATCACATTCATAATTATCATTATTATTATGATGCATTTGCTCAATCAAGTGATACTGAAAGTATACACAAATTCATTTTAAAAGAATGATCATATTCATAATTATCATTATTATGATGCATTTGCTCAATCAACTGACACTGAAAGTATAACTATGATCAAGTGGCCTCCCAATTTTTTTAATTATGAAGGGGAACTTTGTGGCAGAAAATGATGAAGATCACTAAACTAATTCACAGTTGTATTACATGTAAATGTTGATAGGGCAACAACCTACCAATTAGTTCACTTTGATCAGACCATGACAAAATAAACCACTATGAATAATTTTATGATTATTCATACAGTGATTTATTTATAATTATAATTCACATAAAGTGTAAGCTACATAATTAACAAACATATTGAAAGAGTGATAGTCTATAATTATATGATCACAATTTACAGTCCACTGCATTTTTTTTTTTCTGAGTCCAAACTCCACACACTATTTCCTGACTTAGGAAGTATTACAAAATACAACCTAATTTTACTCTTACATATATATTCTTAGATCTGTAGCTCTTATATGAACAAAATAGCTCAGTGCCATTTGTTGTATTTTATATAATGAACATGGCAACTATAACACACTCTTTGAATAGCTTGTAATGAAAAAAATTACTTTTAATGTTTTAATATGAAACAGGAAAGAGCAGATTTTCAGAGGAAAAATATTAAAAGTGCTTTCCTTTCTCCCTCTGCTTTATCCACAGTTCACTGCTTGGTAATTTCAGATCGTGTGATAGGCAAGCAATGCCAGGCCAGTCAGTCATCCCTTCTGTAAAGCTAAAAGCCTTAGGAGTCTTAGAGTTTTGCCACCTGCATATTGTTTCTAGACATGGGAACCAAAAAAGTGTGTCAATTAAGGTTTTTTCATTGTAAGCCAATGGTCAGGGTAAGCAGCAAGGGAATGTCCATTGAGCCATGTGGTTGGCCTGTAATGGAATGCTGTCTGCAGTGTAAGATACTCCAGGGTGGCATTCTCTGGGTGAAAATTAAAAGCATATTTGTAAGGTGATTAGCAGAATTTGTCAAATAAACAAGCCTGTCTACATTCCCATAATATTCCTTTGTAAATCTGCCTGAGCAAATCCAAAGCATTTCCATCAGTCATAAAGGAATATGCATTTTAAAAATATAGGAAACCAAGAAAATGCTGGCTATTTATAGGCATCAGTGAAGTCAGATAAACGCGCAAGATCAAATTCATCTGAAACAAAGAAGGATCAAGGGTACTTAACATAAAAAGCAAGACCCTGGGAATTTAGAAAGAGAAGGTTGCTCTTTAGCAGAAAACATGTTTAAGTCCGTGTACATTTATTTTTATTTAAAGGGTTAATTTTCCATTTTTCAATTTTACCTTAACCAAAATATTAAAAACTTACTTTTTCACCTGATTATCTAGTCACTTAAAAACATCTATGGAAAGTCACATCGCTCACTATGCCCTTCTTATGTGTGTAAATATATTTATGCCAAAATACAAGAACACTAAGGAAATGCGGTGTTAGTGGTGACACACAGGGGATTGCCTCCCCCTAAAGAACGTTAGTAATTATTGCAATGAGCAAATTCCAAAACAGAACTATTATCTTTATATTCTTATGTCCTCTATTACACTTACTATTCAAATGCATTGTGCTTTTGGTAATAAAGTGACAGAAGAGAGGAAGAGAGTAGCTTTTTGGTCAATTGACCCAGTTTAAAGCGGTAGCAACAAGTTTGTTTGTGAACCTTTGTTTGTGTATGGTTGTTAACCAAAACAGAAACACCTAAGTACTCAGGAGCATTTAAACAAAACAAAACAAAACACCAAGTAATCAGCTTAAAACACTCTCACTCACAAAACCCTTAGTTACCATTCCTTGAATGTTACTCAAAAGCAACTGTTTTTTTAGTTACTTAAGGTAACTATATTCCCATATGAGTAGTGCTGAAAAAAACTGAGTACTGAGTGGAAGTTAGCAACTAAATAAAGCCTTTAATTCATCTGTTACTTAGTCACTGAACAACATTACCTACCAGCTAACTGTAATTGGGACTAGAAAGAGCTTATAAAGATTTACACTAAAAGTATGAGGCAAAAATGCACTGTTCAAGTCACAGGATTTGGAAAACCCTTAATAATAATAATTGCATATATTTCTAAGGCATAGACTGATGGTGAGCCCTTAGACACATATCTCTTTAGTGCAATATGTTAATTACCCTATTTAAAAGGATTTTTTATTTTAAAGGGCTATCTTGAATCCTGAAAGGTGAAATATGGGGTCAGAAGTCACAAGGCTGGGTAATTGACAGAGCCTGGAGTGTATTTCGGGCTCTCTGACTCAGCCCCAAATTCCACAATACCTGGATGTCTCAGAGAGCTGGGCTCCTTCCTCTCTGACATTCCCGATATAACTAATGGAAATAGGATTGGAATTTAATAACAAAAATGCTGACATGGTTTTATCTATAGCTGCCCAAATGGTGCTATTACAATTAGCCTTTATAAGTTGTGCATGATCAGAAAACTTGCTACTTTTAAATCTTATTAATCAACACTTGGGTGCTTTGGGTGCTACATATTTTAAAGTAGTCTGCTTTATAAAAACATGAGATTTACCAAACAGCAAAGATCTTATCTGTTGTAAGACAAAATATATCCCAAACACTTCAGTTGACAAGACTAAAAGAATCTGAAATATAAATCTTAAGTTAATCCTAAAAGTTCAATTGTTCTTAAATGTTTTATGCATTAACAATAACATGGTTTCAACAATAACATGATTCGTTCACATACATTGCAAACATAATAAACATCTCTTTTAAATTATTTTTCTAGTTTTAGGAATATTGTGATTACTTATCAGCTAGATCTCCTGACTTTGCTGAAGCAACTAGTCAGGAAAAAAAATGAGTACTTTCCATATTTATAAATGGTATTTCTTCTCCTAGTCTCCCCAGATATTTTCTAAACTTAACTACATAACTTGGGCTGATAAAAGGGAAATGAAATAGAGAAATAGATATTTTCAATTATTCACTGCCTTCATGTTTAAGTGCTTTCCTATTAAGCAACGCTTTTTATTATTGATTTGTAGGATACTGAAGAAAAATGCTGTAACCTGCCTCAGTTACATAATCCTCTACGAAAAGAAAGTAACAGGTTACAAAGTGCCATTAAAATAACTGAAACTCTTTCCTAATGTGAATATATACAATCTTCAAGTAGAAGGACAGCAATCACATGGGAACATATGTTTCATGGTCAGTATCTTTTTTTTTCAGAGCCTTCTTTTTCTTTCTAGTATTATTTCTATCCCCCTACCGAGCTTATAAAGCCTCCAGAATATGCCCTGTTTGCTAACATATGTATGGCTTATGTCAGAAAACAAACGAGGAAGTCATTTATAAAATATTAAAATAAGGAGTACAAGAAATATCATTGCAGACTATATTTCTGCACATAGTTGGAGACTAACAGCCTGGAAGCAGCCGTAGTGTTACCCTGACCCCTGAAGGAAGGAATCAGGAGTTAACTTCACATCCAATTTTCTCCACAATATGAACACCAACCAAACCTCCAAATCCACTAGCACAATATATCAATATTTGGGCATGCCCTGCGGAAATAGCAAAGTGGTCTCAAATATCGGAGCTCAGAATTTCATTCTACCATTCCACCATTCTGATGTGGGGTAAGCAGATCTTTTCAAAGTTACTTAGTGGATGTCTAGATCCTGCACCTGACTCCATAGGAAAAACAGAAAGCATCATCTCATCCCCATGATAGAAAAGTCCTTTAGCCTTCTTGGGAAAAATAAACAGAACGGGAAACAGGAAATAGCACAACTAGACGAAAAGATGATTTAATTCAACAGGGTTAGGATTTGAGCAGAGTTGCATTTTGAGGGAATTTATGATTTATTGAAGGAGAAACGATCCAGAAACATTAGAAGGCCAAAAGGAGCTGATGTGTATCTTCTTTAAAAAAAAAAAAATCGCAACTCCAAATAAAACATCAGGGTAAATGACATTTTATCCTGCAGTATTCCCTCCTCTGTACAGTGAGCACAGTGCATTTATCTCATCTCGTGGTAAAAGTCATAGGCGGCTGCAACATGTCTTTAAGCCATTCAATAAGTAAAACTTGAAAATGGATTGCTCTTTATTTCTGAGATTTGTATTAATAATGAATTCATTGCCATTTATTTTTTAATTTAGCAAGACATCATTACCTTGAAAGGTTTTTACTTCTCTTTTCCCTGAGGGTTAAAATGGCCCAGAAAGAGGTCTGTTGAGGCAAAGATAAAGGTACAAAACACTCACTTCTGACACACTGTGGAAGCAATCTTTTTTTTTTTTTTTTTTTTTTATGAGGGAAACACCAGGCTGAAATCTGCATTAAGCTCTACTAGGGAAAATGCAAGAGGACCCCGAATAGTCATTCTGTTCGCAGTCTTCATTTCTACCGATTTAACTTTCTGATCAGTTGGAGTCATGCATGTCAATCATAGGGTACAGAACTATGACCTTGGCTGGGATCATCAGCCCCAATTACTCGATGGGGCACTTGTGAAACATTGCGGACTCATTTTGACTCTCCACGGGTGTGGCTAAAATTGCTCCTGTCCAGCTCTACAGCTTGCATAGACGTGCTGTCCCTCAGAAACTCACTATGAGAAAACTCATGCTACATTTGCCACAGAGATCAGGGTTTACAGGACCCTTGGAGCTAATCTCTGTCTGCCCGCCTCCTCCTCTGTTAGCTGTTTCAAGCCTTCAAAAGTTAACAAGGTGATGGAGCCTCCCTCTATACAATCATTTCATCTCACTATCGTTGACTGAAGCTCGCTGATGTAATGAAGTTACATAATCACCGATTATGCACGACTTCCATCCATCTTCCTACATATCCACATATCTTCTCCCCTCCCCTTCAGATCAATCTACCAGGTGAGATTTATAACACATGTAAATGCTCCATTCTCTCATCATAGGTACTGAATATGGGACTTTAGCATTGCAGTACAGTGCACTGAACCACGTCATCAATATTGATTTTTTTATCCCATTTCCCAGGCAGAATATGCTTAAACATCCTTCGTGCTCTAGTCTCTAACTTTTTACTGAAAGGGTAAAATAGATGTAGCAGATAGGACACATCCTGAACTTAAGGTTAAGGGAAGTGTGTAATTGCCTGCATTTCCAAAGCTGGCTGCATTGCAATAAAAGGATGGTCTCTGCTTCCAGACCTTCAACTCCCCTGCACGTGGGTCGCAGCTTCAGCTATTTAGGGTATTAGGTAAATAATTATATTATTGGGCTATTGAACTTGAGAAAGAAAGCATTTGGTGATATTTAAAATGATATTGCATGACTCTCTATTTTTGCTCATCATTCTCAGCTTTTTCTTTTCTTTTCATTCCGAACGGTAATCCAGTGGATAAAAAAGTAGCGAAGGGTACTTAATAATCTCCAATAATCACAACCGAGAGAATAATTAATGGTGATTATCACCTTAAAGTTTAGGAACTTGACAAGTGGGATGTCCCTGGTCCCATTGCGGCTGTGAAATGCAGCAGAATGCTGCACTGAGTTGAAAACATATTTCTTTTAATGAATAAAGAGTAGCTCGTTTCATTTTAAATAGGGCTCTTCAGTAAGTGTTCCTTTCACTGCTGCTACCCCTTCCAGAACACAGGAGCCACAAATATTGCATCCAAACAATAGAGTGTCTACCCGGAATTAATTCAAGACACTCTTCCATATCAAAATAATTGGAGGGGGAAGTGATGCTTTGATTTATTTTCAATTACACTCAGAATACAGACCTACATACACACACACACAAACGCACACGCACACACACCAACACACCCAACTGCAGTTATTCCATTCAGTGCCAATAACGGCCACATCACAGCCATCAATGCGATGCAGCAATCATCCAAGTCACCCATTCCCATTACAGATGCCCAAGTTTGCTCACGCCACTGATGGGTTTGCATATATAAAATGACCTTACCCACAACAGTCTTCCAAATTATTCTCCTCTGGATATCAGTCGGCAAGGTAATTGCTGGTCATCACAATGCGTATTCAGAAAAATCCACGTTTTACTCCTGTGTTCTTTTTCTTGTTTTTGCTAGCAATTAATATCGTGAACAAGATACCCATTCACAAATGCCAAGTTCACCATAAAAGCAGATAATTCCATACAGCTCTTCCCTACAAGACTGCCTCCAGTTAGTTCTCAAAGTGCCCGATTGTTTGGTGAAGATACAATCCAGGTGCAGAGCAGGGGGGGGGAAAGACGACTAGGAGAAAAAAGAAGAGGCAGATAGAGAAGGAGACACTGAGAGAGGAGAGAGCAGAAAAAGAGGGAAGAATTTTTTTTAAAAAGGAGGAAGGAAAAAGGCCGGTAAGTGAGGAAGTCTGAGAGCTCTATGACAAGAATCGGAGTCTTGCTTGCAAATCTTCTGTATACATGTAGCCCTTCAGATCCTCTTGGTCCCCAAGTAAAATTTCCAGATCCGGGATGCAGCCATAAGAAAGAATCCTATGTATATTTCACAAGTATCCCGCAATAACAGATCCGACGGGGTTTTCCTTGTACAGTACTGCTGTGTGAAAGCACACAACCCCTGCTGTTTGGGAAGGTGTCTCCTGGGTCCTAGCTCTCTTCAGCAGCCCCCAAAAATGATTTTTCAGAAAAGAGTAGGGGAAAAAAACCCAGCTTTGCGTTTGCCTTGAATGATGCTAATCCTGAGCGAAAACGACAAGCAAACCACGAATAGCACGAGATCTTGATTAATAGCCACAATCCACTCAAAATATCCCAGGAAAGAAGGAGCGAAAACAAGAAAGGGAAACTGCAATGCATAAATGATTCCAGTGTTTCTACAAGATCGGTTCATTTGATTGAATGCATTCTCTGGGTTTGCTGCAAGTCATAAAGAAGATAGTGTTACTGCCACCCAATGGATATTTTAGTACTAGCCAATCCACAGAACGCCACCGCTTTGCGAGTTTTAGTTTTCCGAAGACTAAAGAGGAAGGAGGGTAGCCTGGGAATCTTTCGGAAAAGACCCTGAGCCGCCTCAAATAACGGGAATCTGTCTTTCCAGGCAAAAGTGGACGGCAAACGGGGACGCTTACCCATTCCTGCGTTAGTCGCCTTAGAATCAGGGTTCCATTTCTCTAGGGAGCGGAAAGGTACCGAGAGCGATCCCTAAACTGACAAGCCGACAATAACCTCCTTTTCATCTCTTCTCTTTAAAGCACGTTTGTTACTGCGCGCGATCTCTCTCTCTCTCTCTCTCCCTGCGCCCCCCCCCGCCCCCCCCCGCCCCCGAGCCCTTCTCAGTATCACTTTAAGCCGGGTTGCTAAAGGGAGGGGGCTGCTCCGAACCTCGAGGGCCAGAGTGATAATTGTTCCTAAAGGGCAGTTTTGCAAAGTGCTTCAGCCTGTATTGATATGTAAACTGTGAGTCCTCCAGGCAGTGACCCTCCAGGCCGCTGCTCTTCCAGTTTGGGGAGGAGCAGCGTCTTCCCTAAGGGAGAGGGCTTCGGGAGAGAGGTGCCGCGGGCAGGCTCCCTGGGAGCGCGGGGGTGGGGGTGGGGGCGGGGCGCCGAGAGGAGGAGACTGAAGAGGACCCTCCTCCCCTCCATCGCGTAACGGAGTTCGCTGCAGGATTCTGAGATGGAGTCCTGACGGGAAAAAGGGACCAAGTAGGTACGGGGCAATGAGATCGGGAAATTCGCGCAGTTTAAGATCCTTGCCCTTTATACTACCTTGCGATAGTGTAATACCCACCTGGGATTCTGTTCCGCTCCAACTTGAACGGAGGCATGATCACCTGGGTGTCTTGTTAAAATGCAGATTCTGATTCAGGGAAGTCTGGAGTGAGGCCCGAGAGTCCGCATTTCCAATAAACTGGTCCTTGAGCCGTCATAATGCTGCCGGCGTGTGGACCACACTTGGACAGGCAGCGCTCTAGGGCGGCGTAAATGCTTACGAGGCGGGCACAGCGTTAGTTTCCGACGGCGGGGCGGGCAGAGCGCCTGAGGGGCTGAGAAACCCTTTGGCACTCACCACCCCTCCCTCCTCCCTCGTCGACCTTTCCCCTACACCACCTGTAGCCCCCATTCCAGGGAACGTTAACCCACCTTACAGCGCGTCCCACAAGCTTCTGTAATGTCAAGTTTAAGCGGATAAGCCCCGCATAGAACAATAAATAGGTAAAGCAGCCTGGGCCCTGGAGAACTGTGTCTCCGCTTAATCTGGAGAGTACAACACAATCGGGGATACAGCAAACGCGTGCACGTCTTCGGTGAAACGCGAGCTAAAGGAACGCAAGCCAAACTCAGGGCACAGGTGAGGCTGGCGGGGAAGTGGGAGACGAAAGGGCGGCCAACCTGTATTTTTAAGGAAGGAGCATTTTATTGAACTTTTCAATCCAAGGTGAGGGAAGATCTGGTTAGAGCGCGGGCAAGTCTGACACGGTTTCCCTGGTGGTGACTCACCCACATTAACCGCCTGCGTGCCAGTCGTTCTCGTCTGCTCCTTCCGCACATGCTCTAGTCCAGAGTACACTGAGGACCAGAGGTGAAAGGGACGTACATCCTCCTCTTCTCATAGCCGGTGATCTCTATTTTCACCGCCTACCACACTCCTCCAGCTGACCCATTTAGCTGAAGAACTAGACCTCAAGCGGACTGGGAGGGGCGCAATTAACAAATTTAATTGCTTCAAGCAAAGTTTAGAAGTAAAAGTCCTGGACCACAGGCTCAGATCCTAGATTTGAGTCTAATTTCTACTCCTAAGGAGCCATAATTTCCCGAGGGAATAACTTTAATTTCTCTTGGCCTCAGTTTCCTCGTCTGTAAACTGACAGGTTGCCAAGGTCCACCCCAGCTCCATGTGGTACAAAAACCAAGCCCTTTCTTTGCAAGGCTCCTGCCGGTTTGTTGCTCTACACAGAGCACGAGTCCTAATTATTACCTTGACATGGGCTGTGAGCAGAGATTCTCCAGATGCTTTGAAAAGTGTATTAAAGGCGCAGGTGAACATTTGACCGTTCATATCTTATTGCAAGAGATGATTTAAAATGCTTTCTCTTCAGATTCAGGAAGGGAAGTATTTGTTTGAATCTGAGGTGAAGCATTGTCTATTCCTGGATCTTACAGAGCCAACTGTGGGCCTCGCTGTTTGTTGCCATGGGATCCTCTTTGTGCGAACTGTCTTGAACTGTGTGGGAACATTTTCCTCTTGCCTCCCTTCAGTTCTCTAACTCTTCTGAAGATATGTGTCAGAACAAAATGTAGCTGCATTATTGCCAATTAAGACTTAACAGCAGCTGCAAGGTGCATCTAATTAAGGATTTTAATTACTCCACCAAATTCTCATTTGCAGATGTTTAGGGCATTAAACAATGTATTGTGACTTTTATTTTCAAATCTGACAAAAAGCTGACCTCCCTCTAAAGTGGGGAGTGGGGACTAAAAAATCCCACGTGAGTCAATGCTAGGTGTAAAAGAGTCTTTGACAAGGGAAGTAGATACCTGGGCACATTGTGTGAGGATAAATGACCTTACATTCAGATGAAAAAATTGTGCTCGTATTCATAAATATGACTTTTTTTTTTTTAGTAAAGAAAAGGCCAACAAATTTGAAAACAGTGCCAAAATTAATAATTTATTATTTGAGCAGAATCCCTGCTTGTTACAAAGTTCTCAGATGTTCTGTTTTTTTTTTTTTCTTTTCCGGTATCGGGATAGTTAACAGTAAGTTTGGTGCTGCAGTGTGGGGATTGTAGGCTATAATCCAAAGCATTATGGGGTTTGTAGTAAAGACTGGCTGCAGATCAATTCCATGCTTCTAGCTTTTCTCAATTGAAGGAACTGCTGTTTTATTTTCCAATAAAAAAAGAAGAATGTCAAGATATTTTAAATAAGAAATTCATTTTAATGAAACAAAGTTGGTATTACTGGGAGTATGAAATTAGAGTTTAGCTACAATAATATTCTGACTGAGGAGATGGAGAATGCAATAACATCTCCTTTATAAGCCACAAATAACCTGAGCGAGCTATTTCCTAACATTACTACCGTATAGTCAGGGTTTCAAAAATCACTTTCATTGTTTTAGCAGTAAAAAGTGAGAAAATACCAGGTTTTGCATGTATGAGAGAGAATTGTGGACACAGGATATGAACTCAAATTCTTACTGGGTCTGCCTTTAACCATTGGTAGCCTACATTTAATTGTCCACATTTCAGTCATCCCTCAGTGATGAGAGCAGAGTTTTATTTAATCTACCTTTTCGGATGTTTTGTTATGCAAAAAATACTCGGACTATTCACAGTAGCTCCTCTTTTTAAATGAAATTAAGGCTAGAATATCTGGAAAATAGGTCTACTGTGGGATATTTCACTCTGTTTAGATTTAATTATGAAAATGTATAAATGGAGGAGTTATAATTCCGTTCATCTTTTGTATGCAGATGATCCTGTGTTGGTAAATACATAATTTATAGAGGTTTTGATTTAACTCTGTTGGTAATTTATTTCAAAAGTTCATTAAACATTTTCTGTATGAGCTAAATTCAAAGCCTAGCTCCCCAGTAATGTTCTATGAAATCAGTCCCCTTTTGTTATAAAGGCTAAAATATGTCTCTTCAAAGTCTCTTTTCTCTGTGAAAGTTCCCATTATCATGCTAAGTTATTTAGAAAGTATTTTAGACCTAAGGTTCCTTACTTTTCCCTTCTCCCCTTACAGAGGACTCCATCCACAGAAAGGCAACACTAAAGCAAACTATTATTACCGACATGAATAAATGCAGAATCAAGCACCCTTCATTTTCAGGCCTGTTGCCAGCAACATTCATTTGAACCCACCACTACATATTCTCAAATGGTGTGCAGACAAAGACTTGAGCATTCCAGCAATATTCTACCATAAAGTTCAGAGATAATAGAGAATGCTATGAAAAAGCAAACAGCAAAGGGAGAGAAAAATGCCATGCCTGCTTTTCTTTCAGATTTCTAAGTTTCAAATCATAAAAATATACAAATATATATCTTCTTGAATGTGCTTTACATTATTGTTCATGCTGTGAATATTTCTTTTATGGTCATAAAAATAAAAGCAATGCCCCAAATGAAACACTATGTACATAAGTGATGTAAATGCATCCCCGGTGGAAAGCCGGCTGGCTGCCGGTGGGAGGGTATATTTATACAGTGCCTTTCATTTGGAAGGTTCCCAAAATGATTTGCAAACTGTATATAGAGGAATTGCTCACCATGGAAATTCACCCACTTTCAGAAGGGAGTGCAGAAGTCATTCCATGCTGACAACTAGTTTAAATAAAACCACAGAACGATATTTCAGGTGGGTACAATTGTAATTGGTTCCGAGAATGTGCCCTGAAATCCCACCACGTGCCAGGCACGGTTGGAGGTCCTGAGATACTGCTGTGGGTATATCTAGGCAAGTTTGCTGCTCTCCTAAAGCTTGTCTTATTGGAATCTGATGAGAACTCAGGAGTTAAAAGCCCTATTTCTTGTGAATTTCTGATCCCTGCATATAGTTCTACTGAAACAGACCATTCGCTACTTTTTATTTGTCTATCAGGCTTCCTGATAACCAGGGCGCGTGAGCTGTGGCAGTGTATTCCACTTCAAATTGAACACACACACACACACACAAACACACTCAAAAATAGCTTCCGATATTACGGTCAAAGCAGGTAAAATGACAATAACATTTCCTGCATTGAATGATTTGGAAGAGGTAGGGCGGAATTAAAAGTCTTTTGGGTTTGGGAAATTAAATGAAATGGTATTACTATATATACATGGAAGACCGCTTCCACTGAAATGATTCAGGGCACTTCATGGTAATTAAGGCATATAAAATAGTTTAGTGAAGGAGGAGAGCAGTATGAGCTAATGTTTCAGAGCATAAAATATGGAATCAAGTACCAGTGTATCCTAAATGTACTAGACTGGTATTTTTCAGATGGAAATAGAATGGGAGAAAAGGGTAAAGCAGGCAGAGTCAAAGTTCAGCCCAGACTCCTCAGGTTGCAGTTCTGTGTGCTCACAGCCATCACCCTCTTCTCTGGGCCTTGCATTTACAGGCCAACAGTGGGAACCTCTTGAACCACTCTTGGGCCACTGGAGCTGCTTGACTTGCTCATAATGAGAGTTACAACCCTCCTCCACCTTAGCCAGTGCCTGACTGATTCAGGAGAATGAACCCCTTGCTCTGTTGACTGTAGTTCGGAGAAACTCTGAGGCATAAGTTACACTCTAGAGGTCCCCTATGCAATCAGGTCGAAACTGGGACCTTGCCTGTAATCACACCCTTGCTTGGTTTCTGGGAACCTAGGACAGAGGGTAACGAGAAATAATCATAGAGGTTGGGCAGCCCCGGTGGCGCAGCGGTTTAGTACTGCCTGCAGCCCAGGGCGTGATCCTGGAGATCCTGGATCCAGTCCCATGTCAGGCTCTCTGCATGGAGCCTGCTTCTCCCTCTACCTGTGTCTCTGCCTCTCTCTCTCTCTCTCTCTCTCTGCGTCTCTATGAATAAATAAATAAAATCTTAAAAAAAAATCATAGAGGTCCCATCTCTAGTTTTATTTATTTATTTATTTATTTATTTATTTATTTATTTATTTATTTATTTATTTATGAGAGAGAGAGGGAGAGAGATAGAGAGCAAGCAGGGGGAGGGGCAGAGGAAGAAGGAGAAGCAGATTCCCCGCTGAGCAGGGAGCTGGATGCAGGCTCCATCCCAGGACCCCAAAATCATGACCAGACCTGAAGGCAGACATTTAACCGCTTAACCCACTGAGCCACCCAGGCGCCCCAGCCCCTTCTCTAGCTTTTATTTATTTTTATTTTATTTTTTTATTTTTTTAAGTTTAAATTCAATTTGCCAACTTATAGAATAACACCCAGTGCTCATCCCATCAAGTGCCCTCTAGCTTTTAAATAGTCAACCTGCAAAAGTGGAAACAGATAATCTGTTCTCTATTTTTCTATGTCATACCACCTGCCAGACAGCAACGGGTGTTGGGGCTGTAGGGATAACTGAGACACAATGTCTGTCCTTAAGGACCTCAAGTCAACAACACATGTGATATACATGTGCTGAGTATTAGAGGAGGATCTGAATCAACCTCAAAGAGTCAGGCAAGATCAAACAGGGTAGGTGTCATTTCAGTGACCTTGAGGGATGAGCAAAGTAAAAATCAGAAAATGAATGCAGATTGGGAATGAAGAGTAACATCTGAGTAGACCATTTTTCTTCTACCTGGAAGGAAATAGCATTGGTCCTAGTAGTAGAAATCAAAGGTGTTTAAAATCATAGAATCTGTTTTTGAGGGGGGCTCTAGAGATAATCTTGAATAATTTCTTTATTTTAGTCAGAGGAAATTGAGTCTCACACGGCCAAATGACATAGTTATTTAAACTCACAAAACTAGGAAGTGGTAGGAGTTCTCTTCTGGCATGACTCAGCCATATTGCCTGTCAGGCTTTTCTTTAAAAAGATAAATTGAGGACATAATAGAGATATCCAATATAACAAAATCTGGTTTGAGTCCTGACCTATCACTTCCTGGTCTTGAGAAAATTCTTTGCCTTCTCTGAGTCTCAATGTTCTGTAACAAGTGAAATTAATATGGTAACCTTCTCCTGGGGCTCTTGTAGCATGTGTACCTAGTACGGTGCCTAGGACATAGTATGCATTTGAGAGAAGCATGCTTTGTTTCATTTCACCTTCTTTAATTTGTTTTCTTTTCTTTCCCAGAGAATATTATGGTGGTGTAAATGGAGACAAGGATGTTTTTATCTTTGTTCCATTCTTTTTTTTTTAAGTTTATTTAAATAGTCTTTACACCTGGCAGAGGCTCGAACTCATGACCCTAAAATCAAGAGTCACATGCTCTTCTGACTGAGCCAGCCAGGTGTTCCCTGACGTTTTTATTTTTGTTAGTGTTTTGTTTTTATTACATTAGCTATAGAGTTGAAGGGAATGAGCCCTTCACATAAGATTGCTCACTTGCATTTATTTTTTTCTTTTTAATAAACTGGTGTTGTTTTTGATTAGGACTAGCCCTGTCTCTGACTAGAATATGGGAGTATTATTTATAGATTGTCTCAGGACAAGTTCAGCTTTGTTAATTCCAAGCCAAGTAGGTGATTCTGGGTCTTCTAATGAGCTAGTTATAATAATAATGAACATAATACTGAAACACATTTGCCAATTGAGGAAGTCTGCTTTACACACATTGTGTCAGAGGATATATAAATGGTAAACAAATGTATAAAAAGGTAACAGACTTCATTAGACATAATGCTGATGTAAATTCAAACCACAGTGCAATACCATGATGCATTCACCAGAATGCTCAAAATGAAATAATGGACAATAGATAGTGTGGGCAAAGAGTTGGAGGAGCTACAACCTTGTATCTATTTATGGTGAAAGTAAAAACAGCTTCAACAACCATGGAAAACTCTTCAGCCTGCTGAGTCTAAACATACGTATAACTGATGACGCCATCAATTCTATACCCAACAGAAATGTATACACCTGTTTATGAAAAACATACACTAGAGAGTTCACAGCAGCTTTACAGAAAAAAAAAAAGAAATCCAAATTAGAGACTGCTGGAATGCTCATCAACAGTAGAATGGGTGAAAAAAAAAAAAACACAGTAGAATGCGTGGATACATTGTGGTATAGTCATACTGCAGGCTACCATATAGGGATGAGAACTAACAATCTATGGCTTTTTGCAAAAGTTTATTTGAATCTCAGGAATATAATATTGAGTAAAAGAAGGCAGACACAAAAGAGTACATCCCGTAAGGTTGCATTTATAGAAAGGACAAAATTAATCTAATCTACAATGTACCAAGGGAAGCATTGGGAGTTCTAGTAATGTTCTGGGGTTTTTTTTTTTTTGGATCCCAATGTTGGTTATTTGGATGTATTTATACTGTGAAAATTCATTGAGCTGTGTGCATATATGTGGACTTTTGTGTATACTTCATATTTCATTAACAATTGTTTTAGAAGTTTATTTTAAAACCAGAAAAAAGAAAAAGCTTAACTCCCACACCAGTGGTGCATTATTAAAAATAATCAATAAAATTAATGAACTGTTGGCAGATATTTGCAAAAGCTAAATATTTTATCATATTAAAACATGAGGGGGTATCCCTGCAAAATGGATATGAAAAAGCAACGTTTGTTTGTTTTAAAAGATGTTTTCAGGAAATAAATGGGGTTCTCTTTTTGAAACACAATTAATTTAGTATAATTTAACATATAATAGGAACTAGATAATTAAGATAATCATGCCTTTGACTTTTTAGTGTCAATCAAAGCTTTGTTTAATTCTTTTGTGAAATGATAATAGCTAGCATTTATTCAGTACTTATTATGTGCCAGGCACCTTTAGAGACATTTTATGAGTGCTAATTCACTTAATCTTCAAAAGAAATGGGTTACTTTTGTCCTGGCCAGTATACAGATGAGGAAACCAAGGCACAGAGACTTTTAATGGTTTGCTTAGTATCTCAGAGTGGCAAAGTTGGAAATTGTACTTCCTCTCAATCACTACTCTTACCTGCCACTTGTAACATTTGATTATTTCCTCTATGCCACATTTAGCTAAAATTATCACTTTCATGTTTGGCTTGCATGTTGCCTTTATTGGCTTAATATTCCTAATAATGGCCATCGTCTTTTTAAAAAGATTTTATTTATTTGTTCATGAAAGACAGAGAGAGAGAGAGAGGCAGAGACACAGGCAGAGGGAGAAGCAGGCTCCATGCAGGGAACTTGACGTGGGACTGAATCCCAGGACTCCAGGATCACGCCCTGGGCTGAAGGCAGGCACTCAACTGCTGAGCCACCCAGGGATCCCAATAATGGCCATCTGTAAACTAAAGAGTAGCAGTTCAGCAAAAAGTTTGAGTGCAATTTTCCCCAGCAGAGTATGTTATTCTTGGCTCTGTACATCGCTCCAGTGTTTATCTTTTTCCCACAGGAGATCTAAAGGAATTATTATGTTTCTTTTAAATGAAGAGAAAAGTGATGAAATTATACCTTTCAAGGAAAAATGTTAATATTTCAACTTTTTGAACACTTAAGAATAGTACGATGAAGGATGTGTTAACATTATGTAAATACCTGTATGGCCTTCTGAACTAATTTTTAAACTGAGAAAAACAACTCTTTAAGTAAATCATACAGGAGACTAGAAAGATATCATAGATGCTGTTAATAACTAGATGCCCATACTCAGTTTGTGTTAGTGTCTTTGTGTGGTGTGTACATGTTTAGCAGATACTAGAAGGATCTTAAAACATACTAGAATAGGTAATAGTACAGCTGGTACTAGATGGGGATTATTGCATGCATAGCACAACATAGGCAATAACGTAAAAATGGAATATTAAATATCATTATTGTAAAATCTCTTGTGACAGAGACAATGCTATGTGTTCACCAAACATTTATGTCCTTCCTACATACTTAAAAACACTATATTTCCTAGTCTTTTTGCATCTAGGTGCAGCCACAATGGATTGTGGGCAGACGTGTTGCACGCATCTTCCAGAATTGACCGCTAAAAATTCCAGAGTGGTCCTCTTCCCTCTGTCTTTGTTATCATGTATGCTTTCTTCATATGCATGTCTTGAGGGAGAGGGCTTCAAGATGGTGGAATCTTTTGAAGGAAGGATCCAAGCTCCCTAGTCATTGCTAAGGAAGGATCCCAGTCATTGCTAGGAGGGGAGTGGCATAACCAGGAGTATCAGCCTTGGGTTCTGTGTGAATAAGAAGCAAGCTTTCTGGACGCCTGGGCAGCTCAGCGGTTGAGCATCTGCCTTTGGCTCAGGGCTCAGGGCATGATCCCTGTCCAGGGATCGAGTCCCACGTCGGGCTCCATGCGGGGAGCCTGCTTCTCTCTCTCTCTCTCTCTCTCTTTCTGTCTCTCATGAATAAATAAATAAAATCTTAAAAGAAGAAGAAGCAAGCTTTCATTGTACACTACAGAGCTTTCGGGTTCATTCATTAGTAGCTTAGTCGACCCTGATCTATAGCCTCTGACTCACTCAAAGGCAAGAAAAAAATGCTTTTCTTCTTTTTTCCCTCTTTCTTCATTCTTTTTTGAATCTCAGGTGTACAAAATTGTATTGTTCATGATTCTTGGTTAATAGCCATTCTTATTGATTTTTGTGTAGCCCAGTTTCACTTCTGTACTTATTTGGTTAGTTCTCTCTCATGAGGTTATACATGCTTGACAAAGCACCATCTGAAACAAAGGTAAGCAACTTGATAATCACGTATATTGAACATATGGTATGGCACCCCTGTCAACCTATCCATCTGCCTCCCCCACTTAAGTAAACCATCATCCTGAATCCCATGTGCATTTTTCCTTTGACTTTTTTGTCATATAGTTTTATTGCATCTATAGGTATTCCTAAAGAATATGGATTTTACATTTCAATAGTTTTAATTTTATGGAAGGATATTCATTCCAGTTCTGGATACATGTAAAGAGGATACCTTACCCTTGCTCTTCCACTGAATACAACATTAAAACCTGGACAGAATGTGTAGAACAGCTACTTGAAAACCCGGAAAAGGAAACAGTTGTAGGCAGTTCAGGAATGAAGACCAGAATGTGAAGTACAACTGAATTTGTATTGAGTTTATCAAGCTTTCCCCCTTTGGTATCTCCCAGACTGAGGTCAACACAACCAGAACACGGTAAAGAGCCCGGAGATGGAGCTTCAGGAGAAGCCCTCTGCCTCTGGCTACAAGACTGGGAAAAGGAACCGATGGCCTTTGAAAATCTGCCCCCAGTACTCTGCAACTTTTCTCTCCCTTTCTCCATTCTATCCTGGCCTAGTCTCCGATTAACCTAGTGGTGGTGGCGTGGTGGTAGTTGCAGTGGCAGCTGCAGTTAACTGGAACCAGCAAGACTTGAAAACTCGGAAAGTGGAAATCTTCTCTGTTCTATGGAGTTGCAGTTCCAAGAGGGTAAGACAAAGCACTGTTTTTTGGTTTGGTTTGATTTTCACTCTGTCCTCTAGCCACCCATGCCAGGCCATGGTCTAATCACAAAAGTCCACAGAAGAGCATACTGGTGCTGGGTAATTAAAGCCCCAGGTTTCTGGGCAGAGAAACAAAAACAGTGAGGACAGAGAACAGAAAAGTACCAGGAAGATTGCAAGGAGCAGGAATTCAGGAGAAAGAGCCCATAAAGTTGCTTATGAACTCTAGGGCTCACCCTGGAGTTACACATATGAGGCCGGGATTCTTTTTTTTTTTTTTTTTTTTTTTTTGAGGCCTGGATTCTAACTAGTATTTTCTCTCTCTGGATTGTATCTTCTATTGCAATCATCATATATTTTGTTGACCTTCTAATTGTACTTTTGTCCTTTATTTTTATCTGTTATTCTTTTTTCTTTAAATCAGATTTAATTGTTCCAGTTTTGTAATATAATTGACACATAAACTGTGTAAGTTAAAGGTTTATTGACTTGATACATGTATATATTGCACACTGATCACCACTATGGCATTAGCAAGCCTCTCCACCCTGTCACATAATTATCTTTTCTTTTCTATATATTACTGATAATTTATTAATCTTGTAACTGGAGGTTTGTACCCTTTGACCAATATCTCATCATTTCCCCCACCCCTAACCCCTGGTAACCACCCCTCTAACTCTCTGTTTCTCTGCGTTTGGCTTTTTTAGACTCCAAATATAAATGAGATCATACAGTAATTGTCTTTCTCTGTCTGACTTGTTGTACTTAGCATAAAGCCCTCAAGGGCCATCCATATTGTCTCCATGAGCAGAATTTCCTTGTTTCTTATGGCTGAATAATATTCCATTGTAACCACAGACCACATCTTCTTTATTTTTTCATCCGTTGACAGACACTTAGATTGTTTCCATATCTTGGCTATTCTAATAATGCTGCAGGTAACCTGGGAGTGCAGATATCTCTTTGAGATCCTGTTTTCTGTTATCTATTGTCTTCTACTTTCTTTGGATTTATTCTACCAATCTAACATCTTAAGATAGATACATAAATCATTAACTTTAAGGCTTTTTTCTTGTTTATATTAGTGTTTGAAGCTATAAGTCTTCCTTAAAGCATTTCTATCATAACTCATAAATTCTGATATGTGGTGTTTCTCTGGCATTCGTTTTTTTTTAATTTTCAAATTTCACTGATTTTTTCTTTAAGAGTTATTTAGTCATGTGTGTATTTTAAATTTCCATATCTGTTCAGAGATACTTTCAATTTTAAAATTATCTAACATAATTGTATTATTGTTAGATATTATGAGATGTGAAACTTTTTGAGGATTTCTTTATATGACCAACTTTTTATACATATTCCACATATACAAATGAAAATTGTATATTCCCTAAATGACACAGAAATAACTATATGAGTTTCTCTGTCTCTGTCTCTATATATCTCCATTAAATTAATTTTGTTGGGATCCCTGGGTGGCGCAGCGGTTTAGCGCCTGCCTTTGGCCCAGGGCGCGATCCTGGAGACCCAGGATCGAATCCCACATCGGGCTCCCGGTGCATGGAGCCTGCTTCTCCCTCTGCCTGTGTCTCTGCCTCTCTCTCTCTCTCTCTGTATGACTATCATAAATAAATAAAAATTTAAAAAAAAAATTAATTTTGTTATCTGTATTACTTTTTTTATATTATTGCTGAGTTGTTTATTGTGTAACCTGTGAGTAATCAAGAGAGGTGTGTTCAAATTTTCCACTTAATAGCAAGTTTATTAATACAGTAGTATCAATTTTTAAAATATGTATATATTTCAAGCCTATTTTATTGATGTACACATGCTTAAAATTATTATACTTCCTTGGTGGATTGAACATTTCTGTTGTGGCATGACTCTCTTCAGTCCTGACATTTTTTTTATTTGTCTTAAAGTTTATTTTATTTAGTATGATGTAGCTATCAATATTGTTTTGATTGAGGTTTTCCTGATAAGTCTTGTTTCCCCATTCTTTTACTTTCAACTTTTGCATCTCCTAATGCTTTAAATGTTTCTCACATAAATCCTTTAAATTTAAATCTGGGCTTTTTACCTAATTTATTCATCTGTATCTTGGAATTGATAGTTTTCTTCTATTTATACTTATTGTAATTATTGATATCTTTGTTATTATTGCTACCATTTAGTTTATTTCAATATGCCCCTCTTTTCCTACATTTCTTTTTACTCTGGTCTTATTTTCTTAATTGAAGCTGTGTCTCACCCTGAATAAAGCAAGGGTTCTCGCCTTCTTGTTTTCCACTCCTTCCAGCACCCACCTTGTTGATCAAACCTACTCCCTAGCTTTTACTCAAAACATGGTCTAAGGGGCAGCCCAGGTGGCTCAGCGGTTTAGTGCTGCGGTCAGCCCAGGGCCTGATCCTGGGGATCCAGGATTGAGTCACACGTCGGGCTCCCTGCATGTAACCTGCATCTCCCTCTGCCTGTGTCTCTGCCTCTCTCTTTCTCTGTTTCTCTGTGTGTCTCATGAACAAATAAATAAAAATCTAAAAAAAAGAAAAAAAAAAAAAACATGGTCTGAGGACTAGCAGCATTAGAACGCCTGGGAACTTACCAGAATTATAGAATTTGGGGCCCCATTGCAGACCTGTTGAATCAGAATTCACAGGTAAACTAGAGCTGTAAGTGTTCATAATGTATGATAAACTTGGTTACTAAACTAGAGTTAAAGTAATTGGCTATTATGGATTTATTTTCCTTTTTTTTATCTTTATTATTTAAACAACACCATTACTAAGATATTTATTTGATAACCTTTACTTCATTTATCTCCAGACTTTTCTTTCCTTTCCTTTTAAGCACTTACCTAAAAGTGTTTTAAATGAGTCTTTGTGTGGCAAAGCTTTTGAAATATTGTATGCCTGAGAATATTTTTATCATGTACTGTTATTTAAATGACATTTTGTTGGATATAAAATACTATGTTCAAAGTAATTTTCCTTCAATTCTTTGAAAACACCCATTTGCATCCAGTGTTGTTGAAAAATCTGACATCAATCTGATTCTTCCTCCTTTGTATGGCGTCTGCTCTTTTTTTCTGTGTTTAGAATTTTGTCTTTGTCTTTGTATTTTTTAAATTTCACTATAATATGTCCAGATGTGGTTTTTAAAAAAGATTCTCCTCTTCTGTGGCACTTTCTGGGCCCTTTCAATCTGAAGTCTTTGAAAATCATTAATTCATTCTCCTTATGTCTTCAAAGATTTTTCTCCTCTTCATTTCTTTCTTTCTCTGACTCCTGTTATTCTGGGTGTTAGCACTTTTGTGTCCCATCTTTCATTTCTTTTGACTCACCGTTATAGTCTCCTTTCCTCTCCTTCTAACTTCTGGAGGATTTCGTCAATCTGGCCTTCACATTTGTCATATTATTCTTCTATTTAGTATTCTGCTCTTCATACCTCTGTTTCAACCATTTTTTTATTTTAAACATGATATTTTTCAGAAAATTAAAAATTCTTGCTTTACTCATTCTAGTACTTTGTGCTTCTGCTGGAATCTGGAATCCAAGGTATGTTTTCCTTTTGAACTTACTGTGGTGCACAGAACATCTTGTTATTTTGGCTTGTGACAGTGCCCTCCCCCTAGGCCCTTCCAGGATACTGACTGCCCTGTTAGGCAATACATCAGGAGAAGGCCAGCACCCAATTCAGCACCCAATTCAGCCTCAGGATGTGTTGTGGAAAGAAATGGATTAGCCCTGAGGTGGCTAGTAACAGGTATCCCACAACCATAGCAGAGGCTCCCTCAGGTCCTATCCTTTCTACCCTTGCAGGAAAAGGTGACATTAGGAGACATTCCTGAGACTGTAAACTCCCAGCTTGGGTATTAAGACAGGGAGGGGTGGAAAAATGAACACCAAGAAGTTCAGCTCTCTCATCTTCATTTTCTCAGTGCACAAGGCTTCCGAGCAGCCTTGATTTTATTCCTGTGGACACTGAGAACTGCAAAAACTTTCAATAGAAATGACCCCATCTCAAGCCTTGCATTAAGAGACTTGGCTGAGGGGCACCTAAGCAGCTCAGAGGTTGAGTGTCTGCCTTCAGCTCGGGTTGTGATCCCAGGGTCCTGGGATGGAGTATCTCATCAGGCTCCCCATAGGGAGCCTTCCTCTCCCTCTGCCTATGTCTCTGCCTCTCTCTGTGTGTCTCTCATGAATAAATAAATACAATCTTTTTTCTTTTTTTTTTTTTTTAAAAAAAAGGACTTGACTGAACTTTAGCATAGCTTCTAGCAGTCCATGGCCACATCCCTGGGACAACCTGGTCTCCCTCCTCCCGCCCCCTTCTTATTTGGAAAAGCTCAAGGCTGCCAAGAGAATTGACCATTTGTTCTAGCCAACACAGATGATAGGCCCCCTGACTTTTGGAATGCGTTTGCTAAAAAAGAAAGAAAGAAAGAAAGAAGAAAGAAAGAAAGAAAGAAAGAAAGAAAGAAAGAAAGAAAGAAAGAAAGAAAGAGAAAGAAAGAAAAAAGAAAGAAAAGAAAGAAAGAGAGAAAGAAAAAAAAGAAAAAAGCGGAATGCCTGGGTGGCTCAGCAGTTGGGCACCAGCCTTTGGCCCAGGGTGTGATCCTGGAGGCCCCGGGAGGCCTGTGTCTCTGCCTTTTTTAAAGATTTTATTTATTTATTTATTCGAGAGAGAGAGAGAGAGAGAGAGAGAGAGAGAGGCAGAGACACAGGCAGGGGGAGAAGCAGGCTCCATGCAGGGAGCCCAACGTGGGACTCAATCCCGGGGCCTTGAGGATCGCACCCTGGGCCAAAGGCTGGTGCCCAACTGCTGAGCCACCTGGGCTGCCCAAAATAAAAATAAATTTTAAAAAAGCATATAATTATAAATCTTTCTCTGTCCCTTTGAGATATATATGTATCTACTAGAACTCTGGAGTGTCTTTCCCAAGGAACTAAAAGCCATTCCTTTGCAATGTAGTCATCAGGCAGGATAGAGCCTTGTCTCAGTTTCTGTGGGAATGTAGAAGCCAAACTTAGATAAATGCCAGTGGTGAACTAGTTACTTTTACATTGACCAACCTTCCTCCCTGTCTTTTGTGATCTTTCTCTTCCCAGGTTGCTCGACCCCCTCCCTGTTTCCACATTCCTCCTTTGCAACACCTGCTCTCTTCTGAGCAAATCACAACTGAGCTCAGCTCTTCTCCCTATTGCAATAGTTACAGAATAAAATCCGTTTTGACTGGTTTAACTAATTCAGGTTTTGTTTACCTTTGATTACACTTCAACCCAAGTTCTGAATTGCTAAACATGTAGAGAAAACACAAGACAAATGCAAAGAAGAATCCAGAGTAGTATTCCTTAAGCACTACCAGCCCCCATATGTCATCATGTAAGAAGTCTGGTAACTTCCAGCCCCAGGCCAAACCCCAAATCCCTGTGCTTACACATCAATTGGAAAAGCCTACTCCCCAATCTATCATCACAAGGGGTTCTCACACTTTTCTTCTCTTTTTGATGATTTCCCCTTAAGTTTCTTCCCCAGGGTAACTCTTTGAGGAACCAGCAGGAGGGCCCCTTCAGCATCTTGCTAGAAACAGAAACTGGATGAAAAGAAAAACTTTTACCTGTCCCTCTTCTCTCTCAAGTCCCAGGCTGTCAATACTTTCTTTGCTCTGTTTCCTTCAGATCATTCTTTTTTGTGTGTGTGTAAAAACCCCCGTTAGGGAGGAAAAATTTTGCTCTACCCTTCAAGATTCTTTTAACTGGTCTAAGAATTAAATTGACATGAGACCTGTAAACAGGAGGAAATAAAATTTATTACATACATATGGGGAATCCACATAGATATGAGATTACAAAGATAGGCAAAATGAGGTTTATGCGTCATCTCAAACTAGGGAGAAGGGGGTAGGGGTCTGGGACTCCAAAGGAAAAGAAAGCTATTCACAGGGGAAGAATGAGTGTTTGGTAAACCAATGTTGGCTGGGCCATACAGAAATAATGGGACATAGAAAGGAATTTTAACCCACAGCCTTTGCTAAAATCCTGTCTACCATACTTAGCTCATATTATACTGTAGTTATCTGTAATGATAGTTCCCTTCCTGGAGCAGGTCCTCTATCTAAATTCCTTTTAGGCAGTTAATGGGGAGGTCAGAGTTCTTCCTGAGTCTTTTGGGTCTTGATTATTTTTAGCTTGAAACAACCTGTGTGCCAAAGCGGCACATCTTGAGGCTATTCATTCTGACCCCTACACTCCAATCTTAATTCTCTTAACTTCTTTTGTAGATTGAGGTTTAACTGACATATAACATATTAGTTTCAGATATATAACATATGATTCTATATTTGTATATATTGTGAGATGATCACCATAATAAGTCTAGTAACATCTGTTACAAATATAGTTACAAATTTTTTCCTTGTGTTGAGAGCATTTAAGATCTATTCTCAGGCAGCCCAGGTGGCTCAGCGGTTTAGTGCCGCCTTCAGCCCAGGGCGTGATCCTGGAGACCGAGGATCAAGTCCCAAGTCAGGCTCCCTGCATGGAGCCTGCTTCTCCCTCTGCCTGTGTCTCTGCCTCTTTCTTACTCTCTCTCTCTCTCTCTGTGTCTCTCATGAATAAATAAATAAAATCTTAAAAAAAAGAATTAAAAAAATATATTCTCTTAGCAACTTCCATATATGCAATACAGTATTATTAGCTATAGTCACCATGCTGTACATTACAGCCCCATGTCATATTTATTTTACAACTGGAAGTTTATACCTTTTGAAAAGATAAATCATTAGTGGAAACTGAATTTATGACTCCATCAAATTTGTAGGAGAAATTCTTCTTCTATCCCAGAGCAAACCTCATCCCATCATTCTTCCAAATGCAATTCTGTAGCTTGCTTTAAAAAATCTGACTTTTTTCCTGGCCTATAAAAATTTGCAGCCCATGCAAATGATTATTGCCCCCACTTCTAGTCAAGTAAGAGGAAACATATATTTCTGACCTCCTTCCCTTTTGACTACCAACCAATCTCTCTTACCCTTGTTATTTGTCACATAGGCCTCAGACAATTATTCCAGGTAAAGAAGTTCTTGCAACAAACCAAGTATCTAAAACATTGCTGTTCTAAGGCTGGCCCAGAGATGGGCAGGATTGGCATCAACTGGAAGTTTGATAGAAAAGCAGAACTCAGGTCTTCCCAGACCAACTGTACCAGAATCTGCGTGTTGGAGAAGCACTCCATAGGCCTCTGTAACTGGGGGCTAGACAAATCACTTTGGCTTAAGGAAGACAGTCTGGTAATCTACAACTTATGTTTTCAAACAATTTTCTCAAGGTAAACTGCCTCCAACAATGAGAGCAGCAGTCCCTTCCTTCCAATTAGAAAAAGAACTACCTCTTTATAATATATTTTGTGTTACTAATAGGTTAAACATTTCCTCAAATTTCTACTGGTAATGGAATCTATTTTTAACTTAATGACTTTATGAGGCATTTGATTATCATGTATTATTTGTGAATACCGTCTATATTAATTCTAACCATTTTATTTAAATCAGCACTACAATATTAACAAGAACTGCTCCCATTTTAACATAATTTCAAGCAGAGATAGTTGTTTAATTGGGAATAATGAAGTTTGTTTTGCTTTTTTTTCCTACTTATTGTGTAAGTTTGCAAAGCCCAGTGATTTTTCAAAAATTTGAAATTGTGTTTATCATAAAAATTAGAATTTACTGAAAGTTCCTGTAACCTGGTTGTGCACTTTTAACATAAAGTTAACTCTAAAGTCAAATTGTTTATTTTTGGTTTTATGTAAAAAAAATGTGTTTGCACCAACTGTTTGCTTTTTCCCCTATTACATGGAAGCAGCCAGTAGTTGCTTAGTAAAAGAAAGCACAGCAGAATAGCAGAGCTAAAATCATGGGGCTAATTGACAAATGTAAGGGTGTAAGCATAGAGGAACAGTAGAGACAGGACAGGGGAAGAAGGCAAGTAGGATGAAAATCAGAAGAATCAGCCATCAGAAAATGGCTGAGTCGGAAATAAAGGCAAAGGGACAACAATTCTGATTAAGAGACATTGACATGATGAATGATCTTCCTACAAACTCCCCTTTCACTTGAGTGGGAGAAGTATGTCCAGTTGATACACACTTGTTCTCTTTTTACAACACCCTACTGGGACAGACAGTATTCATGCTCGGCTGTGGTAATATGGCCACAGGGACAAATTCTGTCTTGAGATAAAGGATCCAAGTCTCAAACCTTCAGATTTCATAGCTACACATGCTTAATTAAGAACTGCATAAGTATATATTGTATTCTTTTCAGATATATGGAGGTAATTTTGTCCTGTGTGTGCTATATAGTCTTTTGAGGCTTGGTTTACTCTGTGTGATTCTCATAAAATGTTCAGAATGAAAAGGAACTATATTTTTGTGGTTAAGAGCATAAGGTCTGGAGTGAGTCTTCCTAGGAATAAATATCAGCTGTGGTTTGTGCCACTGTATGACTCTGTGCCTCAGTTTCCTCCTTTGCAAAATGGACATAGGGAGAAACCTTCCTCTTTGAGTTTGACTTTTTTAGATTTCACATATAAATGAGATCCTATAGTATTTGCCTTTCTACATCTGGCTTATTTTACTACATATAGCATCCCCCAGGTTCATCCGTGTTGCTGCACATGGCAAGATTGCCTTCTTTATAATCATTGAATAATGTTCTGTGATATATATACCACATTTTCTTTTTTTTTTTTTATACCACATTTTCTTTACCCATCTTCTATCAGTGGACACTTAGGTTGTTGCCATATGGTGGCTGTTGTGAAAACGCTGTAGTGAACATGGGGGTACATTTCTCTTCAAGATACTGATTTTACTTCATTTGGATGAATACTCAGAAGTGAAATTGCTGGATCATATGGTAGTTCCACTTTTACGTTTTTGAGGAACCTCTATGCTGTTTTTTTTTTTTTATTGGTGTTCAATTTACTAACATACAGAATAACCCCCAGTGCCTGTCACCCACTCACTCCCACCCCCCGCCCTCCTCCCCTTCTACCACCCCTAGTTCGTTTCCCAGAGTTAGCAGTCTTTACGTTCTGTCTCCCTTTCTGATATTTCCCACACATTTCTTCTCCCTTCCCTTATATTCCCTTTCACTATTATTTATATTCCCCACATGAATGAGAACATGTAATGTTTGTCCTTCTCCGACTGGCTTACTTCACTCAGCATAATACCCTCCAGTTCCATCCACGTTGAAGCAAATGGTGGGTATTTGTCGTTTCTAATGGCTGAGTAATATCCCATTGCATACATAAACCACATCTTCTTTATCCATTCATCTTTCGTTGGACACCGAGGCTCCTTCCACAGTTTGGCTATCGTGGACATTGCTGCTATAAACATCGGGGTGCAGGTGTCCCGGCGTTTCACTGCATCTGTATCTTTGGGGTAAATCCCCAATAGTGCAATTGCTGGGTCGTAGGGCAGGTCTATTTTTAACTCTTTGAGGAACCTCCACACAGTTTTCCAGAGTGGCTGCGCCAGTTCACATTCCCACCAACAGTGTAAGAGGGTTCCCTTTTCTCCGCATCCTCTCCAACATTTGTTGTTTCCTGCCTTGTTAATTTGCCCCATTCTCACTGGTGTGAGGTGGTATCTCATTGTGGTTTTGATTTGTATTTCCCTGATGGCAAGTGATACAGAGCATTTTCTCATATGCATGTTGGCCATGTCTATGTCTTCCTCTGTGAGATTTCTCTTCATGTCTTTTGCCCATTTCATGATTGGATTGTTTGTCTCTATGCTGTTTTGTATAGCGGCTGCCCCAGTGTGCATTCCCAACAGCGTACGAGAGTTCTTTCTTATGCACACCTTTGTCAACATGCTTTATGTCTTGTCTTTTTCATACTAAGCATCCTAACAGGTGTGAGGTAATATCTTATTGTGGTTTTGATTTGCATTCCTCCAATAATTTGGTGACTATAGTTAATAATATTGTATTATATGCCTGAAATTAGCTGAGAAAGTAGATCTTAACTGTTCTCATCACACACAAGAAAAGGCAACTATGTAAAGCAATGAATGTGTTAATTAGCTTGACCATGGTTATCATTTCACAATGCATACATATACTGAATCATCACATTGCACACCTTAAAATACACAATTTTTTAAATTTGTCATGTGTACCTCAGCAAAGCTGGGAGAATAAAAAGAAGAAAAACCTGTTTCACTGAGTTGATGGGAGGATTAAATGTAAAGCATTTAGCACAGTGCCTGGCATGAATTCCAGCACATAGTAAATGTTAAATATTCAAAACAAACTTTAAAATGTGCATATTTGCTTGTAAATACAAAAGTTCTCCCTGATGAATACAGGAGAGTGATGAGGTTGGTTGCATGGAGGAGAGAAGCTAGGTGGCTAGGGGAAGGATGCAAGAGGGAGATATTTCACACTGTATGGTCTTTTATATCTTTGGAATTTTAAACCATGTAAATGTAGTGCACATGCAGTGAAGCGTTAAATAAATAAATAAAGTAAAAGTAAAAGGCATTCTGCTTCACTTCAGCCTTTCTATCTACAGCTTTAGAAAGCTTATGCTTACAGATTTCTTATAGCATTTTGTTAAGAATTGGTGACAGCTGGTGGTAAACCCATTAGCAAATGTTTATCAGGAGCCTGGTAGGTTCCAGGCACGTTGTTAATAAGGTGTGGTCCTCTCTCTCAAGGACCATGCAGTCCACTTATAAAGATAACTCAATTGGGCCAATCAAAAGAGTTTACTTTAGAACTAAACTGTGAAGAGCATGCCCATGTACTTAAGTGTTCAGGAATTGCAGAGGACTGGCATGCAGAGAGCATCCTGGGGGTAGGGACTAGGGCTTAAGCAGAGCACTGAAGAAGGGGTAGATGGTGGTGGTGGTGGTGGAAGGAGAGCATTTTCTAATGAGCAAAAGGGAATAGCACAGTAGAAGGCCAATGCAATGTAACCTCAAGTTACTAGGTGAAGCTTCCTTCCAAATCAGTTTTCCTGATTAAAAATAATAATAAGGAAAAGGAGAAAAGCAGATAAAATGTTAGGTTCTAGATATTATTAGTCATCTTTTGCTCATCATCTTTACTCTCTTTGTTCCCCCAGGATCCATGCACAATACCTGGAAGTGGAGTCACCATGTTGCTACTCTTAGGACCAGATACATGCTGTGGAAGTGGAGCTGGAAGCTCAAAGAAGCCTCACTGCTTTATTTCCTTGAGCAACTGCACCCTTTCTGGATTGCTTCTCTTCAAACATCTTGTCATATGAGATAAATAAAATCTCATTTCATCACACCATTATAGGCTGGTTTCTGTTACATGCAGTGAAACACTATCCAAACTGTAGGGCTATTTTTTTTTCATAAATGTTGCATCCAGAAACTTAGTTTTCCAAGTTCTTTCCATATAGGGTCACCAGATAAAATATGGGACATGGAGTTAAATTTCAATTTCAGATAAACAATGAATAGCTTCTATAGTGTAAGTATGTCTCATGTAATACACTTACAACTAAACAATGATGCATTGCTTATGTGAAATTAAAATGTAACTGGACATCCTCTACTTTAGTTTGCAAAATATGACAACACTTTACATGTCATACAAAATCTGTTGATCACCAGGCCACTCCTATCTACAATATAATCTTGGACACATGACTCACCCCAACTGCAAGGCAAATGGAAGTTCTTTTGGTAAGTAAAAGAGGGAAGAGGGTAGGTAATGAGCAGTGCCTGTCACAATAAAGAAGTGGGATTTAGATTTTGGTTCTGAGAAGGGAAAATGTACAAGGGGAAAATCATGTGCATTACTCCTCTCTCCTCCTTTTGCTTTATAATACTTTTGTTTATATTTTTCTTATAAGAGAACATTAGAAGTTCTACATTTAACATAATCAGTCATTTTAGTCTATTTCTTTTAGTCCCTGCACCCAAAGCATTGTGTCATTTGTTCTATATAGTTGTAATCATAATGTCAATAAAATTTCCAGCCATATTTATTTTTTTTACAATACTCTCAAAAACATTTACTATTTTGTTGCATGGTCTTTACAATACTCTCAAAAACATTTACCATTTTGTTGTATGGTCTTTCTAAACATAATTTTTATTATTGCTGAAAATTCTGTTGAGATAATTTTCTATACTTAACCTTTTTCCAATGTTTATTTTATTCTTTAAAATATTTTTGTTATACTTTTAATATTAAAGTAATGATAAACATCTTTTTTGCAATGTTTGATGGGTTGGAATTTTGAGTTATGTATAAAGAACCCATGTATTCGATTTGGAATTACTCTGTCAAATAATAGGATTATTTTTAGTCTTGATATATATTTTTAGTTTTAATAGTCCCTGCTTCCAGGGTTAGCCTTTAGCAAAATTATGAAATTGGGTGACTTTAGCTTGTCTTTGTTTCTGTAACCTTCTATTCTGCAGATCATTTATTTTTGGTATATCCCAAATTCCATTCCATTTTCAAGTGTCCAGTGCTTTTCTGCCTCTTTCTCCCATTTATATCCTGCTTTCAAAAATGGATCTAATTTTAATAATTTATATCACTTTAAAATTAAGTCAATACTTCTTGGCTCCCAGAGAATATTTGGAGAGGTAATGTGCCTTAGTTACAGACTTATTTTAAATATCAGGTTTGTCACTTATTTGCTATGTGAGTTGAAGAAGCCCTTTACATTTCTGAGTCTGGTTTTCTCATCAATAAAATGAAGACATTAACACCTTCAAGTCAAGGTAGCTATAAGAATAAAACAAAATAATTATTTAAAAATTTTAGCATACTGCTGGGCCAATAGTAAGCATTTAATAGATTCTAGATATTATTAGCCATAATTATCATCTGTACTTTAGATTCATTTACAGTCATCGAATGGAAATGTTATTCCCCCAGAGAGGAAATTTAGGAATTCACTTCAGCTTGAATATCATATAATATCCCATTTCTAGTATTTATTCAAAATATTTTGATAAATTTTCTTTCCTTACCATTCATTAGAGAATCCTCCATAATGTCCTTGAAATTACATAATGTGAGTATTCATCTACTACTCTGCAAAAGGTGACTACCATGCCAGACTAAAGTCCTTAAAACATTTTTACTCTCAAAAATATTGACATAACTTTAAATATTTAATGTCATATAGAACACAATTTTTTACACAAATATGTATTTAATTAAAGAAATGGTGACATTATCAGGTCTGTTCTGAGTCATTAAGACATATATTTGACTTAAATGTCAAAAAAATAAGCCTTAGGATGCATGCATCCATGAATTAACCACTATAAGCAGTAAACACATTTTTAACAGTAAGGGATTAAAGAAAACCCCAATTTCTTTGGGATATTAAAAATAATTAGTCATGACAATTATAACCAGCATACTCCATCCTTTTGTTAATTTTAAAAATGGAGACTGTGGCTTTACTCACATGTTCTTAAAAACAGCTAGTATAGGGGCAGTGGGTGGCTCAGTGTTTGAGCGTCTGCCTTTGGCTCAGGTCATCATCCCAGAGTCCCAGGATCGAGTCCCATATCAAGCTTTCCTTGGGGAACCTGCTTCTCCCTCTGCCTATGTCTCTGCCTCTCTGTGTGTCTCTCATGAATAAATAAATAAAATATTAAAAACAAAAACCAAATACTAGAAAACAGTAGCATGCAAAACTTAAGTCAATTTTGTCAAACATTAATATTTCCCTCAACAACCTCACAGAGTTAAAGCATATCTCTAATCCAAGTCATCCCCTTTTGAAAAGGCAGTAAGGCAAGTAAAAATGCAAAGCAAAGCAAATGCTACTGGCTTATATATTTAGAGGGCCAGGGGAAAAAAGGATGAACAGAGGTTGAAGAAGAGAGCAAAGCTAGACAAAAACGAAAGCATTTTTTTATGGTTGTGTCAGTATTTTCTACTACAGATATCTAATATCTGCAGGTTTATAACTTTGTTCTAATAATTCATCTGCAAAGTGGCAAAAAGGGTGGCAATGTGGGAATAAAAGTTGTGTGCATGTTTTTGTTTTTTTTTTTTTTTTAAATTTATTTATTCATGATAGTCACACGGAGAGAAAGAGAGAGGCAGAGACACAGGCAGAGGGAGAAGCAGGCTCCAAGCACCGGGAGCCCGATGTGGGATTCGATCCCAGGTCTCCAGGATCGTGCCCTGGGCCAAAGGCAGGCGCCAAACCGCTGCGCCACCCAGGGATCCCTGTGTGCATGTTTTTATAGAAAGATTTATAACTACTGAATTGAAAATTACTTAGTTATTTCGGTTACAAAAGTCAGAACAAAATAAAATTCATGCTTGTGTTCAAAACCTCTGAATAGCTTGTTTTATGAATCCTTATAAAGAGAAGAAAATTATGCATGGCATAAAAGATTAATATTTCTTATTTCCTTTTGCTACCTCCTTTGTTTTATAACGTCATGTCACCTATTGAACAAATTCAATAAGGGACATTTAAATAAATTTTCTCTCCTGATTAAAAGTTTCCACCAGTTATGAGCTCAGAAACACTGGAAGTCCGGAAACCGACTGCCACCCATAACACTGAGCTTTACTGACATGGAACTCCACATCTCATTCGTCTCTCTCAAGCCACTCCTCAGAAATAGGCATTTCTCTGACACCGATCTTAGCCCTTCTTGCACGTTACATTTTTTTTCCTCCTTGGAAATTGCATCTACTTCGTGACATCAGCTGCTATGGTAAGTGGTACCGTGTTTCTCAAACCGTGTTGGAACTTTCCCAGCAGAATGAATGCATTTTCTCATAGCAATTTTGATATCCCAATTAGAACCCATCCTACTTTGTTAGAGTGCCAGTACCTTTTCAGTGTCCTTTTGCAGATATCTGCGACTCTCTGCCAGGGTTTTCTCTCAGCCCATACATTCAAAGGGTTGGCTGGGAATGCTGGCTCTCCAGAAATCCTCAGCCAATAGGGGATAGAATTTGGAAGACACTCCAACTTCCTTAGAGTTCAAGAGGCTTAAATTTTTAATACTGTCTTTCGGAGATCCCCATCAGGGTTGAACCACAGGTATCACAGCGTTACTTGCTTGTTCATATACCTCTTATTGATTTCCTTCCTTCTTGCTCTCGCTTTCTCATTCTTCTACTGGTATTTCCTTGGAGTGGTCTCCCAACTAAATGGCTTTCTCTTAAATCTTTGCATCAGCATCTGCTTCTTGGAAATCCCTAACTAAGGTGGTTAGTATTAGAAGTGGCCCTAGGGGGCAGCCCTGGTGGCTTAGCGGTTTAGCGCCACCTTCAGCTCAGGGTGTGATCCTGGAGACTCCGGATCGAGTCCCACATCAGGCTCCTGTGTGGAGCCTGCTTCTCCCTCTGCCTCTCTCTCCTCACTCTCTCTCTGTGTGTGTCTCTCATGAATAAATAAATAAAATCTTAAAAAAAAATAAGAAGTGGTCCTAGGAAGCAGAACCTCAGGGTGGGATGTTGGAATTAGAACACTTGCTGGCTAGATGGTAACAAATATCCAGTGATGGTGGTGAGAGGGGTATTGTTGTTAACCCGTGATCTATTGTAACATCATGATTACTAAGACTTGCGCATGTGGTGGACTGGGAGAGCATACAGGTACAAGAGCTTGAATACCCTAGTGAGATGGGGGGAAAGGCAATTATAAGGATTGTGGATTTCGATGGCTGTTGGTAGCTGTGACTGGAATCCTGAAGAAAGAAAATTGCAAGCTGAGGTCTGTCAACTGTCAACTGGGGGCATAGTGTGGAATAGCGTGACTCGGCAGCTTAATAGGAGATTCTCATACCCCAGAGGCAGAGGGCAGAATGTGCTGAGCATCACTACCAAGATTTGGTTGTAAAAATGGTAGAGTTACAAAAGAAGGTGAATACATATTCCCAGCAAATCTTCTATGCTACCGATAAACCCTGAAAGGGAAAGAGTAGAACCCTAGCAAATGGGTTGGGGGCATTTGAGAATAAGCACTTCAAAAATCTTGAGCCCACAGACCTTCTTTTTTTCTTTTAAACATTCATTGCTTTTACCAATAACTATGGTCAAGACTCAGCATGGCTCAAGCTAGAGAGTTCTGTTTCTGCCATACCGGATAGGTATATACCAGTAGGAAATAGGAAAGCATGCCTGGGAAAGGATCTTGTGGCTGCTCGACTAGAGAGAGAATTGCCAAACTTAAGGATGGATAGAAGAGATTTTTTTTGAGGTCCTCTTCTGAATCAGAATTCAATGTCCTGGCAAGGACACTGGAGCCAATCCTAAAACTCAGGTGAGATGGTTCTCTGAAGCTTAGAAACAATAGCCTATAGGAAACAGGTGAGGTTACTGGAAATACCTCAGCAGAATCTTAAAAGTGTCATGAAAAGGCTTAGAGTAGTGAGCATTATGGAAAACCAGAGAATTCTCTAGTGCATGATGTTTCCCAATAAGGTACCCAGAAGTTATATAAACAAGTAGTCCAAACCCCATGTCACCTACTTCTGTGCTGACATTTCTTTCATGACCTCATAGGGTACTCTCATTGATGAGCTGACAAAGGAGGAAAACTTCTGTCTTGGTACATGTTATGTACCAACATGATATGTTGGTACAAGCTGAAATGAACTGCTGCCGCATCAAAGCCCCACTGAGGGGTTGCCTTAAATGAGAGAGATGAAATTGTTCCAGAACTTTGGGCAATACACCTGCTCACTAACTTGTGTGGAGGGATATGAGGATATGAGGCCTCAGCTAAGACTCTAAGGAGTCCTTGGCAGTGGCAAAACGTCCGGTTGGTTGGCCAAGGCCCTTGGAGGGAGGAAGATGAGAAGAACAAAGACAGAGAAGGTCAGGTGAAAAGGCATGTGAATATACCTACGGGAGTGGGCATACACAAAGTGTGTTAATCTTTGGTTTACATGCCAATGCCTCTCAGAGAGCATTCACTGCAGAAAAGGCACTGAAGTATCAGGGAAATAGGATAATTGTCCAGTGGGTATCAGCCAGCCTCTATCCTCGGATCCCCTGGCAGTTTTACCATCACACAATAGCCTCTGATTGATGTAGCCATGGTGGCAGGATGAAGGCTGCATATTGGTGCAGCAGCATAGGCCTTTCTCATCCAAGCTGATTTAGCTATTGCTGCTTCTGAACATCGATCCCATCAGCAGCAGAGAACAACGACGCACCCTCCATGTGGTACCATCCTTAAAGGAGTACAACTAGCCACTTGGTGACAAGTAGATTACACTGGTCCACTGTACTAGTTTTTTTTAATGCCAGCTGTAGCAAATTACCACAAACTCAGTGGCTTAAAACAGCAGAAATTTTATTCTCTCAGTTCTGGAGGACAGACGTCTGAAATCAGTAAGCCAAATTCAAGGTGTTGGCAGAGCTGTGTTCTCCCAGGAGGCTTTGGGGGAAAATCCTTTCCTTGTCTCTTCCAGCTTCTGGTGGCTGCTGGCATTCCTTGGTTTGTGGCACATCATTCCAATCTGCCTCCATGGTTACACAACCTTCTTCTCTGTGTGCCAAACACTTTTTCCTCTCTCTTATCACATGTAATTGCATTTAGAGCCAACTGGGATAATTCAGGATAATTCTCCATGTCAAGATCCTTAACTTAATAGCATCCACAAAGACTTTTCCCCATGTAACGTAACATTTATAGTTTCTGGGGATTAGGAGCTGATATATATGGGGACCACTATTCAGCCCACTATACCCCTGCCACTCAAAATAAGTGCTAGACCCTGATGAACATGAGCAGATAGGGTTATTGCTACATAATAAAAACAGAGAGGAGTATTTGTAGAACTCAAAAGACTCACAGAATGCCCGTTGATGCTTCCCTGCCCAGTGATAACAGTAAACAGGCAGTTGCCTCAACAATGGGCTAAAAAGGACAGGGATCCCTGGGTGGCGCAGCGGTTTGGCGCCTGCCTTTGGCCCAGGGCGCGATCCTGGAGACCTGGGATCGAATCCCACATCAGGCTCCCGGTGCATGGAGCCTGCTTCTCCCTCTGCCTGTGTCTCTGCCTCTCTCTCTCTCTCTGTGACTATCATAAATAAATAAAAAAAAATTAGAAGTCTTTAAAAAAAATAAATAAAAAATAAATAAAAAGGACAAGGTAACCATGACCCAGACTCTATAGAGCAGGAAACCTAAACCAGCACTTGTGCCAGTCAGTGTAATGTGAGTCAGGAATGTTGATAGAGGAAAGAAATGACAAATCTAATTCTGGCTTCAAAATCAACTACAACAGTGTGATGTTCCTGTTGAAAAACTTTACTTTTAAAATTTTAAAAGAAATGATGACTGACCATCATTTTGAAGAAGCAGTGCCAGGACAGAATAAACCGAATGTGGGTACAAGTGGATCTGAGTGGTGCAAGGGGTGTATGATAACAGACTCTCAGTGTTGCACTTATATCCTGTTGGCAAAGAGTGTTGGTTTGAACATTATGTTCCATATCAAAGGTATGAGAAACGTTCTCCCATGGTTAAATACACAAATGACAACCAAAGTGCTTGGTAGTATAATAGATACTCAGTAAATGTTTGCTGAATTAATAAATGGATACACGGATGCATTTGTATATAGATGACTTCCGTGGTAATCAGAATTATAAAATGGTTCCCTTCATCTCTGCTCCCTTTGGTCATGTTACCCCCTTGATTATGCTAGGTTACATGTCAAAAGGGATTTTGTAGATATGATTAAGGTTATTAATGAGCTGACCTTAAAGTACAGAGTATCTGGGTGGGCCCAACCACGGATCTATTCACATCAGGCCTTTGAAAGCAGAGTTTTCTCTGGTTGATGGCAGTAAAAAAGTCAGAGAGATTGAAAATGTGAGAGGGATTCATGTGAGAGTGGTTCTCTGCTGTTGGCTTTGAGGTGCCCCTAGCAAGGACTGAGAGTGGTCTTTGGTTGCTAAGAGCAACTCCCAGCCAACAGCCAAGAAAACAAGAACTTCTGTCCCATAACCTCAAGGAATTGTGTTCCTCAAACAGTGTGAATGATGTTGGAAGCAGCTTCTTCCTCAGAACCTCTCAGAAAAAAGCCCAGCCTTGATTTCAGCCTTCTGAGACTGCCTACAGAAAAGTCTACCTGGACTTCTGATGTTCAGAACTGTGAGGTAATATATTTGTGTTATCTCAAGCCACTAAGTTTGCAGTAATTTCTTATACAGTGAAAAACTAGTGAGACTTCCAAACCAATAAGCCTAGCCCCAGATCTAGGTTTTAGGTTTTAGTGAATGTACTTCTGAGTGCCAGCCTTCTTGAGAATATTTTAGTGTCATCTAAAATTCAATATGCATAAAGTAGAATCTATTATAGTCTATGAACTACTAAGTTATCCAGAGATCCAGTCTTCTGAAGATTCCTAAGTGACCATATATTTTTTTTCGGTAGGTGTGTCTCAAAACCTCAAAACCTTTCACCCAATTCTAGGTGGCTTTTGTAACTTATTGTAGTATCGTCAAGTTCTAGTCTTCTATCACCTTCAACATTTTTGCTGCACTCTCAAATTTACTGCATTACTATCTCCTTAATATTTTTCTTTTAATCCATTCATTCTTTTATTTAATTAAATTTATTAGAAAAGTTGAGGACATATCACAACCATAAGTGGTAAACTAGTATCACTGACCATAAATAGAGGGTAACTGTAAAAATAAATACAATGAAAATAAACTTTTAAATTTCAGCTAGATACTGCTGGCTGCTGAAGGCTCTGAACATAAGGCCTGCTCACTCTTTGTTTAAAAAAGGAGATTAGCAAATGTTAGAGAGGTGTTAAGTCAAAATAGCTCAAATAGCTCAAATTGAGAATTTCTTCTTGACATAATTAGAGGGATTGAAAGAGATTTAAATGGAAATAGCATTTTTCCTATGTGATTCTTTGCCTTTCTTCAATGCCTTTCTCACTGCAATTTAAATTATCTTAAATACCACCTCAAATCTTCTTGAATATCTTGTGGTGCAGTCCCACATTTTGCAAAACATTTTTATAGTGATTAAATATTAGCTTTCCATCAAAGAGAACTGTATAGCTTTGGATATGTACTGGGTAAATCTTCAAGACTTGTCATTGCTATCATCATCATCATCGTCATCACCATCACCTCTACCCTTTTCCTATTCTTTATGTCAAATCACTTTAACTCTCTCTAGAACCTATCAGTGGTTTCTCTTACAATGATTGCTTCTCCTCATCCACTTTCCAAAGGCTTATTTTGGATGATCATTTATTCTCTCCTAATCCATACTGTTGCTAATAATCCTCCACATTATCACTTCCAAAACTCATACTTGGTCACTTCCATCTTCTGAATAACATAGGATCAGAGTGTTACATTAGGAATGTCACGATCCACCAAGTAAGGCAGACTTTTGCATCACCCCCACCCACTCCCTATGACATCAGCTCATTTTATTCTCCTTTAGGCCATTGATCACTATGTATGAATTCCCTTGTTTATTTTTTGGTGGTTTTGTTTAAACTCAGTCTCATTCAACTGGAACATAAGCTCAGAGAGTGTGACAGCCTGGTTTGTCTCAGTGGTCAATTTATCTGCAGCATCCATAATAGTGCCTGTCACTTACTAGGTTCTTCAACAAGTTACCAGATTTAACCCCCAACCATGGTTTCATAATCTGCTAAATGGAGATAATAATGCTCAGCCTAACAGGATGGTTGTGAGGACTGAATGAGTGAACTTATGTAAATGTCCCGGTACATCAACAGAAACTAATATTAGCATATTTTCCTGTTGTTTTTAGAAAAAGGTCAATCTTAGAGGAGTATCCAAAGACTTCCAGATTTATATCATCAAATTTTAATTCTACTTCTCAACTCATTTCTTCACATTAAGCTAATACCCCAGGTCTTATTGTAATATTTATTTAGTGTTTGTCTTAGGATAGGTTTGAGTATACAAAATAAAAAGACTTTGTTCCTGCCCTCAGAGAGATGTAAGATGGACTCATGAAGGGAAAAATATCATGTGATAATAACCACAGTGAAATAATTCACAACATGTAGTGGAAACATTACAGAAATAGTGTCCAGGGCTACCTAGCTAAGAATAGGTATGGGGTTGGTGAAACAGAAGGAGAGGATCAAAATGGGTAAGCCATGGCTCATAATTTCTATAACTTTCAGGGCACAGTTCCATAATGGGCCTTTACCACCCTCTGGGATGCCTTTGCATCCAACTTAAGTGTCATGGAACTTCCCAGAGGCTCCCTATCAGAATTTACGCTTTTCTTTTACTTCTCCACTCTTGAGTTCATACCTCTGATGTGCTGGACTTCTCCCAGACTCCATGCTCTTATATTCAACTTTACATCTTTTATCCATTTCACAAGATTCCAAGTTTCCAAAGCATGGTGAAAGTGTTTTTGTTTGTTCATCTCTATAGACTTTGTGGATACTTTGGAAATTCTTTTGCTAAAACTAGAACTTCCCTTCTCTTGGGGTCTACAAGTCCAAAATCTATCCCTTTGATTTATTGTAAACTATTGATATTTTTGCCTATAAGTATGTACCTTCTTATAAAACAGTAATTTTATGAAAGTAGCCAAATATTACTCTTTCCATAATGTGTTAGAAAGAGTATTTCAAACACAGAACAAGTCAACAGACACAACCCAGGGCAAACTCTAAACTGGTACTTGAGTTTAAATGAGACTGAATATGGGCAGAAGAATAAATGTGGGAGAAAACAGAAGTGAGTGAAAAATGGTTGTGGCAAACTTACCAGCTGTTATTTATAGTATGTGCCAAGTATAAATATGTCCTTGCAAAACTTGAAGAGATGAGTCGTCAGTTATTTCAAGACAAATTTCTGACTTGCTTTATATTATTTAAGAATATTTTATGGAGACAGTCTGAAGAATTCAGTGTATAGAGGGAGGTATATGAAAGGACACTATAATATGACCAATGAGATCAGCCTAAAGAGCCAAAACTCGTGGCCACCAACTCTTTCTGGTTTCATACACCTAACTTTCTCTGTAATGATATGGGAATAAATATATTTGATTTTTGGTAATCATAGCACCTCATAGCTCAACACCAGTTTATTAAGTTAATTGCAGATAGCTGTTGGTCTGTAGCTTTTCATAGATCAGATCAGGGCAAAGAAATTTCTGCTCTAAATATACGGATTATAGTCACTGTACATATTTTGTTTTGTTGAGACTATTTCTTTTGTCCCTAATGGTGGTTGCACAAATTTGTGGAATGTGGGAGTCACAGGAGGTATGAACTCCTAGTAAAACCAATAGTGACCTTCTGCTCTATATATTCAATAGCGCTTTTATGGGTAAGGCATTGTGCTAGGGGCATGGGTAAACAGAAAGGAATACAGCCAAATCCCTCCCTTCAAGAAGCTTAAAGAAAAATAGAGAAGCTAATATAGAAAATATGGGAAAAGGGAAAGTAGAAAAGCCAATATCTAACAATATGAAGTTATATTCAAGAAGTGGATGTTCTCAATGTCTACACAGGATCATATGACAGAGAGTGCATCATTCAGTGGGTAGCAGTTGGTGACAATTTCATTAAGGAGACAGCAGACTGAATCTTAAATCATAAATACGGGGGACCACTTAAAAGATGAAGAAATGGAAAGTCTTCTAGGCAGGAGAGGTCATATCATGAAATTCCGTATGTGCCAGATACAATGTTAGGCAGTAGAAATATAAAGACAAAGATGATACAGTTTCAGAATTTAAGGTATGCACAGCTTTGGTAAAGTTAGTGATAAAAGCATATATATGTACACAATTCACCTGCAAGATGATAACAATAACATATCTATCTTGCCTGGGCCTAGCAGCAATTCTGAAGACAAGAGGGGGCCAAGGAGCCTCATAGAACAGCGCCTGGAAAGAGCAAGTTTGCAGACAAGTTTTGGGGATAGAAGAGGGGTAAGGCCAGGGTCATGTAAACACTTACCGCTTAGTTTTCGCTTCCTCAGAAGAAGAACCTAGAGTAAGGATTTGATTGCATGTATGTGGTCTCTCTGTTAGGTGTCCCCAGGAAACACTGAAAGGTGAAGATGAGGCTGATAGGGAGGGCAGCCAATAAAAGATATATTGTCAAATTAAGTACTACTATAAGCGGTGATTAACCATGTTGGGGAATTCTGTGGCTCACTGTACTGTGTCTAGGTCTAGGTGTTAGCCCAACCCAGGGGCAAGGGTGGTTAATCCATCTAAGAAGTGGGAGAGCTCGAATACATATACAATAACTTTTATCAATTATGGGTTGATGATTCAGGATGTGCTCTAATTCTCTAGTGTTTCTAGCCAACTGTTGCCAGGAACAGAGTGGACTCTAGTAGCCAAGCAAGCCCTCGTGCAAGGAGATGCATGTGTTGGCAGCTGGAAGTCAGGCCTGGGTGCACCTCATTGGGAAGGCCTGAGGGAATATAGGCCCATTGGTGACAGTATCTGCTGCCTATGAAATCAGCACTTCTTGTGGCCAGGACCAAGTTTTACAAATTCGCATCTCTATTTCTAGCCATTTGCTCTCACCATACAGGATTCGACTTGATTGTTTCATGTAGGTTTTATTAACAATAAGGGCCATTAGTGGCTATCCAAGTGAGTCATTTACAGAAACCAGGTTCCCCCAAAGTTTGAACTGCTAGTTAGTGGTTTAGTAAGCCTTAGAACTGAGGTTTCCTGATTTACAGCCCTAAAACACTATTACTTCAGTTGCATTCATCCTCATCCCTAGCACAGAATTGTTAACAAATTGATAATACGACTTGAAAAAGATAATCATGGGATCCCTGGGTGGCGCAGCGGTTTGGCGCCTGCCTTTGGCCCAGGGCGCGATCCTGGAGACCCGGGATCGAATCCCACGTCGGGCTCCCGGTGCATGGAGCCTGCTTCTCCCTCTGCCTGTGTCTCTGCCTCTCTCTCTCTCTCTCTGTGATTATCATAAATAAATAAAAATTAAAAAAAAAAGAAAAAGATAATCAGACCCACCAACTTTAATATCTATTGTTGTATACTGTTCACTGAGTAGGAAAAAAAGATTTATTGAACCAACCTTAAATTCTACATAAAAATATATAGATAACTGAATCTCGATGCAATAAACATTAATCAGATTTTAGTAAAAACAAATCTTAAAATGCACCAAGCAAGCATATTATTTAAGGAAGCCACTGGTGAAATCATTTTCTGGAATTTTTAATAGTCATCTAATTTATGTATTCCAAGGGATTTTTAAAATTATTACTCTTGTGTGTTTGGTATTTTTAAAATTTATTTATGGATATTAGTCTTAGAGCAAAGCCCAGCTAATTTTTGAATATAATAACATCGATACATTACAGTTACAAGTTTTACATTGATTATTAAACCTAAATAGAAGGATAAAATATATTTCATCTCTTGTAAGAAAAATAATTGTGTTAACCTTCTATTTTATTCCTATATTCTTTGTGAACTGTTATTAAACATTAAATTGTATTCTAAAACACAACCTTCGGTTACATTTCTGTTCTGCATTGGTTTAGAAGTTTATGATTCCCCTGACCACCAGAAACTATAACTGTCTTTAAATTCTCTCTTTGTTGAGGGGACGTCATGAGTTTTGTCACTATTGAAAGTGTGATAAAGGGAAGTATTGTAGTAGCTATTGGAGTTGTTGCAGCTTTCTGTATTTTCACAAGTCTGCAAGTCTGAGACACAACAAGGTATGAATCATAAGGATGTCTATGGTTAGTCTCTGCCAGTAATTTACATATCAGTGTTAAATGGGTCAATAAAGTCACACTCCTTCTCATCTTGAAAAGATCAGCCACATGGGAGGAGAATTTTGATGGAGGAGGTGGATGACTGGAACAGAACGTGTTAGAACTTAGGGCAGACCTGGATAGAATGTTAAACGGGGGTGGTAAATTACAATTATAGTAGCAGCAAGATAATGTGTCCCTAAAAGATGAAGGATGATGATGCTACTAATAGTAAGAGCTATATTTGTTTCATGCTTACACAGTGACTGATACATTTCTAAGCACTTTAGGCAAATTAACTCCCTTAATCTTCCTAATACCCTATAAGGTAGATACTATTAGTATGACAATTTTACAGATGAGGAAACTGAGTATTATGATCCAACCAAAGTCTATTTAGTCATGTTCAACTTTACAATGTTTAAGGTAGATATTTGTGGCTGCCATTAGTTAAGGGTGAAGGCAAGAAGCTATTCCCCTACTGTGTCACTAACAGGAATTTTATCATAAAGTTAAGTTTGCTACTTGTTCACCAATGTTCACTGCAGCATATTTACAACAGCCAAAAGGTAGAAACAACCCAAATGTCCATCAATAGCTGAATGGATAAACTGTGTTATGTAGAAATTATTATTATATTATTATATATTATTATTATGTAGGAATATTATTTAGCCATAAAAAGATATGTGATTCTTTTTTTAAAAAAGAATTTATTTATTTATTCATGAGACACACACGCACACACACACACACACACAGAGGGAGAGTGAGAGAGAGAGAGACAGGCAGGGGAGAAGAAGGCTCCATGCAGGGAGCCTGATGTGGGACTCAAGCCTAGGTCTCCCGGATCATACCCTGGGCTGAAGTCGGCACTAAACCGCTAAGCCACCCGGGCTGCCCGATATGTGATTCTAATATATGCTTCAACATGGATAAACTTTGAAAAGAGTGTGCTAAGTGGAATAAGACATAGAGGACAAGTATTGTATGATTCCATTTATATGATATACCTAGAAAACACAAATTCATAAAGACAGAAAATAGAATAGAAGTTACCAGGGAATGGGGAAGGAGAAATGAGGGGTTATTCTTTAATGGGTATAAAGTTCCTGTCTGAAATGATGAAAAAATTCTGGAAATAGATAGTGATGATGGTTGTACAACAATGTGAATATGATTAATGCCACTGAATTATACAATGATAAATATTAAGTTTTACATTTTGTATATTTTACCACAATACATATTTTTAAGGATTTTAAAAATGTATTTATTTGAGAGAGAGGGAGAGAGAACAAGGAGGGGGAGTGGCAGGCAGAGGGAGAGAGAGAAGTAGACTCCCTGTTGTGCAGGGAGCCTCATGTGGTGCTTGATCCCAGGACCCTGAGATCATGACCTGAGCCGAAGGCAGACGCTTCACTGACTGAGCCACCCATGTGCTCCTCCACCACACATTTGGTTGAAAAGCAAGTGTGAAGATGAATTCAACTGACATCAAACATTTGCAAGCAACTATTTATTAGTCAGCAGGCATAAAAATAGTTCAGACAAGTTGTTCTGTAAACTCAATAAAGTCTCATGGCTCAGTCCTTTTGGATGTTCCTACCACATCTTACATGTAAACTTCACAGGAGGAAGACACAACAATTTAGAGACAGGGTTCCAATAAATTTATAGTCAGTGTCAGGAATAGAAAGTACTATAAATTACTGGTTGGATAGAGGACGATTTCAGAATCAAGGTTTGGGAGAATTCCAAAAACCCAAGAGCTCATTTGATCCTTCTTCTATCCCTTAGTTGCAAGGATGAGGAAGGCCTCTCAAGAGTTTAACCCATCCACATACTCTGGGTATTAAATTGCATTCTATGTCAGGCAGGTTTCTGGTGAAAACAAACAAACAAACAAAAAAAGGCAAAACATGGCATAGTCAAATTCGGTAGTTGGGAAAAGCTTAAAAAAATTCTTCATTATAAAAGAAAAGCCAGTAGAATATAAAGTTCTAATATCCAAAGTTCCTAGAATGTATGTTCATATCTCTCTATTTTAAAATATTTATCTATTTGAGAGACAGAGAGCATCAGTAGGGGAGCAGCAGAGGGATTCAGAGAGAGAGAGAGAGAGAGAGAGAGAGAGAAAGAGAATCTGAAGCAGACTCCAAGCTGAGCATGGAGCCCGATGCAGAGTTTGATCCCACAACCCTGAGATCATAACCTGAGGCGAAACCAAGAGTCAGATGCTTAACCAACTGAACCACTCAGGCACCCCTCCTTCAATATATTTTTTGCTCAGTGTTTACATATGAGAATTACAAAATTCTCATTGTGTTCAATGAGCTCAATATAATGTTAAAAACTCATAGTGTGAGGAAAAAGCTGCAAGTTATATTACAAATACAATTTATAGACTCTCATAATCTCATGTAGATGTTGAAATGCATACTGAGTGTCAACAAATAGGGAGCATGGGATCTGGGGATTAAATAGGCTTTGTGTGTTGACCAGCCAATCCATTTTTTGATCCAACTGAAATATATATGAAATTCGAAAATAAATCTGTTTGTAAGTAAGACGTTACTATTGATCCTGATACGTCACCTCCTTCTCAGCAGTTCGGGGTTCTTACCACCCTTGGACTTAAGGTAAGCGTCGTTGGCAAAGGAAATTGGCACTCCTTTCTCCTGAAAGATTTTTCTCTTCTGTTTTGGGAAGAGTTATGGGAGGGGGAAAATGTCATTCCACCTTATTTCCTCTAGAATATCTTACCTAACTCTGATCCTTCCTGTATAGAGTCACCTCTAAGCACTGATGCTGTCAGCCTCTACTTTATAAAGATGTACTTCTCTGACGTTTGGCTTTGTAAGTGTTGTTTAGTATTTTTCTTATGTGTGTGTGTTCTGCTTCCCCAAGCAGGCTGTTGGATCCTTGAGGGAGCATGCCTCTAATTTTGCATTCCCATACAATTCTGCAGGCAGTTGGTTCTCACTAAGTGCTGGTGCACTGAACTCTGAGGTTTCAAACGTACAGGAAGCACACATTCATAAGTATCTTCATTTTGGCCAGAGAAAGAATAGAACTATCAAACTTCTAAGCAGGGTTTATAAGCGTTTCCCACCCTTGCATCCAAGATCCTGAGCTTTCACTGAACAGAGGCAGAGGAAAAGATTTGTTTATGTTTGTCCCTGATCATTTTTTTAGGCAGTTGTAGGACAGCTCGTGGGCATTATGCTTGCATTAGACACTGAGCATATGGAACATAAGGCCAAGAAAATTCTTCATGCTAGTTGGGGCCAGATGCAAACTGGGAAGTAACGATAAAGCTATGGGGTTCAATATTTCTTCTGCAAAACCTACTTTTTGTGTGATAAGGAAAAAAGGGAAGGATGTAGGAGTGGATGGAATACTATAGGTGTCAGAAAAACTGACTTATGGGCCAAATCTGGCTCATAGCCTGTTTTTGTAAGTAAACTTTTAATGGAATACAGCCATGTCCATTCATTTATATATCATCTAAGGCTACTTTGGAGCTACAATGTTTAGTTGAATGCTTAGCTGTGACAAAGATCATATAGCTCACAAAGCCTGAAGTACTTATTACATGGTCCTTAACCGAAAAAAGTTAGCTAATACCTGGAACAACTACATGCATGGAATTTTTGTCTTAAATCTTGACTTTTGAGTATTGCTTTAAAATAAATACATAAATATGGGCCTTAAGGAGGGCATTTGTTGTAATGAGCACTGGAAGTTATATGCAAGTGATGAATCACTAAATTTTACTCCTGAAACCAATACTACATTATATGTTAATTAATTTGAATTTAAATAAAATCTTGAAAGAAAAAAAAAAGAAATACATAATAATAGAAAATAAAAATGGCTGGTTTCTATTATGTTAAAAGTGGGAACAATGCTTTTGAATTCATGATTTGGTGGTGTGATTTGAGGTACACACTTGTTCTCAAAGAACCAACTCCCTTTCTGGTGGAATTTGAACAATCTGCCACTATAGACTTGCTCAATTTAGGCAAAATGTTTTAAAGTGTAAATGTACTTGAGGAAAGATGGTCATAAATTATTATCAGTCCTTGTTTTCATGTGTTTGTTAGTGTGTTAATCTCCTACTTCTCTTTCCTTCGAGATAAGAAGGGAGAATAACAGAGTAATCAATGGAAGAGTCGAAGGTTGAGCTCAAAATATGGAGGAAACAGTGAAGAAGAAATGGAACTGATGTTACATGTTATCTCATCAGACTTCACAACAATCCTGGGAGCTCAGCAAGGAATGATTACCCCACCCTGAAATAAAAGGATGCTGGGTCTCAAAAGTAAGTGGATTGCGTACGATTAAACAGTTAATAAATAGCAATGGTCTTCTAATTCTCACTCTAAATTCTTAGGGCTTTTTCCATGATACTCCACTGCCTCTTTGCCATCTCTGCACCGTCCCCTGAGCCCATCATTCTACAAGTATAATTTTCTGTCTCCTAGAAATATGACTCTGCCTTCTAGAACTTAAAATCATTCCCATAAGAATTTTTGCTGTAACTTGGTCCCACGTACAATCCCCAAGTTAAAACCAAACACCCAAAATATAAAGATGTTTCTCAAATTCAGTCTACTTAGCTAATAGCAAGTAATAATCACTCTGTCTTATCAAAAGTGGCATAGGACATCAGTCTGTACTGAAATACAGGTGATACAAATCCTGAATTAAAATCAGGCAAACCATCTTTTTCATGTAACTAAATCTCACAATTAAGAATGTATAATAATTAGTTTCAAATTGGGGTAAATCATCAAAGAAAGTTCAGTATCCTGGGAGTTATTTACATGTGAACAGATGCCTATGGAAATTAAATGGAGTGTGGAAATTTCACAGCATGCTGTAATAGAAGAGATAAATTAATAAAATGATCACATCTCAAGTTATGTCTGGTATGAAATAGAATTTTTATATATTTTCAAAGATTCCGATCTTCAGTAGTAGAAGCCAGAAGAAAGTTCAAAATAGTTATCTCAATAAATATGATCACAAAGAATACCAACACAAACAAATACTTTTAACTTTTGTAGCAAACACAGAAGACTTTATACACACACACAGGGGGCAGAGATCGCTAAGAATAATTTTAAAATATACAAAAATGGTTCTTGCATGTACATGACTGTTAGTTCACAACCGCAGTAGCTTCCTGGGTGTAATTTGAAACAGCTACCCCATGCAGAGGGCAGGAAGTGACCAGAGAAAGAGGCAGACCACTCCTGGTGGGTAGGTGGGGGAAAGGCCAGTGGAAGCACATTCCAACAACACAGGCGGGAAGGGAGGCGCCTCTGGTTGCCTAGATCCAGCTCCAGGTCCACGGTCTGCTGGCAATCACATCCTCTTGATGATGTCCCCCAACAGTTATCAATACCCTCCTGTTGAAATTGGAAGGCTGCTCCACAGGATGCTGAGCGTGACTTTCAGGTAGGATCCCACACACACACTTGCACAGATGGTTATCATAATGGTAGCAAACCTCAGAGCCTATCAGAGCCTATCAATGAAATCTCAGTTTAAGCCTATTTCTCTGCTCTGCTTCCAGAGAATTAAGGTCAATTTAGAGAAAGCCACCTTCTTACACCCTTACCTCAGATCTGCCATACAGCCTCTAATTTTCTTTTGAAAACCTTGGCATAGAAAATGATGTTTAATCCTACCTATACTCTCGGTTAACTTTGAAATGCACTAATTAAGCATTCATACTTCAGGTGTGGCTAATTAGCACTGGACCAGTCTAATTCAAGTAGGCTCTCTTGTTTTGGCTTCAATTGTCTCACATAAGAGCAGCACAAGAAGGTTTATTAATTTACACGTTAGCTATCGGAAATTATTTTGCATTGGTGAAATGAATGGTATTTCAATGTAGAGACGCTGGTTAGAAAAAGAGGCACTGGGCAGCCCGGGTGGCTCAGCGGTTTAGCGCCTCCTTCAGCCCAGGGCCTGATCCTAGGGCCACAGGATCGAGTCCCACGTCAGGCTCCCTGCAGGGAGACTGATTCTCCCTCTGCCTGTGTGTATGTGTGTCTCTCTCTCTCTCTGTGTGTCTTATGAATAAATAAATAAAATCTTAAAAAAAAAAAAAAGAAAGAGAGGAGCATTACCTCTGGCCCTGCCTGGGCAGGTGAAAGCCTCTAAGTGGCATCTTCCCCCCAAGGTTCTGTTTTAGCCAATGCCCTGTGGTTAACAGAGATTCTGCGGGGGGCATTCCCGAAGTCAGGCGACCCTGGCCCCCAAATGGGGTTCGTGTGCTTCTAGTGAATCTTACACGTGGATTTCCCATCAGAGGGATAGTACTTCATGCGACTCTACGGATAGTTTGTTACTAAATGTTTGCATGTTTGGCGGTATTTGGTTTGAGACGTTAATTGTAATATACCACCTGGCAGTGAGACAAGCTTATGTCAAAGAAGAATTGACATCAGCCTTCCTCTTTGGCACAAATTTCCATTTTTAACAGGCTTTAGATTTCACATATCCTCCAGAGGTTGATATAAACTTCACCAAAAACAAACAGACAAACAAACAAACAACAACAAAAAAAAAACCCACACAGGATAATAAGAATTTACAAGAGAATAATAACATGAAATCACTTATTTTAAAATATCTGGTGGTATATGGAGGCTGCTCATTACTGGCAAAATACCTAACAATCAAAACAACAACAACAACACTAAATGGGCTTGAGCCTGTTTGCTACAAGGCCCCAATTGATTCTGGTGGCGCCTGGGTGGCTCAGTGACTAAGCGTCTGCCTTCAGCTCAGGTCGTGATCCCGGGGTCCTGGGGTCGAGTCCCACATCGGGCTCCCCGCAGGGAGCCTGCTTCTCCCTCTGTCTCTGGGTCTCTCATGAATGAATAAATTTAAAAAATAATTCTGATATCTCCTATTTTTATAGTCTCTTAACTGGTGTCCTCACCTCTAGCTTCTCCACATTTTAATACAGGACATTCTAACTAATAATGATCCCTGAATGATAACTTATTTCCCTCAGGTTCAAGGTCCCCGTTAATTGGGGGTGTCTGTATTAATTTCCCGGGACTGCTGTGACAAAGTACCGCAAACTGGGTGGCTTAAAACAACAGAAATTTATTCTCCCACGGTTCTGGAGGCGAGGAGTCCAAAATCAAGCTGTGGGCAGGGCTATGCTTTCTGAGAGACCTACAGGGGAGAATTCCTCCTTGCCTCTAGCTTCTGGTCGTGGCTGGCAGCCTCGGCGCCCCCTGCCTTGTAGACAGCTCGCTCGGGTCACTGTCTCTGTCCTCACGTGGCCAGCTTCCTTCTGTGTCTGGATGTCTCTGCCTCTTCACATGCTGTTTTCTTCTCTGTATCTGTGCCCAAATTTTCCTGGTTTTGTAAGGACACAGGGGGACTAGGGCACCCTCTAATCATGTCATCTTAACCTCTAATGATGTCATCTTAACCTGAGTATGCTTACAGACACCTTATTTCCAACTAAGATCACATTCACAGGTACCAGGAGTTAGGACTTCAACCTACCTTTTGGGGGGCTCAAAACTCAACCCCAACAGTGACCATGTCATGTTCAATCTGGGTGACTTTTGAGAGGAGAAGGATAGATGCCATTAGTATGTATGCTGAAATAATAGGTGTAAGCAGGCCCTGTCCCCGGTGCACTGGGATTTATGGTCACCGTATCCATGATACAGCCGGGCTGATCTCTGCAGCTCCTATCCCCCCAGTGGTCTATATGTTTCCTAGCCCCCAGTTTTATTGAGCCCTAGATGAGAGGTTGGCAGGCATTTTCCCTAAAGGGCTGGATAGTAAATATTTTAGCCATCATGGGCCATAAGGCTTCTGTCTTAACTACTCTAGTCAATATATACACAAGTGGATGTAGCTATGTTTAATAAAATGTTATTTGCCAAACCAATCCCCAGGTGGATTTGGTCTGAGGGAATGGTCTGGCAATGATTCTCCTGGACCATATAAGGGGGAGGGGAAGGAGAATGCTCTAGGAGTTCCTAGGAGGGTTCTTTATATACTGGGGAGATTAGCCTTTTCTTTGGGTTGTGGACCGAATTGTGTTTCCTTATAATTCGTATGTTGAAGTCCTTTCCCAGAAGGACAAACATTATATGTTCTCATTCACTTGGGGAATATAAATAATAGTGAAAGGGAAAATAAGGGAAGGGGGAAGATATGTGTGGGAAATATCAGAAAGGGAGACAGAACGTAAAGACTCCTAACTCTGGGAAACGAACTAGGGGTGGTAGAAGGGGAGGAGGGCGGGGGGTGGGAGTGAATGGGTGACGGGCACTGGGGGTTATTCTGTATGTTGGTAAATTGAACACCAATAAAAAAATAAATTAAAAAAAATAAATAAATACTATGAAACAATAGTAAACAAACAAACAAAAAAAGTCCTTTCCCAGTATCTCAGAATGTGACTGTATTTAAAAATAGGACACAGTTTAAATTCATGCATTGATTTTTATTTTTGTGAGACAGAATATATTTTGATTTTGTAAAATATATCCATCATTTCTATATATTGTCTTACACTTAAAAATCTTTGAATATATAATGGCTCAATGAAGGACTATCCCATGTTTCCTTCTGGTACTTTTGTGCTGTCATATTTTGCTTGTTTAAATTTTGATCTTTTTGAGATGAACTCTATGTGAAGTACAAACTGTAGATGCAACGTTTCCCCCCCCCCCAGATTGTTCTCTTGTTTTCCCAGCAGTATTCTTTGAATATTTTATTTTTTTCACAATTGGTTGATGATGCCACTCCTCATATTCTAAAGTTGTATATGAATCATGTCTATTTCTAATATTCTTATTCCAGTCTTTTTTTGCTTATGGTAATATTGCACGGTTTAAATACAGAGTCTTTTTGGTCCATATCTGGCAGGGATAGTTCTCCCATTTTGCTTTTCTGTTTTCAAGTGTTTTTATATATTCTTTTATTTTAAAAAGTTGTCTTATTCCCCACTCCCAAAAATAATCCTACTGGATCTACTTATAATTTCCTAGTTTTACAATGGTTTCTCTTGAACTTTCCAGATAGAATATTGTATCTTGTGAAAATAGTAATAATTTCATCTCAGTTTCACTTTCTCTTGTTTCATTGCATTGGTGAATATCTCCCACACGGTGTTAAATAAAGAAGATGAGAGTATCTCTGCTTTGATCCTGAATTTAATGTGAATGCCTTTAGAATTTCCTCACTGCTCAGCACAGTGGGTTGAGACAGATAAATGTTTGGAGGTCAAGGACTTATGCATTACTTAGTCAACACATCTTTCTTGGGCATCTTGTAGAGTAGGTACTGTTCAAGGTGTTTGAGATTCTTTAAAGAACGAACAATTCAAAATGCAGTGCTCTTGTAGTACCTACATTCCAGTGGAATCCTTCCATAGAAATGTCACTTGCAACTCTACTATTTTGCTAATTGGAAGGTCAGACAGAGGGGAGCCAGTAAGGAATTCCAAGGATGCCCTGGGGGAAAGAAATTTACAAGGAAAGGGTGCCTGGATGCTTGGTCAACACGTGGAGGTGGGGAGCAAAACTAGATTTATAGAAATCAAGGACTTTTATAGAATGCATGAAAACAACAATCAATTGAAAACGTAATGGTAGAAAATATATCTGCAATAGTGTCACAAAAGAAAAACGACCTAAGAATTAAATCTAACAAAAACTGTTCAAGAGCAATGTGAAAAAGTCACCTTAAAGTGCACTTGAAGGACGAACAAGTTAACAAATAGAAAGACTTACCGTGTACTCATATTAAAAAAAAAAAAAAAACTAACCTCATAGGATATCAATCCACCTTGAAAAGATGTGCCCATATAGTAGGGTGGGCAACTTGTCCTGATATGCTCAGGACTTTCCTGGTGTTAGCACTGGAAGCCTCACATTTTTAGGAAACTCATCAGTTATAGGCAAACCGGGAGGATTGGTCATTCTGGCACAAGGGTGTTTGTTGGAGCATTCTTTGTAAGAGAAAAAGACCCAAGTCACTCAGAAGCCATCAAATATGTGCTGTTTGAATCAACATGGACCATCTGTACAACAGAGCGCTCTGTAGCAGGTTGGAGAGATGGAGTGAAAGGGAGATGAACAAATACGGTTGCTAGACATTTCTATGGAAGGATTCATAGGACTTGTGTGAAGGACAGAAAGAGGAAGGAAGGAAGGGTCAGAAGAGAATGTTCTCTATACTTCCTTTTATAGGAGATGGAATGAAATATGAATATTTACATATTTACTTATTTTCAAATGTAAAATGTTGTTTATTAAACAATTAAAATGACTATCAAAGGGGAAATGATCAAATGGGTGAGGAGACAGATAAAAACCAGGCCTCTCTGAATGTACAACATGTTATAACTTTGACTTAGGAACCATCTAAATTTACAAGCAGGACAGAATCAAAAAGTGAATATATATATGTATATATATAAATTGCTTGTAAATGTATATGTACATATACATACATGAAGATAAAGAGGAAGGAGAAGAAAGAAAACACCTCTGTAGATAGGTCACATATGATGAGGGCTGAGAATTGACCATTGGTTTCAGAGATCTTGGAGGTCACTGGTGAACTTGACAAGTATGTTTTTGTTGGAGTGGTGGAGGTACAAGATCAAATGAGTTGGTTTTGAGAGAAAATTGGAGGAGAGACAAGTACAGGAAGCATAGGCAACTTTTTTGGAGAAGTTTTGCTGCCAAAGACAGCACAGAAATGAGATAGTGGCTGTTCTGGGAGAGAAGATCAGGAAACATTTTTATAAGATGAGAGTTGATACAGCATGTTTGTATGCTGATCAGAATGATCTAGTAAAGACAGGAAGAGTGATCATGTAGGCATGATTGAAGGTAATTTCTGGAAAAATGTTTCTGAGCAGGGGACAGGTAAGCTAGAAATTGGCCATTTCTGACAGATGTGTGACTTCTTAGAAGAGCAACGTATGCTTGAGTTCCTCTAGACCTGGCCAAGATTCTCTCAGAAGTGCCCTCTAGTCTGAGGCTCTTGCTAGTCAGTTCTTGCTCCTCCTCTTTCCACGTTCATGAGGTCTGAAGCCTCCCCCTGTCTTCTCTTGCTCCGTCACACTGTATCTCTCATGGGCAGTTCTTCAATAGACTGTATACACTTCAAATCTTGTCTGCATATCTGCTTCTTAGAGAACCTGGACCTGAGATACTTTCACCCCGTGGAAGTATATTCAGTAGCGCTTTATGAAATTGCCAATGGATAAAAATTTCCCTAATTTCTCTGAAATCCAACATTTCTAATGCTTGCTTTCTTTTAGATTGGTTTGGTGAATTACATTTCCTAGAAAATTATCCATTTCATTCCAAATTTTGAATTTGTTTATGCATAGTTGAACAAAATTGCCTTTCAGGATTATTTTAATTTCCTTGCTTATTGCATATTCTGTTTATTTGTGCTTTCCCCACTTTTCTTGATTTGGTTAATTCAGAGTTTATCTAGGTCATTCTTTTTTTTTTTTTTGGTCATTCTTAAAGAGATAGTTTTGAATTAATAATGCTATCGACATCTGCTCTTATCTTTATTATTTCCTTCTTTTGTTTGTGATTCCTTTCTCATGTTTTAAGCAAAATAAATCAAACATTTAAATTATTTATCTGTATTCTTTTCAGTTGCATCCCATAAATCTTTTTTTAAAAATTTTAACTTTTTTTATGAATTTATTTTTTATTGGTGTTCAATTTGCCAACATATAGAATAACACCCAGTGCTCATCCCATCAAGTGCCCACCTCAGTGCCCGTCACCCGGTCACCCCCACCCCCCCGCCCACCTCCCCTTCCACCACCCCTAGTTCGTTTCCCAGAGTTAGGAATCTTGATATATAATTTTAACTGCCTCTTTTCTAGATATTCTGCAACTTTGGTTAGTATTCCTTCTTTAAAAAGTTTTAGTAGATAAGGACCTTTTCTTTCTTGGTCCTATTGATAATCTAGTTGTGCTCTCATCAGAGAACAATATATCATTTGTCCTATTTCTACGTTTTGAAGTTTGTTAAGATTTCTTTGTGACTAACATATTGTTTATTTTAAAAAACATGTTAAGATTTTTCAGAATGGGTATTTAAAAAGAACTTGTATTCTCTTCTTTAGTACTATAATATTTGGCTTGCTTTATATATTTTATTAGATATTCTATTTTGATATGCTATTTCCTTAGAGATTTTTTTTTTGGTCTTCTTGATCTGTTGTGGCCCAAGAGAGGTGAATCAATATCTCTCACCTCCAGTGTTATTCTCTCTCTTCCTTTATGATTTATCATATTTGCTTTGTGAATGTTTTTGCTGTGTTATCTGATGTCTAGATATTCATAAGTATTATGCCTTCATTGTGAATTCTATCATTTAAAACTACAAAATGAAAAAAAATTAAAAAAATAAAACTACAAAATGCCTTTCTTTGTCTCCTTTAAGACTTATGATCTGAATTCCACTTAAACTTGTATGTTAAGACTAGAATCCTGATTCCTTTTTTGTTTGCATTTATTTATATATCTTTGCCATCCATTTATTTGTTAATTTTGTGGAGCCTCAGTTGAAAATAATTGATTAAACATAATTATTGTTTTATGATTTATTATCATTACTTGTTTATATTTGGCCATCATTTTTATTTGTTTATTACATAATGAACACCCAAGAACCTATCACCCAACCCCAAAAGACATCTGTAAAATTAGCTTACTATTCACAAGCTTCTTCTTTCTTTTTATTGTATAAAACATTTATTACCAACAGGAGGATTACATTTGAAAGCTGTATTGTAATAATGAATAATAATTATATTTTTGTGATCAGTAACAAATACATCTTACTTTTCCTTAAGTATTGAATTAAGTATTTTTAATTGTTTTTATAATTTTATCTATATTAGTATATCTTTTTTTGAGTTACAAAAGTATTGTATTCTCAAAAATATATGTGTTTATCTCCATACAAAATAATGTATCGTCAAGATGAATAATGTGGAATATATGAAATACAAAGAAGAAATTTGAAACACTTATCATCACAGTACTAAGATTGTGACATTTATATGAATACAGCTTCAGTTTTCTATGTATGGATACAATGTAATATTTTTTTCATTTCTTTTTTTTATTGGAGTTCAATTTGCCAACATATAGCATAACACCCAGTGCTCATCCTGCCAAGTGCCCCCCTCAGTGCCCATCACCCAGTCACCCCAACCCCCCCTCCCTTTCCACTACCCCTTGTTCATTTCCCAGAGTTATGTGTCTCTCATGTTTTGTCACCCTCACTGATATTTTCACTCATTTTCTCTCCTTTCCCCTTTACTCCCTTTCACTATTTTTTATATTCCCCAAATGAATGAGACCATATAATGTTTGTCCTTCTCCGATTGACTTATTTCACTCAGCATAATACCCTCCAGTTCCATCCATGTCGAAGCAAATGGTGGGTATGTATACAATGGAATACTACTCAGCCATTAGAAACAACAAATACTCACAAGCTCCTTCTCTATTGCATTCCCCTGCTTATACCATTCCCCTCTACCTTCAGATATCCAATGTCCTAAATTTGGTATTTATCACACTCTTTAAACACAATAGTGTAAATATATATCATTTAATTCTGCTTATTATTATTATTATTTTTTACTTTTTAAAGGGGGTATTATGCTATTTGAGGTTGTGGATACAGAGAAACATGAACAAATTGTGAGCCAAGGTTAACATTCTGTCATTGGTAGGCCACATGGGATGCTAACATAAGCTTCACTGAGGTATTGTGTTTGAATAATGGATTTACAGTCAACCAGAATTATTCAAGCTCTTTCATGTTGCAAGATGCAGAGGCTCACTCAGGTAAGTTGTTATTGGAATTTTGTTATAAAAATTTTGGGACAAGAAAGGACTAAGTAGTGACAACATCTGCTTATAAGCACTGGTAAATAATTGGAAGATAATTCTGGATAAGACAAATCACTAGGAAGTGATGTTATTTTCCTTTCTCTAGTTCTCTGACACTTTTGTGATTTAGCTGTTGTTTTCTTGTTACTGTCAATCAACTGGTTACAGTTTGGAGTGATACTTTGATGAGTGATACTTTGATACTTTGTTCCCATATTCACCAGGTATAGTGAGAACTAATATTAGGTGGAAGCTTTGTGCCTTGTAACTCTTGGCTATTGGTAAATTTATAGGTGGCTATTACTGAGTCAGATCTTCATCACTAATTCAGGTCAGCCCAGAGGGCCATTTGTATAGATACTCTTATGGGTGGAATGACATTTGGATGACATTAACCAATATTAATATTCTTCTCTATCCTTCCCCTAACTCTCCCACATTCTTTTGATCCCATTGAGTCCATTGAGTTTAGTAAGGTATTTAATTATTTGCCCCAGGGAAGGTAGGGCACAAAAGAGTTTAGAAACAACAAAAGAATCAATTGAGTTTTTAAAACTCTTTAACATATGTGGGGTTTTAAAGGCACAGACTCTTGATTTTCAAGACTAGTTTTTTTGGAGAGAAAAAAGAGGTTTTGTTATTTTGTTTTGCTTTGTTTGACATCCAGAAGCTTGGCACCAGATAACAATAGTGAAGGACCAGAATAAAATAAGGATTTAAATTTATTTCGGCATCATGGATGAGACCCGGGAAACTTCATCCTCAGAAAGAAGACTGGGATCCAGTCGTGGGAGGGTAGAGTGAGGGTATAAATCTTTTGAAGGGAAGATTAGTAGGGCACATAGAAGGAGACAGAGCTGGCATTTGCAGACTATCTAGTTCTAGTTCCCCAACTTGTGATCACACACCAACAGCAGCTAGTCAGCATTTGGTCAGTCCCAGGAGGCCATACTGCTTTTTAATGATCCAGGAACCATTAAATGTCCGGGAACGTTTTAGTAGGGGGCCTAGAACATTCTGAGGAACTCTTCTCCCATCTCTGCTGGGAGGTGCTGAGGGAAACAGCAATGTTCTTTTCTGAAATGAGCAAGAAAGTGGTGAAGCTCTATAACAAATGAAAACAAGAATGAATTTGTATGGGAGAGGCTTTGGAATACTGTAGATGCCTTTGCAACAACCAGAGCCACCCTAAGTAACCCTTAGCATGATACTCATGCCTGCAGATCCTAGGTTTGCTGAGATATAATATAATGTATAACGTATATAATCATGCTTATCTCCAATTTTTTGGTTATATTTGAAATATATAGAACTGTCCCAGGCACAGGGAAAGGATTATTCCAGACAGCCATTTTTAACTTACTGACTCTTCTTTGCTGCTTGTTTATAACTCACTTAGAGGCACTATACTTCACTTTTTAAAAATAAACATATCTTAGAATTTGTACATTCTTTTGAACTTAGATAATTTTTAACTGTTCAAGTCACAAGATTTAGCTCTGACTAGTTTCTTATGAAGACTTGCTGGTAAAACACAATCTCCAATTGCCTTATACATTTTCTTGATAAATTGCTTTTTTTTCCCCAGGGAGTTTGTACAAGATGGTTCAATATTTGAAATTAAAAATATGATAAAACTTTCATCATATAAATGTTTTCATAGAGATACAGAAGACATACCAATGTGTTCAATTAAAATATATAAAGTTTCCATAAATGAGAGAATTCATAGTAGCAAAAAAAATTCCTTTTCTTTTCCATGAATTCTCTTAGTAGAGCACAAAACATTACATACTCCACAACCCCATGGACTGTTTTACCCCAGGTGCTCATTGAAACAGGCTGTTAAATTGTGCACAGCTTAAATAATCTGTAAAGTCTTTCTTTAGCTTTGCACACATTGGAGATTTAATTTTAAAAAGAAATGTTAAAAAACTTAAAACATACTACTAATCCATATAATAAAATAAGAACTTTTAAAACATTTAAATTCAAGTTAGTTAACATATAATGTAGTATTGGTTTCAGGTAAAGAATTTAGTAGTTCATCACTTACATATAACATCCAGTGCTCATCCCAACAAGTGCCTTCCTTAATGCTCATCACCCATTTAGCCCACCCTACGACCACCCCTCCAGCAAACCTCAGCTTGGTCTCTGTAGTTAAGAGTCTCTTTTGGTTTGTCTCCCTCTCTGTTTCTATTGTATTTTGTTTTTCCTTCCCTTCCTCTCTGTTCATCTGTTTGGTTTCTTAAATTCCACATATGAGTGAAATCATATGATATTTGTCTTCCTATGACTTATTTAATAAGTCATAATACACTTAGCATAATACATTCTAGCTCCAAATCTACATAGTTGCAAACGGCAAGATTTCATTCTTTTCGATCAGTGTGTAACATTTCTGTGTGTGTGTGTGTGTGTGTGTGTGTGTGTGTACATATATAAAGTCTTCTTTATCCATTCATCAATTGATGGACATTTGGGCTTGTTCCATAATTTAGCTATTGTTGATAGTGCTGCTGTAAATATTGGGGTGCATATGCCCCATTTGAATCAGTACTTTTGTATCCTTTGCAATTAGGATCCTTTTGTATCCAATTGCAGTAGTGCAATTGCTGGGTCATAGGGTAATTATATTTTTAACTTTTTGAGGAGACTTCATACTGTTTTTCACAGTGACTGCACCAGTTTTCTTTCCCACCAACAGTGCAAAAGTGTTCCCCTTTCTCTACATCCTTGCCAGCATCTGTTGTTTCCTGAATTGTTAATTTTAGCAATTCTGACAGGTGTGAGTTGGTATCTCATTGTGGTTTTGATTTGTATTGCCCTGATAATGAGTGATGTAGAGCATCTTTTCAGGTGTATATAGCCATCTGGATGTCTTCTTTGGAAAAGTGTCTATTCAAATCTTCTGCCCATTTCTTAACTGGATTATTTGGGTTTTGGGTGTTGAGTTTGATAAGTTCTTTATGGATTTTGGATACTAGCCCTTTATCTGATATGTCATTTATGAATATCTTCTCCCATTCTGGAGGTTGCCTTTTAGTTTTGATTCTTTCCTTTGCTTGACATTACACTACATTCCTAATAATTACCAGAGAATAGTTTTTATTATTTAGTTATTTATTTGAGAGCCAGAGTACATATGAGGGAGGGGTAGAGGGAGAGAATCTCAAGCAGACTCCTCACCAAAGGGGGAGCCTGATGCGGGGCTTGATCTCATGACCCATTAAATCATGACTTGAGCTGAAACCAAGAGTCTGGGGGTTTAACTGAATGAGCCACAAAGGTGCCCCACCAGAGAATACTTTTTAAAAAATAACTGACATAAGCATTATATTGCACCATAGGCACAATTGTATGTTCGGTTGAATTCCTTTTTTAAAAAACTACCTAATAAACTCATAATTCTAGAATGTTCAGTAAAATCAATTCTGTAGGTGAAGTGCGGGGATTGAGTGTGCATAATGCAAGTGAATATTGATAGCAAGTGATTGTCAGGAAGACCTAACTGATCAGAGACCTGTATGGTGGTTTGCTCTGATGACCCCCAAGGAGAGGAAGACAAGTGATTTTAGGGCCAAAGAGGAAAGAAAATCAATATGAGGAAGAATAGAAAAATAATAGAGTTGGGGAAGTAAAAAGAGAAAGGACACAATTGAAACCAGTAGAGGAAAGTATACTATGTGATGATATGGGGTGGGGGAGGTGGGCTGGCTGGGTGACTGGAGAGAGAAGGGGAACTGAGTGATAAGAAATTATAATATGAGGACTTCCTTTCATTGATACCAAGGCCTTGTCATTCTCACAATAATTCCTTAAGACAGAGGAGCTCTAATTGGTTCATTTTATAGATGAGGCTACTGAGGCCATAGACAAGTGATACAATGGAAACAAGTATCCACAGTGCTGGAGTTGGGACTAAAAGTGGGAGCAATAGATTCTAGATTAGTACTCTAGGAGTCAGTTTTCCTCTACTTTATGGATAACAGTATAAATCATCTTATTCAGTTGCATTCAAAATATTGCAATGAAACCCAAGGTAGGACCTGTTACTATCTGCACACATTAAAAGAGAAAATGTGAAATCTCTACATCTTGGAAAAGTTCAGAATAAGCAAAAAAAATTGCCACTAAGAAGACAGTATTTCTAGGGTGTCTGGGTGGCTTAGTCCATTAAGTGTCCAACTCTTGATTTTGGCTCAGGTCACGATCTCAGGGTCATGAGACTGAGACCCACATAGGGCTCCACACTGGGTATGGAGCCTGCTTAGGATTCTTTCTCTCCCTTTCCCTTTCTAAAACAAAACAAAACAAAACAAAACAAAACAAAACAAAACAAAAACAAAAACAAAAAACAGTACAGTATTTCCAAGACCTTATTTTACTACGGTAGAGAAATCACCCAGCTTAAGTTCTGGAGAGCAGTGGAATGTTCTTTGTAAGGAGATTTTACTTGTAAGAGTAGTTATACAAGAAAAGATTATGGGTGCCTTTTTGTCTCCATACTCACTAAAGAGGTACAATATTTTATGTGATCCAATCCACTTGCATATGCTATATGGATTGTTTGTGGGGATGCTCTGGTATTTTAAATTTCCCTGAGGCATTAGAAAGTTTAATGTTACTAATGAAAAGCATTAAGCTAACCACAAAGTTGTAGGAAAAAAGAAAGTGAATATTTCAGAAATTGAACAGCACAACATTTTTCCCCTACCAATGTTGTTCAAAATGGTTCCTTTGGTCAAATTCATTCCTATTATTCCTATCAGGTGCAAATAAATCCAGCACTAGTAATTTGGAGCTAGCTTCAAGAGAGAAAAATACTAATTATGTTATTTCCAGTTTAGTTATGATGAAATTCCTTGGTAATGCATAAGAGTCCATTACATAATACACATGCTGTATATAGAGAAGAATATCTAAATATTTGATAAACATACCATTCTTGTAATACACTTAGATTATCTATTTGAATCAGTTTTCTCCCTGCATACAGTAGAATGTTAAAGAGGAAGATCTCTAGAGTTCTAAAATACTTGCTAATTTTTTTTTTTTTTTTTTTAGTACACTGTGTGACCAGAGAAGTTGGGCTTTGAGGGGCAGATCAGTGACCAAGAAAAGACTCTTGCTCTTGAAATCCTTTTGCTTTCACAATCTAGTATCCAGATTCTCCTCAAGTATTGTCTGAGAGAAGGAACAGAGGGCAAAGTGACTCAACCTCTACCAAATCTATTTTTCTCTCTCCCTCCTTTATATCCTCTCTCGCTATCTCTTTCACTATATCTGTCAAGGAAAACAAGACAGACACTTTTGGAAAGAAAAATCACCCAAGTTCTTGGGTTCAACTACTTACTAGGAATGACTCTAGGAAATGTACTTAATTTCTCTAATCCTCACTGACTTTTGTGAAATGGAGATAGTAACAGAACCTGGGTCGTGGAATGTTGTGAAGATTGAATGAACTATGACAGTAAAGTCTTACCACAGTGTCTGTGGTATAGTACACCTTCACTCAATATTGAGTAAATCTCAATAAACCTTCACTGTTATTATTATTGGAGAAAATCTGTTGTCAGTCACTCTAATTATGTTTATTTAGAGATTTAATCGATCTCCTCTGTTGATGAGCTCCAAAGCATTCCCTGGAAAAAAATGGACTATTTTACTTTTCTGTTACATAAAAACATATATATAAAAACATAGTGGGAAACAAAAGTTGCACCTGGAATTAATTTCAGATGAAAATGTATTCGTTAAGTGGTCTTCTGCTGAACTAGCCTCTGATATCATGGAGATATTGATATCAGAGGCCATTTCAGCCAGGGACCACTCAGAGAACATAATTGAATCCATGGTCGGCTCAAGAGGGTCTACTCTCCTCTAAGTGGCCACAAGAAGGATTTTACAATGCTAATGACTATGGTGTACATTAATGAACCTGGGAATAGAGTCCCAGATGTTTTCAATGATAGTATAACTACAGTACAATGAAATATCTAGGGGAGAAATTAGGGTTGGCTTCTATCTTATAGATTCCAATCAATCCACCTGGAGAGGTATGGCACATTTTGGGCTCGATTTAAATAGATTCTGTCGGAGAAGGACAAACATTGTATGTTCTCATTCATTTGGGGAATATAAATAATAGTGAAAGGGAATATAAGGGAAGGGAGAAGAAATGTGTGGGAAATATCAGAAAGGGAGACAAAACGTAAAGATTGTTAACTCTGGGAAACGAACTAGGGGTGGTAGAAGGGGAGGAGGGCGGGGGGTGGGAGTGAATGGGTGATGGGCACTAGGGGTTATTCTGTATGTTAGTAAATTGAACACCAATAAAAAATAAATCTAAAAAAAATAAATAAATAGATTCTGGAATGAATACTCAGGAGAAATATTATTCTTCTCACTTAAATTTGTTGGATTTTGGTAAAATTTGGCTCACTGGCATGCTGGATGCTTTAAATCAAGGCACTGCACTCTGGAATTTATATGCTACAAATAGGTAATTAATCTTCTTTGGAAGCACAAGTTCATTTAGTTATATGACTGTAAAAGTCTTTTTAAAAAATTTTTATTTATTTATGATAGTCACACACAGAGAGAGAGAGAGGCAGAGACACAGGCAGAGACACAGGCAGAGGGAGAAGCAGGCCCCATGCACTGGGAGCCCAACGTGGGACTCCATCCCGGGTCTCCAGGATCACGCCCTGGGCCAAAGGCAGGCGCCAAACTGCTGCGCCACCCAGGGATCCCTAAAAGTCTTTTTTTTTAAATGGAACCAGTTTGATAAATTTTTTCATCCACCTGAAGGCTCTGATTTCTATTTGAATTCAATTCTATGTTATTCTAGATATCAGCAACTTAACCCTAGAGCTTAATCCTACCACTTCCTAAAATTCTCCTTGCTGAGGTCAAAAGAACTTAGAAAAGTAGCATTTATGGAAAGTCTAATAAATGGCAACATTATCTTTATTTTTTGAGCATGGTGCTGTATTTATCTGAAGACTCATTGCCCAATCACTGGGGAAAATATTTAAGAAATTTGCCTGCATTTTGTTTCCTTTTTCTTTATTTGCATTTCTGCCTCCAACCTCCATTCATAGACCTGATTAAATTCATCTTCTTATACTGATAGATGAGGACATGATATATACATATTCATATATATCATATTATATATATGGATTTCTCAATTGATAGGCCTTTTTCTCTACACATTTTCTTTCTCTAGCTTCCAATGATTTCCCTCCACTTATATTTAAAGCAAGTTTTCACAGATAACTAAAAAGCTGCTTGCTATCTTTAGAGATGCTCTCATGCAGCTTTTCTTTTTGGTTAACATGAAAAAACAAATGAGGAACTATGATTGTGTGATAACCACTATAAAGAAAATAATCTATGAATTCTTATAGGTTTTGTAGAACATTTTCACTGTATGTGGCAGTGGATGGAGGTGGAGGTGGGGTACTTCATAGGGAAACCACTCAAATAGAAAGATTAAAATAACCTTGGCGTAAAATTATCCTTTTAAACATTTCAATCAAATTGGAATTCAATTCTCAATGTGTTTGTGTGGTCTAGGGAACTAATGTTGACAAAGAGAGAGACATCTTCTCTCAGAGGCAGAACCATTGTCTTCTATGACTTTAGTTCATGTTTGAACTGAAGTATGTAAATAGATATTTATGATTGAACAAATGCTACTTAATATTATATTATTAAATTCATGCTCTCACAATACACTTTATTAAGTCAATTTGCAAAATGTTCCCTCAAATCTGTATTAGCATAGCAGGTTTATATTTATTCTAAAAATATCATTTTGCCCTTTAGTGCAGTTATATAAACTTTTCTTCCATTTAAAATCAAACGTATAAGAAATAGTGAAAGGGACCATAAGGGAAAGGAGGGAAACTGGCAAAAAATTAGAGAAGACAAACCATGAGAGACTCTTGACTCTGGGAAACAAACAAAGGGTGCAGAAGGGGAGGTGGGTGGGGGAATGGGGTGACTGGGTGATGGGCATTAAGGAGGGCACATGATGTGATGAGCACTGGGTGTTATACTACATGTTGGCAAATTGAATTTGAATAAGATAAAAAGTGAAATGTGGGAATAAAATCCAAAAAATAAATAAAATAAAATTAATAAAAATTATTCATTTATTTTATTTTTTAAAAAGATTTTATTTATTTATTTAAGATTTTATTTATTTACTCATAGAGATGCAGAGAGAGAGAGAGAGAGAGAGGCAGAGACACAGGCAGAGGGAGAAGCAGGCTCCATTCAGAGAGCCTGACATGGGACTCGATCCAGGGTCTCCAGATCACGCCCTGGGCTGCAGGCGGCGCTAAACCGCTGTGCCACTGGGGCTGCCCAGATTTTATTTATTTATTCATGAGAGACACAGAGAGAGGCAGAGACATAGGCAGAGAGAGAAGCAGGCTCCATGCAGGGAGCCCGATGCAGAACTTGATTCTGGGACCCCGGGATCATGCCCTGAGCCGAAGGCAGACACTCAACTGCTAAGCCACCCAGGCATCCCTAAAAACCTTTTAAATAAATAAAATTAATCTTATGAAAAAAATAAAATTAAACATAAAGACTAGGTATCACTAAATAAAAGTTTAAAACTTTGAAAACATGCCTCCCTGTTTTTTTCTCTACTGTATGCATTTCAATTTTGAAATGAATACTTAGAAACACTAATAAGGTTGATATTGAATGAGTTCATATGTTCTTTGAACCTTCTTACTTTTTTGTTGTATTTAGTACTAGGTTAAAGATGCACCCAGAGAAAGGGATCTGGAAACATTGATTCAGTTTTGATATTTGCCTGAACACTTTTAGAAGTAGCCTTCTTTTCTCTCTCTCTCTCCTTTTTTTTAATGTAGTCTGCTTTTTATTTGCCTAATAATAGCTTATTAGCTCTTTCTGCTCAGATACTTAACTGTAGTGTCAGGCTAAGCTAAGCCTTACATAGGTCTCAATATTCAATACTTCACATTTGATCACATTATCTTTGTTGGTTGTAGTTCACTGATTCCCCTGAAAATCGTTTAACGGCATTTTCCTACTCTTCCCCAAAATAAGGTCTCTTTTATTCATTGCTTCATTGTGATTTCTCCTCCCTCAAAAATCACCCCTTAACTTATTATTATCATGTCCCAGCAGAAACAACGGGTCAACAAGGGAAAGCTTCCGTGGAATCTCAGTTCTAAATGCTTATCTGTGTCCCCCAAACTGGGACTAATTTGATCTTAGAATAAGAAGTTGGGTGCCTTTACTGATGGACTTAAAATGTGATGGATATCTCAAACCTTTATTTTATTTATTTTTTTCCAGTAAAATGATGCCATCATAATTTGTTTGCCAATGTAGAGCTTTGCGTGTGACTTTCAACAGACATTAGGTGGGTCATTTGTTCTCAGCCCTGTGTTGTTTGCTAGGCCACTTGGGCAGTGAAATAGGATCATGTTAAGATCACAGTGATGGCCCCTGATTCATTTGCTTATTCTAAAGAAGCTGTGTGGGTTATTTGGGAAGCTATCACACTCAAATTCTACTTCACTTCAAATTGCCTTTGCTATAAATAGGAATACCTCTCAGTTGTTTTAGTATCCCAGTAGATTCCTATTAATTCCAAATTCGTAGAACAGTGGCCCTCAAAGTATGGCCTCTGGACCAACAGCATCTGGGAACTCACCAGAAATGGAAATTGTCAGGTTCTAAGCCCTGGCTTGCGGAATCAGAAACTCTGGGGGTGGGGCCAGGCAATTTGTGTTTTAACAAGCCCTCCATAGTTGAGAATCACTGTCAGGTGTTATGCTCCTTATTAGCTACTTTGCATAGTACGCTATCTCAGAGATTAGGAGCTCAGTATTGCATATGATGGAAAATTACAATGATGACTTCAATTTCTTCTTTTTTCCCTTATATTCATGCCCTTTACCATGAGACTTTGCAATTCCTCTTGGTAAAGATGCAGTCTATTTTCCCAGTTCTTGAATCTGCACTGATTTTGTGACTCACTTCAGCCCATAGTATATGGCAAAAATGACCATGTACCAGTCTTGAGCTTAGGCCTTCAGAGCTCTTGCATATTTCCATTTGCTCTCTTTTGTACCTTAGCCATTGCCATAAGAATACGCCTGGACTAACTTTCTGGATGATGAGAGACATGTAAACTAAGCTGAGTTGTTCCAACCATCTAAGCTAAGGACAGCTGAGATCAACCAGCAGCCAGCTGATCCTCAGGCAAAGTCAGTAGGTAACTCCAGACATGTGAGTAAGAAGTTCTTACTATTGTTGGCCACTGAAGTCTGGTGATGTTTATTTAGCATGAAGTGTTATTGTAGCAAGAACAAACTGCTATCTATGCACAGTGAATTAAGAAACCTAAATTTCTACCATTATTTGGCCAGTCTTCCTGAGACTTGGTCCAAATATCTTCTCCTCACAGCTTCCAGCTGACAGTCTGAGCTAAACTTGCAAGCTAGATTTACAGGTAATTTTTTCAGTATCCTTCTTGGAACTCCCTGGGATAAAATTCTTCCCTTTCAGAGTCAGATTGATGTCAGCTGATTGCCATCTTACAGAATGGGCTGTTTTAAACTCACAAAAGACATGAAGACAATATATCTAACTCAATATTATTTTGACATTCTCAGTAATCTAAAAATATCAGAACATAATTCATAGAGAAGCAACACAAGCCAAACATCATGGAATAGGAAACTTCCTCACTTAAGCTTACATCCAGAGCAATAGCTCATATTGTAAAGAACCTCTGGCCTATCATTTTGTTGAGAGGCAAATTGGGATTTGGCTATAATTCTTTAGCTAACTTTAAAGATAGGTGATAATTTTTAAATTCAGTCATCTGTGTCTTAGCTTTCATCCACTTGGCTTTTATTTCTTGGACTCTTTACAGTCAAAGCTACTGAACTGAAATCTGTCTTCTTTCTGAATAATACTTTTCAAATTATAACAATGACATATCTTGAATAGTACCTTATGAAGCAGACAGAAGAGCATTCTATCCAACTTTCACCTCACATTCAGAGAGACATCTATTTTCTAATTAAACTCTACATTTATCTTTTTTAGGATTGACAGAGCTCATCATTACAGATTGAATATTTATTATGAAATTGTATCAATTTCTACAGTTTTGAGAGCATCAAGTACAGGGCACTGCACAGAAGTATGTTTTGATGATAATTTAAATCCCATTGTTCTTTTTTCTTAAATTTGAATTACTTGCTAAATGGTATGCTAATTGCCTTAAAGAGTTCTTGCAGCTTCTAAAGGCACAGAACTTTCTTCTAAGTTGCAGTGGGAATCCTAAGAAAAGCAAACTCATATGTTAGGCAATAGTCCACAGACTTTGGGGGTGTAGAGCAACCCTTCAGGTGGCTAACAGTTCAGATTCCGTGACCTCATTTCCAGAGATGCTGACTTTTTGGATTTTGGAGTAGTTCCTTAGATAACATAACCTAAGTAATATAAGTGAGATAATCAGTTTTAGGAAGCTGTGCTGGGAGACACTGAGAGTGCTAGGAAAGTGATGTGATTCTCATTGTATTTACGATTTTGTATCTCTCAAAGCAGATATGACCAATGATGTAATATTTGTTGTTGTAAAGTTCCTTACAAATATAAGAAAACTTCCTTTGAACGTGTGGAAGAGAATCTTAGAAGGAATTTCTTTATCATTCAAATTTTTGATCTATAGGTGCTGTTGATGTGGGCAAGGCACAGGTGGTGGTGATGCAAGTAAGATATTGAATGACAATAATTCTGAAAAGTATAACAGAATGTCTTTCTAAGTTATGTGTCAGGATGGATCTAAGATAGCTGTGAAATGATGAATAGCCTGAGGCATTTACTTTCAAAAGATTCTGAAAGCATTATACCAAATATTGTTGAGAATCCTTGATACCCAGCTATCTCTTGAGTGACAAGGACTGAACTGTCTATGAAGAACATCAAGAAAAGAGGTTATATTATATGAAAAGAAAGTCTACAGAAACCAATTTCATTATTAGTTGGCTCTTATATTAGGTGGCTATTATAAACTGAGTTTGGGATGATGCACATGAAAATGCTTTCAACGCTATGCAGTGCTACAAAAAAATGGTGATGGGCTATGATTAACAATTGCACATTCAAAGATTTCACCTAAGATTTGTACTACTTGCCTTTATCTTAGAAGATGTCCAGCAGAGCTACTACATTCTGGGAAGCTGGCCCCTCCAGGATTATTTTCTCTTAGTTATAGGAATGTTCTACTGTTCTATACTGAGGCTGATTTTTAAAGGTATACCTTTAAAGTGTGCCAGAATATCCAATGTACGTCAAGTCTCAAAGTAACAGGGATAAGGAGGCAATCATCTACCTGGGGTCATAGGCCACATTTTTTTTCTTGGCCTCATACCATTTTGGTTTGGGTAGAAGAGAGTACTAGATCAAATCAGACAAATGCACCAAATGTCTTAAGTGCTTTCAAATTTTATAATTCTCCAATTCTACCAGCTAGGATGAACATTAGGGATCCCTAAAAAAATCTGAAACATGACAATCTTAACATTTCCCTTCCACAATGATGCTTAATGCCACCAGAGTGTTAGATGAACCTTTGAAGCAACTGTAATAGAGGACAGAAGCCTCACTGTATGGTTTGGGGAACTTGTTTCCTAAATCAAATTCTCCTAAATGGTAGAATGAAGCCATGGGGTAAACGATTAAGATCTTATCACTAAAGGTAATTATAAAACTAGAGAAAATCTTACCAATGTAAAAGTTAAGGCTGCAAAAATATATAGAGATAGACTGCATTGTCCAGCATTTCTTTTTCATCTTTAGCTCATGAAGTAAGTAGGAACAACGTGTAAATATGTGGCATAGACTTAAATTATGTCACTTGTTATTATATGGAAACTAGACCCAAATTTTTCTCATCCAATTTTCCTGTAATTTCATTCACTCAACAGATATTCATCTAGTGCATATCCTGTGCCAGTCACTAGTAGGTGCTAGAGAGATATAGCTGAGAATAAGACATTAGCAAGTGGTACTAATATGAGGAATTGCACTCTAAAACATTATTTGGCATCTGATGCTAAAGAATAACAACGGTAGTTGTGGAGATAAGCACCAGCAACCCCAGAATTTTGGGTATGACTGCGTGATACCCAGCATTATAGCAGAAGTGTGCTAGTACACACTGGCTTCGAGGCTTGAGCATGTGACTTCCATTGTCCAATGGGACATTAGCAAACAGGACCTAAGCAGAGGTTTGAAAGGTGTTTGCCCACCGGGGCTTGACCTCTCTTATTGCTCTTTGGAACCCTGAGTCTACCATGTGGAGTAACTAGACTAGTCTTCTGGAAGGTAAGATACCATATAAGGAAGCCCATTAGAGAGATGAGCCATCCTAGCTGAAGCCCACTACAGGAACTAGCCTGACAAGTGCCAGAAATATGAATGAGGCCATTTTAGACAATCCATTTTCAGTTTTAACAGAGCCTCTAGTTGATTGAGAGATCAGGTGAGTTGGCCTGATAAGCATTTATTGTTTCTCACAATAAATGAGAAACAATAAATGCTTGTGAGAAACAATAAATGCTTATGGTTTTAAGTCCCCATGTTTTAGTTTATTATGCAGCAAAAGGTAACAGATACAGGAAATCCACATGCATAAGAATAAAATTGGATGCTAAATTCACACTATCTATAAAAATTAACTCAAAATGGAAAATGAAATTTAAAAACTAGAGCTATAAAACTCTTAGGAGAAAAAATGTTGTAAATCTTTATATCCTTGAATTAGGCATTGGTTTCTTAGATATGACATCAAAACCACAAGCACCATGGGGTGCCTCGGTGGCTCAGTTGGTTAAGCACCCAACTCTTGGTCTCAGCTTGGGTCTTGATCCTAGGGGTGTGAGTTTAGGCCCCTAAACTCACCATGCTGGGCATGGTGCCTACTTAAAACACACACACACACACATACATACACATACACACACACACACACACACATACAAGCAACAAAAGAAAAAAATAGATAAACTTGGAATCACCAATATAAGGAAATATACTTTTTCTGGGGGCCATTACTGCACAATCTAGCCCAGTCACTTACTAGTTATGTGACATTGGGCAAGTCACTTACCCCAGTAAGTTTAATTTTCATTATCTGTAACTTAACAGATACTATTTATATCATGCAATTCTTTTTTTTAAGATTTATTTATTTATTTATGATAGACATAGAGAGAGAGAGAGAGGCAGAGACACAGGAGGAGAGAGAAGCAGGCTCCATGCCAGGAGCCTGACGTGGAACTCGATTCCGGGACTCCAGGATTGCGCCCTGGGCCAAAGGCAGGTGCGAAACCCCTGAACCACCCATGGATCCCCGATATCATGCAATTCTTATAAAGATTAATGATAATATTTTAAATTCTTCACATGCATTTAAGTTTATACCATTGTCTGTAAGAAAACCACATTTTTCTTTCATAGTTTCTGCTTCCTCTACATTCTTTATAAGTTGTGTAGCTACTTACTACCCATGTCTTATCTTCAGAATTGAAGAAATCAAGGATATTCTGTTTATAGTTATAATAATTATTATATAGTTACAGTCATTATTTTTAGATATTATTTATAGTTTTCTAAAATGACTGCACCAGGTAAATAACAGTATGATTGATGTCTGAGTTAGGATATGTCTGTGAACTGATAACACTAAGTAAGTTTATATTTGTAGAAAGTCCTTAAATTTGTAGATGTGTGAATAATATGTGATTCATATGTGTTATGTATTTTTATGTAAACATCATAAAATAAGAACTATTTAGTTCCTTTAAGCATAAAAGCTTTGGTAATTAATTTGTAAAATAGGATCAGAAATTAATATCAGTGTCTATATAAATAGCAGCGAATCTATTACATTCATTAGTGTGAGAAGAATATAAGACCTACATTTTAAAGACTGTGTTTTCTGTGTTAGCGTACATAAAAGGGTGATGATGTTTAGAAGAGCTGAATTGGGAAAGGTCAGTTTCTGAAAGCCAGTTGAGGTAAAGAGGAGCTAGTTATCTCTGATAACTTTAGCAGAGACAAAGCCGTCAGAGAAAATTCCCAGCAATAGATTAAATTATAATACTTGGATCTTGGAAAAGGATCTTGCAGGAGCAAGCCATATAGAGATGGATTAACTCAAGGAACTTTGTTTATTACATGGATTGGTGGGAGATGTTGAGTGACATATAACATTTTTTTTTTGTTCCTACTATTTTGATTGAACAGATTTGTCATGGAAATTGGAATTCTGGTGAGGGTAGGAAAGGTTGTTTAAAATAATACATTTTCTTGCTTTAGAGTTTAGATGACTTTCATTTGGGTGCAGTTGTGCCTGATATCTTGAATATGAGCTGTCTCAAGGAGAGATAGCAGAGGAATGTTCTAATTCAATTGGATATTTGAAGCTTTGCTGGGTCCACGCTCTGATGCTTTTCTCTCAAGCAGCTGGGCTAGCAAGTAATGACAACAGTAGGAGTAAGAAGAGTCTTTTGTCTTTTTTTTTTTTTTTTTTTTAGAGAGTGGTGGGGGCAGAAGAAGAGGAAGAGAGAGAGAGAATCTTAAGCAGGCTCCATGCCCAGCCCAGAGCCCAATGTGGGGCTCGATTTCACAATTCTGAGATCATGACCTGGGCTGAAATTAAAAGTCAGATGTTTAACCCACTGAGCCACCTAGGTACCCCCAAAAGAATCTTTAATAAATGGCAGATATGAGGGAAAAATTGATGTAATTCTAAGTTAAAATAGGTAGCAACTTACCATAAAGACAGCGCAATATAGATACTTGAGCATTTTCTAGTGATTCATATTCTTAACATTTTTATTTAAATTGGTATACACATCATAGATATTCCTGATATGAATATGGAGATTTTATTTTAAGTTTTAACTATTTAGAAAAAGGGATAAGTCAAGTCCCTGGAGGTTCTATTGGATCTGCTAAGTCTTGACTATTTGAGAAAAGAAGTGACAGTTAGAGGCCTTGGCCTTGAGTTACAGAAGCAAAGCCCCTAGGTGTCTGAGGGAGGTTTGCTAGAGATTAAACAATTTTGATGATATAAAAACATACCTGGAATAAGAATGAAGGTGGAACACCCTGAGGACATTAGAATTACATTGTACTCTTACTTTTCCCAATGAAAAATGTAGTCTAAGCATCAGGTCTTTCTTAGCTCTAGTCCTTGTCAGTTTGGTTGAATTGCCATGGTCATGAAAGACTCCCATTTAAAAACCATTCCTCTGTGAAGAGGCATGATGCTACTCCTAAAGAGAATATTCTAGCAAGGTTTTGGTAAATTCAATAATGAGTGCCTAGTGAATTGCAGGAGCTATTTGTAAAGTGGTTAGAATACTGTAGCTCTAATATTGGAAGAGATTAGACACTTCTTATCTGGCACTGACACCCGAACTATTTAATCAGCCACTAGTGAGTCATAGTAAGTTTTACAATTGTTGCATTAAAGGTTAAACATAATTGGTTATAGTCTAACTTTCTGATCCGCTACAGTAGCTCCTGCTATAACTTTAGCTATAACAGAGTCTTTCAAATTCATGATCTCAGCTCTTATTTAGTGTTTCAATGGGTAATTTCAAGTTGTTATGAATAAAAATGTTAATGTGTCTATAAAATTTTCTTGACAAAAAAATATTACCAGGGAGGGTCACAGTACAATTAACTAAATATGCCTAGTTGGTACATAGTTAATTTTAGTACTTTTATTTATGAAGAATCTTTCTCTCATGAACACAGAGTTTTTGGAGGCTGAATCCTGCTGTGCTTCGCTCATTACCCTTGGTATTATGGTTCTGACCATGTGACCCCTGCAGATAGGATTGATTCCTGGGATTTGTCATTTGTTGTTGAGAGCATTTGTAGGTTGCTCTGGACTTTTGATCAGGAGTTGCTTGGTTGTTGTCTCCATTAGCTGAGATAGGTAATGCCGCTTCAGAAAGTCAAGGTTTATTATTTTTCAGCTCTATATAATATTGTACTGAACACTTTAAATAATTGTCAAAGACTTGCAAGATGTCTGTTCTTGATTGTCTTATGATTTAATTTAGGGACATGAAATGCAGATCAGGGGCTTATTCTTACTCGTGTGCCCTCTTAAGTTTTTATCTCAGGAACCTAAACCTTGAATCTGGGCACCCTCCACTGGGGGGATTATACAGATATAGTATCTACTACCATCTGTACAGCAGATTCCACGGGATGGAGTAGGAAAAGTTATGGAAAAGGACCATATAGACCAGGGAGGTCTGCCATATATAGTATATGTGGCTCTTTATCTTTTTAAAATGTATCAGTTTCACCCATAAAAAGTGAAATACAAGTTCAAATTACAAGAGATCTTTTTCTAATTTATCAACTTGGCAAAGATAAAAGGATTGAATTAGTGTTAGCAAGGGTGTAGGTAATTGGGTGCCCCTTTACCTTACTTGTGATGGTTTAAATTGTCTAACTTTTATTCCGGAAAATTTGGAAAGAGCTAACAAAACTGACAATGCAAGAACCTTTGTAACTAACAGTATCCCTTCTAAGAACATATTCTACAGGTATCTGTACAAATGTATGCAATGATAGTCGTTGCAGCACTGGTAAAAATGATCAAAGATCAGAAATGACTAAATGGGGGCAGCCCAGGGGGCTCAGCGGTTTAGCGCTGCCTTCAGCCCAGGGCCTAATCCTGGAGACCCAGGATCTAGTTCCATGCCAGGCTCCCTGCATGGAACCTGCTTCTCTCTCTGCCTGTATCTCTGCCTTTCTCTTTCTCTCTGTGTGAATAAATAAATAAAATATTTTTTTTAAAAAAGAAAGAAATGACTAAATGTCTATCAATAGAGCATTTGTTAAATTATTGTGCATCCATTTCATGTAACAATACACAGTTGTTTTAAATGAAGCGATTCCATGTAGACTGACATGTAATACCTCTGGTGATATATCTTTAAGTAGGGGAAGGGGTCAACGTATAGAACAGTGTGGTTTGGCTGAAATCACTGGTATTAAAATATTTGTGAGTATACTTATATTTGCTGAGAATATCTCTGGATGAATAAGAAATGGGTAACAGTGTGTATCTAGAGGGGAATCATGTGACTGGGGAACAAGGCGGATTAGATAACTCTTCCGCAAATATCATTCACATGCCTTCTCTCCTTTAAAATTTCCTGCCCTTAGGTGCTAGGTCTTGGCCACATGAGTTGCTTCGGCAACAGAATATAGCAGATATGACACAAGCATGCGTTGAGCAGTTCTAGCTCAGCCATGTGTTTCTGTGACTGCCATGAGAATAACAACCTTGGTAGCCATTGTCTCTTCGGCCTGTGGCCCTGAACGACATGTGTGGATGATTCTCAAACTTGACCCAAAGCCCAGAGCCAAGCCTACACAGTCCACAATCTAAAGCAGAAGTGCCCCTGCCAATTTGCAGGCTTGCAAAGTGAGAGAAATCAATGCTTACTGAAGTAAAGCCAGTAAGGGGTGGTTTGTCATATGACATTGTTGTAGCAAGAGCCAATTAATATAGCTGTAGACTTACTTGTTATGTATAGCCCTTTGTACTTTAAAGTGTTAGATAATGTACATTTATTACCCATTCAAAAAGTACATTAATTTGTTAACCTCTATCTCCTCTAAACCAATCCAAAAAAGGCACAGAAAACAAGAAATAGCATTATATTGAGCAATGCAGAAGCCCCTGCTTCAATTATATTTGAGTTGTTCAGCTGACATAGTTATTTGTGGCTGAGATTCCTCCTTTCATATTTAATCCAACAATCCACTGAGGTGCCAACTGGTTTTATAAAGAAAACTTACTAAAGTGAAGAGAAAGATTGCGTTGGCATATAGTGAAAGACTATTTTTGACTACGAGAAGATGAGATACCAATGGATGATTTAATTGATTTTAAATATTCTTCATTTTGTGCTGACCTTATTTCAATATACCTGAATTGAAGCAGAAATGATTCAACTGCATTTTGTTTGAATCTTTATGTAGAGGATTATACTGGAATACTGAGGTATTAAAGAAGTGTGAAAGCCTCAAACAGGAGTACATTTCTCGTAGATAAAGATGGCAGTAGGGACAAATGTAAGAATCCCTGAGACCGAAGTTGCCATGACAGAGCAGAGTGGGGAGTGGAGAGAGCAGAAGTAGTATGAGCAGGAGTTGGATCAGCCTCACAGATGACTAGAGCATTGTAGGCGTGCTATAGCGCAGCCAAAAGGTGTCCCAGGCACTGGATGTGCCTTGAATTCTGAATGATAGTTTTAAGGAAGCCTTCAGTTCTCTTTGCCAGGTTCTGAGATGCCATTCTTGTTTTCCTTGCACATTCTTACAAATATACGAGCATCTCTCTGTTCTTGCAACAACCTGAAAAAGTCCAATCAATGTAAGTCAATCTCAAAGCCTCTACTTATCTTCAGATAGAGGAAAACTCTGTTTTGTAGCAACTGCCTATATCACTAACCCCAGAAATGGCACTTTAATCAGAATAAATCAAAACTCCAAAAATGACTTCATGGAAATGTATCACCACTATTCAAAAAGGGAAAAATAAACATCCTTAAATATATAGCTCAGTAATTGTTTTTCTTATTAGTGTGTTACTTGTACACTCATATAACCATGAGGATCATAATTCTCAATAATTTAAAGTCTTACTCCCTGGGAATGATATGCTTTTGAAATTCATCATTTCAAAATTCATACTGAGTTTGAAAATTAGGGGATTCTGTTTATCTAGTTATTTTCATAATGCACAAATTCTTTCTATTCTAATTTCTCTATGAAACAGACATAATAGAGTTGTCTATTAATGGATGCAAATTAAATTTAAAGTGGAATGGATATTATCCCAATGATATAGTTGTAAATATTAAATATTCTCCTATCATATCCTCCTTATAGAGTCACTGGTATCTCTGCAAATTTTTCAATAGAAATGAGGCTTCAACTACCACTAATAGGATGAGGATTGATGTGGTCAATTTGCTTCAGCCATCTTCAAATTGATGAACGTCAAAAATCTTATTCTATTCACTAGTCCACAAGGACTCTTCTACAATAAATGCTGTAAAAGCTGTAAGCAAGTAGTTTCTGAAAAGCATTTGGCTGTATTCCTATTCATCAAAACACTGAACTCATAATACCATGAAACAATTAGTCAGACTACGAATTAACTAAGAAGCTTTACTCCTACATTACTGTGTTTAATTCCCGAAATCAGCTCTAAAAGAGTAAGAGACCCATTATCTTGGATCCAAGAATAAATGGGCCCCTGGACTTTTTTGCCCTCCATAAGGCATCTACTTTTTAAGCAATAATCCTGGCTACTTCACTTTAAATCTCAAGCAGCATCATTTTTGTCTTAAGAAGAAAACCATCATTTGAAAGAAGAGTAAACCCTCTCACTGAAATCATATTTTGGATAATAAACAGATCAGCATGTGATTATGATATAGTTATGGAAAAATGTGAAATACCAGGGAATTATTTCAAAGCATTCAAAGTTTTTTTTATGTTAAAAGTTTTTATAATTCAACACTTCTATATAAAGAAAAATATTTCTATTGATAAATTCTATTTATAGAAAGGGAAGGTAATATTAAACGTGTAGTTCTTCACAAATATTTGAAATTTAGGACTAGTTTGCTATATTATGTTCCAATAGAACTTCTGTGCAGTTTTATATCATAATTACAGTGTACATAAATTACCGTTAACTTCCCCAAATGTTAACTGATCCCAACCAACCAAATGAAAGGAGAGGTTTATCAGAGGAGCTTTCTGGGTGGCAGAGAAAACTAACATAGGATTTTGCAGTGGGAAATTCTGGGGATAATAGCTGAGTTAATTATTTGTACTCTTCCCAATACTGTTTTTACCTCATACAATTCATATCATAAGATCAAGGTTTATATAACAGGCTTTCAGTTATGGATTTAGTAAATCATGGTAATAAAAGACACAGAATAGGGAATATAGTCAATTATAGTCAATAGTGTATGGTGACAGATGGTAGCTACACTTATGGTGAGCATAGCTAAAGGTATAGAGAAGTTGAGTCACTATGTTGTACACTTGAAACTAATGTTAACATTGTCAACTATACTCAAATTAAAGAAAAATCAAACCTATATATTACTTCCTTTCTCATTTAAAAGTAGCTGATGGACAGCAGGTTTTCTGAAATGAGTGGTAATGTATTCGTGTTCTTCTCCTAGGACACTTGGGTCATAGAAGTGTCTAGTATTGTAACTCAGTCACTGAAGGAACATGTCTCACAAAGGTGTCCCATTTGAAACTGGGACAAGGAAGGATATCTGGCAGTTGCCCTTCTGGTGAAGAGAGACTAGCTCAGAGGGTCTGAGTTCTAAGGAAAAGTTTGCATTACATAGAACTTGTTTGGGCTGCATTCAAAGTGTTGCTATGCAGGACTTTCCAAAAGGAGAATTAATTTTCCTATCTCTGTTTTCCTACTTGGTCATCTCAAGTGAAAATACCCTCAGCTTCCTACACTGACTCCTACTAACTCATACATCTTCATTTGCTTCTCTCCTCGTTTCAAAAGATGAGCCATTTCTTTACCAGTGCTCTAGGATATTTTTTTTGACATTTTTTAATTTAAATTCAATTTGCCAACCTATAGTATAACACCCAGTACTCATTCCATCAAGTGCCTCAGCCTCTCTCTTCTGAGATATTCATCAACAGTCACCTTTTCTCTAATATATATTCAATCTTTCTATTAGTTCTTTCCTCTCTCAGTGTATGTAGCAAGCACTCTTGGCTGTGTACCAATGACCTTGACTTCCCTCTTTCTTTTTTGCTGGATGTGCCATTCCTTCATCATAAAGACTCAAGAGGCCCAAATACCCTATTTTCCAGCCTCTTATATAGTAGAGGGAAGGCAAAGGAAAAAATAACAGGTCTTTTGCAAAAAGAGAATCTCACTTACAAGAGAGTGACATATGAAGACCAATTCCCCTTCCTTCCCTTCCTACCTATTTTGAATGCTGATTTATGAGGACATGATGCTTGGAGCTTCAACAGCCATCTTGCAATGGTTGTGGAAAAATGTGGAGGGCGCACTGAAAAATGGTCTCTGGGAACAAATGAAAGAGCCAAGGGACCTTGATGACATTATTGAGCTATTGAATAAACATGGATCTCACCTATCCCTGGTCTTTCTGTGTAAGAAAAGTAAACCTATTGTCTGAGCAATGTATAGTCTAATATTCCCTTAAGTATATCAGGAAGCATCCTAACTAATTTAAGGTAGCTTCCTTACTTGGATAATCCAATCTTTTTGTTATTTTTCCTTTATTCTTATAATTAAGAGTAAATGTGATGGCTGGATCACAGCAAAAATTATGGTCAATGGAGTGACTTTGAAAATAAAAATCATGTAATAATTATGAAAAAGCAGAAAATATAAAGAACCTGATAGGACTGTACCAATGATGACTATAACAATTCTTGGCTGCCAACCTTGAAACTTCCTTTACATGGCAGAGAAATAAGGTTTGTATTTATTTATTTATTTATTTATTTATTTATTTATTTATTTATTTTAAAGATTTTATTTATTTATTCATGAGAGACAGAGAGAGAGAGAGAGAGAGGCAGAGACATAGAGGGAGAAGTAGGCTCCCTGCAAGGAACCCTATATGGGACTCAATCCTGGACCCTAGGATCAGGCCATGAGCCACCCAGGCATCCCGGTTCTATCTTATGTAGACTACTGTTTTTGTTATGCTTTGTTTTTTTGTTATGAGTACCTAAAATGAGTCCTGACGCATATAACATGCAATTATAAGGAGACATGAATAAAATACTCAGCTGGGTGTTTTTGGATGAAAAGGTATATACATTTAAATTTGTGATAGTTACCAATTATATAAAAAGATAGCCTAAATTTATAATTCTACCAAATCTGTGGTCTTCCTACATCTTCATGAATCTTGGTTATTATGAGAGTTTTGAAAAATTTGTCATGATTGAGCACTGAGTAATGCATAGAATTCCTGAATCATTATAACATGCACCTAAAACTAATATAACACTACATGTTAACTATAATGGAATTAAACTTAAAAGCTTAATAAAAATCAAACACATGTAAAAAATGATTTGTTATCTGATTACTTTTAAATGCTGCTTGTTGTGATTTGCATTTGTAAAACTGACAAAAGTTAAGCATCTCTTCATGTTTTCCTATACAATTTGTCTTTCTTTTCCTGTGATTTACCTGACAATTTCTTTTTTCCATTTTTTTATTATTGTCTTTTTCTCTTCTTTTTGATTTAGAGTATACTAAAAGAATTTATACTTAGCTTGTTACATATGTTGCTGTATTTTTAGTTTTTTTTGTTTCAGTTATCCTTTGTTGTTTTATTTTTTAAGTTTTTATTTTAATTCCAGTTAATTTACATACAGTGTTGTATTAGTTTCAGGTGTACAATGCAGTGATTCTTCATTCCATACATCACCCTGTGCTCATCTCCACAAGTGCCCTCTTTAAACCCCATCATCTATTTCACCCATTTGACCCATCCACCTGCTCCCACCCCCCTGGTAACCATTAGTTTATTCTCTATAATTGAGTTTGTTTCTTGGTTTGCCTCTCTGTCTCTTTTTTCTCTTTGTTTTATTTCTTAAATCCCACATATGAGGGAAATCATGTGGTATTTGTCTTTCTCTGACTGACTTGTTTCACTTAGCATTATATTCTTTAGCTCCATTCATCTCATTATAAATGGGTAGATTTCATTCTTTTTTATTGCTGATATATGATATATATATCATTTTTTTATCCATTCATCAATTGATGGACACTTGGGCTACTTCCATATATTGGCTATTATAAATAACACTGCTGTAAACATAGTGGTGCATGTATCCCTTGCAGTCAGTGTTTTTGTATTCTTTGGGTAAATACCTAGTATTGTGATTGCTGGATCGTGGGGTTGTTCTATTTTCGACTTTTTGAAGGAGCTCAGTGGTGTTTTCCACAGTGCCTGCACCAGATTGCAGTCCCACCAAAAGTGCTCAGCTGCTCCTTTTTCTCCATATGCTCACCAACACCTGTTGTTTTTGGTGTCATTGATGGGAGCCATTCTGATAGGTTTGAAGTGATATCTCATTGTAGTTTTGATTTGCATTTCCCTGATGATGAGCGATGATGAACATCTTTTCATGTGTCTGTTGGCCCTCTCTATGCCTTCTTTAGAGAAATGTCAGTTCATGTCTTTTGCACATTTTTAAACTGGATTATTTCTTTTTTGAGTGTTGCATTTTACACTTTCTTTATGTATTTTGGATATTAACCTTTATCAGATACATCATTTGTAAATATCTTCTCCCATTCAATTGGTTGCCATTTAGTTGTGTTTGTTTCCCTTGCTCTCCAGAAGCTTTTTATTTTGACACAGTTCCCATAGTTTATTTCTGCTTTTGTTTCCCTTCCCTCAGAAGACAGATTTGGAAAGAAGTTGCTATGGCCAATGTCAAAGAAGTTACTGCCTGTGTTCTCTTTTTGGATTTCTATGGTTTCAGGTCTCACATTTCGGTCTTTTCCATATTGAATTTAGTTTTGTGTATGTATGGTGTAGGAAAGTGGTACAGTTTACATTGCGTGTTTCTGTCCACTTTTCCTAACACCATTTGTTGAAGAGACTGTTCTTTGTCCATTGGATATTCTTTCCTGATTTGTTGAAGATTAATTGACCACAAAGTTGTGGGTTCATTTCTGGGTTTTCTATTCTGTTCCAGGGATGTATGAGTCTATTTTTGTGCCAGTACCATAGTGTGTTGATCACTACAGCTTTGTAATATACCTTGAAGTCCAGAATTGTTGATGCTTCCAGCTTTGCTCTTCTTTTTCAAAATTGCTTTGTTTATTTGAGGGCTTTTGTGATTCCATGCAAATTAGGATTGTTTGTTCTAGTTGTGTGAAAAATGTTATTGGTACTTTGATAGGGATTGCATTAAATGCATAGATTACTTTGGGTAGTATAGACATTTTAACAATATTTGTGCTTCCAACCGTGAACATGGAGTGTCTTTCCATTTTTTGTGTCCTCTTCAATTTCTTTCATCAGTGTTTTACAGTGTTCAGATTACAAGTTTTTCAACCTCTATGGTTAGGTTTATTCCTAAGGTATATTATTATCTTTGGTGCAATTGTAAATGAGACTGTGTTCTTAATTTCTCTTTCTTCTGCTTCATTATCAGTGTATAGAAATGCAACAGATTTCTGTACATTGAGTTTATATCCTGTGACTTTACTGAATTCATGAATCAGTTCACCAATTTTTTTTGGTGGAGTCATTCAGCTTTTCTATATAGAGTATCATGTCATCTGCAAATAGTGAAAGTTGTACTTCTTCCTTACTGGCTTGGATTTATTTTTGTTGTCTCATTGCTATGGCTAGGACTTCCAGTAATATGTTGAATAAAAGTTGTGAGAATGGACATCCCTGTCTTGTTCCTGGCCTTAGGGGAAAAGCTCTCAGTTTTTCTCTATTGAGGATGATGTTAGCTGGTGGTTTTTCACAGATGGCCTTTATGATGTTGAGTCATGCTCCCTCTAAACCTGCTTTGCTGAGAATTTTTATCATGAATGGATGTTGTACTTTGCCAAATGCTTTTTTGGTGTCTATTGAAATGATCAAATGGTTCTCATCTTTTCTCCTAAGGATGTGATGTGTCACATTGATTGATTTGTGAATATTTCCTTATAATACAGGAAAAAGTTGTCCTTGATCATCGTAAATAATGTTTTTAATGTATTGTTGAATTCATTTTGCTAGCATTTTATTGAGAATTTTTGCATCAATGTTTATCAGAGATATTGGCTTATAGTTTTCTCTTTTTAGTGCTGTCTTCATCTGGTTTTGGTATCAGGGTAATGCTGGCCTCATGGAATTAATTTGTAAGTTTTCCTTCATCTTCCACATTTTGGAATAGTTGGAGAAGACTAAATATTAGGTCTTCTTTAAATGTTTGTTAGGATTTGCCTATGAGGCCATCTGGTTCTACACTTTTGTTTGTTGGGAGCTTTTTGATTGTTGACTCAATTTCTTTGCTGATTATCAGTCTGTTCAAACTTTCTGTTTCTTCCTGTTTCAGTTTTGGCAGTTTATATGTTTCTAGAAACTTACACATTTCTTCTAGGTTGTCCAATTTGTTGGCATATAGTTTTTCATAATATTCTCTTCTGATTATATTTCTGTGGTATTTGTTGTTAATTCTCCTCATTTGCGATTTTATTTGAGTTCTTTCTAATTTCTCCTTGGTAAGTCTGGGTAGAGGTTCATCAATTTCATTGAATTTATCAAAGGACCAGCTCCTAGTTTCATTGATCTGTTGTGTTGTATTGTTTTGTTTTTAGTAACTGTATCATTTGTTTCTGCTCTGGTCTTTATTATTTCCTTCCTTCTGCTGGTTTTAAGTCTTGTTTGTTGTTATTTTTCTAGCTCCTTTAGGTACAAAGTTAGGTTGTCTATTTGAAATTTTTCTTGGTTCTTGTGGTATGCCTATGTTGCTATAAACTTCACTCTTAGAACTGCTTCCCCATGTGAGCAACTTGATGAGAGGGCCTGTTTCTCTTGTTTGCTGTTTTCGACGATTGTGCTTTATTTTCATGTACTTTAAAATTTTTCTTTTATTTTCTTGTTCACCCATTCATTGTTTAGTAGCATGTTGTTTAACCACCATGTATTTTTGCTATTTTCAGTTTTTTTCTTGTGGTTGACATCTAGTTTCATAGAACTGTGGTAAGATAATATGCATGGTATGATCTAAATCTTGAATTTGTTGAGGTTTGGTTTGTGGGCTAGTATGTGATATATTCTAGAGGGTGGAATGTTCTGAATATATCTGTTAAATCCATTTGGTCCAGTGTGTCATTCAAAGCCACTATTTCCATGTTGATTTTCTGTTAGATAATCTGTCCATTGATGTAAGTGGTGTATTGTGTTATTATTGATTAGTTCTTTTATGTTTGTTACTAAATTTTTTATGTATTTGGGTGCTCCTATTTTGGGTGCATAAATATTTACAATTACAAACCCTTTTATTATTACATAGTTTTCTTTGTTGTCTCTTTTTACAGTTTTTGTTTTAAAGTCTATTTTGTTTGGAAAAAAGTACTGCTACTCCAGCTTTCTTTTGATACCCATGCATATGACAGATGTTTCTCCAACCCTTATCAATCTGTAGGTGTCTTCAGGTTTAAAATGAGTCTCTTATAGACCACATATTGATGGGTCTTGTTTATATATATAATTTTATTTTTTTGTTTATATTTTTTGATCCATTCTATTCCCTATGTCTTTAATCAGAATGCTTAGAACATTTACATTTCAATAACTGACAGATAAGTATTTTTTGCCATTTTATTACTTAGTTTGTGGTTGTTTCTAAAGATTTTCTCTGATCCTTTCTTATCTTCCTTTCTTCCTTTCATATTTATCTAATTTTCTTTAGTGATATATTTGAATTTCTTTCTCTTTATTCTTTGCATGTATATAAGATTTTTTATAGATAGTTACCATTAGATTTGTATATAACCTCTTCTGCATATAGCAGTCTACATTACATTTATGGTTCTTTGTGTTTGAACCCATTCTTCTCTCCTCCCCACATTTTAGGTACATGTGATTATATTTAATAACACTTTTTTTTTTTAGTTACTTGACTTTTTTTTTACAGAAATATTCATTTGTACTGCTTTTTTTGTTTCTTTGCTACTGTTACTTTTGGTCTCTCCTTTCCACTCAAACAGTCCCTTATACTATTTCTTGAAGAGCTGGTTTAGTGGTCATGAACTCCTTTAGTTTTTGTTTAGATGATCTGTCATATAAAAAGAGATAAAGAGAAACTCTCCTTCTATTCTGGATTATAGCCTTGCTGGATAGAATATTCTTTGCTACAGATTTTTCCCCTTTAGTACTTTGAATATGTCATGTCACATCCTTCTGACTTGCAAAGTTTCTATTGAAAAATCTGCTAGCCTTATGTGTTTTTCATTTAAGTTTCTGACTTCTTTTGTCTTGCTGCTTTTAGATTTTTTCTGTATCATTATATTTTATAAATTTAATTGCAATAAGTTTCTATGTGGGTCTGCTTTTGTTGATTTTGTTGGCGTTTTTTTGTGCCTTCTGGATCTGGATATCTGTTTCCTTCCCCAGACTAAGGAAGTTTTTGGCTATTATTTTTCAAATAAATTTTCTTTTCTTTTTTTTTCAAATACATTTTCTATCTCCTTTTATCTCTCTTCTTCTAAAACTCCTGTAATACAAATGTTATTATATTTAATGGAGTCACTGAGTTCCCCAAGCCTATTCTCATTTTGCATAGTACCTTTCTCTCTTGTTCAGTTTGATTGCTTTCCATTATGCTGTCTTCTAGGTCACTAATCCATTCCTCTACTTCTTCCATCCTGCTGTTCATTCCATCAATCATGTTTCTGATTTCATTTATTGAGCCCTTTATCTCTGCTATGCTATTCCTTGTCTCTGTGTTAAGGGTGTCACTCATGTCTTCCACTCCTTACTCAAGTTCAGTGGTGAGTATCCTTATAATCATTGCTTTAAATTCTCTACTCAAGTTCAGTGGTGAGTATCCTTATAATCATTGCTTTAAATTCTCTATCATGCATGTTACTTATAACTGCTTCATTTAGATCTCTGACTGTGGCCTTGTCCTCTTCTTTCACTTTGGATAAATTTCTCTGTCTCCTCATTTGTTTGCCTCACTCTCTGTGTTAAGAAAGTCAGCTATATCTTCTGATTTTGAAAGTAGTAACTTTATAAAGAGGTCCTGTAGTGCCCCACAGTGCATTGTCCCCTGTTCAGCAGATCCTGGCCAGGACCGCCTAGAAATAAACCTAACCCAAGAGGTGAAAGACCTGTAATCTGAACGCTGTAAGACACTGATGAAAGAAATTGAAGAGGACACAAAGAAATGGAAAGACACTCCATGTGCATGGACTGGAAGAACAAATATTGTTAAAATGTCTACACTACCCAAAGCAATCTATACATTAAATGCAATCCCTATAAAAATACCAACAGCATTTTTCACAGAACTAGAACAAACAATCCTAATTTGCATGGAATCATAAAAGATCCCAAATAACCAAAGCAGATTTGTAAAGCCTGATTTTACAAACTCATGGAATTCAGCCCTTCTGGTTTTAAAGTCAAATTGTATGTGTACTAGTCTTCCCCATGTGAGCTCCTTGATGAGAGGGCCTGTTTCTCTGTTCTCTTGACACCTGCAGCTCCCTCAGTCCTGTGGGCAGCCTTGCTCTGCCTTTTAGACCTACCTGACCTTTCAGTTCTAGCTTCTTTATATTTAGTTGTAGAGTTTGTTCATCCACTCTTTGGATCACTCTCTGCTTTATTTACTTGGATATGGATGATATCTACTTGAAAATGTGGGGTGATGAGCTCAGAGTCCTCTTACTCAACTATCATCCCAACATCCTTCTGCTACCCTTTTTGATGCCTCTTTGTATCATGGAGATCTGGCAAATATTATATTTTTATGCTGTATAGTTTTAATGTTTTATTCTTTTTTTAAAAAAGATTTGTTTATTTATTTATTCATTCATTCATTCATTCATTCATTCATGAGAGACCCAGGGAGAGAGGCAGAGACATAGGCAGAGGGGTACCTGATGTGGAACTCGACCCCAGGACCCCAGGGTCATGCCCTGAGCCAAAGGCAGATGCTCAGCCACTGAGCTACCCAGGCGGCCCTGTTTAATTCTTTTTTATCAAGATTATTTCCACTTTAAAAAAGTTGATGTCTCCCATTTTTCCTGTTTTTATTTTCACTCAAGATATTTACACTCTTTACTTTCTTCCACCCTATTTCCTGTTTATGTTAAATATACTCTGATCCATAAGGTTCTGGCTATAACCCATTCATGAGGATTATATCAGTTTGAGAAGCTTGCATTGTCTTAAAGTATTGTCTAACTAAGATAATAAGTAGACTCACACTCTGTCAAATGTAACCTAACTTTATGAAGGATTTACAAATGAAACGTGAATTTCTTTGAAAAGTTCTGATTTATGGGATCTACTTTTTCTTCAAAATTCCATACCTGCACAAGCAATTGGTTAATGGATACTTGCCTTTTTTTTATTATAATACTGTGCTTGCTGCTGGGTTCAGGAGAGCTGAAGAAAGATAGCATAGTTGTATGAAAGTTTCTCTCTTCAAACAAATTAGGCTTATTTTGGAGACTAGTTAGAAATTCAAAAGGCAACTGGAAATAATAGTAGACAGAACTTACTCAAGTAATGAGATCTGTTTAGCAGACAATGTACTTGCAGAGCAGTGATTTTTAAACTATTGTGGGGCTCACAGATTTCTTTGTGATGATAACTATGGACACTTCCCCTAGAAAAGAGTGAGAGCATTAAAGTAGGATATTAGGTTAAGTCATATGTGTCAGTCAAGATTCTCATGAGAAACAGATTTCACTCCAAAAGTTTAAGATACTGGGATGCCTGGGTGGCACAGCAGTTGAGCATCTGCCTTTGGTTCAGGGCATGATCCTGGTCCAGATATTGAGTCCCACATCAGGCTTCCTATGGGGAGTCTGCTTCTCCCTCTACCTATGTCTCTGGCTCTCGCTTTGTGTCTCTCATGAATAAACAAATAAAATCTTAAAAAAAATAAGTTTAAGATACTTCAATAGGGGGACAATTCACTGAGGAATGAGCAGATTTGGGGGAACCAAAACTAAAAGTAAATATTGAGGCATCCAAAGTGTAGTAGCATCAGAAATTCATTATTATTGTTTTCCTTCTTGGAGGAGCTAATAGAGGGCCTGTGAACACTGGGATCATGGAGGGAGGGCTATCTGATGGGAGAGCTGCAGCTGTTGCCAGAGAATCAGCTGGATGGAGTAAGGAAGAAATACCTAGATTTTCCTCTCCTCCCAACCTCTAATATTCTACCAGTGGGAAGCTAACCAATAAAGGGTCCCAGCGACATAATCCATGGGGATCAGCATTCTTGTGGACAGACTAGGAAAGACAAAGGTGCAAAAGGAACCTGGGTTGGGAAGGAGCACAGCAAACGGAATTGAACCAGCATAGTATTCTTTAGGATGATGCCTTCTTTTGTAGTCCATACAGTTGTAGAGTGGCATAAAGCTAAATAAATATTGAAGTTACATCATAAACAGCGTCTCTGTGCTTTATTTCTCTCTTCTACAAAGAATTTCTTTGTTTTATGGTTTGTGACTGAACTGATAGTGAGGGCAGAGAGGCTCATCCTACTGGAGTCATAAGATAAAAACTAAAGGGGAAAGCAGTTTTGTTTGTTAAATGATTTACCTTTGCCCCTCACTTGTATAAAATGAGGCTCAAACTCAGGATTATAAACTTTCAGAATTATTATTTCTGATTTTTTCCATCCAGGACCCATGCTTTAGGCAGGGTGTGCTTCATGAGTGTGCAAACTGTGCAGTTGCCCAAAGCCCTGTGTTCAAAAGAGTCCCATACATGCTAAATGCTCTGTTGTCACTGTCTTGGAATTCTTATTAATATTTGTTGTTGTTGCATATAGCTGTAGTTTATTCATTTTTGTTGCTAAATAGTATTTCATATTACAGCCGCATCACAATTTATCATTTTTTTAGATTCCACATATAAGTGGAATCATATGGTATTTCTCTTTCTCTGTCCAATCTGACTTATTTCAACTAGTGTTACACACTTTGAATCTATCCACATTGTTGCAAATGACAAGATCTCATCCTTTTTATGGCTAAGTAATAGTCCATTTATGTATTTACCACCTCTTCTGTATCCATTCATCTATCAATGGACATTTGGATTGCTTCCATATTTAGCTGTTGTAAATGATGCTGCAATAAATGTAGGGATGCATATATCCTTTTGAATTAGTGTTTTTGTTCTTTTTGGATAAATACCCAGTAACAGAATTACTAGATCCCACGATATTTCTATTTTTAATTTTTTGAGGAACTCCAATATGGTTTCCACAGTGGTTGTAGCAATTTACATTCCCACCAACAGTGCATGAGAGATCCCTTTTCTACACATCCTTGTCAGAACCTGTTATTTCTTGTCTTGTTACTGTGACTGGTTTGAGGTGATAGCTGATGATTTTATTTCCCTGATGATTAACAATGTTGGGCATCTTTTCATGTGCTTATTGGACATCTGTATGTTTTCTTTAGGAAAACATCTATTCATGTCCTCGGATCATTTTCTATTTTGATAGGCATTGCATTCAATCTATAGATTGCTTTGGATGGTATAGATATCTTAACAATAGTAATTCTTCCATTCCGTGAGCACGGTATTGCTTTCCATTTGATTGTGTTGTCTTCAATTTCTTTCATCGTTGTCTTAGAGTTTTCAGAGTGTAGGTCTTTCTCCTTCTTATTTAAGTTTATTCTTAGGTATTTTATTCTTTTTAGTACAATTGTAAATGAGATGGTTTTCTTAATTTCTCTTTCTGCTGCTTTGTTATTAGTGTATAGAAATGTAACAGATTTCTGTATATTAATTTTATGTACTGCAACTTTACTGAGGTCATTTATTTGTTCTAACAGTTTTTTTGTGGAGTTTTTAGGATTGTGTTTTGATTGGAGCATTTAGTTGATTTAAATTTAAATTATTGATAGGTATGTACTTATCAACATTTTGCTAATTGTTTTCTGGTAGTTTTTGTAGTTCTTCCATGTTCCTTTTTTCTTCTCTTCCCTTGTGGTTTTGATGACTTTATTTAGTGTTATGCTTATATTCCTTTCTCTTAATTTTTTGTGGATCTATTATTGGTTTTGGGTATATGGTTGTTCCCATGGGGTTCAAATATGTATGCCATACATCCTATGTGTATGGCAATCTACATTAAGTTGATGGTCACTTTAGTTCAAACACATTCTAAAAACACTCCAATTTTACTTCCCCCTCTGTTTTATGTATATGATATCATCTTTTACACCTTTTTATTTTAGGTAGCTCCTGACTGAGTTTTGTATATATGATTGGACTTTACAACTTTTGTATTTTAACCTCCACATTGGCTTTATAAGTGATTAATCTGCTGCCTTTACTGTATGTTTGCTTTTACCAGTGAAATTTTTTTTCCTTTCACTATTTTTTCACTTCAGGTTGTGACCTTTACTTTCTACTTAAATAATTCCCTTTAACATTTCTTATAAGGCTAGTTTAGTGGTGATGAACTCCCTTAACTTTTATGTAGGTTACTATTTCTCCTTCAGTTCTGAATGATAGTCTTCCTAGGTAGAGTATCCTTGATTATAAGAAAAAAACTTATAACCAAGGATAACTTTTCTCCTCTCAGCACTTTGAATATATTAGGTCACTATCTTCTGGTCTGCAAAATTTCTGCTGAAAAACCAGCTGATAGCCTTAAGGGATTTTCCTTATATGTCTTTGCTTTTCTTTTGCTGCTTTTAAGATTCTCTCTCTTAGAACACAGGCAACACCCTTTTTGAACTCGGCCATAGTAACTTCTTGCAAGATACATCCACAAAGGCAAAAGAAACAAAAGCAAAAATGAACTATTGGGACTTCATCAAGATAAGAAGCTTTTGCACAGCAAAGGATACAGTCAACAAAACTCAAAGACAACCTACAGAATGGGAGAAGATATTTGCAAATGACATATCAGATAAAGGGCGAGTTTCCAAGATCTATAAAGAACTTATTAAACTCAACACCAAAGAAGCAAACAATCCAATCATGAAATGGGCAAAAGACATGAACAGAAATCTCACAGAGGAAGACATAGACATGGCCAACATGCATATGAGAAAATGCTCTGCATCACTTGCCATCAGGGAAATACAAATCAAAACCACAATGAGATACCACCTCACACCAGTGAGAATGGGGAAAATTAACAAGGCAGGAAACAACAAATGTTGGAGAGGATGCGGAGAAAAGGGAACCCTCTTACACTGTTGGTGGGAATGTGAACTGGTGCAGCCACTCTGGAAAACTGTGTGGAGGTTCCTCAAACAGTTAAAAATAGACCTGCCCTACGACCCAGCAATTGCACTGTTGGGGATTTACCCCAAAGATACAAATGCAATGAAACGCCGGGACACCTGCACCCCGATGTTTCTAGCAGCAATGGCCACTATAGCCAAACTGTGGAAGGAGCCTCGGTGTCCAACGAAAGATGAATGGATAAAGAAGATGTGGTTTATGTATACAATGGAATATTACTCAGCTATTAGAAATGACAAATACCCACCATTTGCTTCAACGTGGATGGAACTGGAGGGTATTATGCTGAGTGAAGTAAGTCAGTCGGAGAAGGACAAACATTATATGTTCTCATTCATTTGGGGAATATAAATAATAGTGAAAGGGAAAATAAGGGAAGGGGGAAGAAATGTGTGGGAAATATCAGAAAGGGAGACAGAACGTAAAGACTGCTAACTCTGGGAAACGAACTAGGGGTGGTAGAAGGGGAGGAGGGCGGGGGGTGGGAGTGAATGGGTGACGGGCACTGGGTGTTATTCTGTATGTTAGTAAATTGAACACCAATAAAAAAAAAAAAAAAGTTTACCCATAAAAAAAAAAAAAAAAAAAAAGATTCTCTCTCTTTATCTAATTTTGGCTTTTATAATTATTATGTGTCTTGGTGTGGACCTTTTTGGGTTCGTCTTGTTTGAGGTTCTCTGTACTTCCTGGGCTTGGATGTCTGTGAATTATTGGTGATTTTGAAAAGAGGTCCCATATCTTCATTTTGCACTAGACCCAGAAAATTATATAGTTGATTCTCTCTTCAGGTTGTGGCAATATCTCACTACTCTCTAGAGGAGATGTTTACATATTGTTAATGAAAATAGTAAAAACGATAATCTTATCTATCAATTTTCTACTGAGAAATTCTAAGTATTCAAGATATTGCATTTTTTCCTTTTCCACCACATTTTCTGATACACTAAAGCGATACGAACATACTTGAATCTAGATAAGGAAATAAAACATAACTGATATGCCAAAGATATGGGCTAAATTAATACTGAGGTTGGAAGTAGAACCAAGAGGTTTTGACTCCTGCCTTCAAGCATCATTAATCCCTGAAGTGTCTGGATGCTATGGATTTTAGAGCATAACCAACCAACAGCAATACACAGAATACTTGTTTCACTTTCTTTCTCTCAGAAAATATATGGGCCTCAGTAAAATACACATTGAGAGCTCTAGGTAGGGAGGAGGGAATAAACTTAAGCCATGACCTGTAGAAATGGAAATATCTTTGGAGCAACCAAAGAGAGTCCTAATGGAGGGTCTATGCAGCCACCAGGAATCCAAGCCTAATGTGATTCAGGTCTGTGGGAATCATATGGGATATCTTTGCTGGGCACTTCTTAATATGAATATCAGGCAATTATCTTTAGTATTTCCTTTTTTATGCTCTAAAGTATTGATTTTTTTAAAAAAAAATCTGTTAAACACATCTTTTGATTCTGCATGTTTATACAAAAGGAACTACCAGAAGCAGTTCTTTTGTTATTTTCTGTACTTCAGCATCTCTGGCATGAAGGACAAGTATTGTGAGTTGGCTTGGCAACCAGAGACCTGTGTGTTTTTCCTTCCAGAATTTCAACACTGGATATGTAGTCAATGAGCTTTCTTCTAATAACCTATTAATAAGGAAAGTTTTTTTGGGGGGGGGTCAATGTCAGCAAAATGGCAGCATATGCATTACTAATGCTTGTCAAACTCATTCTCACAAGAAACATCAATTGGAGCAATTATCCACACTCAAAAATACCTTCACAAAATCAAATAATTCCATGCAAGGGATTATAGCACCTGGGAAAGTACAGAAATTAGAAAAGTTATATTGAGAAGGGTAGAAAAGATAGGTTCAAATAATAAGTAAGGAGATTGAATCAATAATCAAAAACCTCCCAAGAAAAAAAACCCAGGACCAATTATTTCACTGGTGAATTCCACCAAACATTTAAAGAAGAACTAACACTAATCCTTCTCAAACTCTACTGAAAATGAATACTCCCAAATTCATTTTATGAGGCCATGTTCCCCTGGTACCAAAGCCAGATAAAGACACTATCAGAAAAGAAAACCAAAGGCCAATATCTCTGATTAATATAGATGCAAATTTCTCATAAAAAATACTAGCAAATTGGGGCACATGGCTGGCTCAGTCAGTGGAGTGTGTGACTCTTGATCTTGGGTTTATGAGTTTGAGCCCGATGTTGGGTGTAGAGGTTACTTAAAAATAAAATCTGAAAAAAGAACTTTAGCAAACTGAGTTCAAGAACACATTAAAATGATCATATGCCATTATCAGGTGGAATTTATTCTTGGGATGCAAGGATGATTCAGCATATGCAAATCAACACTTAAAAAAGAATGGTGGATAAAAATCACGTGGTCATCTCACTAGGTGCAGGAAAATAATTTGACCAAATTTAATATCCTTTCATGATAAAAAAAAAAACTCTCAAAAAATTGGGTAGAGAAAGAACATACATTAACATAATAAAGGCCATATATCTAAAACCCACAGCTAACTCATACTTCACAGTGAAAGGTTGAAAGCTTGCTTATTAGTATCAGGAGCAGGACAAGAGTATCCACTCACCATTCTATCCAACATAGTATTGGAACCCTTACCTAAAGCAATTAGGCAAGAAAAAGAAATAAAAGACATCCAAATCAGCAAGGAATAAGTAAAATTTTCTTTGTTTGGAGATTATACAATTTTATATATATAAAATACTTAAAGACTCTACTAAAAAACTTTTACAACTAATAAATTCAGTAGAGTTGCAGTATACAAAACTCAACATATAAAAACCAATTGTGGTTTATACACTAACAACGACCTATCTGAAAAAGAAAGAAAATAATCCCATTTATAAAAGTATCAGAAACAGTAAAATACTTCAGAATAAACTTAACCTAGGAGGTAAAATTCCGTACTCTGATGATTACTAGACATTGATGGAATCAAATGAAGAAGATACAAATGAATGAAAGATATCTCAAGTTCATGGATTGGAAGCTTATAGATTAGAAGAATTTAGAAATGTCTGTACTACCCAAAACCATCTAAATGTTTAATGTTATCTCTATCAAAATTCCAATGGCATTTTTCACAGAAATAGAAAAAAAGCCTAAAATTTGTGTGGAGTCACAAAAGACGCCAGATAGCCAAAACAGTCCTGAAGAAGAACTAGGTGAAGGTATTACGTGTTCAGATTTCAAACTATACTACAAAGCTATAATAATAGAAATAATATGGTACTGGCATAAAGACAGACATATAGACCAGTGGCACTGAATTGGGGACTCAGAATTAAACTCATACATATACAGCCAACTAATTATTAACAAGAGAGCCAAGAATACTCAATGGGGAAAGGAGGGAAAACTGGATAACCACATGCAAAAGAATGAAATTGAAGCCCTGTTTTACAATCTCACTAAAATAACCTCAGAGGGATTAAAGGCAGGTCTCAGATGTGAGACTAGCAACAATAAAATTACTAGAAGAAATCTCTTTGACATTCGTTTCAGCAATAACTTTTTTTGGATATTACACCAAAAGCACAAGCAGGAAAGACAACAATAGATAAGTAAGACTGCTTTAATTTTTTTAAATAAATTTATTTTTTCTTGGTGTTCAATTTGCCAACATACAGAATAACACCCAGTGCTCATCCCATCAAGTGCCCCCTCAGTGCCCATCACCCAGTCACCCCCACCCCCTCCCCACCTCCCTTTCTACCACCCCTAGTTCATTTCCCAGAGTTAAGAGTCTCTCATGTTCTTTCTCCATTTCTGATATTTCCCACTCATTTTTTCTCCTTTCCCTTTTATTCCCTTTCACTATTTTTTATATTCCCCAAATGAATAAGACCATATAATGTTTGTCCTTTTCCTATTGACTTATTTCACTCGGCATAATACCCTCCAGTTCCATCCACGTCGAAGCAAATGGTGGATATTTGTCGTTTCTAATGGCTGAGTAATATTCCATTGTATACATAGACCACAGCTTCTTTATCCATTCATCTTTCGATGGACACTGAGGCTCCTTCCACAGTTTGGCTATTGTGGACATTGCTGCTATAAACATCAGGGTGCAGGTGTCCCAGCGTTTCACTGCATCTGTATCTTTGGGGTAAATCCCCAGCAGTGCAATTTCTGGGTCGTAGGGCAGATCTATTTTTAACTCTTTAAGGGACCTCCACACAGTTTTCCAGAGTGGCTGCACCAGTTCACATTCCCACCAACACTGCAAGAGGGTTCCCCTTTCTCCACATCTTCTCCAACATTAGTTGTTTCCTGTCTTGTTAGTTTTCCCCATTCTTACTAGTGTGAGGTGGTATCTCATTGTGGTTTTGATTTGTATTTCCCTGATGGCCAGTGATGCGGAGCATTTACTCATGTGCTTGTTGGCCATGTCTATGTCTTCCTCTGTGAGATTTCTGTTCACGTCTTTTGCCCATTTCATGATTGGATTGTTTCTTTGCTGTTGAGTTTAATAAGTTCTTTATAGATCTTGGATACTAGCCCTTTCTCTGATAGGTCATTTGCAAATATCTTCTCCCATTCTGTACGTTGTCTTTTAGTTTTGTTGACTGTATCTTTTGCTGTGCAGAAGCTTCTTATCTTGATGAAGTCCCAATAATTCATTTTTGCTTTTGTTTCTCTTGCCTTCATGGATGTATCTTGCAAGAAGTTGCTGTGGCCAAGTTCAAAAAAGGAGTTGCCTGTGTTCTCCTCTAGGATTTTGTTGGATTCTTGTCTCACATTTAGATGTTTCATCCATTTTGAGTTTGTCTTTGTGTATGGTGAAAGAGAGTGGTCTAGTTTCATTCTTCTGCATGTAGATGTCTAATTTTCCCAGCACCATTTATTGAAGAGACTGTCCTTTTTCCAATGGATAGTCTTTCCTCCTTTGTCAAATATTAGTTGACCATAAAGTTGAGGGTCCACTTCTGGGTTCTCTATTCTGTTCCATTGATCTATGTGTCTGTTTTTGTGCCAGTACCACCCTGTCTTGATGACCGCAGCTTTGTAGTACAACCTGAAATCTGGCATTGTGATGGCTCCTGCCTCTGGTTTCCTTTTACAATATTCCCCTGGCTATTTGGGGTCTTTTCTGACTCCACACAGATCTTAAGATAATTTGTTCCAACTCTCTGAAGAAAGTCCATGGTATTTTGATAGGGGTTGCATTAAACGTGTAAATTGCCCTGGGTAACCTTGACATTTTCACAATATTAATTCTTTAAATTAAAGAACTTTTGCACAGCATAAGTAACAATCAACAGAGTGAGAAAGCAACTTATGAAATGAGAGAGGATATTTGCAAATCATATATCTCTTTAAGGGTCAGTATCCAAAATATATAAGGAACTCATATGACTCAATAGTAAAAATCCAAACAATCCAATTAAATAAATTGGCAGAGGGCTTGAATAGACATTTTTCCAAAGAAGACATACAAATGACCAATAGGTACATGAAAAGATGTTCTGCATCATTAATCATTAGGAAAATGCAAATCAAACCACAAGAAGCTATTCCTTCACAACTGTTAGAATGGCTATTATCAAAAAGTCAAGAGACAGCAAGCGTTGGTGAGGACGTAGACAAAGGGAGCCCTGTGCATTATTGGTGGAGATGTAAATTGGTGCAGCTGCTGTGGAAAATAGTATGAAGGCTCCTCGAAAATTCAAAAATTGAAAATCTACCATACAATCCAGCTATTCCACACCTGGGCATATACATAAAGGATATAGAATCATTATCTTGAAGTGAGGTCTATACTCACATGTTTGTTGCTGCATTATCCACAATAGCTAAGATGTACACAACCTAAATGTCCACTGGTGGATAAATGGATAAAGAAAGTGTGGTACATATATACAATGAAATATTACTCAGCCATAAAAAAGAAGGAAATCCTGCCTTTTGCAACATGCTCCCGCACCTGCACAACAGCTGGTCAGTGGATCAGGCCATACTTTCAGAGGAGGACCTCATGGTGGTCATCTGCTTTGGACACGACTGGGACCCCATGTGTATGAAGATGGATGAGGTGCTGTACAGCATGGCCGAGAATGAACAAGCACATCATGATTGACCTGGATACTGGTAACAACAACAAGATCAACTGGGCCACGGAAGACAAACAGGAAATGATAAACGCCATCGAGACTGTGTACTGGGGCACCTGGAAAAGTCATGGTCTGGTCGTGTCTCCAAAGGACTACTTCACGAAGTACAATACTGAGCTCAGCCCAATTTCCATGCACAGAAGTGGTGCAAAATCGTTTTCATGTGGAAATGTTTGAAACTATTTAAAGCCTTAGAGAAAGTATTTGGCACTTGATGGGATGAGCACTGAGTGTTATACTATATGTTGGCAAATTGAATTTAAATTTAAAAAAAAAGAAAAAAAAGAAAAAGAAAGCATTTGGAAGAGATCAAGTCTCAAGGACATGGAGGGTCTTTGCAGTAAGGGTTGCATGGCATCAACTCTCTGCCTGCCTGGCCATTGTATTTCTATATTAGCAAATGTCTGTAAATATCTAGCTGACATAAATAAAATACGCAGGGATGGAGAAAAAAAGATAGACATTCATGGCTTATACTAAGTGAAATAATTCAGATGGAGAATACTATATATTCTTACTTCTATGTGGAAACTAGAAAACCCCACTCCTAGAAATAGAGATTAGAATGCTGGTTTCCAGAGGCTGGAGGAGTTGTGGGAAGGGGATATGTTGGACAAAGAGTACAAACTTTCATCTATGAGATGAGTAAGTTCTGGGAAATTTAATGTACAGCATGGTGACTATAATTAACAATACTATATTACATACTTGAAGGTTTTTAAGAGAGTAAATCTTAAATGTTGTGACAACAATAACAAAAACATTATTATGTGAGGGCATAGAGGTGTTAGCTTACCTTATTGTAGTGATTATTTTGCAATATATGTGTATCAGATCATCATGTTATAAACCTTAAACAAATGTCAATAATATCTCAGTGAAGCTGAGGAAATTCTTTAATTAATGAAACTATTTCAAAAGATTTACAAAAAACAAGTTTTCACTTAAATTTAACATTAATGGCTGAAATATGGCCCTAGAAATAGTTATTGACTAAGAGAATATCTCTTCAGGTTTCTCTTCATTTTAAATTTAATACTTTTCTTTGAACATTGTGCATTAGGCTCATTCACATTAAAAAAAATAGACATGGTGTTAAAAATCCAAGCCAATAAGATATGAAATTAAAGGCAAATTAATTCAAGAGAAAAATTTAAAAATGTATTTGTTGTTGCATTTTAAGGTTTTGTATTATAAATTGTTTTGATTTGTATCATCAGAGATTTCTAGAAATAACTGTTTCAAACACCAGACTCCAGATGGATGGATTTAAGCTGTTGCCTTCTAAAGATAGAAAACTTTCTGTTAAATCAAATTTATGATGTCAAAATTATAGAACTAAGTCAATGATTTGTTCAAAAATACTTATGAATAGTCACTAATACTTTTAATATTCCTGTCAATAGACAGTAACAATTTTAATTCTTGAAATCCATTTACATTGATTTTGTGATTATTGGCCATATTCTCCAGATTTTGAATTTACTTTCTATCTCTAATATTGTCTTCTTCTGGTCATAGGTTGAGTTAGTGATTAAAGAAAAGAAAATCTATTCCCTCAGTCTGACTTTGGCCCTGTTAGATTGTCATTCTCTCTGACATGGCAAAGAAAGCTCAGCTGACAGTTTTTATGACAAGAACAGCATTCTCTCATATGTATTCTAGTACCCTACTTCAAAGCAAACTTTCATTTCAACAGTCTCAGTAGAATAACACATTTGTCTTTTATTTGTCTCAATACTGAGTCAAGGAAGCTTTCTATACCAGCAGTTTTCCCAAAGAAGGGGAAAAAATTCAACATTAAAAACAACCACCTACACAGTCCTCTAAACACGGCTTTCTGAGTTAAAGTATAAAAGATTTGCAATGAGAGAAAATCACATAGAATGTCTATTTCTGTGTAGAGACAAGGAACTAAAGAGGAAACCCAAAATAGGAGGGATGGAAGCAGAGCTGCCAGTGACTCAGTAGGGGACCTTTCGTAAATCACTTAACCTGGTCTCAGCGCCTTTCAAACTAATCCAGACCTGTCCTCACCTCCCAACCCCTTAATCCCTTCGTCCCATTTCTATTTCTTCCCTTGCTTCCTTTGGGCCCCTGCTACTTCCCTCCCCCTTCTCTCCCTGTGACTAAACAGATTTCTTTTCTTAATACCTTTCCTGGGTAGATTTTTTTCTTCCCTCCTCATTTTGCTCTATATGCCTGGAATGATTCTAGTGAGTCAGAGGTATCCTTTTAGAATCACAGTTTCCATAAAGCCTTCCTGTAACAAGCTGTAATGCTGCTCACCCTTTTAATTTTAGTAATTATTAAAGCCAGCAGAAACTTTTTTTTTTACTTTTTTACTTCAAAAGTTTCATCCCACAGTTTATCAAGACTTATCGAACTTGCTAATAAACGGCATTGGTAAAATTTCACCCAGCAAGAGAAGCAATGTTTCTTCAGAGCATTTAGATCTTGCAGTCTCTGCTCTCTGCTTCCTTTTTCCTAACCTGGGTCATGTGCACAGAAATAGATTTTGGGAAATGACACTTTTGCCCTAGACCTAGATGGAAGGGTTTTTGCATCTTGGATGAAGAAGTGGACGATAATAATTTAAGGTTAGTGATTATACTGCGACCAGATTAAGAGTGCTCCTGTAACCCCATAGTTTATGTTGTTCCCTACTAATACTGTGGGATTTATGAAAAGTTTAAAATTAGGTCTAACTATATCTATACTGCAGCATGCTTATAGAAGTGCATTATACATTTTAGAAATGCAGATTATGTGTACGTAACATAAATATATACATGAAATTGTGATGAAAATTAATTAATATTATTCTTAAGTGCTATATTTATAGACATCTCATTGAATTAACTGAGAAGTAACAAAACCCTAGAGAGACTGCCCCCTCTGGGATTTTGTCTTGGGCTGAAAATTGTTAGAGGAGGTCGCTGAGAAGATGTGACCCCTGGCTGAGCTGTGACCTAGACCTGGGCCATCAGAGGCTCCCTGCCCCCTCCCCTGTCCTTGAGATGTATCTTCTGCCCACAGTTCCCACAGTTGGAACCACATTCAAGGACACAGCCTTGAGAGAGCAATGTGTTGTTGAGCGCACCTGGATGTGACTGAACCCAGTTAAGGCCTCTCTGTAAACTTAAGATTCAGGTGGGTGGGTGCATAGATCTATTTGTCTGGTGGCGCCCAAGACAAGCCTCAGGGTTCAATTCCCTTGTTTAGTAAATCCACTGCCGACCAATCTGGAAGGGTCTGCTGCTTTCTTCAGTTTCTCCTCGCCTTCTGTGTACAGAGACCAATTTATAAACCAGCAACACTGATACAGCAGAATGGAAACCCAAACACTTCTGGTGTCAGTTTTGGTTTCATTGTATTTCTTGGTATCCTTTTTCCACAATAAACACCAAGGAGAAAGGTGGGAAGGCAATTTACAACTTTCTCTCTGGAAATTAGATAGTGTTGCATATTTTCTTCTACAGATAGGGAACATCCGATGGGTGCGTGGTTTAAGAACTGCGCCGGGACCAGTAAGTCTGCTACTTTCTTGGTCCTGAAGCCAATAAAGGGAATTCCAGTTAAGCAGAGAATCCAATGACTAGTTTAATTTTTCATTTCTGTCAATTTCCAAGGTGTTTTAACTTTCTGCAAAGGTGATTTTGAAATTTCCAACTGTAATGTGTAGGGACTTTCTTTTGTTTTTGTTCCTTAACTGGTGTTTTTGCACCGTTTTAAATTTGTAAACCTTTATAGTTTTTGAAACGCAGGTTTTAAATCTCATATATATTCTGAAGTCCTCTGCATAATGCCCCATTCTATTTTTTCCTAGCAAAGATTTACCCATTTCACTACTTAAATGGACTCTATGATGGCTTGAATTGTTCTCTTTCTTTTCTTTCTCCTAGTTTGTGGAATTAGAGCTATTTTTAGATGACTGTTCACTTAAAAAAATTCTACTACATCAGTTCTTACAAGCATTTAAAATGTTTGGAAGATAGAGGAAAAAAATAAATGTTTTTATATTCTTAGGGGATTTTCCAGGGAAAAATGTTAGCAATGCTGACCTTTTGTATCAAGTTTTACCCACACAAATGGGCTCTTTACTGTCAACTTTGATTTTTAAGAGGACCTAAAAATGTTGTCTAGAGTAAAAATTAATTCAAATGATTCAAGATGACATATCACTTGCATTTCAGATCATACATATTTCCCCCAAATCCCTGGATATAACACAAAAAACAAGCACAGAAAGAGTCTTGAGGAGTGGAAAGAAAAAGATGGACTGCTTAAGGAGCTTGGGACTTCGGGAATGGCATGCTGGTGAGTTCTCTGGGTTCCTTATTACCTCTCATGTATCTGGATGGGGCTCTCTAGAAACCTCTGATAGAGAACCACCAATAGCCACGGACAAAGAAAATTTAAAAAAAGATTCTTTTCCCTAGCCAAAGGACTAGGAAGAGAGTAGCTTAACAATAAAAAAGTAAGTAAAACAAAATATTTTGGCAATACTCGCACTACTCCCATCAAACATCAATGGAGAAAACATCTCTCACCTCCAGTATTTCAATGGGCTGAGTGGGGATTTGATCTTCCATACCACTGCATTGCCCCATGGAAGGAACCTGGGCAGGGGCTTAACCTTCTGAATGGGGAGCTTATTTTCCATTTCCCGTCTGGTATAAGGTGGCAGCACTCTCACACCCTTGCTGAGTGATGCCAGCAGGGTGTTCAGGGCAGTTGATCTTCCAACCCCCACCCAAAGCAATGAGCGGGTGCTCTGATTCCCCTGCAGAGATAGTCTTAACAATACGGCAGAACCAGGTTCTTGTCTCACCGAGTCAAAGAATGAATCTTGCAGACAACAGAGAGTGAATATAGCAATAGGAGTTTATTAAGCAGAGATACAGAGAAAGCTCTCAGAAGTGACAGGGGTCCCGACAGGATTGCGCCTGGGGGCTTTTATTTTTTATTTTAAAAAAGATTTAATTTATTTATGGGGGGGGCAGCGACAGAAGCAGGCTCCATGCAGGGAGCCTGACGTGGGTCTCGATCCCGGGTCTCCAGGATCCCGCCCTGGGCCGAAGGCCGTGCTAAACCGCTGAGCCACCTGTGGCAGTCTTTCTTTGAGAACTGACTGGGGAGCTTGCAGCCTTGAGAGTCTTGTGCTGTCTTGGTGTGAGTGAGGACTTTTGATAAAACCCTTAATGACTTACTTCTTTGTGGTCTGGTGAGTTTCTATGATTGCTTGGTAAACATCAAAGGGAGATATTCCCTAACATTTTGGATCTAGGGAGCCAGATTTATTTATTTTTTCTCTGTTTTCCCTGCCTTATCTCTGTTTTCTTGGGATGGGTAGGAGCCTGACTCTGGGTCTTTCAGTGTCCTTGGGATTTATGGGAGCCCACAGATTTATGGGAGCCTGACTCTGGGCCTTTCCCTTACTTTTCCCTGCCTAGCTCCATCTGCCCCCAACTTGTTCCTACATCATTAAGCTGAGCGGGGACCCAACTTCCATTCCCCACCTGGCAGTAGTGAGTGGCGCTCTGTTTCCCAGCTACAGTGGTGTCAGTGGGATCCAGCTGCAGGCTGCCTCTTCACTCCCACTCCATGTCAGTGAAGCCGAACAAAATGGTAAGAGGTGGGGCCAGGTGGCATTTGGCTTTCTGTCATCTGCTTTTCTAGTGTCAAAGGAATCCAGCATCCAAGTTTCTGCCCTGATTCTGTAGCAACAAAGTGGCGTAAGTCACCTTCTCCCCTTACTGGTGGTAGCTGGGCCCCACAGGAAGCTGAGCTTTCATGTACATTCACAGGTTATGAGGCAGTGTGAGTTGGCGCCCCACTTTCACCAAGAGAGTTATCAGCAGGGCCAAGGAAAGAGCTAAACCAGCACCCCACTTGTCTGCAGTGAGGCAGTGTGTGTTGCTGCCCCTCTTGCCAGGATGGTTGGTTGGGACCCAGTGAGAAGTAAAACATTCACAGCTAACTGCCCTCACAGTGAGCTAGAACAGGGGACTGCTTGCTAAAAACAGGAGTGCCCAGAGTCTCACAACATCAGATGTAAAATGTCCAGGATAAAATAGAAAATCACTTATCACATGAAGAACCAGAAAAATCACAGCATGATTGGGGGCAAAAAAAAAAAAGACAATCAATTGATAACACCAAGATGAATCAGATCGTGGCATTATCTGACGAAGATTTTGTAGTTCTTTATTTTGTATGCATGAGTACACTTAAGCCCTACTCTTTTAGCTAATTTCAAGCATATAGTATTTTTAAAACTTAAATTGAATTAGCCAACATATAGCACATCATTAGTTTCGGATATAGTGTTCAATGGTTTAGCAGTTGCATGTAACACCCAGTGCTCATCACATCACCTGCCCTCCTTAATGCCTGTCACCCAGTTACCCCATCCCCCACCTCCCTCCCCTCCAGCAACCCTCTGTTTGTTTCCTAGAGTTAAGAGACTCTCATGGTTTCTCTCCCTGAAGTATGGTATTATTAACTATAGTTACTGTGTTGTACATTAAATCCCCAGAACTTATTCATCTTACAACTGAAAGTTTGCACCCTTTGACCAACATCTCTCCATTCTCCCCCAAACCCCAGCCCCTGCAACCACCTTCTACTGTCTGGTTCTATGAGTTCAACTTTTTTAGATATCATATATAAGTGAGATCATACAGTATTTGTTTTTCTGTGTCTGACTTATTTCACTTCCAACAAAGATTTTAAATGAGCCATCATATAAATGTGTAAAGAAGCACTTTTAAATTCTTTTAAAAACAAAGGAAAAAATAGAAAATCTCAATGAAGAAATAGAATTTATTGAAAAGAACTAAATTAAAATAATAGAACTGAAAAATACAATAACTAAAACTAAAAACTCAATGGATGAGCTCATTAGTAGAGTGGAGATTACAGAAGCCAGAATTAGTTAATTTAGGGACAGATTATCATAATTTACTGAATCAAAATATAGAGTTACCATATCACCCAGCAATTTCACTCCTAGGTATATACCCAAGAGAAATGAAAACTTATGTTTAAACAAAGACTTGTAAAATAATATTTCTAGTAGTATTATTCATAGTGGCCCAAACCTGAAAACCATACAAATGTTCATCAACAGGTGAATGGATGAACAAAATGGTATATTCATACAATGGAATATTATTCAGGCATAAAAACAACTGGAGTGCTGGTATATGCTACAACGTGGCTGAACATCAAAAACATTCTGCTCAGTTAAAGAAGCCATATAAAAAAAGCCACAAATTCTATCATCCAGTTTATATGAAATATCCAGAATAGGCAAATCTATATATAGAGAAGGAGATGAGTAGTTTTCAGAGGCGATAGGTGGAGAGAATGGGGGACAACTGCTAATGGGTACAGGATTTCTTTTGAGAGTGATGAAAATGTTTGAAATTGAGGTGATGATTGTACAACTCTGTAAATATACTGTCATTGAGTTGTATGCTTTAAATAGGTGAAATTCATGGTACCATAAATTATGTCTCAAGATGCTAAAATAAAAGTAAATCTAACATTAATGTATTAGGCTAGGTTAGACCATTTTGAATACTTGTATGCCTTTTATGCATCTATAAAACAGTTATTTAAAACAGCAAGAGGCATCCCAATTCAATTCCACTTGAATCATGTCTTTTTTTGAGCAACTGGGCCAGGCACCATGTTGGGCATGCTCTGAGGCATACAGAAATAAATAAGAAGCGTGTCTTAACTTCAGAGAGCTTAAATGGGGAAAGAAACATATATAAATGTTTATAATCTAAGATGGTCATTTTTACATAATTTGGTTCATTTATTCAGATATAGCACTAATACATAAAAATATACCAGTTAATGACAAATTTAGGAACCTTCCATGAATAAACCATACATATGGTTTCATGTTGAGCCCCCTAGCATTGAAAGGAATAGGAAAATTGGAGTTTGGTTCAAATCAACTTTCATTCTTCTTGATCCAGTCAGATACTTATTATTGATACTTAATGACCCCTCCTTCAGGCAATTGTTTGTGAAATCAACCTGGTCAACACTCCTATATGAACTTGGAAACAATCACTATTTCTAGCTGTAACTCTTGACTAGGCTAATAATCCTTTGAATTAATTGACTAGCTTGCAAATGTGGAAGGATCTGCTTGATGTGTCTGGCCAATTTTCTGTGAGTTGTGTTGGCTCATTTAAGATTCTGTGAAGAATATAATGATTGACAGATAAGCTTCCCTAAAGCAGCATTTATTTTGGAGATATATTACCTTTTACTAGTGAACTTGGCACTTCAACCTAATGTAAACTGATTGGAATTAACAATCACACAGCAAGCTACTAATATCCACATTGAGAGGGGGTATTTGTCCAATCAAATGCAGTTAATAATTTCTTGATAAATCACAAAATTGAAACCACCTTTCTGTAATCTGAGGTGGAAGAAAATGAAATGGACTCAGGACATTGTTAACATTTAGATAAAGGTTTAGCAGTGCATATTTATCCAAACTTTTCACTCTTACTCCTTTCTACCCAACCTTGGAAGGCGATTTGTGAATGAGCCCATTTCTTGCAGGCTACAAAACTAATAGATGAACAGTAGCTATCCAGAGACACTGATAGTGTTCTCTGCCCTAGAGTCAGTCTGCCTGGATTCAAATCCCTCTTCTACCACTTAATAGCTCCTTGACTTGGGCAAGTCTCTAGCTCTTTTGGAGACTTAGTTTCCTCATTCATGGGAATAGAAATGGGACTTACTATGTGAGATATTTGGGAGTTTTGAGTGAGATAATAATGTAAAGTATTTAGCATGTTGTCTGACACTTAGAAGAATTCTACAGATGTTCATGATTATTAGTATTAATCATGATATCATTCACAGAATGAAAGTTGGACAAATAGTTGGGATGTCCACCACTGCAAGGATGAGAGTATGGACCACAGACATCATGTTGGAAACTAGGATTTTAAAGGCATTTGGAATCAGGTACATAGAATAGGTCACCAGGAAAGTTAAAGATATCAAGAGGCTAATAGTACTCTATTTTCGGAGGTACAGTCTTACAGATACCTACAAAGATATGGAACCTACTTAAAGGTCCTTTACAGCTAGGCAATCAGAGAGCAGTTGAGTTTGTTCCATTTATTTCAACTTAATAAACCACACATTGTGGCTTAAAATAACCATTTTATTTGCTCACTGTTTTATGACTAAGGAATTCAGGAAGGGCTTGATCAATATGTTGTCTCTAATCCACATGGTTACATGGTTTCCCTGGGGGAGTCTGTATGAGGATGAGTTTGTCATTCAAACTTAGAGCCTTGGGGCTCCTTATCTCTTACTGTCTCCACATGGATCTCATTCACCATGGCCTTTCATTTTGGCTTGGGCTTCTTGAAGACATGGCAGGCTCAGGGTAGTTGGATGGACTCTTTATATGGCAGCTGACTTGCCCTAGGATCAGGTTCTAAGAGACAGGAAATGGACTTTGCCAGTTTTTTAAAAAAACTTTAAAAGAAGTGATTATTTTAATTCGTTAGTCCACATATAGTGCTATATTAATTTTAGGTGTGCAATATAATGATTTGACAGTTCCATACATCATCCTGCACTCATCACGACAAGTGAACTCCTTAATCCCTATCACTCATTTCTCCCACCCCCCCACCCCGTCCCCTCTGGTGACCATCAGTTTGTTCTGTATAATTAAGAGTTGATTTCTTACTTTCTCTCTCTCTTTCTCTGTCTCTTCTCCCTTCACTCACAGATGAGTGAAATCGTATGGTATTTGTTTTTCTCTGACTTATTTCAGTGAGCATTATACTCTCCAACTCCATCCATGTCATTGTAAATGGCAAGATTTCATTTTTTATGGCTGAATAATATTTCTCTCTCTATATATATTTATATATATGCCACTTATTCATTATCCATTCATAAATCTATGGAAACTTGATCTGCTTCCATATCTTGACTACTATAAATAATGCTGCTATAAACATAGGAATGCAAGTATTCCTTTGAGTTACTGTTTTTGTATTCTTGAGGTGAACACTCAGTATTGCAATTGCTAAATCATGGGGTAGTTCTATTTTTAACGTTTTGAGGAACCTCTATAATTTTTTCCATAGTGGTAGCACCAGTTTGCATTCCCACCATCATTGCCCAAGTGTTCCTTTTTCTCCATGTCCTCACCAACACCTGTTGTTTCTTGTGTTGTGGATTTTAATCATTCTGACAGGAGTGAGGTGATACCTCATTGTTGTTTGATTTGCATTTCCCTGATGATGAGTGGTGTTGAGCATATTTTCATGTGTCTGTTCGTCATCCCTATGCCTTCTCTGGAAAAATGTATGTTCATGTCTTCTGCCCATCTTTTTAAAAAGATTTTATTTATTTATTCATGAGAGACACACAGAGATATAGAGGCAGAGACATAGGCAGAGGGAGAAGCAGGCTCCATGCAGGGAGCCCAATATAGGACTTGATCCTGGGACTCCGGGATTATGCCCTAAGCCAAAGGCAGATGCTCAACTGCTGAGCCACCCTGGCGCCCTTCTTCTGCCCATTTTTAAAATGAATTATTTCTATCTTGGGTGATGAGTTTTATAAGTTCTTAATGTATTTTAGATACTAACCCTTTCTCAAATATGTCATTTGACAATATCTTCTTTTATTCTGTAGGTTGCCTTTTAGCTTTGTTGATTGTTCCCTTCACTGTGCAGAAGATTTTTATTTTGATGTAGTCCCCATAGTTTAGTTTTGCTTTTTTCCCCCTTGCTTGTGGAGACAGATCTAGAAAAATGTTGCTATATAGCTGATGTCAAAGAAGTTACTGCCTGCGCTCTCTTCTGTTTTTTTTTTTTTTTTTTCATTTGTTTGTTTCAAGTCTCACATTTAGGTCTTTTATCCATTTTTCAAAAAGATTTATTTATTTATTTTAGAGAGAGAGCACACAGGGGGAGGGGCAGAGGGAGAAAAGCAGACTCCCTGCTGAATGTGGAGCTAGATGCAGGGCTCAATCTCACCACCCTGAAATCACGACCTGAGCTGAAACCAAAAGTTGGACACTTAACTGACCGCACCACCTGGGGGGCTCCAGTCTTTCATCCATTTTAAATTTATTTTTATGTATGGTGTAAGAAACTGGTCCAGTTTCTTTATTTTGCTTGTTGCTGTCTGCATTTCTCAACACCATTTGTTGAAGAGACTGTCCTTTTCCCATTGGATATTCTTTCCTGCTTTGTCAAAGATTAATTGACCATATAGATATGGATTCCTTTCTAGGTTTTATATTCTGTTCCAGGGATCTATGTGTTTATGTTTATGCCAGTACCATACTGATTTGATCACTACAGCTTTGTAATAAACCTTGAAGTCCAGAGTTGTGATGCTTCCAGCTTTTCTTTTCTTTTTTTCTTTTTTTTTTTTGTCTTTTCAAGAATACTTTGGCTATTAGGGGTCTTTTGTGGTTCCACACAAATTTTAATATTGTTTGTTCTAGTTCTGTGAAAAATACTATTGGTATTTTGATAGGGATTGCATTAAATGTATAGATTGCTTTGGGTAGTATAGACATTTTAGCAATATTTGTTCTTCCAACCATGAACATGGAGTGTCTTTCCATTGCTTTGCATCTTCTTCAATTTCTTTCATCAGTGTTTTATAAGTGTTTGGATTACAGATTTTTCACCTCTTTGGTTAGGTTTATTCCTAAGGTATCTTATTATCTTTGGTGCAATTGTAAATGAGACTTACTTTAAAATTTATCTTTCTTCTGCTTCATTATCAGTGTATAGAAATGCAGATTTCTGTACATTGAGATTGTATCCTGTGACTTTACTGAATTCGTGTATCAGTTCACCAATTTTTCTGGTGGAGTCTTTCAGCTTTTCTATATAGAGTATCATGTCATCTGCAAATAGTGAAAGTTGTACTTTTTTGCTTACTGATTTAGATTTATTTTTGTTGTCTCATTGCTATGGCTAGGACATCCAGTAATATGTTGAATAAAAGTTGTGAGAGTGGACATCCTTGTCTTATTCCTGACTTTAGGGGAGAAGCTCTCAGTTTTTCCCTATTGAGAATGATGTTAGCTGGTGCTTTTTCACAGATGGCCTTTATGATGTTGAGTCATGCTCCCTCTAAACCTGCTTTGTTGAGGATTTTTACCATGAATGGATGTTGTACTTTGCCAAATGCTTTTTTAGTGTCTATTGAAATGATCATATGGTTCTTATCCTTTCTCTTAAGGATGTGATGTATCATATGGATAGATTGGTGAATATTGAACAACTCTTGCAATCCAGGAGTAAATCCCACCTGATTGTGGTGAGGATATTGCCAGTTTTTAAATACCTAGGCCCAGATTGCAATATGTCTGTAGTATTTTACTATTCAGAGCAGTGAGGAACTCATCCAGATTCAGGGGAAGGGGATATAGACCTTACCTCCTCTCAGTGGGATGAAGCAAAGAATTTGTAGCCATCCTTTAATTCCAGCTTTATTGAGGTATAGTTGACAAAATTGTATACATTTGAAATATACAATGTGATTATATATATATATAGAGAGAGATTATATATATATATATATATATAGAGAGAGAGAGAGAGAGAGAGAGATATTTACCACAATTAAGTTAATGAACATGTCTATCAGATCACATAGATCACATCACATAGTTACCTTTGTGTGTATGTGTGTGATGAGAAGGCTTAAGATCTATTCTCTCAGTAAATCTCAAGAATACAGTATAGTCACTATGCTGTTCATTAGAGCCTCAGAATTCCTTTTCACTCATTCATTCTCTCATCCATTCATTTTTCATAAATAGGTTAGAGTTTTTATTTCTTGTAGCCATGGTCATGAAATGCCCTTCAGTGGATACCATCAGATGAGGTAAGGAAGACATTCCAGAAGAAATTTGTTAATGGGGCAACATTTTAATTTCTGTACATTTACATACACATTTTCCCCAGAGGTATAACAGATGTGATATCATGCAGACATTTAGCTTTGAAAGACAGTTCAGAACTCAAATTAGGCTTGTGCTGTGAATGAACACCTCCAGAGTAATCCTGGTCAACATGGGCAGTAACACAGTTCTTACATAAAATCCTCAAGTGATGGGGTTGCAGAAAGGACAGAAGGAGGGAACTATTCCCCACTAGACATAACATGCTGTACTCCTTTCCAAAACACACAATACATTAAAGTGAAGTGTTCTTTAATTTTTTATGTAAATGTATTAAAATGTTTTTAAAAAATCTTTAAATTTAGTTTAGGTAACATATAGTGTATTGTCAGTTTTAGGGGTAGAATTTAGTGATTCATCACTTGTATATAATGCCTGGTGCTCATTCCATCAAGTGAAATCTTGCCATATGCAATGACATGGAAGGAGCTAGAATGTATTATGCTAAGCGAAAGAAGTCCATCAGAGAAAGACAAATACCATATGATTTCACTCAGATGTGGAATTTAGGAAAGAAAACAGATGAACAGGGATCCCTGGGTGGCGCAGCAGTTTGGCGCCTGCCTTTGGCCCAGGGCGCGATCCTGGAGACCCGGGATCGAATCCCACGTCGGGCTCCTGGTGCATGGAGCCTGCTTCTCCCTCTGCCTGTGTCTCTGCCTCTCTCTCTCTCTCTCACTGTGTGCCTATCATAAATAAATAAAAATAAAAAAAAATAGAAAACAGATGAACATAGGGGAAGGGAATGAAAAGTGAGGTGTTCTTTAAAAGAGTTCAAGTGTGGGCTGCCCCAGTATGTGTGTACACCCACCCTTCACCTAGGGGCTGGGTGATGCAAGTTACAGGGTTCATTTAATTGCACTTTAGTCATTTCCTGTATCGCTTTTAGAAGTGGTAATGTTTGAATGCAATTACTTCCTTTATGAGGTTTCTTTTTTGCCTCCTTTCTATTTTGTAGCCAAACTAACTTACCAGTCTCCTTCCTCTAGTTCCAAGTGACAGAAATCCTTTTTACAACTGAAAGTTTTTATTCTTTGACTAACATTTCCACATTTCTCCCAGCCTCTAGCCTCTGGCAACCACAATTCTATAATCTGTTCCTATGAATTCACCTTTAAAAAAATTCCTTATGTGATACCATACTAATAGTTGTGAGGTGATATCTCATTGTGGTTTCAATTTGCATTTTTCTGATGATGAATGATGTTGACTACCTTGAATACCTTTTTATATAACTGTTGGCTATTTGTATGTCTTCTTTGGAAAAATATCTACACAGGTCTTCTGATCAATTTTTAATTGGGCTATTATTATTATTATTATCATCATCATTATTATTATTTGCTATTGAGGGGTATCTATTTCTTATATATTTTAGATATTTTAAAATATTTAAAAAAAAATAAGTTCCACACCCTGTCTGGAGCCCAAAATGGGGCTTGAATTAATGACATTGAGATCAAGACCTGAGCTGAGATCAAGAGTTAGACACTTAACCAACTGAGCCACTCAGAAGCCTCTGTCTTTTTTAGATACTAACCCCTTATTAGATACATGGTTTGCAAATATTTTCTCCCATTCCATAGTTTGCTTTTTCATTTTGTTGATTGTTTCCTTTCCTTTGCTATGCGGAGACTTTTTAATTTGATGTAGTTCTACTTTTTTGTTTTTGCTTTTGTTGCCTATGCTTTTAGGGTCATATCCAAAAGAGATCATTGTCAAGACAAATGTTAAGAAGCCTTTTCCCCATGTTTTCTTCTAGGAGTTTTATGGTTTCAGGTTTATATTTAAGTTTTAATCCATTTTCAGTTAATTTTTGTGAGGAGTTTAAGACAGGGTTCCAATTTCATTCTTTTGCATGTGGGTACCAATTTCCCAAGACCACTAATTATATAGATTATTCTTTTCCTATTGTGTGTCCTCAGTGCCCTTGTCAAAGATGAGTTGATCATATTTACATGAGTTTATTTATGGGCTTTTTGTTTCACTGGTTTTTGTGTCTGTGCTTATGATAATACCACACTGTTTTGATTACTATAGATTAGTAATATAGTTTCAAATCAAATTATAAGATACCTCCAGTTTTCTTCTTTCTTCATATTACTTCAGTTATTTGGGGTTATTTGGGATCTTTTGCAATTTCATCTGATTTTCAGGATTGTTTTTTTCTAGAACTGTGAAAAATGTCACTGTAATTTTGGTAGGGATTCCAATGAATCTGTAGATCACATCATATGACTGTTGTAATAATATTAATTCTTCAAATCCATGAACATGAGGTCTTTCCATTTATTTTTGTCTTCTTCAATTTCTGTCATACATGTCTTACAGTTTTCTGTGTACATATTTTAACCTCCTTGGTAAATTTATTCCTAAGCACTTTATTTTTTTGATGTTATTGTAAATGGGATTGCTTTTTAAATTTCTCTTTGAGATAGTTTGTTGTTAGTGTATAGATTTTTGTATGTTGATTTTGTATCCTGCTGTAGCTGTATTTGATCTTATAGGGAGACATACCTATATGAATATAGTTTTCTAAACACTATCATTTGTTTGTTTATTAATGAAGCAGAGGCCTATGGAATATAGAGGCTGATATCATGAAAATTATTTCTAAAGTTAAAGTCTTTGATTTTGAGTTTCCTTGGTAGCTTTCTTATTTGATTCAAGTAGTATACATAGATAAATTTTTTTGAATGAGATGGAGACATATAAGGGAATTTGCAATTATGTTCTCAGTAGCAGCTTTCAGTTCCATAAAATAAAGTGTCAGATAATAGCAATTTCATTAAAACAAGTAAATTTGTGAAAGCAATATATATTTTGTAGCTAAAATATAGGTTCCTAGTGTCGATTGTTATCATGGGCTTATTACTCAAAAATAATTATTTGCATTCAGAGAGTACTCTTTGTAAGTTGCCTCATTATTAACATAAAAATTGCTTATTGACCTAATCTATTCCTGCTCTATCACATCTACTTCGACTTGAATCAGAAAGTGTTCCATATGCTTCTTGCTAATAAGAATTGTTCTGAGTATGAGAATTTTTCACTTTATATTCCTGAATTTTACATGATATTGATCTGTTTGCCTACTGTCACTTATATATATGACCAATAGCCTCTTAACAGCTTTGGTCCTGAAAAGGAGGATACTAAAGTTTTATCTTGTCTCCCTTCTGCTTATAGAAATTAGTATAAGTGATATTTGGCCTAAGACATTCACCTAATCAGTGTGAAAGGATATGATTGTTTTGATGCTTTGGTTGTGTCTTTGTGTAACCAGAAAGTGGCATTCAAAGGCACAGGATACTGATTAGCCAAAGTCGTCATTGGATTCTGACTAGAGGAACAGCTAGTTTAATGACTCAGCTCTACTGCTTCCCTAGGAACATGAACTGGTCTGATCTCAGGGAAACTGAGTCTTCCTGGGCAGAGGTTTTCACCCTTTTAGGACATGTCACCACAGTCAGCCAGTGACTTCTGGGGACTCTCATTAACCAATATTCTTCTGTTCTTCAAATTCCTGATCTAATTTTAGACTGGAGTAGTGATTTTCAACCTTGCTTTCATACTATGATCACCTGAGGGGAGATTTAAGGAATCTTGATGCCTGGGATTTACTGCAGAACAATTAAATTAGGATATTTGAAGATAGAACTCGAGGACATCAGGATTTTTTAAAAACATCTAAGGGGATTCCAATAAGCAGCAAAGGTAATAATATATAAACCTTAAAATTTACCAACTGGCAGGTTTATAATTTAAAGTTTCTCTAAATCCAAGTAGGACATACCAACCCACCCACAGGACATGACATTTTATGTTTTCTGAATGATGCATGATACCTATTGCGTTACTCAGTCTAAACTAGGGAGATATTTTTCATCATTTTAGATTCTCTGTTTTGGTTATTATCATTATTTTTGGAGAAACGCACTTTTAAAATAAGAAGAAACTCTCTAGGGGCACCTGGGTGATGTAGTCAGCTAAGCATCCAACTCTTGGTTTCAGATCAGGTCGTGATCCCAGGGTGGTGAGATTGAGCCCCAAGAGGGCTCTGTGCTCAGCATGGAATCTGCTTAAGACTCTTTCTCTGCCTCTCCTCTGCTGTGCTCGCTCTCATTCTCTCAAATAAATAAATAAATCTTTTATAAAAATAATAAAAATTTAAAAAAGAAACTCTATAAAAAGTTCAATTAAATTTAAAAAATTTTAAGGACTATAAAAGGGTAAACACTAAATTTGAATCCAGACTAAAAAATATTAATAACTAGGTGAAATTGATAACACAGTCATCATGGGAATAAAAGAAAAGAATCAAAGTAACTTTTCACTAAGCACTGATTGTAGAAACTCAGTGCTATATATTTAACAGCAGGAAGAGTTGCGAAAAGTCTTGAACTTAATGTTTATTGTGAATAGCGAATTTGGTGTAGTAAATCCGCAACTATTTTATGTTTCTTTTTTAATTTTTTTAAAAGATTTTATTTATTTATTCATGAGAGACACAGAGAGAGAGAGACAGAGAGAGAGAGAGAGACAGAGACAGAGACAGAGAGAGGCAGAGACACAGGCAGAGGGAGAAGCAGGCTCCACACAGGGAGCCTGATATGGGACTCAATCCCAAGACTCCAGGATCATGCCCTGGGCTGAAGGCAGATGCTAACCACTGAGCAACCCAGGCATCCCTACTTTATGTTTCTTTTAGGACAAACAAATCAATAAATATATAGAAGTTAGTAGGAACCAGGATTATCATTGTGGAAGAAAGAAAAATGATACAAATATGAAGCAGAAGTGAAGAAAACTTAGTGTTATCATATTTGAATAGGAAGCACCAATCTGAACAATGGTTTAAAACATTCCTAACACTGCTCATTGAAACGTTTTAGAAATAATGTCATTCCAGTAATATTGAACATGCCTTGTTATTTCTGAATAAGTGTCCCCCTGAAATGACCTAAAAGTCCTTGAAGAAATTTCCTGATTCTTCGTAAGGGGCAGGTGAAATGTAAAATGAAACTTTGATGTTTCATTGTGCAAGAAAACAAAAATGTGGCTTTAAAGAATTAGAGAATTTCAAAAGGACATAGGATTTGAGTAGGCATTTATCCAAAACAGAAATATCAATGGCTAGTAAGCACTAGAAAAGATGCTCAGTGTTATTAATCATTAGGGAAATTCAGATAAAACACATAATGAGATACAACTTTATACCCACTAGAATGATCAGAGTCTAAACAACAGAAATTAAGTGGTGGTGATGATGTGGAGAAATTGAATTCTCATATATTGCTACTGTCAAAGTAAGGGAAGGGGTGAGAGGGCTTACCTGCTGAAAGGTAGGTTGCAGTGGAAATGTGGGGAACCCAAATATTATAAGCACTCCAGAAAGTTATATCTGGTCCCCTTATGATGCATGCCCCTCCCCCAGGTATGAGCTAGGGATTGTCAATGCCCATATCACAGCAGGAAATATAGGTAGAGATGGAATATTTGGCACACATTCACACATCTAGGACACAACAAAGTCTGAATATGAACTCAGATCTGTCTGGTTCTAAGGCATTTGCTCTTCTTTCACAGTTTTTTTTTTTTTTTTGACCATTGCAGAAAATATTCTAGGTCTTATCCCTTTTTCTTGGTCTTAGATGTCCTGAGACTTTATTTGGGAAATGGGAGGCATTTCCATTTAGGTTGATTGGAGACAGACCAGGCAAAGCCCTAGGATGAAAGAAGTCATGAAGCTCCCTGGCAAGACACAGGATACTTACCAGGCAAAGTCGTTAATAGGTTCTGACTAGAGGAACAGCTAGCATATTCCAATAACTCAGTTCTACTCAGTTCTACTTTCCTGGGAACATAAACATGTCTCATCTCAGGGAACCTGAGTCTTCTTGGGCAGAGGTTCCCCCCCCCCTTTTAGGACTTGCTCTTACAGTCAGCTCCTGATTTCTGCAGAGTATTAATCAGTATTCTGCTTCTCCTTAAATTCTGATCTAATTTCAAACTGGAGTAATGATTTTCAACCTTGCTTCCATACTATGATCACCTGGAGAGATTTAAGAAATCCTGATATGTGGGCTTTACTGCAAAAACAGTTAAATCAGGACCTCTGAGGATGTGACTCCATGAAATCAGTATTTTTTAAACTCCTAAGGTGATTCTATTATGCAGCAAAGGTATTGAACTGACAATCTAGAGCCTTGCAACACAAAAATGTGGTCCATGACAAGCACCATTGACATCAACTGGGAACTTTTTAGAACTGCAGAATTTTGGCCTTGTCCTAGACCTACTGAATCAGAATCTACAATTTAACAAGATAATGGAGTGACTTGTATTTGAGAAGCACTGGTTTAGAACAATGATTTTCAATTTGGGCTGTACATTAGTATTAGTTGTAAGATCAGATGTTAGAGTACACTTGAGAAATCAGGGAAACATAAGTCAATAAAGAGGTCCCAAGGGAAGTAGTGTCAGGAAGGAGAGAGGGAGACAGCCTATCAGCTGATGCAAATACTATGTCTGAGAGTGTGTTGGAGGGTGCAGAATATCACATTTAATATGTATCTGTCACTTTTAATTTGTGGAGGCCAACCCTCAAGAAGATCCATGAGTCTTGGTGTTGAGGCCCTTGTGTGGTCTTCTCTCATACTTAATCAGAGCACGTTTGGTATGATCGGCAGAATGTGGTGGAATTAATGATGCCAGTTTCAAGGTTAGGTACTAAAAAACACTGCAACTCCTAGTTTGGCCTCTTGGATCCCTTGCTCTGGGAAAGGCCAGATGCCATACTGTGATAACATCCAAGCAGATCCATGGAGGGGCCCATGTGGAGAAGAACTGGACCCCTTTTCAAATTATCAGCCATGTGAGTGAAGGAACCATCTTAGAAGTGAACCTGTCAGTTATGGTTGAGCCTCCAGATGGCTGTAGCCCTAGCCACTACGTAACTGCAAGCACATGAGGAGCCCTGTGAAAGAAATGCTCATCAGAGCCCTGGCCAAATACTTTACCTACAGAAACCATGAGCGTAATCAATGATGGTTTTACACCACTTTGTTTTGGAGTGCTTTGTACTCTACCATTAGATAACTGGAACAGGGTTTTGTACCTGGAAGTAGAGTGCTGCTATAACAAACCCTAAGGGGATCCCTGGGTGGCTCAGCGGTTTAGCGCCTGCCTTCGGCCTAGGGCGTGATCCTGGAGTCCCGGGATCGAGTCCCGCATTGGGCTCCCTGCATGGAGCCTGCTTCTCCCTCTGCCTGTGCCTCTCTCTCTCTCTCTCTCTCTGTGTGTGTGTGTGTGTGTGTGTGTGTCTCTGATGAATAAATAAATAAAAATTAAAAAAAAAAACCTAAAACGTGGCAGTGGATTTGGAATAAGGAGACAGAATTTGGGAGAGCCTTAAAGAGATTGTTATGGCCCTGATGCAGATTGTCAGTGAGACCCAAGGGAAAGTAGGGATAATGTTGCTAGAAATTAGGGGAAAGAGGTGCCTTTCTTCTAATTAGGATCCTTGTTATATAGTGGTAAAAAGCTTAGCACCATCACCTCTGATAACAGGGCAAGTTGAGAATGCAGCTAATGAACTGAGTGATCTAGCTAAAGAGATTTCCAGACAGACTGTTGAAGATGCCATTTGGCTTTTTAAGAAATGCTTATAGTAAAATATAAGAGGAGAGAGTTAAACTGAAGGAAGCACTATTATAAAAGAGCCAGAAATTACTAGATTTGAAAAAAAGATGTTCTTAGTTCAAGATTCTTAAATTAAGAAAAGTTTTTGGAGCAGAATATATTTAAGATGGGACTATAAGACACTTGAAGACCTCAGAAAGGTCGAAGGTGGTGTCTTTGAGGACCATTCAGTCTCTGTTAAAGAGGACAAAGAGTATAATAATCTTTAGGGCATTATTTCTATCTAATGTAGAGAGGCCTTATCTTACAAAGATTAATGAGTGGCTTTTGTTGGGTAGATTATAACTTGATTCACAAGAAATGTACAATTTTTTAAAAGATTTATTTATTTATTCATGAGAGACAAAGACTGAGAGACAGAGGCAAAGACACAGGCAGAGGGAGAAGCAGGCTCCATGCAGGGAGCCCAATGCAGGACTCGATCTCAGATCCCAGGATCATGACCTGAGCCGAAGGCAGGCATCCAAATGCTGAGCCACCCAGGCCTCCCTGTGCAATGGTTTTAAAAGAATTATATCACTTTGGACTGGAAGTGATGGAGAAAGTACTAAATGAAAAGAGACCATTTGATTTCCAAATATCTGTAAGTAGGAAACAAGGTGCAAAAACTATCAAGCTGCAGACACAAAATACTTTTCTTTTACAGAAATAGATGACTCAGAAGGTGGAATCAAGAACTCAGGGGTCAGAGCCAAGAACCATTCCTAGGCAGTAAGGCTGAGTCCTTATCAAAAAACTAGCAACATGTGCCTGGCTGGATTTCAGAATTGCTACACACCTGTGACTTCCATGTCTCCAATTTCCCTAATCCCCCCCCTCCCATTTTTAAACTAAATGGTCTATGGTGGCTGTTTTATACTTGTCCAAACATTTCTCATTGAGTGGGTAAGAAAGCAGATAAATTTTTTTTATAGTTTATAGGTTTTCAAACTGAGAGAAACAATACTAGAGGATCTATACTTGAACCACACCTGTAGAATCTCCTCCAAGCTTGGACCTAATCTGGATAATGGCATTCTGGACATTGAGCCTGGCTCTGATACCCTAATGGGACCTGAATGGCATATGAAGGTATATTGCATGTGAGACAGATGCAAAATGTTATGGCCAGAGGATAAACTGTGGCAGATTAAACTTTCCATATATATATATAGCTACACCTATATATACATTCTTCCTTTATGCTCTTCTTATAATGTGACTAACACTCTTCCCACAGAGAGGTGGAATAGTATTCCTTCCCCATGAATCTGGCCAGGGGCTGCTATCTGCTCCAGCCAATTGATATGGTAGAGGTAATACTATGAGACTTCCAAGGCTGAGTCAGAAAATATTACAGCTTATCTTGGCTCTTTCTTACTTTTGGGATTTTTGACTTTGGATCTCAGCCTCCAATGCTGTGAGAAAGCCGAAACTAGCCCATGTGGAGAGAATACATGGAGAGCCCCAGTGCAGAAGAACTGAGTCTCCCAACCAATAGCATCGAACACCAGATCTTTGAGTGAGGGAGCCTTCAGATGATACCATCTGAGATGAGACCAGTTGAGAGCCTTCTAGATCCACATTATAGAGCAAAGACAAACTCTCCCTCTTGTTCTCCATCTATATTCCTGGCCCATAAATTCTTGAGCATAAAAAAACAACAGTTGTTTTCCCTCACCATGCTCTGGGGTGATTTGTTACACAACCATAATAGCTGGAATATAGTTCTTAACAGTTTGTTTCTTTTGGGGATCTGGAATTAAGACTACAAGAAGTTAAGATTGACTCTGTAGTTCTCAGTTTAACAAAGGTTCTTACTAAGAACTTAAACTCTAAAAATCTTTACTCATTACTCAAATATTTATAGTCATACAGGGAAGCTGAAGTTATTTCAACATGATTACTATTTTGTGACATTCTTGAGGGAAGAAAGTATATAACTAATTAAAAATTTGGTTCAAATGACCTTGTCTTTCAGATAATATAAGAATGGAGTAAATAAAGATAATATTTTTATAAAGAGAGATCTAAGCAGAATAGGTGACAATGTCAGAATATGAAAGCAGGATTTAGCATAGCGAAGCCTTCTTTCAATAATTTAGTGATGATTATAGAGATGAAAGGAAATGTACAAGAAGCTTTTTTGTTTGTTTCTTTTTCCACAGAGGGCAGGCCATGGGGAAATGTGGTAGAAATTGGAGCAGCAGGAATTTGGGTCATAAATTAGGAAGCATTTCCTGACTATAAGTGTTGTGAAATATTGAATATGTTATTAAGATACATTGTACCATCTAATAACATTTAAAGAAATATTTATATAGCTTTCTATTTAATTGAAAAATTACCTTGCAGTTCTAAAAACTTGGAATTTTGTCAAGTATATTGCATATAAAGAATTTACTAACAAAAATGATTTTAGGTGAGGGTCTTGGTTGCTCATTAGTTTTTTTTTGCAATAATAATCTTTGCTCATGCATCCCAGTCCATTATAGAAATCTTGAATCTTTAATTAATTTCATGGTAACTGGTGTAGTAGAAAGCACAGTATATATGGAGTCAGAAGTCCTGGTTTTTGTTTTTCTCTTTGTCACTATTGAGCTTTGTGACCTTGGTTAAATCATTTAGCTTCTCACAATTTTGGTTTCTCTATACATAAAACAGGGCTGATACTTGCCCTCTTGCCTCATGGAATTGCTGTACAAATCAAAGGAAATAATGAATGTTCCATACCTGACACAGTATAGATAAAGGGAGAACTGCTTGTCAACTAGAATGGAATCAGACTGGATATAGCTTGAAAACTTAAATATATTGTTTATTAATTCATGATTCTTAAGACACTGTAAGATGTCTTCCTGTGCAAACTCATACCCAGTTTATGAATCTCTCAGTCAAATATATATTCTGAAATAGGCACAGATTTTAAACTCTGAGAATATGGACCTGTCTCTTATTGTCAGTATGATGTGGGGCAAGTCAAACAGTCTGTCATCTGAAAAATGGGGAAAAGAATGATAATAAATGACTTACAGGGTTAATGAGAGGTTTTAAGTAATACAACACTGCTGTGCAGTGAATTTTATTTATAATTTTCCTGATATTTAAAAGATGGGGAGCATGGTGTTTATTGAAACAGACTGCTCCATTGATGAACAGATGTCATTGTTGAAAAGGTCTTCAGATCATAACGGAATTTATTTTCCTAAAACTTCCAAGTATTGGTCTTTCTTCTGCCTCCTGGAGTAACACTGACTAAAAATACTACTTCCTCCACAACATAGTACTTCAAAATATTTGGAGACAGCTATCATGTCTCTTTAGGCTTTCCTCTCAAGACAAAAATATCTAGTTTCCTCAAAAGTTCTTTATGTAAATGGATTTGTCTAGATTTTCTTTGGATGTTCTCCAGGAATCCTTCTGAAGTGTGGTGTCTAAAATGGGGCATAATTCTCTGGATGTGTTCAGGCCAGCACATATCACCTCCCTGGAACTGGACCCTAACTACTTTTGGTTATGTTTAGATTTATTCTTGCCATTACAGCAATAATTATAGTACCATCAATAAATGCTTATTATAAGCCATGCACACTATGAATCCTATTCTACTAAAAACCCATTAAAGCAGGAGTTCTTTTCCCCATGGGCCAGACACAGTTTAGAGAGTTCAACACTTGCCCAAGTTCACAAGTTCACAAAGGCAATGGTCTATGAAAAAGCAGGTATTTGGATATGGTGCTGCCTGAGGCCCTTCCATACTACATTGCATTGAAATTGAAGCATTGGCAATTCCTTGTCCCAAATATCAAGAAGGATTTTCCTCCTATGTACAGGTAAAATCTTGTCATCTTGATTTGCAGTTATTTTTCAAGTATTAACAAGATATTCGAAAACCTGCTTTTGTCTCTAAATATATTGAATGTTATGTCATCTGCAAGCCAATATGCATTCTGTTAATGTATTTATCAAGCCTGTTGATATAACAGAGTTGACTGGACAGACCACCAGAGAGATCTCTCCATGGTGACCATTCCAGGAATCAATACTCATTGGGTCTGGTTGTTCAACCACTATAAATCCAACTTAACAGTATTTCTATCCAGCCTGCATTCCTTCATCTTGCTTATAACAATAGCATGAAAAATATTATTGAATATCAGGCTAGAATTAGGTAAGTGGTGTCTGTGATGTACTCCATATTTCCAGGCTAATGGCCCATGTTGATTTATGGTTAATCGGATAAAGGGTTTTTAAATGACAGAAAATATATTAAAACTATCGCCATTGCTATAAAATCACAGAAGAATGCTTTTGAAATATTCAACTACATATATAAAATGCATTTTATGATGGAAATTATGTTTTAATTGTTACAGACTATAATCCAAATTCAGTGAAAATCCTGTTATTATAATTTTAACCATGTTTAGAAATTATAGGTGTGGGAGGTAATAACAATTTTCACTTTGTGACATTTTCATAATGATACTAAAAATATTTTCAAAAAGTTAACAGCATTATAAAGATGTGAAAATTCATGCAATTAGGAAAAAAACATGCACCAAAATGATTAAATATTTTACTGATCAAAAATGTTGCATAAGTTTAAATTAAATACAATAGACCTTTTACCGTTCAGAATTTGGATTCATTTTGTCTGGATTAATCTTTCCTTCTCTTGGTCGTTCATCCATCCATCCATCCATCTATCCATCTGTTCTTACAACTAGCAAATAAATTATATTTGCAAATAGTGTCCTTGCACTTCGGAGGTCTCATAATATATTAGAAACGATTCCTGTCTCTATTAAGTGGCAAGAATATCCTATAATTCAGTAAGGAAGAGAAGTATATAAATTATTTAAAGGAGATTATGATAAATTCTATAAAAATAATTCAGAATGAAGAGAGAAAGATTAGCTTCAGCCAAGATAATCAGCAATATTTCATGGAACAGATAGAATATAAGCAGGGCCTAGAAATTTAGTGATACTTCAATATTTCAAGATGTGATGGATGGGGTCTAAAGCTGAGTATAAAGTATCCTCATTCCAGTCCATTTTCATTTTGACGGTGTTTATTTAAGCCTTAAAGTAGCAGAGAAGATATGTGAACCTTTTCTTGGTCAGGCTTAGAAGAGTGTCTTAGTAAAATACAGGAAACACATACACACACACACAAAACAATATCCTTTTGAACACCTAGTTAAGTCCAAGATACCTTACTGTAAACTAGGTTTACAAAAGAAAAGGAAATAATCCTTGCCCTCCAAGAATTTATAGTGTAGTGATAACTAAGGACAATAGGGTGATATTCCAAATTAGAGTAAATCTCCATGTTCCCATACCTTCACCCACAGTGGATATTATCCATTATTTTAATCTTGGCCAATCTGGTATGACTCTCTAGGGATAGCTATGGAGGCCTTTTCTGTAAAGTCAGCAAGCAACCAAATCGGGAAACAAAACAATAGGCCAGATGAAATTATATTACCACAGATCCAAACAGCCAAAGTATCAGGTTAGATTGGTTTCTAGTCTGAATTGAAACTACGCTTAAAAATGCTGATGAATAAAAAATAAAAAAAAAAAATGCTGATGAATGTTACAGAAAGTTCCTTTTAGGATGGGGAAATATCATGGACTATAGGCATTTGTTGCATAATATTCATGATTGCAAGAGAATTCCTTTTATTACTCTGTGACGGATTACTCCATGAAATGTGGAGTTTCTTCAGACTTTCATTTTTTTTGGAAGAAAAATTAAAAACTTTTCCCCTCCCCCCATTATTTTGTCCAATAAACAACAGAAAGTATTTTCCCTCCTCTCCACCCAATTACCTGTCAAGTCGGTTCCAGTCAGAAAAGAGAAACAGCTCTAGATATTCTAAACAGGGGAAATTTTCTATGGGGATTTATGAAAGTCATTGACAAATGGAGAATCCAAAGCAGGGCTGGGGGTGTGGGGTGAGGTGCCTAAGGCAATCCAGACATTAGCAGAAGCAGTGTTTAAGTGGTGCCACAACCTAGGATGAAGGGATAAAGGGAGGGGACAGCATTACTGAAGATGAGGAGCTTATGGTGGAAGCCAGAACTATGGTAGGTCAGCCTGCTGGGACACGGAGCCACAAGGACTTGCTAGAGAGAGGGAAGCAAAGGAGCTGCCATGGCTGGAGACACAACCCAAAGCAGAGAATAGGGGGAGGAGAGATTGGCTTTTCGCTTCCCCCTACCCTTTAGCCAACACTGCCTTCAAATTCTTTTTTTTTCCTTTTTTCTTTTCTTTTCTTTTCTTTTCTTTTCTTTTTTCTTTTCTTTTCTTTTCTTTTCTTTTCTTTTCTTTTCTTTTCTTTTCTTTTCTTTTCTTCTTTTCTTTTCTTTTCTTCTTTTCTTTTCTTTCTTTTCTTTTCTTTCTTTTCTTTTCTTTTCTTTTCTTTTCTTTTCTTTTCTTCTCTTTTCTTTCTTTTTTCTTTCTTTTTTTCTCTCTCTCTCTCTCTCTTTCTCTTTTTTTTCAGTAGGCTCCAGCTGGGAGGGCCCGAACTCACGACCCTGAGATCAAGACCCAGGCTGAGATACCATCGGTGGCTTAAGTGACTGAAAACCCAGGTACCCCTGCCTCCAAATTCTTAAACTTACCTTGAAGACAGAGGGGAAAGGGACACAGAGAAATGTAGTTCCTTGTGATGCAGAAAAGGACAGAGACTGATGGGGAGGGATCTGAGAGCAAAAGGCTAGCACATGACTCAGAGGTAACCAATGTTAAGATCATTTCGGATATCTTATTTGCATAAAATAGAATAAAGCGGAATGAAATAAAATATTCGGGGCTCCCTGGGTGGCTCAGCGGTTTAGCGCCAGCCTTTGGCCCAGGACATGATCCTGGAGTCCTGGGGTCAAGTCCCACGTCAGGCTCCCTGCTTGGAGCCTGCTTCTCCCTCTGCCTGTGTCTCTTCCTCTCTCTCTCTCTCTCTCTCTCTCTCTCTCTCTCTCTCTGTCTCTTATGAATAAATAAATAAAATCTTAAAATAAAGAAAAAATATTCACACTAAATGAATTATATATAAACATGTTTGGATGCTACAAGGTTATTTCACAGTTTACATACTCTATTGCAATTCCCTTTCCCTGTTTCACACATATTATGAGCATTATCCCATGTTGCCCCATGCAGATCATTATTTTTTATGACCACATACTATTTCACTGTATAGAACATGATGTATTGGACCAGTTCCTCTCAAGGGCAGTTTCGATTATTTTTAATTTCTCATGATGGCAGATAATGCCAGATTGAAGATTTTTGTACTTGTAAAATTGCTTACTTCTTCAATTATGTTATAGGATAATTTTCTAAAACTGGGTATCTTGATGAAGTATATGGACTCTTAAATTATTGATAGACTTTTCCACATACCCTCCCTAATGTCAGTAGTAATTTGCATTCACAGTAAGATTGTATAAAAGAGTTTGTTGACTAACCACTTCCTCCGATATTATTTATTATCAATCTCTGTCAGTCTGGTAAATATACATACATGTATGTGTACTGATGTCTGTGTCTATATGTGTTAATGTCTGTGTTTGTGAAAGAGCTACGGCTACATCCATGTATGTATATTTATGTGTATGAAGATGTCTAAATCTGTATATATGTCTGTGACTATGTCTATACCTGTATATCTACATAAATAGAGTCAATCTTCATTATTTATGGATTCTGCATTTGCAGATTCACTTACTGGCTAAATTTATTGGTAACCCCAAAATAAAAACTGGCGGCACTTTTATGATTATGGACTTGCAGAGAATGGTGAGAACTTTGAGTCACCCTACACGTATGTTCCCAACTGAGGTCCAACAAAGTGGTGTTGTGCCTACTTGCTTCAGCTGTCATAATGTAAATAAGTTTCCTTTTTGTGGTTTTTTAGTGCCACGTTTTGGGTGTGTGTGTGTGTTTTTTCTTTTTGTCTTTGTTTGTTTTTTGTTGGAGATTTTGCTGCTTAAAATGGTCCCGGAGAAAACAGCTGAAGTAGTGTCTAATGTTTTTAAATGCAGGAAAGTTGTGATGGACCTTATGAAAAAAATATGTGTGTTAGATAAGCATTATTTAGATCTAAATTGTAATGTTTATCATAATGTTTGTGGAGACTTTATAGACTATGATAAAATAATGAGAATTGATTATGTCTATGTCTATGCCTCTATCTTCTTATGTCTTTGATTTAATAAATATTTATCAAGTGCTTCCTATGAATTAGACACTGGGAATAAAATGTTGAGCAAAGACACTGAAATCAAACAACAAAATTTAAAAATAGGTAAATTTCACTATATCAAAAATAAACTTTTGTGTTTCAAAGGCCATCATCAACAGAGTGAAAAGTCAACTCAGAGAAGGGGAGAAATTATTTGAAAATCATATATCTAATAACAGATAAATATCCAATATGTATAAAGAATTCCTACCTCACAACAGCAACAAATCCAATTAAGAGATGGAGAAAGGACTTGAGCAGACATTTCTCCGAAGAAGATCTACAAATGACCATTAAGCACATGTAAAGCTGTTCAACGCCATGAATTATTAGGGAAATGCAAGACAAAACCACAATTACATCTCACTTCACACCTTTCAGGATGGCTTATATTTAAAAAAATAAAATAACAAGTGCCTGGGAGGATGTACAGAAATTGGAATGCTAGTACATTGCTGATAGGAATGTAAAATGGTACAGCTACTATGGGAAACAGTATGGCAGTTTTCTAAAAAAAATTAAACATAGAACAACTGTATGATCCAGCAACCCTGCTTCTGAGGATACATCTGAAAGAGTTGAAAGCAGTTACTCAAAGAGGTATTTGTACAATTGTGTTCATACCAGCTTTATTTGTAGTAGCCAAAAGGTAGAAGTTACCCCAAATTTCCATTGACAAATGGATGGATAAGCAAAATGTGGTGTATATGTATACTATTGTTCAACCTTAAAAGGGAAAGAAATTCAGACACATGTTACAACATAGACAAACCTTGAAGACATTATGCTAAGTGAAATAAACCATTTCTGAAAGGACAGATATTCTAAGATTCTACTTACAAGATGTACCTGGTGTAGTCAAATTCAGAGAGACAGGGCCACCTGGGTGACTCAGTGGTTGAGCATCTGCCTTTGGCTCAGGTTGTGATCCCAGGGTCCTGGGATCGAGTCCTGTACTGGGCTCCCCACAGGGAGCCTGCTTCTCCCTCTGCCTATGTCTCTGCCTCTGTCTTTGTGTCTCTCATGAATAAATAAATAAAATCTTTTTAACAATTCATAGAGACAGAAAGTAAAATGATGAGTCAGGGGCTGAGGGGAAGTGTATTGGGAAGTTATGGTTTAATGGGTATAAAGTTTCAGTTGAGGATGGATGGTGGTGATGGTTGCACAATGTGAATGTACTCAATGCCAATGCACTTTAAACTTAATGGTTAAATGGTAAATTTTATGTTATATATATTTAACCACAATAAAAAAATGTTGTGCTGAATAAGCACTATAGTATTTTGTAGTCCTAGCAATTAAAGTTCACTACTGAAAATGGACTAATAAAATATCATAGACAAACTTTTAACATACGCAACTGAAAATTGCAATGATTTCTATCCTGGAAACGTATCAGGCAGCATGAGAAAATCAAACATGGGGAATTCATTTGGTTTGGAGGTGTCAGGGAAGGCTCATTTTTAGTGAGCCTTACATTTAAAAATATATTTTTCTCAAATGTATTTTAGTTATTTTCCCATGAAAGTTTATTTTACACTTTCTTCATTTTAATTCTGGTCCATTTTGAATTATTACTTGGTAAGATCTACTTGGATTTTTTTAAAAGATTTTATTTATTCATGAGAGACACCCTGGGCTGAAGGCGGCGCTAAACCGCTGAGCCACCCAGGCTACCCAGCTACTTGGATTTTTAAAACTACTAATCCTGCATCATATGGGGGCAGATATCTTCCCCAGTTTGTCACTTGGATATCTTTCTTTTTTCTTCTTTACTTCCTTTCTCCTCTTTTCCTTTATTCTTTTTGTGATCATTAGCCTGTCAAACGAATTTATGATGTGTCACATTCCAATGATTTAGAAAAGCACGCTGTTTTCTTCTACCACTGTTACTGTTTTAATATTTGCATTACAATTTTTTCATTGATTTAGAATCGATTTTGATCTTTAGGAGCCAGCCTTATTTTATTTTCCACATAGTTTGCCAGTTGTCTCTATACAATTTATTTCATCATTGATATTTTTTCATGATTTGATATATGTATTACACACTCTAGTCCAGAGGTTGACAATTTTTTTCTCTAAAGGGCCAGATAGTAAATAATTTAGGTTTTACTGCTATATGTTCTCTGTTGCTGCTATTCAATTCTGCTGTTGTAGCACAAAACCAGCCATAGATAATACATAAGCTGTGTTCCAATAAAACTTTATTTACAAGATGGTTGGGTGGATTTGTTCTAAAGTTTTCTGACCCATGCTGTGTGTGTCCTGTTGCATTGATCTCTGTCCATTTTTTTCATTGTTCCAGTATCACAACTCTTATCTTGTATTTTAATAAATGATATGTGTCTCATCTCATCACTCTCCTTTTATTATTTTTTTAAAGATATTATTTATTTATTCATGAGAGACACAGAGAAAGAGAGAGAGAGGCAGAGACACAGACAGAAGGAGAAGCAGGCTCCATGCAGGGAGCCTGACGTGGGACTCGATCCTGGGTCTCCAGGATCAGGCCCTGGGCTGAAGGTGGCACTAAACCGCTGAGCCACCCAGGCTGCTCCATCATTCTCCTTTTAAAAACAACTTTTGCATCTTTACTTTGTGAGATAAATTTTGTACCAATTTCTCTCACATTTAGAAATAATACCTAATACCATTGAGACTTTCATTAGGATTACAATGAACAGATTAGCTTAAGGAATATTGATGGGGTGGAAGTGATATTTCACAGCATTGAACTTTTTCTATTCAAAAACAGAAACAAACCTCTGCTTATTTATAACTTCTTTGAGATTCTGTTATAGTTTTATAGTTTTCTTCATTTAAGTCCTACAAATCTCTTACTAAATTTATTGTCAGATATTTTACATAACTTTGGTGTTGTTTATGGAATAATTTTTTCCCAGTTTATTATCTATTGCTCACATAAAAGAAAGGTATTGAATTCTGTTGGGTTATTTTGTAGTGCCAATTTTACTAAATCCTTATGTTTTCTTTTTTCTAGTTGATCTTGGACTTTATAGGTAGGCAATAATAGCATTTGAAAATCATTAATGTATATATATAATCAATATTTTACCATTACTTCATTATTTTATTTAATTGCTTTGGCTAATAATTCTGAAACAATGCTTAAATAACATAGATGAAACTTATTGTCTTATTCCTTATATTAATGATGTCATCTTTGTGCAAAAGTTTTCAATTCTGTGCAGAGTATTTATTTTTGGTTTTAATTTATCATGGGTTTTTTGTTGTTGGGCTTTTTGTCATTGTTTCATTTTGTTTTGCTTTGGATTTAGCCTTCTTCCCACTAAAAAAAAAAGGAAAAATCAAAGTATATTTTTAGACTAGGAATATTTTTGAGTTACGCCTATAGCTTATCATGCAATGGAACTATCTGTTCCTACTTAATAAATATTTTTAAAAATCAGAAATTGATATAGAATTTTATGAGAAAACTTTTTAATATCTACTGATCTGATCATGTGGCTTTTCTTCTTCAACCTACATATATGGGGACTAAAATTAATATATTTGCTAACTTTGAATCATTCTTACTTCTCTGGAGTAAACTATTATGCTATATTATGTTTTCAGGTTGATGGAGTCTCTGTTAAAATTCTATTTATACTTATGAGTCAATTTTTAGCAGTAGTTTTGTGGTATAGTTTTTATGATACTGTATTTGTCAACTATGGTATTCAGATTTTTGATTAGTGACTAAAAGTAATAGATGTATTCTGAAACTGTAGAATAATTCTAGACTTGTTTGGTGACCTCAGTGCAGATGATTAGTGTTGATATATCATGTGCGCACGATTGCATTGATGTATCACATTAGATTAACACAGTAATTTCAAAGGTACTTGCACATAGAATTTTGGCAAAAGACATGAAGAGAAATCTCACAGAGGAAGACATAGACATGGCCAACAAGCACATGAGAAAATGCTCTGCATCACTTGCCATCAGGGAAATACAAATCAAAACCACAATGAGATACCACCTCACACCAGTGAGAATGGGGAAAATTAACAAGGCAGGAAACCACAAATGTTGGAGAGGATGTGGAGAAAAGGGAACCCTCTTACACTGTTGGTGGGAATGTGAACTGGTGCAGCCACTCTGGAAAACTGTGGAGGTTCCTCAAAGAGTTAAAAATAGACCTGCCCTACGGCCCAGCAATTGCACTGCTGAGGATTTACCCCAAAGATACAGATGCAATGAATGAATGAAACGACGGGACACCTGCACCCCAATGTTTCTAGCAGCAATGTCCACAATAGCCAAACTGTGGAAGGAGCATCGGTGTCCATCGAAAGATGAATGGATAAAGAAGATGTGGTTTATGTATACAATGGAATATTACTCAGCCACTAGAAAGGACAAATACCCACCATTTGCTTCAACGTGGATGGAACTGGAGGGTATTATGCTGAGTGAAGTAAGTCAGTCAGAGAAGGACAAACATTATATGTTCTCATTCATTTGGGGAATATAAATAATAGTGAAAGGGAATATAAGGGAAGGGAGAAGAAATGTGTGGGAAATATCAGAAAGGGAGACAGAACATGAAGACTCCTAACTCTGGGAAATGAACTAGGGGTGGTGGAAGGGGAGGAGGGCGGGGGGTGGGGGTGAATGGGTGATGGGCACTGAGGGGGGCACTTGACAGGATGAGCACTGGGTGTTATTCTGTATGTTGGCAAATTGAACACCAATAAAAAATAAATTTATTAGAAAAAAAGAATTTTTTAAATTTGCATTTCACATTTATCACTATCATTGTTATTTTCATCATCATAGCTCTCCTGGAATTTAGTACAATATTATGCTAAGCATTTGGCGTATAAGCTTCCTGAGTCTTACATAACAGATCTCTTCATCTCCATTTCAAAGGTGAGGAAATGGAGGCTTATTAAATTTAAGTAAATTGCCTAAAATAGCACTTTTAATTTCATTAGCCTAGGTTTCTCTGAAAGCACAGCCTGAGGCAAGGTTCTCTCATGCCTATGTTAGGTGATTGCCAGCCTTAGATGGAGGAAGATGCAAAACAGGAAAGGATGAGAAGAATGACAAGCCAATAGAGGTGTGTTTTATCAAGGTCACTGCCCTGGGCATCCAGAACTCCATTCTACCAGGATCCAAGAGACATAGGGAATGCTGCCCCAAGTTGTTTACCCAAGGATGGCAGGTGAAATATTTATCCACTAGTTTCTATCCACTACTGGTTGAGTGTTGTCTCTGGGGGCCTTGATCCTGTACTTGTGGGCTGGACTTGCTCTTAGGTTGAGTGGATTCTGTAGTATTAGAGAAGTTCTGGAAATGATACATAACAGAGAGGAGATAGCTTTTTTATAGCAGCTGTGGCTGAAATTAGTTGTAGGTTTAGGGATGTGACATGGGAAAACAGAACTATCTGATACCTTGGTTAATAACATCCATTTTATATATTAGTCATTTGACTTTAGAGTCCATGACTCCATTTCCTTGAATGCTCAGAGTTTTAGTCAGTAGTGGAAAGATCAATTCCATAAACTAGTCTGCAAATGGCAGAAAGCTGGCACGTAGTTAAGATTATGAATCTCAAGAGGATTGGTCCCACGTTCATTAAGAGTAAGCGCTCACCCAAATTCCATTATGCCATGCTAACATCTGTACCCCCATGACACTGCATATGCTAGTAGAATAATCCCCATATCATAAACAAATTTGTATGAGAGATGTGGAGATTACCAGCCACTTATTAACACAGTGGAACTAGATTCCATTCTCTTGCCTCTTAGATTATTTTCCAAAGGATATACTTCCTTCTGGTGCTGTTTTTATTCAGTTTCCTTCTCTCCATGCCTAGCTGAGTCAGAGATATCTTTGTTCCCTCTGGCCTGATTACTTGATTCAGAGTATTTCTCTCATACCTTGATAACTTCTTTGGGCCTCAGGCTACCTATCTTTAAGAAGAGGGAATCTTGTTATTTCCCAGTTTTTGTCTAGTTCAGTACTCTATGCTCTTTTGTCTATATGTGCTATACATATTTTGCATATTCTGGTAACAAGAACTTTGTGTTTTTGAAACAACAAACTATGCACATGTTAGTTACTTGCCATAATTGGTACCTTGTTCTCCTAAGGAAATCACAATTTGGAGGTAAATTTTGAGTTGTCAAATCTGGAAGTGCAGATTCATAGAGCTTATAGAAAGACATCTTAGAGATTTAAGAAAGTCAAAAATCTTAGTTTTTGATCAAACTAGTTTTGTCATATTAATTTTAGCTGAGAAAATCAAAACAAGCACTAATATAAAAATTGTTTGAAAGAATATTTGATATAACTTTCTTAACTTGAAAAAATAAAGCAAAAGACAAAAGGCATTTGAGTATATTTGTATATATGTAATTATATGTATAATATATAATACATGAATTAACTATATAAAATATATTAATAAATTATATATACTTCCTATTTTTTTATTTATAGTCAAAAAATATGAGTGCAATTCAGTCCAAGCAACTGGGGAGGGTATGCATGTGTTATTCCCAGAACATAAATACTGTGAAATTTATATTAAGTCAGAGTTATCTGGTTTACTTGAATAAAAATCTTTGAAACAAAATGAATTATGAAATAATTCCATGTCTCAGTCTCTCAACCTGCAACAATAGAATAGCAATACCTTTTCCTACTCCTCCTTCTCTCTGAGGAGTGTTTTGCTGATAAAATAGATAATTATCTCTGAAAAAGCTTTGAGTACATCAATAGAAGGATGTTATTAATATGCAAGATAGTATTATTATGCTATTAGATCATGGATAAAAAATTGGTCACTTCCTACCACTGCCTGTGGATTCAACATGCAAAAAAGTCTATAGTTTTATGAATAGGAGTGCAAGTAAAACCCTGAATCTCAAAAAATAACTCCTGAAAATTGTCACTCAAAAATTACTTTCTCTGGTTGCTTAATTGAAAGACTATTGCTAAAGTGAGTCCTGGGATCTCTTTTGCTCAGCGACTCATTGCCTTTTCATCTCAGAAGCTATACTTTACACCAATGTATAATGCCTAGAAGTACTGTGCCTAGTCCTATGCTTGGTTAATAAAAGACCTGTGAAAAATGGTTTTTAACTGGGGAGAGCTTATGGACTCATTGAAAGATTCTCTCCTTCCAACTGAAGAAAAAAAATAGAGAGGTGTATAACACCAAATAGAAACTGTGATCAACTATCTTATAGATATGGACACATGGTAATCATATGCTTGGGATAGTTCACAGTCTGCATCAAGCCTTGCTAGAATTAACTCTTGCTAAAATGTGGTTTTGGTAAGTTAGCATGTATTAACTCACTAAACGTTATTTTTGCCGAGTGGACCTAATAAACTGAGTTTCTGAAAACACACACCTGATAACCTAACACTAGAGCAGAGGGAGAATATCCAGCAGGTGAAAGAGTTAGCCTACTCAAGGTGACATTTGTGTCTATGGCAGTGCAAGGGTAACAGGCAATTTCCCTCTTCCCTTATCCAAGGAGGACAATGATAATCAGTCTTGAAGACTAAAATATAACTTCAAAATCTTGCTAAACACAGTGATCTAGAGCAGTGAACATTGTGTTAAATGGTCAGACAGTACATATTTATGCTTGTGAGCAGCACAGTGTCTGTTGCAACTGCTGACAGCTGCAGTACAATTTGTAGCACAAAAGTGGACATAGACACTATATAAACAAATGGGCATGGCTGTGTTCCAATAAATTTTGTTTACAAAACCAGGTGGCTAGTCTATAGGCCCTAGTTTGATGACTCCTGGGCTATAGAGCCATTATGATTCAATCACAGTTGGCACCTAAGAATTAACCTGCTTGCTACCCTTGGTTTTGAGGCAGCTTTAATATGCATGGCCTTTTTTATGAGCAATTAATCCACACAACTCAAGCTAAATGCATCCTCCACTGTTCATTTCCAGTGGAACACCTTAACTGTTACCTCCATCATATATACTTTCTTTTCTTTTTACATTCTGGGCCTCAGTTTCTTATTTGGTAAAGGAACCTAATGACAATACAGGGTTTCTGCAAGAATCAGATGAGAAAATGTGGATGAAAGCATTTGTACCCCACGAGACACTGGAGTATTTGAATAAAATATACTGTAATTCTTAGGTGAATGTGTTTCATAAAGATCACTTTCAAAAGCATTTTTTTACCAGATAAAATTCACAATACATCTTTGTGAAAACCCACTTTTCTGTCCTTCCTTTGTTTAAGAGGTCCTTTATTGCAGCGAAAAAGCAAGCGACCTATCTAAAATTGCATGGGTGACATTTTTGACCTCTTAATTACAGCTTGTATGGTATTTCTTCCTCTAGGAGTCTTGATTCAAAGCAAGTTTGTGTTGGGAAAAAAAATCAGTGTACCAAAAAAATCCCCAGCTAGAATCTATGCATTTGAGTCCTAAAAAGATTATCAGATTGGGCAATGTAGTGTCTTGCCAATAAGGCAAATAGCTATGTTTGTTCTAGACTGCAATCCAGATTATTAGAATAGGAACAAAAGATAAGTGCATACAAAATTTGGTAAGAAAGCCAAAAAAAATAAGAGGATGGTCTGATTTATTGAGAGAATGCATGTATACTTCTGATTGTTCAAGTATTCATTAATCAAGTTTCCAGTCTTTGTTTGATATGAATTATGAACAAGCTAGATAGTTGGCTGAAGATACCTGCTATGGTTAGTAAATGAGATCCTCTCCAATAATACATTTTTTTCTGGATGATGGAAGGATAACTTTTTTTTAAAGATTTTAGTTATTTATTCATGAGAAACAGAGAAAGGCAGAGGGGGAACCAGGCTCCCTACAGGGAGCCCGAAGTGGGACTCAATCCCAGGACCCCAGGATCATGACCTGAGCCAAAGGCAGACGCTCAGCCACTGAGCCACCCAGGTACCCCAATATAACATTTTAAATTCAATTCTTTGAGTGGAAAACATTTCAATAAAGATCAACTTTCCTTGGGCAGCCTGGGGGTCTCAGCAGCACCTGCCTTCAGCCCAGGGCCTGATCCTGGAGACCCGGGATTGAATCCTGCTTCAGGCTCACTACATGGAGCCTGCTTCTCCCTCTGCCTGTGTCTCTGCCTCTCTCTCTCTTTCTCTCTGTGTCTCTCATGAATAAATAAATAAAATCTTTTTTAAAAAAGATCAACTTTCCTAAATGAACACTAAGCTTTGAATCAATCCAGTTTGGGATTTTATTAATCAGTTACAAATATGTGACTTATTTGCTTTGTGTCTCTTTAGGCCATAGAAGACATAGAAACTATATTCTTGAATACCTACCTGATTTACTTACTTTATAATAAGTATCTTTTAGAAGAAAAGAGCTGAATCCCTGTAATCTTTGGAGAATATAACTGCATTATTGAATCAAATTATGAAATATTTTCCTTCACAGTCATTTTTTTCTTAGTTAAAAAAGATACAGTGCTGTCTTTATTCCATCTTTTGACTTTTCAGTAACATTTTGGATATTGTCATTACAACAACAATAACTCTTTGCTTCCTTTTTGGTTTTAACCCAATTTCTATTTTGTATTAATTCTTTGCTTTGGAGAATATAGACTGAAACTTCTCCTTTTTGCACAGTATCCTGTCTTTTCTTTGGGGAAAGCTTATCATGAGCCAAACGAAAGATAATGCCACGAATCACTGAAAGCAAGGTGCATTTTTGCAAATAAGAATAAACAATTAGATCTTGCGTCTTCTGGTCTTCCCGGGACTCAATCTTTGACATTTTCTCTTCTGACTCCTGATTTCATCATGGTCCTGGAGGATGAAAGGTCCTAAACTTTTGAAATTCTGTTGAGCTTCTCTTTAGTCCCTAGAGTGAGCTTTGCAGTGTTCTATATTATGATGGAAAGAACTGAAGACAGAACAGGTTTCTAATTTTAGACATGGGAAGATTTCTGAATGTCTCAGGACTTCAATTTTATCATCTTTTTAAGAAAAGCACTACCAACTTTTCTACCACACAAAGTTGTTAGGTGTGTGAAAAAAAACTTTGCAAGCTGCAAAAGCCTATATAGTTGCAGTATTACAATTATTAATAAAGTAAAGCTGTCGGCATCAATGAACATAACTTACACATAAAGGTGTTTTCAGTTCTTTAGAGGGAATTTATTTAACTCTGAGAATGAAAGAGATAATTTAGTCCGTATGTGGTATATAGGAAAGGGCAAACTATTTGACCAGTCTAGAGTAAGGACAGTGGATTCCTTTCTGTAGATCATCTACTTTGCTGTCATTCCCTGTGCATTCTAAAGTGTTCTGCTGTGGTTTGCTTTAGTAGAGGGGATGTGGCATTTCTAAGACTAGGGAACAGAGAAGAGGCAAAAGCACGATGGAATAAGTTATGAAAACATGAGAAACTTAAGTGAAAACTTTGAGAAAAGCCCAATCTATTTCAGCCCATCACTGAAATCTTCACAGTGTATGAGTCTATGTCAGTGCTGTAATCCAGGGGTCAGCAAACTGTGGCCAGCCACCTACTATATAAATGTGATTTTGTTGGAGTATGGCCATGCTCATTTGTTTCCATATTGTCTTTCGCTGCTTTTGCACTGCAAGGGTAGCGTGGAATTGTTTGAACAGATGCCATTTGACCCACAGAGCCTAAAATATTTACTCTCTGGATCTTTATAGAAAAGTTTGCCATGCTCTATTCTAAGAGAAAAATGTCTTAAAGTACGAGGCTGAGCATGTAGGAGGCAATCCACATCAATATTGAATTAGTGAATGTTTTAACGTACATGGGAGGGGGGGGTTTTCTAGAGCCATTTCCTCCTCCTAGCCCCAGAAATGTGTGTGTGTGAAAGAGACAGAGACAGAAAGAGAATTCAAGACGGATGACTTGTAGTTATCAATGTTACACAGGCCAACAGTCTTTCATGAGAAGAGATGAGATTATAGTAAGGGCAACATTTTGATGCCATTTGTTTGAGTCATTAGTCAGAGAGTGATCCTTTTTCATAGCTATAGAACAAACTGCATGCCTGCTTATGAATAAACTTTGTATATATAGCAATATTTGTTCTGAGACTTGCTTCCACTGTTACATCACATGGCATAGAAGTAGTAGAGGAGATACTACATTGCTACTAAAGTTAAGGAGAGCACCCTGATGTTTGCTAACTGACCAAATTGATTTTGGTCTACTTTTTATATCGGAGAAAGAGGTGAAAAATTATGAGTAACTGTTGAATCATTAAGACTAGATATACAAGAAAGAAAGAAATAGGAAATTGAGGACGAGTTTAAAGGACTTAGAGGATTAGCTTTTAGAGTGGAAGGAAAGACATGAGAATAAGTGAATTACAACTAAGGTAAATTACCAGGCTAGGTCTAGTACAATAACCCCAGTGCTGTGACCCCTGGTGGAAGAAAGGAGTAGTACAGCTTTCCTGTTATCCAGCTTACAAATTTTTTTTTTTAATTTTATTTATTTATGATAGTCACATAGAGAGAGAGAGAGAGAGAGGCAGAGACACAGGCAGAGAGAGAAGCAGGCTCCATGCACCGGGAGCCTGACGTGGGATTCGATCCCGGGTCTCCAGGATCACGCCCTGGGCCAAAGGCAGGCGCCAAACCGCTGCGCCACCCAGGGATCCCAAATTGGTACTTAGGAGAATGGTTCAATGTGTCACTTTGGCTTCCGGTTATCTTTCCCACCTCTTTAGAATCCACAGGCTAGCAATGATTTGAGAGAAGGACTCTTTTATTAGAAGATCATAAGGTTAGAGAAAGGGGAAGACTTATTTAGCTTAGTAAGGTTCAGGAGCTCTACTGGCGGAAGTTAGTTTTGCTGTGAGAGTTTTTATGTCGTAATTTTTATTTTTACTCCACCTTTTACTTTTTAAATTTTGAAATAATTTAAAACTATTTAAAAGTAGTAAAGGTAGCACAAATAGTTCTTAACTATCCTTCATCTTTTTTTTCTATCCTTCATCTTCACCCAGGTTCACTGTTAATAGTTTGCCACTCATGCTTTCTCCCTCCATTTCTATAGATGGATGGATAGACTGATATGTAGATATGATATTAGAGAGTAAGAGAGAAAAGTCAGAGAAATTTTACTTCTATATCTATTTATCCAGATAAATTTTCTCTGAACTACTTGTAATTTATAGACATATTTCCTCGGGATCCCTGGGTGGCGCAGCGGTTTGGCGCCTGCCTTTGGCCCAGGGCGCGATCCTGGAGATCCGGGATCGAATCCCACGTCAGGCTCCCGGTGCATGGAGCCTGCTTCTCCCTCTGCCTGTGTCTCTGCCTCTCTCTCTCTCACTGTGTGCCTATCATGAATAAATAAAAATTAAAAAAAAAGACATATTTCCTCATTTCCCCTAAACATTTCACACTTCACTGTGTGGTTTTTATGAACAAAAATGTCATCTTATATAATCACAGAATAATTATCAAAATCAGGATACTTAACAATGATTCTGTAGAATCATCTAAATGGCATTTGTATTCAAATTACTCCAATTGTTCCAGTAATGATTTTTATAGCAACTTTTATTTTGTCCTGTCCAGGATCCAATCCAGGATCAGATTTTGTATTCAGTTGTCATATTTCTTTGGCTCCTTTAATTTGCACAGTTCCTAAGGCTTTCTTTATCTTACATGACATTGACATTTTTAAAAGTTAAGACCAGTTATTTTGTTGAATGTCCTTCAATTTTGGATTGTCTAAAATGTCCTCTTGATTAAATTTAGGTTGTGTATTTTTGGCAGGAATACTACACATCAGATGTTGTATTTCTATTAGTACGTTGTATCAGGAGGCACATGATGTTAGTTTGTCTAATTATTGGTGATGTTCATTTTGAGCACTTGGAAATGATGATGCCTACCAGGTTTCTCCATGGTATGGTTATTTTCTCATTTGTAATTAATAAGCAATATGGAGAAGACCCTTTGAAGATGTTTGAGTATCCTGTTCCCTCTTAAATTACCATGCATTAGTTTTAGCATCTAATGGTATTTTTATTTGAATCAATTACGATTCTTATTACTTAAAAACACTGACTTTACCTTGTCATTCTTTCTATATTTATTACTGGATATTCTACAGTAAGGAGGCACTGTATCTCCCCTCCCACTTCTTTGCTATCATTAGGGACCCATAACGTCTTATTTTATTTAATGGGTTATGATCCATTAATGCTGTTGTTGTCATCTTTATTATTATTAATATCAGATTTGGCCAGTGGAAATTCATTCAAGCTAGTTACTGTTTCCTTTTGACTTGTTCTTATAATTCTTTGAGAATTTATGTATTTTCTGGACCGAAAATGTGTTCTAGATGTATTTTCTTTGATTCAGACTTGGAATAAGATGTTCCCTCAAAGGGCTCTCTGTAAAAGGTTTTGATTGTATTTCAGTTATGTACATTTATTCCATCTAAAATTTCTCTTTTCTCCTTTGACCATTTCCTTGTGCTTATTGATCCCTCATCCTCCTTCTCTGTAGTCAAGATTATTACTCTGTTTACCCTCATGCATGGATTGACAGTCATTTGTTCACTCTACTCAGTTCTATTCTATGATTGGGAGATTGGGGGTTGATTTTAGGAAAGAGAAAGCAAAAGTCATTATTGTGTATAATTTCATTAACATTTTATTTGCTTGTCATGTCAGGTATGTTATTGGTGGTTTTTTTCTTTTCTTTTTCTTTTTTTTTTTTTTTTGTCTTCTTCAAGTTTCAGATTATTCCAGGGCCAATTTTATATTGCATTCACTTCAGCAATTATATAGAAGGTGGAGGGTGTAGGGGTGCCTGGATGGCTCAGTCGGTTAAGTGACTCTTGATTTCAGCTCAGGGTTGTGATCTTAGGGTTGGGAGATCGAGCCCCATGTTAGGCTCCATGCTGGGCATAGAGCCTGCTTAAGATTCTCTTTCTCTTTCTCTGTCCTCACCTCCCCCCCCCAAAAAAAAAGAGAAGGTGGATTGTGTAGAGAAAAGAATAGAGAACTAGATTTCAGGAAATTTAGTTTATGACATTGACTGTATGTAGATCTTTGGCAAGTTAGTATGGTTCTTGGATCCTGTTTTTTCAACTTTCAAATGGTAATGTCTTCTTTTTCTGCCACCTCAGAGAAGTGCTGTACATAGGGAATTTAAAATTTTAAGTTGTAAAATATTATCTCTTTGCCCTGAACTTATTTTTTGCCCCTTAGGAAATGAAAATATTTAATAACAGAAAGTAAATAAAAACATTACATCAATATACTGTTACATGATGACAGGCTAAGTGCTATTATTTTTGTAGGTGTTAAGGTATACTCAAAGCAAGATTGATGAATTGTTCTTTTTACATAAATATATATATTTCTAATTAAATGGACAAATTATTGTTGTCAGGTTTTTATTTGCTTCAACAAGTATGTTGTAAAGTAATTTGCCATATTGCTGACATTTCATAGCTTTAGGTAGGAGGAAAGTTTAGTGATTGTTTAGATTCTACCTTCCATGGAATAGGGGCTTATAACTGTTGAATATATTGGATGAAAGAAGAAATTATATCACGATGAAGGTATCACAATATTTTTTGACCTAAGTAAGGGCCTATTCATAACAAGAAGTCCAAATTATTTGAAACCCATGGCTGAGACTGAATATACAAAGAAACACTGGCTAGAGCATATATAAAAATGGATCTCTGACCCAAAACCTATGGAGTAACCAGTCCAGAGAGCCCAGCCATAACCTCTGCAGCAGTAGGTCCCAAATGGTCAAGGCTTGCTCAATAACTGCTAGCTTCCCTCATTTTGTCCCTACAACTTAGGACCAAACAAACAATGCCCAATATGCTTCTCTAATCTGTCATATAGTATTCCCTACTAATGGTTAGCCCACCTCCAGGTTCCCTATGCTGACAGCCTCCAGTCAGGGCACAACTGAAGCCTGCCATTTTTCCCACTTCCCTGCCTGCCTTTGAGTCTCTTCCAAATGCAAGTGATGATGGCTGAGTCTCTGCTATAGCAAGCTCTAAGTAAGTAACGTTTGCTTATTCTCATCTGGGTAATCTTTGTTTATTTCCATGTGGCTATCTTTTTTTGACACATCTCCTGGTGACTTCTTACATGACCCACGTTAAAAATGTCTACAAGAAATTTGAGTTCATAATTATATTGTCATGTTCTTTTTTATTGAAGCCTTTTATTGTATTCACTAATGAAAGGTTTGCCAAGCACTTGCCCTATTTAAAAATATAATTAAGAGTAAATAGAAAGATAATCCACATTTCTGCTCATTTAAAATCCTCACTATGCTTTCTTTTTTAAAAAAATATTTTATTTATTTATTCATGAGATACACAGAGAGGGAGAGAGAGGCAGAGACACAGGCAGAAGGAGAAGCAGGCTCCATGCCGGGAGCCTGATGTGGGACTCGATCCCGGGACTCCAGGATCCCGCCCTGGGCTGAAGGCAGGCGCTAAACCACTGAGCCACCCAGGGATCCCCTCACTATGCTTTCTTATGAGAAGAGAATATTTCTCTCTTGATGGATGTACAGGGATGAGGGTCAGCCTATGTGGATATAATCAAACATAAAGCCACCTTTTCTTTTCTGCAACCTTGAAGATTAGCCATGTCCTAAAATCATACAGTGTACCTTACCCCAACTAAATTGGTGTATTCTGAAAGATGAGTGACCAGTTAAAGTGATATGTCCTCTTGGGGTGCCTGGGTGGCTTAATCAGTTAAGCTTCCAATGCTTGCTTTTTACTCAGGCCGTGATCTCATGAGTGGTGGGATCCAGCCCCACACTGGGCTCCACACTTAACAGGAAGTCTGCTTGAAGATTCTTTCCCTCTGCCCCTCTCCCTATCTCTCTCTTTCTCAAACAAACAAATAAGTTTTAAAAAAATAAAGTGATAAGTCTTCTCTGATAAGCAGTCATCTCTGGAGTCAGATATTGGCTCATATAGGTAGTTTTCTTTTAAGGATACTTAGATGTATCTGAGTGCAGGTGATCTGTCAATGATAGACAATTACTACTTTTTGGCCAGTAGGATCTGGCTGCTAGAAAACAAAAGACAAAAAACAAAACCAGACACAACCCATGTTCCACACTTTCTATCAAATTATTAAACATTTCCACTGAATCTTTCTGGAAAGAGTTGTCAGCAATTAGGAAGGTACCATGAGACCTATTTTCTTATTCACTTTTCCATGGTAACCCATTACCCTGCCCTGTCTACTTCATCTACCCAAATACTATCATCTTTTAAGATAAAACTAAATTCCCATTTACTTAATGAAATATGACAAAATCCCATTTGGGCTCAGTGATAGCTTTCTCTTTTCAAAATCTATAGCACTTACAACCTATGCCAAGTAGCATTCATGTAATTCATTATAGGGTCAAATACTTCTTGAAGGCAAAGACAATGTTTTGGTTTGTCTTTGGATCTCCTATGGAATATTTTATCACTGTCTCCCTGCATATGTGTTGTTTTGAATGGAAATTTTCTTGGGTTTAATTCCCTGCTCTTAACTCTGGCTTATACTTTTCTATGCTTCACAGTGCTTGGAGTGATTACTAATGCAGGGCAAGTATTCACTAAAAGGTTTTTTTGACTAATTATTAATTAAAGCCCCACTTTCTCAATCACAGCCTAGGAAATAAGAAAATTTGGTGGATAAAAGATATCACAAAGTGACATTTGCAATAATTATGTATGGTGATTTTTAGGCATGCATTTTAATCCTCAGGCTCAGTTCCTAATATTTATTCCTCATATTCCATGGTGGAACAAAAGAGAAGGAACCAAATCAAACAAGCTGAGAACCTTTCTTCTAACGCTAAGGATCTCATCTTATAGCTTGTTCCCTTTGTTTTGCCCCATTAAGTACTATTTTTTTCATCTGTTCCCCAGAGGCATCATTGGTGACTTCCAGGGTGTTAAGGAGAGTCATGTTTTCATGGAAAATGACTGTAAAGGTCCTGCACAGGTATATTAATTTGTTTCCTTGTTCTTCCCTTTTCTAAGGGAGGAGTAATTATTTATTTGCAATTTTCACCAATATTTTTTGTCTCAATATGAGAGATTTAAAAACATTTTTGTGTTGGGGAACCAAGAAATCAGCATTTATTGAATACCTAATACATGCCAGTCACTCTCTTCTTATCTCATGGAATTCTTGTGATAATTTTGTAAGGTATGATTTAACATCCACTTTTTGAAATTAAGAAAATTGCTACTCAGGGAGGTTAAACTATGTGAAATTGGGTGTTTTCTTTCATTAATTAGCTTGGTTACATTACACACATCTTTTAATTAAGAAGATAATCAATTGCTTTGAGTATGTTTATGTCTAAATAAATGTGTGTACATGAAGACTTAGAAATAAATGTATTATACAGAATTTCCCTTTTATGAGTTTAACGTTCAATTTAAACAAACAAATATTTCTTCTTAAATCTCCTAGGACTAGTGAAAAATCAAAAACTATCTCCTAGCTTTTCTTTGAGAGCACTAGTTATCCCTTCTTCAGTGGTAACTAACTCAATTTAAACAGCTCCACACAGTTTGTTATCACACACATGAACACACAGATTAACACACCTTACAGAATCAGGCATTTCAATAAAATGACAGGTTATAAGTTTATTAACATACCAAACACAATTTCTCACCAAGTCTCTTTAACAGGTCACTAAAAAAAAATTTGGCATTAAGTGGGCCCCCACCAACTAACTCGAGATATACTGCATACACATACCAGATAGGGGGAAAAACATATTTTTACGGAGTTTTGGGTGATTATAGGAGAATAAAATGAGAAGTCCTTGGATTCTAATTCTTGAATTATTTCATTACTAGGTTTTGCTATTTCACTATTTTTTATTGTATACATTATTTCTCTCTTTTATCTTTTCTCCTTATGTCAAGTAAAGGCAAAGTCTATTTATTCATTTTTTTGCTTTGCATGCCGGGAAGTACAGGAGCTGTGGAACGAAACAACAATGAAGGAGAATCCATGCCCCTTTTCCTTTAGGAGGCATGATAACCATTATGGGGAAATCAAGCTTACTATGTAGAGGCTTTGTAAAGTGAAGAATTGAATAAAAATTCATTGCTAAAGAAATCCAGGAGTGGAAAAGTAGAACGTGAAGTAGATGGTGAGAAAGAGATTTAACAGAAGACCTTAGAAGTGAAATAGAGGGCAGGCTGGGTGGCTCAGTGGTTTAGCGCCGCCTTCAGCCCGGGGCGTGATCCTGGAGACCCGGAATCGAGTCCCATGTCAGGGTCCCTGCGTGGAGCCTGCTTCTCCCTCTGCCTGTGTCTCTGCCTCTCTCTCTTTCTGTGTCTCTCATGAATAAATAAATAAAATCTTAAAAAAGGTGAACTATAATGTACTAGTATGACCATGGACTCTTCAACCAGGAAGACCTATCCAATATTTGACTCATGAGTCTACTGTATATTAGTTGTGGTACTGTGGTTAGTTCCTCAGGTTAGGTAATGCTTACTCTCTTCATGAACAATGGGGATTCTAACAGTATTTAAGGTTGTTTAAGAGATGAAATAAGATAGTGCGTTAGAAATGCTTTATTTATGGCAGTATTTATTATGGTAGTAAGCTTTCCTTTAGGGTTATATATTATTGTGAATATTGAGGGAATAGTACTTGAAATAAATTTTGAAATTGTTGTTAGACTTACCCTGGATTACATCAGATTTGGTGGAAAGAAAAGGACAGGCAATCATGATCCCAAAATAGTTTAAGTCTGGTGTTGGTAGGGAACACCAAAGGTGAAAAGCAGTTTAACCAAATAACTTCTCTTGATATGTTTTTTTTTACAGTTTGCAAAATAATTTGATTGACATTTTGGTATTGCAATCTTTCATGAATTTTATGAGAGAAGAACTGTTATCTCCAGTTTAGGAATTGGGAAACTGTATCTCAGGGAAGCTACATTCTGTGTCCAGAGCAAGTGAGAATTCATACCAATGTCTGGCATTCTTTCAACTGAACTACAGTTTGCTTGGTGAATGGTCTGGAGTTTAGTGTTTGGAGATAAGCATGAATAAGTACATGATTGTTTGATGGTCAGGGGTGAAGTGTTTACATTTGCTTTTAAAAGCAATATAGAGGGATCCCTGGGTGGCGCAGCGGTTTGGCGCCTGCCTTTGGCCCAGGGCGCGATCCTGGAGACCGGGGATCGAATCCCACGTCGGGCTCCCGGTGCATGGAGCCTGCTTCTCCCTCTGCCTCCCCCCTCTCTGTGACTATCATAAATAAATAAAAATTAAAAAAAAAATAAAAGCAATATAGAGAGGAATCCCTGGGTAGCTCAGCGGTTTAGTGCCACCTTCAGCCCAGGGCATGATCCTGGAGTCCTGGGATATAGTCCCTCATGCGTGGAGCCTGCTTCTCCCTCTGCCTGTGTCTCTGCCTCTCTCTCTCTCTCTCTCTGTCTCTCATGAATAAATAAATAAAATCTAAAAAGAAAGAAAGAAATTTCCTTAAAAAAGCAATAGAGAGTTAAACTAAGTGGAAAAGTGACACGAAGAAGCTGGATTAAAACTTTGGTCAAGGATGAAAACTGTAACAAACTATAGAAACAGGCTCTTCTGCATGTTCTTAGCTGTAGGATCTCTAGAACAGGAGCTCAGAAATGTTTGTTGAGTAAAAGGATGTTGGATGTCAGGGAAACAGGTAGTGGGTTATTACAGTAATGTGATAAGAAGTGGATAGGAGGGTACTATTGGGAAAAAGAACACATGAAATGCAGTTGAAAATTGAAATGAATAGGAGAAGGAAGAGACAGGGAGAATGCAGAGGTTATTGGATGATAAATAATAACTGAATACTTCTTAGAGTTATGTTTGCAATTTCCAAATAGTAAGTAGAGTGTCTCCTTTGTTGCTTTGAAGGGACTAGATCATTGAGTTGGGAAGTGGTATGTTCCAGAATGTGGTTTTCCTTGTCTCTGATTCTTTAGGGAATGGAAGTGGGTGGAGGAGGGGAATCTCAAGCTGAATATCCTTAGGTAAAGTGTGGGAATCTTCTCTTCCACACCACCATCAACTCAGTGGATGTTCAGGAATGCATTTGTCCCCACTTTCCCTCACCTTCCATTTATGGGCATGACCTATAAGGATAAGGTGGATGGGCAATGAGCCCAGAGTGAGGAACACAGATGAAGAGTCACAGGAAGGAAAAGAAATTCACAGAGTTCCCACTCAAGTAGAGACCAGGTGAGCCTGAAGGTTTACTGGCTTCACTGGTGGTCACTTATTCAACTCTCATGTGACTTTTAGATGCTAGTACAAATGGTACACATTTGACAGGAGGCCTAGTGGTTAGCTGACTCTGTCTCTTCCTTGGTCTGTCAGATCCAGCCTCTTCTGTAACGCCCACATAACCCTCCTTATCTTTCTCTTATCCTCCTCTTTCCTTCCAGCCTATTCCTACAAGGACACCTTGAAAAATTTCGCTAATCGGGAAGGAAATTCTGGCTCTCATTCATCATGATTTTTATTATTTTAGGTCATTTATAACAGTCTGAATGAAATGTATTCTCTAGGAGTTCTCATTTGAACATTTCTGAAAGGAAAATGCCTTTAAATAGGAAAAATGTCAGACTTATGATTATATAGGGAATATTATAATGTTTCCCACAAATGTTGGGAAAATATATAATCATAGGGGCTACCATACTTTATTATGAGAAATATAATTAAAATTATCTAGTGCAATCATTGTCCTTTTTTTGTGTGGAAAGGGGTTGCTGATTTGAAAATAAAATAGACATCAAGCATTTCCCCATGCTTGCTTTATATAACACTGAGGTTTTAAATAATACATCACTTTATTTAAAATCTATTTACATGGTAATTGCCACTGTATAATGTATGAAAGATCACTTCACTGAGTTTAAATCTGGTTTGCAATGTGGGCTTGACATATATTTTATTATTTTTAAAAAGCCTTTTAAATTACCCTTTGTGTATTTCTAAAATACAAGTAGCTATTTTTAGAAAAATAATCATGAACTCTAGCTGTTGCTAACCTGTTTTGTGATCCTTTGCTTTCTAGATTCAGTTGCCTCTTTGAAATGCCATTTTGCTTCTTTAAAAAGGTGGGCAGCAACAGAAGATTTAAATACCACCTAAGAGAATGTTATTTTTTAAATCCTATTTCGAATTTCTTACATGATAAAGCAGACTTTTAAAAGTCCTGTTTTGTTTTTACATATTTTTAAATTTAAATTCAATTAATTAACATGTAATGTATTATTGGTTTCAGAAGTAGAGGTCAGTGATTCATCAATTGCATATAACACCCAGGGCTTATCATATCCCATGCCCTCCTTAATGTCCATCCCCCAGGTACCCCATCCCCTCACCCCTTCCCCTCCAGCAGCCCTAGTCCTCAGTTTGTTTCCTATGATTAAAAGTCTCTTATGGAAAGTGATGTTTTATATATTTTATTCTAAATAAAGAAAAGTATTTGCTCTCAAGAATTTTTTGAACATCATTAATTAATTCCTCATTACTAGGCCCTGGGCACCCCCAGAAAGAGGGACAATTCATGGTTACTCAGCAGTTTAGTACATTTATCTGTCTCCCTATACTGTTTTCTGTCTCTCCTCTCCTCTAACCTTGTTCCTTTAGAAACATCAACACTCTTTAGTGTAGGGTTCTTTTTATTTATCTGCTGCTATCACTGGTGCTAGCTGTCAAATGTCCTATGATCTTCACAAAGACCTGGCACATAGTAAGGACCAAATTAGTATCTGTTCAGGATTTCACCACTATTGTTGGCACTCAGGGAGAGAAGATTTAGTCCTGATTACATTAAAAGTAAATTTGACGGTCACCTGGGTGGCTCAGTTGGTGAAGTCTCTGACTTTGGCTCAGGTCATGATTTCAGTGTCCTGGGATCGAGCTCTGGCTCTGGGCACAGGGGGAGTCTGCTTCTCTCTCTCTCTCTCTCTCTCTCTCTCTCCCCCATGCACCTCCTACTCACCCACCCCCATGCTCACTCACCTTCTCTCAAATAAATAAATAAATAAATAAATAAATAAATAAATAAATTCTTGAAAAAAAAAGTAAATTTGACGATTTTTCCATTATGGGGAGAACCTAGTGGTTAACTCAACAAATGATGATATCACTTTTTGTGTTTGGGTTTCCAGATTGCCTCATTTTACTCTGGAAGATGTAGTACATGGGCCTCTTTTAATTTTCCTCTACCCCCACATATTAAGTCATCTCATCTGTACTTGTGGCTTTAAATGCTATCTATTTACAGATGATTCCTAAATTTATGTATCTTCCCAGAGAACTTTCTAAACTTTGCTCTCCTCTGTCCAACAGTTTTTCTGGCAACTTCACTTAGATATCTAAAAGGCATCATGGTGAAATTCATGACACAGTAAAAAAGATGTGAATATGAAGGCCATAATCTTTTTTGAAATAGAAACATAGCTGACATACATTATATTAATTTCAAATGTATAATGTAATGAGTCAATGTTTGTATATATTGTGAAATGATCACCATAATAAATCTAGTTAACACTGGGCACCATATGTAGTTAGAAAATTTTTTTCTTGTGGTAAGAACTTTTAGGATTTACTTAGCAAGTTTCAAGTGTGCATGACAGTATTATTAACTATAATTGACATGTTGTACCTTACATCCCACCCCATGACTTATTTTATAAGTGGAAGTTTGTACCTTTTGACCACCTTTACCCATTTCACTCACCCTTGCTTCTGGCAACCATCATTCTGGATTTTTTTTTTTTTTGTATCTATGAGCTTGCAGTTTTTTGATTCCATATGTAAGTGAGATCAGACAATATTTATCTTTTTCTGTCTGACCTATTTCGCTTAGCATAATACCCTCAAGGTCCATCCATATTGTTGCAGTGGCAGGATTTCATATTTCTTTATGAAAGAATATTCCAGTGTGTGTGTGTGTGTGTGTGTGTGTGTGTGCGTGCGCGTGCGCGTATGCATCACAATTTCTTTATCCATTCACCCATTCATAAACACAGGTCATTTCCATATTTTGGCTATTGTAAATACACAGCATTGAACATGGGGTTGCAGATATTTTTTTAAGTTAGTGTTTTAACTTTCTTTGGATAAATATCCAGAAGTAGAATTGTTTAATCACATGATAGTATTATTTTTTTTTATTTTTTAAGGAAAATCCACACCATTTTCCATAGTAGATGCACCAATTCACTTTCCCATAACAGTGGGACCCCCATAAGGGTTTCCTTTTCTCCACATCCTCACCAACACTTATTATTTCTTGTCTTTTTGGTAATAGCCATTCTGACAGGTGTGAGGTGAGATTGTATTGTGATTTTGATTTGCATTAAAATAAGTTTTATTGGCCTAAATAACTCGAAGTATAGAAGTTGAGTGGTTTTAGTACAGAAAACAGCAGAGCTCTAGATCCATCTCTCTCTCTCTCTGTGGCTTTAAGTTGTGCCTTTTAGTATATTTGAATTTGTGCGTAGCTTCCTTCATGATGGCAGAATGGCTGCCAGCAGTCACTAAGGTAAGACAGTTCTGTGTTCATACCTACTAGATGAGAGAGAGACAGAGGCAGAATTGACTGAGATATTTTCTTTCCAGGAACATCTGAGCAAGGCTTTTCTCAAATGTCATTGGCCCATACTTGGTTAGGTCAGCCCACAGCTGCATTTTGTTCAGGTTTCAGCCCCCTCCTAGAGAGCCAATGTCCTATTGACTAAGCTAACTCTAACTTCATCTCTTCCTCTTACATAACCCATATCACACTAGGTGAGCTAACTCCAATCCCATTTCTAGAGGGCTTATATTTGTCTGAGCCTATTGGGAAATAGCCATTCCTCCAATAGTAATTTGGTTCAGAAATCCAGGCTTAAGTCAGTTAGCATGTGACATCATCCTAGAAACTACGAACACAGTTCATCATTATAAGAGGAAGGACGTGTTCCCTACTTTCAATGAAGTACACAATGCCTGAAAGGGAATGCCTTGCAGTGAATAGGAAGGCATATTACTAGGTTAGCTGTTGGAAGCCATTTTGTAATTCAGAAACAAGCTACCCAAGGAGCAAAGCTGGCCCCATCAGGAATTCATTGCTAGGAGATTTGCTGGGAAATTTTATCAGAAGTAGGAATTGATCCAGGTTTTCTGGGGCCTAAAGATTAAACAATTTATGAGGGTGGGGTCTCATTATGAAAATTAATTTAAAAATCCATATACAAAATTAGTTGAAGGATTTTTTTTTTTTTTTAGTTGAAGGATTTTAAAAGGGGCCCACGCAAGTGATTGCCTCTAAAACTTAAGCTTTAACTTCTCAGTAAATCAGCTTTCATGGGTACACTACTGAAAGTGTTACCTTCTTCCTGACCAACTCTCGACTTCCAGTTAATTGAGTAAATAAATTATATATTGTTAATTACAGGTAAAATATCCTAACTGGTGCAGAGATATGCATGAGAAGACAGTGTTCAGAAATGACTCTTATATACATTTTTACTATTATTGGAGTATAGGAGTATATTATATTATTATTCTTAATTTCCTAAGAAATTCATAATGATGAATTTTAGTATCTTGGACATAATTGCCTTTTAGCAGTAATACCTTACATTATTAAAAAGCAGTTTAATTGACTACCAATCTAATAGTGTAGACAAGTGAAAGCTAGAGTCTACTTGAAGTTTTAGAATTCCTATGCTCTCTCCCTTTGATGTTTTAGAACAATTCTTTGTTACCCTAAATATTCTTTGAGCGCAAACTACAAACAACCAACTTTGTCCAATGCTTTCATTGTACAGATAAGGAACCAGAAGTCTAGAGATGCGAGTAGTTTTGTCTCATAACTGTTCAGTAGCAGATCTCTGATGAAATCAAACTTTATGACTCTAATTATCCTTCCACTATTCAGCATTGCCTCTTTAATGTAGTTATTTTCCTATGAATTTTTTTTCACACAGAGACCAGATATTGATTTCTTTCACAGAGAATTACTTGGAAGTGAGCTACCCAGGGCTGTCTGAGATGTTCTGTAATCCTTAGTATGTTGTATCCAAGTACACTCTGGTCATTGCCATCTTCCTGACAATGGGACTGGGAAGAATAAATCCAGAAGTGGTTTCACTTTTATTTCTTCCATTATTTATTCTTTCTTTTTTGTGTGAGCTCAAGGGTCAGAGTTTATTTCAGTAAGATGGAATTTAACAATTTGTTTTTTTCCATTTGTTTTTATTTAAGTTTGATTTTCCAACATATAGTATAACACTCAGTGTTCATTCCATGAAGTGCCCGCCTCAGTGCCCATCACCTAGTTACTCCAACCCCCCACCCACCTCCGTTTCCACAACTTTTTGTTTGTTTCCCAGAGTTAGGTGTCTCTCATGGTTTGTCTCCCTCTCAAATTTTTCCCCATTTCACAATTCTATGCAATAATTGCTTATAGCATTTTTTATTATCCTAAGAATACTTCACATGAGATCTAGATTCTTTATAAATTTTTAGGTATATAATACAGTATTGTTAACTGTAGGCACAATGTTGTACAGCAGATCTCTGGAACTTACTCATCTCATATAACTGAAACTTTATACCCATTGAACAGCAACTCCCCTTTATCTTCTTCCACAGCCCCTAGCTGCCAACATTCTACTCTCTTCCTCTGTGACTGACTTTTTAGATATCTCGTGTTAAGTGGAATCATACAGCATTTGTCTTTCTGGTTTATTTCACTTAGCACGATGTCTTCCTAGTTCATCCATGTTTTCTCATATGGCAGGATTTTCGTTTTTTTTAAGACTAATATTCCACTACATATATATTCAATTCTTTCAAACATATACCCAGAAGTAGGATTGCTGGATCATATGGCATTTCTATTTTTAATTTTTTTGAAGTCAGGAAAGCCATTCACTGAGTTTATTATTGCAATCAATCTAACACAAAATTCTGTACATGACTTTCTTTTGCATTTTGTTTGAATCAGAATCCAAAAAAATGTGCACATTGTGATTAGTTGCTGTTTTTAGGTTATCCCTCTTCTCTTTTTTCCCCCATGTATTTTATTTTCTACAAGAGAATTTGAAATTTCCTTTTTCCCTTTTCAGTTTCATAGAGATATAATTGGCATACAGAACTGTATATAAGTTTAAGATCTGCAGAATAATGACTTAACTTACATATATTGTGAAATGATTATGTATTTTTGATTTTTTAATGCATCTCCATATTGTTTTCCAGAGAGGCTGCACCACTTTAATTCCCACCAATAGCACACAGAGGTTCCATTTTCTCCACATCCTCCATCAACACCTTTTTTTTCAATAATCACAGTACTCACATATGTGAGGTGATGTCTCATTGTGGTTTTGATTTACTTTTCTTCTCCTAAATGAATGGTTCTTTTTATTACATTAAAAGTCTTTTTCCCCCATTTATAAAAGGCTTGAATTGAAAAAAAAAACTCAAGGTGACATGCACAAGAATGGTATTAATTACTGTTTGTAAAAACAGCAAAAACAAAACCATGACACTCATTAGTACTCAATATATAATAATTTTCCCCAGAGTAAGATGATGATAATGTGGGCTGTCTCTGTATCTATAATCTAGCTTCAACATAGGTTATATTAAATCTGAACTACAGCAAATAATACTTTTTAAAGGTTATGTCAATCATATCCAAGAACTAAAATGAAATATACAACTAAAGACTTTCAGAGTTAGCTTGCTCATTATGCTCCGTCTTTATTTTTATATTTGGGAGTCGGAGCTTGTATTTCTGAATTAATTCCTAAATTTGCTTCCTGGGTTGCTTTCCGGCACTCGGTGGATAAAGAAGAGGCGTGATGGAATGGTCTATAAGAATGCTGGAAGTATAGCTTTTTATAGATGAGTAATTTGAGGCAAAAAGAAGCAAAATGACTTACTTGCCTTGGATCAAACAATGACTCAGGTTCCTAGCAGGAATAGAACAGGAGCTCTAGATTTAAGGCTGCTCAATTTTACTCCAAGAAATTATTCTTTTCGCACTACTTTCTTTAGTAATGTGCAATATACGTTGATACTTGAGAGAATTTAGTTTTTGATTTTATTCCTCTTCTGTATATATTTCATCACCTAATTATGAAAAGATTGCTCTTCAAGATTCTACCAACCTTCACTTGTCTTACAGCTGCTAATTTCCTAAGTTTGCTTTGACATGTGAGAAGTTTTCTCTGCATTTTTGCTTCTGTAATCACTTTTCTTTGTCAATCTTATGATCCTATATATAAATGAACATAAATATGGGCCATAAATGCAGATTGAGGGCTCTATATTCCCCCTCTCCCATTTTGTCATTCATTCCTCTTTTTAAAAATAATTCTGTGAAGTTCTATTTACATTTGTGGGGTTATTGATCTTTTTTTCCAGTTGCTTTCCCATTTGGTTACAAATGACAATTATAGCTTTAGGAACACAAAATGATGTTTAACAGTCATATCCTTGTCATTTTCAAAGTATTTTAAAACTTCCATTTTAGAGGGCATGAATATACATTATTATGACTCATTGGAAACAATAGTGTTACATTAAGAAAAATGCCAACTAGGAAACAAAGACTCTAAAGTATCACTATTAGAATAACTGTTTCTAAAAAACCTATTCTTTTTTTGGTTGTTGTTCTTTTTTTTTTGTTCTTTTTCTTTTAAAAATTCTATTTATTTATTTGACAGGGAGAGAGAGAGAGAAAGAGAGAGAGAGAGAAAGAAAGAGTGTACAAGCAGGGGAAGCAGCAGAAGGACAGGGAGAAGAGACTCCTCTTTGAACAGGGAGACAGATGTGGGGCTCGATCCCAGGACCTTGGGATCATGACCTGAGCCAAAGGCAGACACTTAATTGACTGAGTCACCCAGGCACCCCTAAAAAACCTGTTCTGAAAAATTATTCAAAATTAGGCCATTTTTATTTTGTGGGTAAAAGGGAGAATACATACCTTGGGCCAAAACCCTACAAAATCCCAAGTATAGGAAATGACAACAATGTCACTTAAGAGTAACTATTTCACAATGTTCATGTGATGATCAAAGGATGTAGAATTTATTTTTAAAAGACTTATGCATTTTAGAGAGAGAGAGGAAGAGGGAGGAAGGGGCAGAGGGAGAGGGAGAGAGAACCTCAAGCAGACTCCCCACTGAGTGCAGAGCCTATCTCGGGGCTTGATTCTAGGACCCTAAGACCATGACCTGAGCCCAAATCCAGAGTCAGATGCTTAACCAACTGGGTCACCAACTGGGCTACCCATCCAGATGCCCAGGATGTAAAATTTACAAGGATCTAATACATACAGAACACGTATCATAAGATAGCTACCCAATAGTGCTGGTTTTTCCATTTTGCTTTTTTTCTGCTCTTGTTCAGGAAGGTTGTAGAGAAATTTTCTTTTTCCGATTATAAAAGAAATCTATGTTCATTGTATAAACTTTGGAATACAGGAAAGCTTTAAAAAATTAAAATTCACACACTTGTACCACCTAGAGATAAAAACTTATAGTAATTTGTGCATCCTTTCCATCTTTTATGCGTAAGTATTTTGTCTTTCACAAAGCTAAGATCATTTTTTTTCAGTTCTAATTTGCACAATATAAATTTTTAAAGGATCATGAATTAATGTCAAATTTCAAAAGAGAAATTATGGGTAAAAGGAGATAATAAAAGAGTTCAAGAAGAAACTTGAGCTTAGGATTTTATCTCTACTAAAATATCATATAAATATGACAATATGAAAAACTTTCTTGGAGATAAAATGTTTATAACACTTATTTACTCAGACACAGTATTTCAAAGCACTGTTGAAGGAAGCATTTCCGTGAAAAAAGAAATGACCAATATAATTAGAAGTGAATAACTAGTATGGCTTATTGCTGTCTGCAAAGAACAATTTTAAAACTGTTTTTCTCAAACACCTGGAAACAAAAGTCTAACTCAGTAGTTGTCAAATATTTTGACCACAGGATTCATTTATGTTCTTATTTAAAGATTTTATTAATTTATTCATGAGAGACACACACACACACAGAGGTAGAGACACAGCCAGAGGGAGAAGCAGGCCCCATGCAGGGAGCCTGATGTGGGACTGGATCCCTCGACTCCGGGATCACGCTCTGAGCCAAAGGCAGACACTCAACCACTGAGCCACCCAGGCGTCCCTCATTTATGTTCTTAAAAATTGTTAAGAATGCCAAAAATCTTTTGGTTGTGTGGATTGTGTCCATCAGTACTTAACATATTAAAAATTGAAATAGAGGGGTGCTTGGGTGGCTCAGTTGGTTAAACGTCTGACTCTTGGTTTCAGCTCAGGTCATGATCTGAGGGTCATGAGATCATGCCCTCCCTGGGGCTCCATACTCAGCAGGCAGTCTGCTTGAAGATTCTCTCCCTCTGCCCCTCCTCTTGCTCTCTCTCCTCAAAAATAAATAAATAAATCTTTAAAAAATTGGAACAAAATTTAAAACTATTAAATAATAATAAATTCATTGCACATTAACATAAATGACATCTTTTATGAAAAAAATTTACATCAAAACTAATTTGGGATTGGCATTGCTTTATGCTTTTGCCAATCTCTTTAACGTGTACAATTTTAGGAAACAGCTAGATTCTCATCTGTGCTTCTGCATTTAGTTTGTTGTGATACAATGTCATGTGGCTTCTGCAAAAATTCAGTGTATACTCATGAAAGAAGCAGACTGAAAAAGGTAAATGAATACTTAGTGTTATTGTGCAAATAATCTTAACTTTGCAGATGTTTTCAAAATGTATTAGGAACCCATAGAAGGACTACACTTTGAAAACTGCTGCTCTGAACAATGCTAATGTTGTGAGGAAGAGTGCTAAGGTAGGAGAAGAGCAGAGGGAGGAGAGACTGTGCTTAGCTTCTTAATTGTCCAGAGGAGGGAAACCCTCGAAATGAGGCAAATTTAGAAATGGGTTGGTAAAAAATCAATATAGATATTAATCTTAATAATTTAGAGTAATGATCTCATGAACAAAAATATATTGCAACCTCAATCCAGAAAATAATCACATGTATCCAATGAAAGGTTAAAAAAAGGAGGATGCTATATATTAAAAATGAGTTTTAAATTAAAAACATGAAATAAGGTGCAGAAGTGAATCCTAATATAATGACAAATTATGCAAATATAAATATGTGCAATTTGTGTCCAGATAGAGAGACTCTTGGATTAAAAAGTAAGCAAACCAGTACATGAGGTAAGATCTAGTACTTATTTATTGAAGTACAATGGAAGTAAAGAGATACAGCAGATTATCATAAAGAAAGGCAAGCTGGAGAGGCAATTTTAATTTCAGACAATAGAAACTTTAAGCTGAGCACTCTATATGTTTGTAAAAAAGAAACATAACTCAAAAAGATATAGCAGTCTTGATCATCTTTACATTGATAATAGTATCAAAATATACAGAGCTACAACTGACATAACTAAGCAAAGAAATGCAGAAGTCAACTATTGTAATTATAGATCTTACCACACGCTTTTCTATTAGACATTGATCGATTAAGCAGGTGATAAAAAATACTAAGCAAAAAGAGGCCAGTTGACTAATACCATTATGAAGCTTAAACTGAAATATACATAAATAGAATTTTTACAACCTAGAAATTTGTCATCTTTTAGAGAAACTCCATAACCCCTTTGGTAAAGGAATATATATATATATTTAAAGATTTGTATCAGGAAACAAAATAATTTTAATGAATGAGCTAAGCATTTAACTGAAGAAGCTAGAAAATAAAAATAAAACATAGAAATAAATAGAAAATAATAAAGGCAGAAGTGAATGAATTTCAGAAACAAAAACCAGTGAAAATGAAAACAAAATTAAAAGACTGGCTCTCTGAAAAGACTAGTAAGATAATCTTAAATAATATTAATAAAATAAGAGAATAGGTAAATAAACAAATGTAGAACAAAAATGGAAAATAACTGCAGGTATAACAGACATTGAAATAATTTGAGGATGTTATAAACAATCATAAGCAAATATATTTGAAAATCTGGTCAAATGTAGAAAATATGCATGGAGCAAAATTCATAAAAAAAATGAAAGTATTTATCTACTTCTACCCTTACATTCACTCATAATCCTTCTTCCCCAAAGCCTCCAATCTAGATGAATTTAGTCGTGAGTTTTCTCAAACTTTCAAGAAATACATAATCTTATTTTACATTATATAAAGAAAGAAAAAACACTGCCCGATTTAAAGAAAAACAGTACAAAAAAAACCTTATTGGCTGATTTCAGTTATGAACACACTTGGAAAAGTCCTAAACAAAATATTGGCATTTGAATATAACACTGGTTAAAAAAAACATGTCTCATAATTAAGTGGAGACTATATTTCAATAAAAGGCAATTCAAAGTCAGAAAACCTCTCATAGATATTAAACTTAATCTTTTGAACTAAAGGGGAAAACGGGCATGCAATTTTCAATATGTGCAGGCAAAGCATTTGAAAAATCCAGTACATTTTTATGAAAAATAAAACGAAAAATTATAAGGCTATTGCTTAATTAGATAATAGCTAATGAGTAGTAACCAAAAAAAAAAAAAATCAACAGCTGCTACTAGATTTAATGGATTAAGGTAAGATGCATCCGCCTATATGGTGGTCATTAAGACAAGGGTATCACTTATTGAGTAAGACTCTTTATAAAAAGATTTGAAAGAGATAAAGTTGTTACCTTTTTCAAAGAGTATGGATAAAGTATTCCTGTAAAATAGCAGCATCCAACTAGAAAATATAATCAAAACTAAGACACATTAGCAATAAGATTCAAAATGTAACTAGCAGTTAATCTAACCAAGAATTCATAGCACATTTATAGAGAAAATTTATAGACAAAATTTTAGACATCTCCTAAATACAATATAAAAGCAGGTATGTATAAATGGAAAAATATACTAGGTTAATGAGTGATAAAACAGCATTATAAAAGCTGAATTAATATTTACATTTTATGGAATGCCATTCAAAATCTGAGTAGAAAATTTGGGGGAATATGACAAATTGATTCTAATCCTTTGTGCAAATTTAAAGGTTCATGAAAAGTCAAAGTAATTTTGGAAAAAGAATAGCAGGGAAATGAGATTTACCTTTCCAGAAATTAAGTCATATTACAAAGCTAGAGAAAATTTTTAAAAATGACATAGAATTACTGGATTGCTGGTACAAAACCTACATGGTCATAATTTATTATTCTTTTTACATGTTCATTTATTTTAAATGCTACTATTTTCTTCAGAATTTCAGCATTTGTATTCATATTTTTGCACCATCTTGAAAATATATTGTATCAAAGTTATACAGCCCTAATAAATCACATTTGAGATTTTTCCTAAATATCAGAATTTTTTTTAAAGTAATCTCTATGTCCATTGTGGAGCTCAAACTCACACTCCTGAGGACAAAAGTCATATGCTTTACCGACTGAACCAGCTAGGTGTCCCAGATACCAGAATACTTAATTTTTTAATTTTAATTTTTTCTAATTTTATTTATTTTTAAGATTTTATTTATTTGAGAGAAAGAGCCAGAGAGAGCTCACAGCAGGGGGTGGGTGTGCAGGCAGAGGAGAGGAAGAAGCAGGCTCCCGCCGCTGAGCAGGGAGCCCAGTGCAGGACTTGATCCCAGAACCGTGGGATCATGACCTGAGCCCCAGGCAGATGCTTAACTGACTGAGCCACCCAGGCGCCCCTAAATATCACAATATTTTAGAAACACTGAAATGATGTATTCTTTGTAAATTCAGAATCCAGTTGTAAAATTACCTTGTCTGGATGTCTTTGTAAAGATTCTGCTTTTTTGAATATCTTTATCCTTGTGTTTGGCTTTTAATTTAATTAATTTAAACTCTTTTTTTTTAAAAGATTTTATTTTATTTATTTATTTATTTATTTATTTATTTATTTATTTATTTATGATAGACAGAGAGAGAGAGAGGCAGAGACACAGGCAGCGGGAGAAACAGGCTCCATGCTGGGAGCCTGACGTGGGACTCGATCCCGGAGGGTCCAGGATGGGACCCTGGGCCAAAGGCAGGCGCCAAACCGCTGAGCCACCCAGAGATCCATTAATTAATTTAAACTCTTAACTACATGTTATCTACATTAGTTTCTTTTTCTAGTTTCTTATGTTTCCTTTGATTTTAAATTTCTTTCCATGAGTATTAATAGTTCCTTCAAAAATTCTTTCTTTAATGATAATGAAAGCATTTAAGGATATAAACAGTTATGGTCTATATATATGTATGTAGATCTAATCTCCTGTACAACTTTTGATGTCTCTTATTTATTTTCATATGAATTGTCTTCCTTTTCTTTGCCTTTCAGATAGCTGTTTAGTTTTAGTTTTTCCTTTCCTTTAAAAAATTCTAAGTAAATGTTTTAGTTAACTTCTGATTTATTTCTCATTTTATTAGATCATGTGATTATTTATACTATAAGGCATTCTCTATAAGTCTCATATTTTGATAGAATTTATTCATTGATATATTCAACAAATATGAAGAAATGAGCCTTAAAGGAAGATTTATTTGGGGTAGGATTGGGGAGAGGAGACCCCAGTGAATGCAGAGGACATTTCACTTAGAGGGATTAATATTACAAAGGCTGAAAAGTATGAAGGAACACCACATGTTCAGGACCCAGAGTTAGACAGGAATTTTTAGAGCTTAATGCAAGAGAGCAGAAGAATTAGGCAAGATGAAACTACCTAGGAGATAATGATTTTTTGAAAATAACTTCCCTAAATTTTCCAGTACATTGATTTCTCAGGGCTCCTGTAACAGACAGAGTACCACACACTGGCCTAGAATACCATAAATTTATTTTCTCACATTTCTGGAGACTTCAAGTCTGAAATCAAATTGTTTACAGGGTCATGTTGCCTCTGAACCTATAGAGGAGAATCCTTGCTCACCTCCTCCTACTTTCTGATGATTGCTTGCAGCCCTTGGCATCCCTCTTGCAATACTCCAACCTCTGCCTTTATTGTCACTTGGGGTTCTCCCTGTGTATCTGTCTTCACACAGCTGTCTTTTTTTTAAACTTTGTGTTTCAGTAAAATTAACATACAGTGTTATATTAGTTTCAAGTGTACAATATAGTAATTCAACCATTGTGTATATTACTCAGTGCTTATCATAGTAAGTGTACTCAATCCCCTTAACCTATTTTACCCATCACTCTGATTACCTCCTCTCTGGCAACCAGCAGTTCTCTATATTTAATAGTCTGATTTTTTTTCTCTCTTTTTTTCTTCATTTGGCTTGTTTCTTAAATTCTACATATGAGTGAAATTATGATATTTCTTTCTCAGACTGACTTGTTTCACTTAGCATTATACCCTCTAGATGCATCTATGTTGTCACAAATGGCATGATCTCTTTCTTTTTTTATGACAGAGTAACTGTCATATATATATGTGATTATATATATCACATCTTTCTGTTCATCTTTCAATTGGACACTTGGGTTGCTTATCCATGGCTATCTTCTTTAAAGGACATCAGCCATATTAGATTAGGGGCCTACCCTACTCTATTGTGACCTCATCTTAACTAATTACATCTTCAATGACCCTATTTTCAAATAAAGTCACATTCTAGGGAATTGTGAGTTAGGACTTCCACATACCTTCTTGTAGGAAGACACAATTCAACCCATGATAAAGGCACAATTCAAATTTTTAGCCATTGTAAGCAACTACTCTGATTTGCTTGTAGATATTATTCCATCTTTATGCCATTAACTCAATTTTAATAATTATCTATAATAACACCTAGCCCACTATGCATCCACAAGCACATCAACCTAAGCCTCTGTTTTTGCCAAATTCTTTCCTCGCTCCTAATAAAAAAATGGTCTAGTACTGTATGTTTGATATGTACCACTTTCATGCTTGGATTTTGAGAATAGAACTTCAGGGTTGGAAAAAGAGGTCATTTTTGTGAGCTCAGAATCCCATGTAGTGATTGACTGTCCAGCATAGACGTTGTTTCTGAACTTTTTGATTGTGCATACTTTTGTTCTTCATATCGAAGTTGTTCACGGCTCCCCAGTTGATACAGTGGTGATTTTAGGATTCAGTTATTAAAGAAATAATTCAAGGCCATCCAGGAGTTCATAGTCTAACTGTTGGAAATGACTATTTTATCAGAACCTTCAAAACTCTCTGAGTAGCTTTGTCTGTCTAAAAATTCTTCTCATTGGCAGGAGACACATGCACAACTGTTCAAAAGTAGCATGGTTGAAATTCACTGTCATGGCAATTCCTAATGACACAGCTCTTCTCTAGATTCTTTCATATTTTTAGTTTCTTTTTGTTCCTTTCCCCGATACAAGCTTTTCTCCCTGTATTGTTTGTTTCCTCCTTCCTACATTTACATTTTGTTTCTACTACATATCTGGTAACTGACTTCTCCACTTAGATCACAGGAGTGGCTCTTATAAACCTGTTCTATAGATACTAGCATGGCCTAGAATATTCCCTTCTGCTTTCTTTTCTGGATCTAAGCTCAATATTTGAACTGGGGACAAGTGGAACTTCTTACATGTCATCCATACAATGCATGGGAACTTCATTTTTGTATCACACCTTTTGCATTGGTTCCCTGGATTTTCAAATTAGCTTCTCTTGAGAAATGTACCTTTGTTAAAGTAGTGATAAATCATGTCTTGATTCCAAGAGGCAAAATGTGGATGTAAACCAAGTTCTTCTGGAGAAGGTGCTCAATTAATTGACTTGTAATTTGTGCTTCAGATGAGGTGAGATGGAAGATATCTTTGGGAGCAGGATGTGTCTTTTGGCATCTTTCCATCAAATTTATTAATATATAAAGCCTTCTATGAATTGACAATGTGATATTTTAATATTGACATTCAAGTATATATTTACTGAATAGCATGTGGACAAAATGGAGTTAGATGGGTGAGTAACTTGATAGTTAACTTATTGTGAATGATACATTTCCCTGTAAATATTTTTTATATAAATTATAGCATATTTAAGCTGTAAGTGCTTTTATTTTGTTAAAGTTTTTATTTGAATTCCAGTTAGTTGGGCAGCCCAGGTGGCTCAGTGGTTTAGCGCCTCCTTCAGCCCAGGGCATGATCCTGGAGACCCGGGATTGAGTCCCATGTCGGGCTCCCTGTGAGGAGCCTGCTTCTCCCTCTGCCTGTGTCTCTGCCTCTCTTTCTCTCTGTGTCTCTCATGAATAAATAAATAAAATTTAAAAATAAATAAATAAATAAATTCCAGTTAGTTAACACAGAGTGCAATATTAGTTTCAAGTGTACAATTCAGTGATTCAGCACTTCCATATATCACCCAGTGTCCATCAAAACAAGTGCACTCCTTAATCCATGTCACCTATTTCCCTCACTCCCCCACCCACTTCCCTTCTGGTAACTATCAGTTGTTCTCCATAGTTAAGTGTCTGTTTCTTGGTTTGCCTGTTTCTTTTTTCCCCTATGATCATTTGTTTTGTTTCTTAAATTCCACATATGAATGAAATCATATGGTATTTGTCTATCTCTGACTGACTGATTTTACTTAGCACAATACTCTCTAGCTCCATCCACGTCATTGCAAATGGCAAGATTTCATTCATTTTTATGGCTGAGTAATATTCCATTACACACACACACACACACACACACACACACACACCACATCTTCTTTACCCATTCATTAGTCAATGGACATTTGGGCTCTTAATTATAAAATCTTTATTATTTTTAAGAAGCTATTTTTTCTTCTCAAAACAGTGTTTAAAAAGTAGCCCACTTATAAAGTTATTCTAGTAGATGAGTTCTTCTAAAATAACATTTAATTATTACCATCGGACAGTTAATACCCAAATCTGTGTGAACCAGTCTCTTCCCAGTTGTCATCAATGTAGTGCATTAAAGTCTGGGGCTTTAAAAGTTCTTAAAAACAATTTTGATGTTAAAGAGTCACTTCAGGGAAGCTTGGGTGGCTCAGATGGTTAAGTGTCTGCCTTGAGCTCAGGTCGTGATCCCAGAGTCCTAGGATCAAGACTTGCATCGGGCTTCCTGCTAAGCTGGGAGCCTGCTTCTCCCTCTCCCTCTGCCTGCCACTGCTCCCCCTGCTTGTGTCCTCTCTTTTATTTATTTATTTATTTAAATAAAAATCTTAAAAAAACCCAGCCACTTCATATGTGTATAAGGATGGATGATTCACCTTTCATGGATCATTAAAAGTATAGAACTAATGTTAGGGTAGTTCTGCATGGTTTTTAGTGAGATGACAAGTCCTTAAAATGAAATTAAATCTGCAATATGATTCGAATTCTTTTTGAGCTTTCCTCTTGGCAGAAATTACCAGAGCTCTGGGACTCCAAGAAAACAATATGGGAACAGAAAATTCACCCATCACCCTACTTTTACTTAGGGTTTTCTTAGACAGCCATTGTGATTCAAATAAATGAGCACTTGAGACTACTGGGCCATTCAACATTATTATACCAAGAGTGCACTGAGGAGAGCAGAGATTCATGAGTCTCAGTCCTGAGATGTGGTGACAATTTATGAGCTTAGGTTTTGAAAGATTAGTGTCACAACAAAGAAATTTTATTCTGTTTCACTTCACTTTTTCAAGTTCAAGAAAAATATAGAATGATGATTTCGAAGGAAACTATACAGTTTTTTGCAAGGTAATTAAAAGAGACATTTGTTCCTGAAATTCCCATCTGATTTTTCAGAATCTACTCGAACTAAATGATGATGATATGATGGAGAATATGGTGTCTTTTGAAAACTCATTTGTGAAAATGTGGGCATCCTTCAGTGTGACCGCTTCTCCATTCATTTGAGTCTTTGAATTTGCCTTATGCTGTTCATATCCTTTTCTAAGCTGATAAAATATGTTTTTTGTGGATGAAGTCATACTAATAAAGATAAATTTACATTATTTTAAATGAGTTATAAAATAACTTAAAGATTATATTTGTCTTGATATTGTAAAAAAAGAAAAGAAAAGCTATAGGGTATTGTCTTCCAATAAAGTAATTCTGGATTTGTTGACCATATAGTTAATTTTTATTCAAAATGAATTGATCTGATAATTTTCAGATGAAAATATTACATTAAAATACTTAATTTAACAACCAGAAATTGAATTTATTTTGGTACAGTGCCTTTAAAAATGCAATTGGTTTTACTATGATTATGAAAAGTACGTAACAAATTTTTGAAAAACTTATTTTTTCCATGGAGATAATATGCCACATTTCCCTTCTCAGTTATGGAAAGTCTTATTTTAGAAGTAGGCATACAGTCAGGTTTACACCCAAGTGAATTTAGATGTCTGTACTCTCTGAAATATGCTCTATTTATGCCAATCGCCATTAATTTAGCAATTATTTACTAAATGCATACTTTGTGCCAGGTTCTTTTCTGTGTTCTGTGTAATCAGTACTTACTAAGATAAGATCCCTGCCTTCATGGAATTTAAATTCTAGCAGGGCCTGGGTTATAGTGGTGGGTATGGTTTGGGGGGACATAAAATAAAATTTAATAAACGTAAAATTTCTTAAATAATTAATCAAGAAAAAGATAAGTGTTTTGAAGGCAAAAACAGGGCGGTAGACTAGATACCCTACTTTATATAGTATAGAGAATTATAATAATAATGTTTACTAGACACAGTATGTATGAAGTCCTTTTCTTTTGACTGTTCACATAGATTAGGCTATTTCAGCAAATTTATGATGTTGATACTATGGTCAACTTAATTTTACATAGGCAGATACTGACACACAGATTGTTTACCTCAGTCTTTGGAGATCACACTATTAAGAAACACTGGATAAATTAGTGAATTGGACTTTTGCACAGTGAAGACAGGCTGTGACACTTTGGATGCCTTGGTGTACCTGAACATGCATCGAGGAGGACTCCAACACAGGACTTCAGTTTTCTGCTGAAATCTTGGGGTTAGAGAGCATTTCGCTGGGTTGTTTTGTCCCTGTTCTTCCCCTTGCTCATTTGGTTGTGTCACCTTTCTTAATTCTCCTGCCACCACCATCTTTGATTCACCTGGATGTACAGTTTACAATAAAAGAAAAAGAGCAAACAGAAAGATCTTCTTCTTGATGGAACATGTAGAACCTGGTATATGTGTGTATATATATATATATATATATACACACATATATATAATACATATAAGTATATATAATACTGACTTAAAAAATTAAGTTCCCCTGACATAAGTTTTTTTAATCTGTGCCAAAAATGTGTTTTCAGAGAAATTCTTATTTTCTTTTAAAAAATTTTATTTAAAATCAAGTTAGTTACATACAGTGTATTATTAGTTTCAGGGGTAGAATTTAGTGATTCATCAGTTGCACATAACACCCAGTGCTCATTGCATCACATGCCCTCCTTAATGCCCATCAACCAGTTACCACATCCCCTCACCCTTCTCCCCTCTAGCAGCCCTCAGCTTGTTTCCTATAGTTAAGAATCTCTCATGGTTTGCCTCCCTCCCTGTTTTTATCTTTTTTTTTTTACATTTTTCCTTCCCTTACCATATTTTCATCTGTTTTGTTTCTTAAATTCCACATATGAATGAAATCATGTGTTATTTGTCTTTTTCTGACTGACTTATTTCGCTTAGCATAATACCCTCCAGTTCCAACCATGTCATTGCAAATGGCAAGAGAAAATCTTATTTTCATGCTCAGACTTTGTATTGTTACTCATTTGTATAAGTGCGTTTCATTACAGCATGAGCCCTGCCCCCATGATACATAAAAAAGACTGTACAAAGACTGGCTTCTCCTCTTACTGTTACCTTGATCTCTTCCCCCACTTCCTAACATTTATTAAGTTATAAAGCTGGTTTCCTCAGCACAGTTTTGTTTTGTGTGCCCATTGGATTATAAACTTTATTTAAAAATATGAAACAAAGCAAAAGAAACAATGTAGATATGGTTTGAACCCATGTAGTTTGACACAGAGGCAGTGTTATTAGCCACTATACTATTTTTGAGGAAATTACATGTTGCCTCACAGACAGATGAGGTATAGGGTATGGGAAGGGGTAAATTACAGGCAGAAGGAACAGCAAGTGCAAAGGACTTAAGGCAAGAAGGATAATGATGTGTTTGCAGAACAGAAAGTAGTAAATTGGATTGAATTGGACATTAGAACAAAGGCAATAGATGATGTGATTGACATTATAACAAAGTCTGCTTACTGTATGGGGAATGGAGGGGAGTAAGATATGGAAGGAAGAACAGATGAAAGGCTACTGCAGTAGTCAATAAATGAAATCAAGGCAGCTTGAATTAAGGACTAGGTAGTGAAGAGAGAGAGAAAGGGATATATTCAAGATATATTTTGGAGGGGAAGTCAATAATACTTGACAGATTAGATTGGCTGTGTAGTATTGAAGGAAAGGAGGATATCAAATTCCATTTTGAATATATTCCTTTTGAGACATTTGACATCTGAATGGAGATATTATATAAGTAGGTAGAGCCTAAAGCTCAGAGGAAGACGTCTGAGCTGGTGATATCTATTTGGAATCAGCAGCATACAGTTCGTACTTAAAGCTATGGGCCTCAGTATTTTCTAGGGCAGTATTCCTCAATCCTGATTTTACCTTGGAATCATCTGGGAAACTTTATTATTTTAAAAAATATTTTATTTATTTATTCCTGAAGCACACACAGAGAGTGGCAGATATAGGCAGAGGAAGAAGCAGGCTCCCTCTGGGGAGCCTGATGTGGAACTTGATCCCAGGAAGCTGGGATCAGGCCCTGAGTCAGAGTCAGATGCTCAACCACTGAGCCACCCAGGCATCCCTCATCTGGGAAACTTAAAAAAAAAAATACAGATACCATGCTCTGCCTCAGGCCAATTAAATTAGAATCTTTGAAGGGACATTTCCTGTACCATATTTTAAAAGAGCTTTGTAAGTAATTTGAGAGAGCAGCCAGGCTTGCAAACCACTCATCTAGGAAGAGAGCATAGATAGGTCTGTGATCTCTGGACCACTCCATTATTGTGAAAGAGGTGAAAACAGAAAAAGGCTGAGGAGTAAACAATGAGATATAGCTAGAGTGTGGAATCCAGAGAGGGAAATGTTTTGAGAAGAATAGACCTATTTCAAGAAGGTCAACAGAGTTCAGAATACAAACAAGTTGGATAAGATGAGAACCTTTAGATAAAGCAATATAGAAGCTGTTAGAAGCCTTGACAGATGTAGTTTTGATGAGCTGGTGAAATGGGTGGTGATCAAGTGGAGGCATCCAAAACCACAACGCATGTGAAAAGTTTGTATGTCCTGGGTGGCTCACTTGGTTAAGTGTAAGACTCTTGATTTCAGCTCAGGTCATGATCTTGGGGTTGTGAGATGGAGCCTCACATTGGGCTCAGCACTCAGCAAGGAGTCTGCTTGAGTTTCTGGGTCCCTCTCCCTCCCTTCTTCCCCCTCCCCTGCTTGCTCTCTCTCTCTCTCTCAAATAAAGAAATAAATCTTTAAAAAGAAGAAACGTTTTTATGTGAGGACGAACAGAAGAAAAGGGGCTGGAGAAGGATATAGAAAAGGGAATTCTTTCTTGTTATAAGTAAGGAATTACCTAAGTGTTTTTTATGTTGATGGGATTGCCCTTGGAGGGGTGGAACTGGAGAAGGCAGAAGAGATGCCACTCAGTGCTCAGATAGAAGTGATGGCTTTTGATGGGATCAGAGCTACCTTGTAAAGAGTGGAAACGCTGAGGTGTTGGTCAACTCAGAGAGTGAAAGAGATCATGTCTGATTGTTCCTCTTTTATTTATGAAGTAGGAGACAAACTGTCCAACTGGCAAGAGGATGGCACGTGAGCGTCGGGGATTTGAAGAGAGAAAAGGAGCTACAAACTGGCCATTTTGGAACGTGGGAAAATATAGGTCCTCTCAGTGCCCTTTTTTGGATTATTGTTACAAATTTGAAATGGGAATGGTCAGCAAAGCTGTGTGGATTTTATTTTTCCCAGAAATGTTAAACTGCTTGGGTGAAAATAGTTGAATGTTTGAGATTTGCCAAGGGAGAGTAATTAAGGGAGGGAGGAAGTGCAAGGGAGTGGGAATATTTTTTAAGGAAATGATTGTAATATGAACCATGGAAACTGCTGGGTAAAGAGCAATGTTTGGATGGGACTTGCCCAGTAATTTTGTAGTGAAGTGACAAGACAAAGAAAAATGACTTTGAGTTTCTAAGAGTGGCAAATTGTAGGAAGGCAAATATAGATGAGAAAACTCATGGTAGACACGGGCTAGTTTTAGCAAGGTTTGCTAAGACATTCCTCGGTGCTGTCTCTGGGCTGACAAAGGCCTAGAATTGTCTCTGATAATTAACTTCTGCCCTTAGTGGTAGAGAGAGGAGGAGGGGCACATTTGTGAATTTATGTCCTGCTTTTAGGCATATAGGAGGAAAGCAGAGAGATTTTCTTTCTTTCTTTCTTTCTTTCTTTCTTTCTTTCTTTCTTTCTTTCTTTCTTTCTTTCTTTCTTTCTTCTTTCTTTCTTTCTTTCTTTTTGAGATTTTCTTAAATGTGCTTCTTCTCATTGTCTTTAGCTCAAAACAGTCAATATGCCAAAGTGGCATATTTTGGGGTGGCACATATCTCACGGCCAAGACTCCATAAAATGCAGCCCCCTGCCAGTAGTAAGTTCAAGAGACCTATTGGTGCTCACTTTTAGGAAAGAAAAAAGGCCTCAAATAACCCAAGATATACTGAGATGGGAGCCTATTTATAGCCCTGGCATGAGTTTTGAGCATATTTATTATAGAGATTTTGGTAGTTCTGCTGAGAAAACAAATGAATTTTGATTTTAAAATTTGATAAATATCCATTTTATTCCAAATGATATCATGGCATCCTATATTAAATTCTAAAATTGTTACAGTGCTTCCATGTGTGTTTTTTGTTATAAATACTATGCAAATTTTTCATATAACTGTATCACAGGGGTGAGAATATGGTGAGGCCCCACTGTGACCTGTAACACTGCTCTTTGTTTCGCAACCAATGAGTCATTGAGCTCAATTCTCTCCTATTGTGTCTGGGAGCCGTTCTCCCCAGAACCAGTGCAAGTGTGATAATTGAATAAATGGATGAATATGAGAAGTCAGTCCTATCAGTGTTTATGGCCCTATAAGAGTTTTACTGCACAATGAACAAGTGAGAATTATGAGCCCAAACACTGGTGGTCTGTAATAGTGAAGTCTGATTTGGGTTTCATGGCAGCAGTACAGAACTCAAACAAATAAGAATTGATGTTTTCAGGGATAAAGGATAACCATGAAGCAGTTGTTTCTCAAATGGCCTGACTCTAGATGACTTCATAGTAGCAACTATATTTAGACCATTAAAATGCATTTCCTATTCTTCTCATTTGATCCTTGCAACTATTGTATAAGCAAGTTGAGCATGTACTGTTTTCTGTAACGATACTGAGGTCCAAAGATGTCAGGGGGATTGGGCAGAGTCAAACTATCCAGAGTGTATTAAATAAAAGGAAGAGGAAGACGAGTGACAGTGATGAAAATTCTGAGCACGATACTGACATTCCTGAGGTTGATCTGTTTCGGCTGCAGGTGAACACTCTATGACACCTTCAATGACACTTATAAATTCCAGACTGGCCTGGGCTTCCATGTGGCCCGATTAGCAGAAACTGTTGGCTGACACTTCTTGAACATAACTGTGAGTGAAAAAGAGGCCCTTGCCTACTTAATCTACATTGTAAAGAGTAATAGGAGTAGAATGGACCAGAAATTGAAGAGCAGCAGGCAGCTTGAGTGAGGATAAAGCACATTTTAAGGGAATAAAGTATTAGGCTTAATGTACAGATGATATCTGCTACAGTTGATCCCATAAAAATGGTTCAAAATTTTACCAGTAGGTTGGAGAGCTCAGACTTCAGCCCAATGATTTGTTTGACGATCTGTATGCCTTCCACTGTGCTACTGACAGCGTTGAGCTTTCCCTGAGCCCTGCACTCCTAGAAAACAGTGACAGTTAAGCTATCCCTCACTCTTCTGTGTTCTGGGAAAGAGCTTACTACCAAGAACAACCCTTCTGCATAAGACTGAGAAAAAACTCCCAAATGCCCCCCTTGTTTACATCTGGCAAGATCAGACACAGACCCTCTGAATTTCCATTCTTCATATCATAAATGATTAGCCGAACTCTTTGTAACTGCGCACAGATGGACAAATGCCTGCTGACTGGACATAAGCAAACTTGTTAGCTTTCTCTCCTTTCCCAAGGCCACGGAACTTTGGCCCATCCTTAAGTTTAAGCAAGCATTGAATGCAGAGTCCACTCTCCTTAGCAGTCCCTCCCAGAGAACTGACAGATGTCAAAGAAAAAATATTTCCTGCTTAACTGCCCTATTATCCCACCTGCTTATCCCAAGTCCCTATGCCCAGTTCTTTCTAGACCTGTTTACTCCTCCCTGTAAAAGAAAAGCCATGTGCCTGACCTTTGAGATGCTTACCAGCCATAGGGGCAGTTTTCTCCCTATTGTAATAATTCCCCTCATCCTATTGCAATAGTCTTTTTCTTTGAGTAAAGTCTCTCTTTACCTAAATCTCTAGTTGTTTGCCATTTGACACCACATTGACTTTCTGTTCATAATTCAGTGACTTCTTATAAATATTATTTATGATCACACTTCTCCTTCCCCTACATCTACATTTCTGTGCTACTCTGTGAAGAGAGGAGTATAATAAAGGAAATGAACTGGGTAGACATGAAGAAGGATATTCTATGCATTAGTGGAGGATAAGAACCAGATATACAAAATATTTTTTTTCTTTTAGAAGAGTTAGTACACATTTTAGTACTATATTATGGCCAAGTTCATATCTCAATATTGGACACTATGGAGCTATCTTTGGCTCTGTCTCACTCAGACACTGACATCTTAGGTTAGTCTTTAATTTACTTTTAGCCTAAACTTTAGCCTAACCTAATCGTACTTAAGGAAACTTGAATCTCTTCATGCACGTTTATTGTTTTTTTTTAATTTTTTAAAAAAGATTTTATTTATTTATTTATTCATGAGAGACACATGCAGAGAGAGGTAGAGACATAGTCAGAGGGAGAAGCAGGCCCCATGCAGGGAGCCTGATGTAGGACTCGACACTGGAACCACAGGATCACGCCCTGAGCTGGAGGCAGATGCTCAACCACTGAGCCACCCAGGCGTCCCTCATGTATTGTTTTTAAAAATGTGTTCTTTGTTTCTTTCTTAATGTGACATGAAGAAACTTAAGATTTCACATGATTTGGTGAATTGAAGGATATGTGCCATCCTAAAGAAATATCACTCCTTAGCATGTTTCTATACAAGCAATATGATACATGCAGAGCTATATATAAATTGTATATACTTATAAGTATATACAACTCTGATAAGATTGGAGGCATGTGAAAAAGTTGCACAAGATTCTTCAGAGTCTAAGATCCTGTATAGCCATTTTTTAAGTTCTGAAAGTTGTGTTAATAGACTTTAATTTTAACACATCGTCACACATCTGTCCAGAACTCAGCCTGGATACTTTTATTTGGCAAAAATTCTGTGAAATAACTTGTATCGAAAACCCCTAGGACTTTAATAGAATATTTCTTTAGGCCACTCCAGAAAGTAAAGAACTGGTGTTATTATAAAGAATATATCTAAAGAAATTTTTCTTGAAATATTGAAAAGTATGGTTAATTATTTTCCCTTGCAAATTTAAAGTTATAATTTTTTTAATAAAAAAGTCACTATTTGGGTGCCTCATTACATAACGCTATATAATGTTGTGTACATTAAAATAATGTTTGCTTAAAATTTAAAGTTGGTAGTAGCATTTTTAATTGTGATAAAATGCACATAACATAAATTTTACCATCTTAACCATTTTTAAGTGTAAAGTTCAGTAGTGTTAAGTTTATTCCATATTATCATGCAACCAATCTCCAGAATTTTTTCATCTTGCAAAAGTGAACTACTATACTCATTAAGCAACAAGTTTTCATTTCCCCTTCTCCCTACCTCCTGACAACCATTATTCTACTTTTTGTTCCCATGAGTTTGACTACTCTAAATAGTTCATATAAATTGAATCATAGTATTTGTCTTTTTGTGATTGGCTTATTTCACTTCACATAATGTCCTCAAGGTTCATCCATGTAGTAGCCTATGTCTGAATTTCCTTCCTTTTTAAGGATGAATAATATTTCATTGTACTTATGTAACATGTTTTATTTATCCATTCGTCTGTCTACGGACATTTGCGTTGCTTCTACCTTTTGGCTATTGTGAGTAATGCTACTATGTAGATGGTAATATTTCAATCAGAAGTGGCACATCCCCCCAACCCCCCAGAGCAATTGGTAATGTGTAGGAAGTTTTTGGATGTCACAATGACTTGAGTGGTACTGGCATTTACTGCCCAACTGCCAAGGATGCTAAATATCATGCAATATTTAGAGCACAGATGATTCATATTACAGAATTGTCCTCAAAATGCCAATAGCACCCCCACTGAGAAATTCTAAATAACTCCAGTGGTTTTTAACATATTGGACTCAATTCTCCCCAGAATTCAGTGAATTTTAAAGCCAGTATATAGCTGGCTTTCACTTAATGTGCATGCTAGTACCCTTACCTATATACCTGGATCTAAGCTTCCACTCCTTGTGGCCAAGCTTCAGTGCATCTGTGTCTATATGATTTCTGCTATAATAGTAGCAGAAAATATGTAAGGAAAGGGGAAGCCATTAGAACACTTCTTGATTGGGTAAAAAAAAAAACTCTGTTCTATCCCTACACATAAACACTGAAGCTTCAGACATGTGCAGGATCTGAAATAGTACAAAAACATTAAAAGAAACCATGGTACTTAGGTATAGGAATGAGGAGTTGTGTATCTATGCTTTTATATGCCACTCTATTTTGGAGCAGTATTTAAAAAAATAATTTATCAGCAGAAACATTTTGTCAAAAAAGAACATCTCCTATGTGTAGATTTGATGATACTTCTATCCTTAATCTCCTTTATAATTAAATTTCATATATGCAAATTTATAAGCAAAATAGTTTAGTTCTACCTGGTTTTAGAATTATTAAAATAAAATAATGTTCAATGTATTCTTTTATGTCATACTTCTTTTGCTCAATATTATTTTCATAAGATTAATCGTTTTCTAAAAATTTGTCAAAGAATTTTCATAATCTTTAAAAGTAGCTCTTCTTTTTATGATAGTTTTAATAAGTAACATAAGGGATTAGGACCGAGTATTGAATATATAATTCTTCCTTTTCATTCTAACTCCAATAAGTGGAGCATGATATATAAATCCAGTAAGGAAATTATCAAAAGCAAATAGGATTAGGAAGTTGCTGTAGAAAAAAATTTATGTTTCCATGGAAAACTATACATCTAGGCTATCAGATTCTAGCCTTGTTCCTTACCTTTGAGATATTTTACCTTTTAAGCCGTAGATAACTGATACACATGTACATTTTGTCCTCTCTGATTAAGTTCTAATTAATATGCCCCCCCCCCACACACACACACTCACCATTCTACTGGAAAAACTTGCTTTGCGTCCTCTTGCAAATTCTATTACACCATACAGATTTGTGCTTTTTTGGCTTCTTTTGAGCTAGTTTTAACATCTGCCTGATTCTCTCATAAGTGAGGTAAATCTTTACATGTTCATTTTTATATCTGCATGAGAGTCATGATTCTACCTTTTCCTGAACATGAGCTTTTAACATTATCAAGCAAATAGAAAGCATTAACTTTAACATTATGAGGAAAGGATCATTTTATAAAGCACTCTTACCTTTGACAAGACTGAGAAAGTCCTCATCCTTGTCTAAGGACTACCACTCCAGGGAAGATCATACATTTCTAAGGAACAGAGACTTAGCAGGGGTTCCAATCTCATGTATCTTCCATTCAGATAGAATAAATGGAATGCTGTTAACAATCACATTTGTGAATTGTTGAATGCTAACAGAGTTTTCTTACCAAAGCTCCAACTCAACCAATTAATGTAGATAAAATACTGCTCTATAGCTTCCTTGTAAGGTCCTACTTCATCATCATAGGCCAGAACTGCCACACAATATTATTCAATAGGTTTAATGGCATATTAGGAAAAGTGTTCCATGACATGTTTTTATGATCTTTATGTAGAGACCAATGTAGATCCAATGACAGGAAAAAGCTACACATTTACGACTCCAACATTTCAATATGACAAAAAAAGAATGGGAATTCTTAGTCTGCTGACCTTAGAAAGACTCAGCATGTTGTCCTGAAGTCGCTTCAGTGAAGGAAGGCTTTACAAAGTTGTTAATTAATCTAGGGCTGGCACCCTTTGGGAAGAATACCAGAAAATTGGAACAAAAAAGAGGTGCAGCTTACCTCACAGCAGGAGAGAAGGGACCTTTTAATTGGATTAAATCACATCACCACAAAATTTATGGATCCTGGCCACTATGCCAAAGAGGTGAGAAAATTTTAAATTAACTCATTAGTCTGGTTGGGAGGGATAAAACTCATCATTCACTCAGAAATTTCAAAGACAAAGTATTAATGCAAAGGCATACGTAGGAGCCATGAAAAAGAAAAGTTCTGGAAGTTTTGTGACGTACGTTAAGTTGTTTACTATGTCTGAAACTATTTATTTATTTATTTATTTATTTATTTATTTATTTATTTTAAAGATTTTATTTATTTATTCATGAGAGACACAGAGAGAGAGAGAGGCAGAGACACAGGCAGAGGGAGAAGCAGGCTCCATGCAGGGAGCCCCATGTGGGACTTGATCCCAGGACTCCAGGATCACGCCCTGGGCCAAAGGCAGGCAGTAAACTGCTGAGCCACCCAGGGATCTCCTGAAACCATACATTTATAGTGGCAAGAATCTCTGAGAACAGTTGTAGAGAAAAATTTCCCATAGAAGTACAAAAATAAAATACCAGTCTTTTGTACATCTTCTTTCTAAAAGAATAATTTTAATATGGGTACAAAATATGTATCATGCACACAAAAAAAGAAAATCCACACGAGTCTTACATTTCATTCACCATTGAAGATATTGAAGATTTTTGACAGAAAAACTATGGAGGTTTACTATGAATCTTTTTAATCATCTGAATCTTATAAAATGTATTTATATTAAAGATGATACATATTGTAAATTCCTAATTTATCTGTCCAGAGGACATCTAGGGAAGTTTTGGAAATAATAAATTGTCATTAAACTGATTTTTCTACAATCAAACAAATCACAAATTGAATGAATTAACTTATGTAGAGTCAGTTGAAAGAGTTGTAACTGAAAAAAAACAGATTTTCATAAATATAATTACTGTTTGAAGAGTTGGAAAATAATTTAAGAGTTATGATTTTGTATATACTTATTTCTTCAAAGACTGACAATTTATATTTTGGATTTCTTTGATCCTCTACTTCCTTACTTTTCATCATCTTACCTTTATCTCCCATATAAAGGAAATTTGTCAAATAAATAATTTTAGAATAAAAATTCAATTAATTTTAATGATTCCATTATAGGTAGAAAACATGTGGTCCCTCCAGCATTTTTCTTTTCCTAGACTGAATGGTGTCCCATAAGAGGAATCAGAATAAATTGCAAATTTTGAAGAGACTGAATCCTGGGGTCTTAGGGTAGAATTTCATCTTAGGTGGTATATAAAGTCCATGTTCTGGGCAAAAATACTCTTCTTCTTGGTTAGTAAACAAATTATAAAGTAATTTGGTCAAAAAAAATTTGTGAGAGGAAGACGGCAGCAGAGTAGGAGGACATTAGGCTAGTCTTGTCCCTTGGACACAACTAGATAACTATCAAATCATTCTGAATACCTCAGAAATCAACTTGAGGACTGACAGATCAATTCCACAACTAGAGAAGAGGCCACAGGGAGGACGGTAAGAACTGTGAAGATGAGGTTTGGGGGTAGAAATAAGTCATGGGTGCTGCAAAAGGGAGGGACCCATGGTTGGAGAGAAGGGTGAGAGAGACAGGGTAAAAAGGTGAACAGAAAAGGAGAACATTTTCCCAAGGCCATTGGCTTGGAAAATGAGAGGAGCTGAATCTCTTGAGCTCTTGCAACCAGTGAGGCTTGAACACTAGAGTTTTAAAGGTCAGCAGGTTTGGCTGGGCTAGAGCCCAGAAGGTACAGCTCTGCTCCTGGAGAGAAGGCAGGCAAACACCCTGGGGGGAAGACAGGTGTGGAAACAGAGATCTGAGGAACACCTGGAGCACAGAGCAGGAAGATTATTCCCTCTTCTTGCAGCACATCCTTGAGAGGTAGCATGGAGACACCTCTCTGAGGACAAAGGAGACAGCTAGTGCCATTTACCTCCCCCACCTCTAAGCATAAATGCAGAGCCACCTGCAGAGGGTAGCTAGGCCCTGACACTGGTTGCCTAGCTTGCTTGTATCAAGTCCCATGCCCCTCCACTCTGTTGGGACTACCCTTTCTGGTCTAGTGCCAGAGCTGTGGCCCCTTCCCTGAAGATCAGCAGAAACCCCTGCCCATACCACATCTCCCAACCAGAGAGTTCTTCTTCAGGGCCTCAGTTTTAGAAGAAGTAGTATCTGGTCTCATTACACAGGCAAACCAGAGCACACCTCGTTAAAACCCACCACTTTCTGGCCAAGGAACAAACTCCGCCCACTGAAGGCAAGGAGATCATCTGCAGCTGACTGGCCTGAAGGATAGAACAGCCAAAACATAACAGCAAAGTGCAAGCAGCACATACCAGAGACTCCCTGAAGTTCTAGGCTGTGAGCATTACATGACCTCTTCTTCATAAGGTCATTGCTTTCAGGAGCAGGAGACTTAACTGCCTCTCTAATACACAGAAGAAGGCAGAGACTTAGACAAATGAAACAATGGAGGGATTTATCCCACATGAAAGAACAAGATAAGGCCACAGCCAGAGTTCTAAGTGAAACAGATATAAGTAACATGTGGGATGGAGAATTTAAAGTAACAATAATAAGGATACTTACTAGGTTTGAGAAAAGAAAAGAAGACATCAGTGAGGCCCTTACCACAGAGATGAGAGAGTTAAAAAAGAATGGATCACAGATTAAGATGGAAATAAATGAGATTAAAAATACACCTGATGCAATGAATAGCAGTCTTGGAGAAATCAGAGGAATGAAATAATGACCTAAAAGACAAAGTAATGAAAAGCTGAACAAAAGAGAAAAAGAATTAAGCAGCACAAGACTTAGGGAACTCAGTGACCCCATCAAATGTAATAACGTTCATAGTATAGGAGTCCTAGTGAAGAATAGAAAGAATAGGGGCCAGAAAATTTATTTGAAGATATAATAGCTGAAAACTTCCCTAATCTGTGGAAGGAAGCAGACATCCAGATCCAGGAGACACAGAGAACTCCCATCAAGAACAAAAGAAGGCCAACACCAAGACATGTTAATTAAATTTGTAAAATTTACCAATAAAGAACAAATGTTTAAAGCAGCAGGACAAAAGTAGTCCTTAACTTACAAGGAAAACCCCATAAGGCTGGCTAGAGAATTTTCAAAAGAAACTTAGCAATCCAGAAGAGAGTCGCATGATATATCAAAAGTGATGAATGCAAAAATCTGCCAAGCCTACCATTCAGAATAGAAGGAGGTATAAAGAGTTTCCCAGACAAACAAAAACTAAAGGAGTTTGTGACCACTAAGCCATACTGTAAGAAATAGTAAAGGAGAGTCTGAGTGGAAAGGAGAGAACAAAAGTCACAACAATAAGAAAGGGACAGAGAAATCTCCAGAAACAACCGCAAAACAAGTAATAAAATGACAATAAATACATATCTATCATTACTTCAAATGTAAATGGACTAAATGCTCCAAGTAAAAGGCATAGGGTGTTAGAATGGATCAAACAATAAGATTCAACTATATGCTACCTATAACAGACTCATTTTAGACCTAAAGATACTGGCAGCTTGAAAGTGAGGATATGGAGAAACATTTAAATGAAAATGGATGTCCAAAGAAAGCTGGATTAGCAATGCTTATATCAGACAAGCTACACTTTAAACCAAAGACTAACAAGAGACAAAGACAATATATAATAATAAAAGGGCCAATCCAACAAGAACATATAACAATTATAAATATTTATGCACCCAACATAGGCATGCCCAAATGTATAAAACAACTAATAACAAACATAAAGGAACTCATTGATAATAATACAATAATAGCAGGGGACTTTACCACCCCACTTACGTCAATGGACAGATCTTCTAAATAGAAGATCAAGAAGAATACAATGGCTTTCAATGACACATTGGGCCAGATGGACTATATATATATATATACACACACATATATAGACATAAGATTTTATTTATTTATTCATTAGAGACACACAGGGAGAGGCAAAGACATAGGCAGAGGGAGAAGCAGCTCCCCAGGGGGAGCCTGATGTGAGACTTGATCCCAGGACCTAGGATCACACCCTGAGCTGAACGCAGAGCCACCCAGGCATCCAGACTTAACATATATTCAGAACATTCCATCCTAAAGCAGCAGAATACACATTCTTTTCAAGTGCAGATGGGACATTTGCCAGAAGAGATCACATATTAGGTCACAAAACAGGAGTCAACAAATACAAAAAGATGGAGAACATACCATGCACCTTTTCTGATCATGGCACTATGAAGATAGAAGTCAACCACAAGAAAAAATCTGAAAAGACCTCAAATATATAGAGGCTAAATAACATGCTTGTAAAAAATGAGTCAACCAGGAAATCAAACAAGAAATAAAAAATACATGGAAACAAATGAAAATGAAAACACAGTGGGAAAAAAAAGAAAAAAAAAGAAGAAAACACAGTGGTCCAAAAGCTTTGGAATGCAGCAAAAGCAGTCCTATGAGGGCAGTATATAGCAATACAGGCCTACTTCAAGAAGCAAGGGAAATCTCAAATAAGCCACCTAACCTTATACCTAAAGGAGATAGAAAATGAACAACAAATGAAGCCTAGACCAGCAGAAGAAAGGAAACAAGAAAGATTAGAGTAGAAATAAATGATACAGAAACTAAAAAAAAAAAAAAGTACAGATCAATGAAACCAGGAGCTGTTTCTGTGAAAAAAATTAATAAAATTGATAAACCCCTAGCCAGACTTATAAAAAGAAAAGAGAAAGGATCCAAATAAATAAAATCACATATGAAAGAAGAGAAATAACAACTGACACCACAGAACTACAAACGATTATAAGAGAATATTATGAAAAATGATATGCCAACAGATTGGACAACCTAGAAGAAATGGATGAATTCCTACAAACATATAAACAACCAAAACTGAAACAGGAAGAAATAGCTTTAGACCAATGACCAGCAAAGAAATTGAATCAGTAATCAAAAATCTCCCAAAAAACAAAAGTCCAGGGTCATACAGCTTCACAGGGGAATTCTACCAAACATTTAAAGGAGAGTTCATACCTATTCTTCTCAAATTATTCCAAAAAAATACAAATGGAAGGCAAATTCCAAATTCTTTCTATGAGGCCAACATTAACCTGATACCAAAACCAGATAAAGACAGCACAAAAAAAAAAAGAGAACCACCAGTCAATATTCCTGATGAACACAGATGCAAATATTCTCAATAAAATTCTAGCAAACCAAATCAACAATACATTAAAGAAATAAGTCACCATGATCAAATGGAAGTTATTCCTGGGTTGCCAGGGTGGTTCAATATTCCCAAATCAATCTACATGATACATTACAATAATAAAAGAAAGGGTAAGAACTGTATGATCTTTTCAATAGATGCAGAAAAAGTATTTGACAATGTACGACATCCATTCATAATAAAAAAAATCCTCAACAAAGCAGGTTTAGAAGGAGCATCCCTTAACATAATAAAGTCCATCTATGGAAAATCCACAGCTAATATCCTCAATGGGGAAAACCTGAGATTTTTTTCCTCTATGGTCACAAGCAAGACATGGATGTCCACTCTCACCACTATTACTTAACAGAGTCCTGGAAGTGCTAGCCTCAGTAGTCAGACAACACAAAGAAATAAATGCATCCAAACCGGCAAGGAAGAAGTCACATTTTCACTGTTTGCAGATGACATAATACTGTATATAGAAAACCTGAAAGACTCCAGCAAAAACTGCTAGAATTGATAAAGGGATTCAGTAAAGTCCCAGGACACAAAATCCATGTACAGAAATCTGTTGAATTTCTATATACCAATAACATCAGCAAAAAGAGAAATTAAGGAAACAATCTCATTTACAATTTCAACAAATACCATTAAGATTCTTACCTAACCAAAGAGATGAAAGACCTGTACTCTGAAAACTATGAAACACAGATGAAAGAAATTGAAGAAATCACAAAGAGATGGAAAGACATTCCATGCTCATGGATTGGAAGACATATTATTAAAATGTACTACTAAAAGCAGTCTATACATTTAATGCAATCCTTATCAAAATACCAATTGCATTTTTTCACAGAACTAGAACAAACAATCCTAAAATTTGTATGGAACCACGAAAGACCCTGAATAACCAAAGCAATCTTGAAAAAGCAAAGCAAAGCTGGAGGCATCACAATTCTGGATTTCAAGTTATATGGTGAAGCTGTAGTGATCAAGACAGTATGGTACTTGCACAAAAATAGACACATAGATCAATGGAGCAGAATAGAAATCCTAAAATGAACCCCCCACTATATCTTCAACAAAGCAGAAAAGAATATTGAATGGGAAAAAGTCTCTTCAACAAATGGTGTTGGGAAAAGTGGGAAGCAAAATGCAGAAGAAAGAAACTGGGCCACTCTTTTACATCAAACACAAAAATAAATTCAAAATGGATGAAAGATCTAAATGTGAGACTTAAAACCATAAAAATCCTAGAAGAGAACACAGTAACTTCTTTGACAAAGCAACTTCTTTCTAGATATGCCTCCTGAAGCAAGGGAAACAGAAGCAAATATGGACTATTGGGACAACATCAAAATAAAAAAAGAGCTTCTGCACAGCAAAGAGAATAATCAACAAAACTGAAAGGCAACCTTCAGAATGGTAGAAGATATTTGCAAATGACATATCTGATAAATGGATAATATCCAAAATATATAATGAACTTATAAAACTCAGTACCCCCAAACCAAATAATCCAACTTAAAGAAGGACAGAAAACATGGCTGACATTCCTCCAAAGATGAGACATCCAGATGGCCAACAGACACATGAAAAGATACTCAAGATCACTGATCATTGGAGAAATGCAAATCAAAACTACAATGAGCTATCACCTCACAGCATTCAGAATGTCTAAAATCAACAACACAAGAAATAACAGATATTGGTGAGAATGTGGATAAAGTGCAAGTGCACCCTCTTGCACTGTGGGTGCAGCCACTGTTGAAAACAGTGTAGAGGTTCATAAAAAATTAAAAATATAACTACCCTAACATCTAGCAATTGCACTACTAGGTATTTACCCCCAAAATACAAAAATACTAATTCAGAGGGATACGTGCACCCTGATGTTTATAGCAGCATGATCTACAGTAGCCAAATAATGGGAACAGCCCAAGTGTCTGCTGATTGATGAATGGATAAGAAAGATGGTGTGTGTGTGTGTGTGTGTGTGTGTGTGTGTGTAATGGACTATTAGCCATAAAGAATTATGAAATCTTGCCATTTGCAATGACATGGATGGAGCTGGAGATTACTTATGGTATGCAAAATAAATCATTCAGAGAAAGACAAACACTATATGACTACACTGATATGTGGAGTTTAAGAAATAAAACAAATGAGGAAAGGAGAGAGAGAGAGAGAGAGAAAGAGAGAGAGAGAGAGAGAGAAACTAAGAAACAGACTCTTAACTCTAGAGAACAAACTGATGATTACCAGAGGGGAGGAGGTGTGAGGGGTTGGGTGAAACAAGTGATGGGGACTAAGGAGGGCACTTGTGATGAGCACCAGGTGATGTATGGAAAAGTTGAATCTTTTTTTTAAATTTTATTTTATATTTATGATAGGCACACAGTGAGTGAGAGAGAGGCAGAGACATAGGCAGAGGGAGAAGCAGGCTCCATGCACCGGGAGCCGACGTGGGATTCGATCCCGTGTCTCCAGGATCACGCCCTGGGCCAAAGGCAGGCGCTAAACCGCTGCACCACCCAGGGATCCCGAATCTTTATATTGTACACCTGAAACTAATAGTATACTGTATGTTAACCAACTGGAATTTATTTTTTTTTCCAACTGGAATTTAAATAAAAATTTAAAAAGATATATTTGCTAGTAGTTTAGTACAATATTAGTATTATTCAAGGAGGAAGGAAATACATATACATCTGACATGCCAACTTATCTTGTCAGTTCCTGTGGAATAACTCCCTATTAAGAGAAACTATCCTTGGTTTTTCTTTGCCATAAAATCAAAATAGGAGTTTTCTAGCATTATGTCTACATAGATGAATTTATGTACTGTTTTTTTATTAACAAGAAAATAACCAACTATCCAATTTATAGAATTGTCAATCTGAAAATTGGTCAAAGTAGATCAGAATTTGTGATTGGGAAAATGAGAAGAAATTAGAGCTTAGCCCATAGGTAAGCTAATAGGGTTTTTTAAATTTTACCATGTACGTGGCATGATATAAATTTAATAAATTTTTACCCTGTCAGACTGGGAGCACCTTTCCAGTCTGACAGGGTAACATTTAATGACAATTATAAATCAAATTTCAAGTCCAAGGTATTCTATACTTACTTGACAATTTTAGTAGATTTTAGGAGATTTAGTGTAACAATGCTGGAATTCAAAAGCATGGATGGTTGAGAAATCTCACCATTTTGTTTTCTGAAAAACCTCCCACCTCAAAGGATCACTCTGTCTTGAATATCTGGGATAGGATCTACTTCCACCCTTTCTTAGTGACTCAGAAAAGACCCATTCCCCTCCTTCCTCAGGGCTTCTATAAGACTCTATTTACTTGCCTCCTCATAAACTCTAGGTTTCCTTCCTTTCCTTTGATATGCTGTCATTAACAAACGTGCTCCCTATTGCAATAGCCTGAATAAAATAGCCTTCTTAATCGTCCACTACATTTTGTCTCTCATAGTTTGGGACCATGACTCGGATAGAATTGGACCTTGCTTTCAGATCTCCATTTACTCCACCCAAATAAAAACGCCTCTTAGAGCCTTCTGTAGTCATTCCTGGCTACAGATCTGTGAACCCAGTGATGAGTCTGACTCCTAGTCTAGTGCTTCAGACTCTTATCCATTGTATTTGGTTTTGATTCTTTTTGAGTACTGGTTTGATTTATGGTGGTGCCAACTTCTTTTGGTTTCATGCTAGCCATTTGATATCTGTGTAATTACTAGTTTATAGAGATCTTTATTAGGAGAAAGATGACAGAAATCTGGTTATTCTTTTCTGTTTGTCTATTTTAAGTCCAAGTCAGTGAAGAATTTCATGTTCTGCAAGAAGTAGTTACCTAGACTGGTAAGGCATATGATTCTGGGTTTACACTTGACCTATGAATGAAATTTCAGCATTGAAGCTATATGCTTCATCTCTGTCTGTGTTTGTGTCTCTCCATATGTTCATATGTCTATAATTCATATAATTCACCCTTCTTGTGTGCGTGATATACTCTTATCCCTAGATGATATGTATGTATGTATGTATGTATGTATGTATGTATAAATCCTCTAAGGAGCTCTATTCTGATTGGCTTACAAAGATTAAAAAGAAACAACTTGGGCAGCCCGGGTGGCTCAGTGGTTTAGCCCGCCTTCAGCCCAGGGCCTGATCTTGGAGACCTGGGATCGAGTCCCACGTCGGGCTCCCTGCATGGAGCCTGCTCCTCCCTCTGCCTGTGTCTCTGCCTCTCTCTCTCTGTGTCTCTCATGAGTAAATAAATTTAAATCTTTTAAAAAAACTTATATAGATAGAATATTCTTAAAACTCTCCAAATATGAAGTGATTTAACTTTCATACCTTTCAGTGTGCTTGTTTTAAAAAGCATCCTTACAGAAGCCAATTCAGAAATATGTTAAGAAACCAAATTTACCTAATTTAGGTAAGTCTTTGGGAAATGACAGTAGCTTTATATTTTTGGTTTATAAAAATTTATATCTTCTCTGATTTATGAGTGTTAAGTATAATATAATCCTAGTCTATTATTCTACTTGGATAAATTCTTCCTAAATTATACAGGTTTACTGATTGAATGGGCTGTATTTCTTGTACTAAATGCTTAAGATTATGAAAAATGTAAATTTGTATTTAACCAAGTCATATCATTATTTTGACAAGCTTTATTTCAACATAAATTATGTTTTGTGTTATGTTAGCTTGAACATAATTTCCAAGATCTCTAAGTAATTTAAAACCTTGTTCTGATACAACAAGTCTTGTACTGATATTAAATTGGGTTACTTAATGGATGTTAATTGTACATCTAGTTCATTCCTAGGTAAAATGGAATACTGAAATATTGGTTAGTAAACATAACTTCAGTTTATGTACTTTTGCTTCTCATTTATATATACCACTGAAAGGTTATAGATATTTGTATCTGCCAATGAACATATTCATTGTTGTCATATTGAGAAGATGTAGTATAAGGAATATTTATGGATATAGACATCTGTAGGAGATTTTAAGAAAGGGAATTTTATATGTTGTATTCAAAGCTGGCCAAGATTTAGTGGGTTTTTAAGGTAATATATTCAAAAAGAGGTTTACTGTTAAATGTTATACTGGTGCAAAACTGGAGGTTGGTTTCTTTCTGTTAAAATGACAAAATTTTCTTAGATTATTGATTTGCTCTTAATCAGAGGCTGTAAAATGTTATTCTTTTGAAATATTTTTTATTAAATTGAGGTATAATTGATATACAACATTGTATTAGTTTCAGGTGTACAACATAATGATTTGATGTTTGTGTATATTGTGAAATGGTCGCCACAATAACCCTACTTACAGTTAACATCTTTCACCATACATAGCCAATATTTACTTCTTGTGATGAGGACTTCAGACTTACTTTCTTTTTTTTTTTTAATTAATTTATTTATTTATGATAGTCACACACAGAGAGAGAGAGAGGCAGAGACATAGGCAGAGGGACAAGCAGGCTCCATGCACCGGGAGCCCGACGTGGGATTCGATCCCGGGTCTCCAGGATCGCTCCCTGGGCCAAAGGCAGGCGCCAAACCGCTGCGCCACCCAGGGATCCCCAGACTTACTTTCTTAGCAACTTTCAAATATGCAATATAGCATTATTAACTCTAGTCATCATGCTGCACATTATGTTCCCATGAACGTAATTATTTTATAACTGGAAGTTGATACATTTTGACCCCCTTCACCCATTTCTCTTACCCTCCACCCCCCAACCTCCCTCAATGACCTGTTTTCTGTATCTATGAGCTTGGTGTAAAATGTCATTCCTTATCTTCTATGTAATCTGTCCATATGGCAAATATTCTGTGTCATAACAGAGTAACAGTTTATGGTTTGTGTTGACTTTGTTAAATCCTTAAGTATTTCTTACTTAGAAAAGAGCTAAGGTTCTTTGCCTCCTATGTTTACTTTTAAAAATATATTATTGTCAAGGCACCTGGGTGGCTTAGTCAGTTAAGCATCTGACTTTTGATTTCGGCTCAGGTCATAATCTCAGGGTGGTAGGATCAAGCCCCACTTTGGGCTCTAAGCTCAGTGTGGAGTCTGTTTGTCCCTCTCCCTCTGCTCCTCCCCCGACCCTCTTGCTCTCTCTCTCAAATAAATAAATAAATAAATAAATAAATAAATAAATAAATAATCATATATATATACACTTTGGCTGAAATAGGTATCCACATAATTTTTCTTACTAACCTTTGATCCTATTTTAATCAAGTGTTCAAATATCCTGACAACTTTTGATCTTTTGCCTTCCCACAATGAAATCCTAATTGATATCGTTTACATATATCATTGTCTTTCTATGGGCCCTTAGATAATCACAAAACGTTTGTTCTTTTACCTTGAAAAAAGGTGCTCAAAATAATTAGATTCATTTAATTTGTATGATTACTGATTTATTTGATTGATGAGTTTCATAGGAAGCTTTGTCAAATTAGAAGAGATACTTAGCTCTTTCTAGGTTAAAGATATATAGAGAAAACATTATTAATATATTTCAGACATTGTATTCAGTATGAGAAATTTCTAGAGAATTCTAGAGAATTGTCAGTGCCCCACTTGTCCATAATATGGTTTTATTTATCAGAGTCCCAGTACTGCTTTGATTGATGTTGTTGTTAGTTTTGTTAGAAAACAACAGGACATATATGGAAACATTGGTTATACAATCAAGGCCTTGCCTGGGCTGTCATATTTAAGAGTGATACTCATGTAATCAAATATTACCAGATGATTTGATGAACTGAGGTTCCCTTTATGGAACTGATATTTACAAAGTCCTTCTGGGAAAACCAGTTTGGTGCCTGGCTTATAAGGTTCTCAGGCTTATAGGTGATTAAGGATGCTCACTTCTAGGCAGGCCCAGGAAACTAAGGATATTTTAGAGGACCTTAAGAAGAGAGGAATTTGCTCAAATCTATGTCTGCAGATGGAGTCTTATGGTGAGTTTTGGCTTGGCTTTTCTGCCTCAAGGGCTTTTAAAAGTTTAATCCAAATTTCCTTATAAAAGTTTCTAGGAAAAGAAAAAACATAATAAGCCTATGTAGTAAATTTACAATCTTGCCTCACCTATGTAAATTACTAATGAGTCCATTCTTATTCTGTGATCAAGAATAGTCTTTCTTTGAGATTATTTTTGATGAAAAACGTAGAGATTACACAGAGGAATTTTGAGTTTCAATGGAAAACTATGTAGTATCTTTAGTATAGACTTCTGGGTTATCAGATGTTAACAATATTCAATGTCTTTGAGCTATTTTGCACCTTTTTGTAAGTTATAGGTAACTGATAAATAATTCTCTTGCCTGGTGGAGATTGTATTGACTTCTCCCAGTATGCAAAACTCAGTTTTGGTATCCAGCTGCAAATTGAAATGGACTCTGTTATCTTGACCAAAATGTCAAACCTTATGACATTTTAAAAAGATTTTATCTATTTATTCACGAGAGACACACAGAGAGAGGCAGAGACATGGGAGAAGCAGGCTCCCTTTGGGATCCTGATGTGGGACTCGATCCCAGGACCCCGGGATAACGGCCTGAGCCAAAGGCAGACGCTCAACCACTGAGCCACCCAGGTGTCCTAACCTTATCACAAATTTTAATTCTTCATGTTTTCTTCAATATCTGCTTACAATTCTCCAAACTAATATTTCTGACTTTTCTCCCCACAACCTGACTTGGAGTCACTAAGGACTAAAATCTCCCTAAAATGATTGGAACCCTAGGCTGCCTTGCAACAGACCTTTTCTCCCAAGATCTGAAGAATCCTTCCCAGCTGAAGTTCAGTGACTTGCTGTAAACTTTGAAGAACTCAGCACCACAGTACACTATGCATGGACTGGAATTCTCCATGGGAAAACCACTATATGGAAAACTAAGAAATTCTAGCAAGATGTCTGGTCATGCATGTTTTTTATGAAAGGTAACCAGGACTGTGGACAACCTCACTAAGAACATTGACATCCTAGTTGAGAATTTCAAGAAATTCAGTGAGTGGTGCTACCTAACTGAAAGATTTTCTTCCACCAGCCTCTTGGAATCCACTAGACTAGTTACTCTCAGAGTTCAATTTCTGCATCTTTACATAAATGGAACCATTTATAGGTTTCTCCTTTTTCATTTAGACAATCTTCTTTTAATATGCCTTTCCCCTAGAACCCTAAAACCACTGAACTCTGCTACTAACTCTCAAGAGAGCATTTAACTGGTGTTACAGGGACAATGCCAACAAGACTCCTTGGGAGACTATTGTCTTATACTCTGATTTGCCCCACTCAGGTTTATGAACACCTCTGAGTTGTTCAGCAGCAATGATACTCATTCATCATGAACAGAAAAGAGAACTAGCGATGTTGACATTTATCTGAGCCCTCAGCTCCTGGGAAGAAATGAAGATTGAAAAATCCCCCACACTTTTGTGTTCTGAGAATAGGCTAACCATAAAGGATGCCCCTGCTCTCCCACATTCTGAGATAAGACCACCTCCACCCTTTCTCATTGACACAGTTAAGAGACATCCCTCTTCATCCTTTCTATGACTCTCATAAAACTAATGACTCTCTTGTTTACTTGCCTCTATGAAATCCCAGGCCTCCTTTTTTTTCTTTTGAGACGTTTCCCATTAATGAACATGCTCCCTGGTATAATAGTCTGAATAAAATCACTTCTATAATTTTCCAGTGCATTCTGTCTTTCACAAATGTCAAGATGCAATAAAGTGACACATTCTATTTCATTGGCAAGAGCAAAGGCTCTTAAATAGAAAATAACCCCATTACTATCATGGTTCATGACATTTATCAGAAAAAAATTAATATGACTCTATAATAATCCAGTAAATCTTATACTATAAATATTGTGAAATAATTCACTAAAAAGGAGCTCAGTTATTTTAAAATTTTGGCTTAAAATACTTTACCTGTCATTTAACTGTCCCCATGGACAAAAAGAGAGTGATAATTTCCACGAGTAACTGCAAATTTGAAACTCACTATGGGGAAATAACCAATGTCCCTACAGGAGTATTTCCTGTGTTCTCTAACTAGTTTTTCCCTTTTATTTATTCCTAGAGCATTACTACAAGGCTCTTTTGAGTAAAATATATTGCTAAAGGTTTGGGGAAAATGGAGAGAAAGCAAAACAGAAAATAAAAGAGGAAATAAATTTAAAATATATATAAAATCATTACCCCAAAGTTTCTCTGTGACCCACACCCTGGGAAACCCCTCACTTGCTATGCTTCTCCTTCTGTCCAGTGCTCCTTGCCACTAGGATAATTCTGGTTCCTCCTTCTTCTGTTTCTAAATCTTGGGTTTTTCCAAACCTCTGTCACTCAATTTTTAAAAGTTGTGAAGTGTTACACAGAAAAAAGTGTTAAAAGATGATTTTCAGAAAAATTAAAATCATGACTCTCATATAGATATATAAGTGAACCCGTTAAATAATTTATGGCATTCATATGCTATGAGGGAACTAGACAGATGTTATAACCAGTTCAAAGCATAAGTTCATGGCATAGATTGTGTTGATGGTTTCATGGGTGTATACTTGTCTCCAAACTCATCATGTTTTATACATTAAATATGTATAGCTTTTTTAATATAGCTTTTTGTATGTCAATTATGCCTCAATAAAGTGGTTAAAAAAGGAAAAGTCAAAGAAGCACTCATCTATACAGAGTAAAGTAGAGATTGATTGTAAATGGAGACAAAACTGTGGCTTTTATTTTTGGCAATGGGAGAGAAAGTCAATTAAATCTCTACCAGTTTAATAGACTGCAGAAATTTAATGTGACAATATTGAACTTTATTTGTGCCCTGTACCTATTAGTTACCTGCAGATTATAAAGAGGTGCAAAAAAGCACAGTGAACAGAGCTAGAATCTGATAACTCAGAAGAGTTGAATGTACAGTTTTCCATTGAGATGCAATTTTTCCTACAGTAGAGATGCATATGACCTATAAAAAAGATAAGGGCATTTTACTTTATTATTTCAGTTCTCCTTTTTTAAAAAAATGAATTATAATACATCCAACTAGAGTCCCATACCCCTCTTTACTTGTCCTCTTTCTGCCCAAAAGTGACCCCTGCCCTGAAGTTATTATATATTCTATCCAAATATCTTTTTGATCCCGGAGAACTGGGATCGAGTCCCACATCAGGCTCCCTGCAGGGAGGGAGCCTGTCTCTTCTTCTGCCTATGTCTCTGCCTCTCTCTCTGTCTCTCATGAATAAATAAAATATTTTTAAAACCTTTTGGTTTATTTTAAAATACAGCTGAATTGGATTTTCTTCTTCTTCTTATTATTTTGTCTATTTTCATAAGCAAGATTTGTCTGTATTTTTTTAAGGATTTCATTTTTAAGTAATCTCTACATTCATTGTGGGACTTGAATTTACAACCCTGAGATCAAGAGCTGCATGCCCAGCACCCCTATGTTTTTTCTTTCTCATAGTGCCATAGCTGATTTAGGTTTGAGGGTTATATTCAGTTGATAGGATGATTTAGGTGATTTGTCTATTTTCCATTCTTGGGAACCGTTTGTGTAAAATAAGAATGAACCAGTCCCTGAAAATTTGTTAGACTGTCATGTAAAAACTTCTGAGCTGGTTTAGGTTTTAAAAAAATTCTTATTGAACGGATTTTAGTGCATTGCATTTTTTTGTCTGGGAAATTCTCCACTTTATCACATTTTGACTTTATTGACATAAAGATATTTATGGTATACTCTTTTTTGATTATTATTTTTATTGTTGTAAATAAACACATAACAAAATATACCACTGTAATTGTTTTTAAGTGGACAGTTCAGTAGCATTACATATACTCATATTGTCATGCAGCCAATCCTAGAACTTTTTTTCATTTTGCAAAATAAAAACTCAATGCCATTAAAAAATAACTCTCCATTGCCTCTCCCCCCCAACCCCTGGCAACCACCATTGTAGTTTCTGTCTCTATGAAAGTGACCACTCAAGATAGCTCAACTAAGTGGGATCATACAATATTTGAGTCTTGTGACTGGCTTATTTCATTTAGAATAATGCCTTTAAGGTTCATTTATGTTGTTGTATGTATGGAATTTCCTTCATTTTAGGTCTGAATACCACTCCATTGTGTGTATATACCACATTTTGCTTATCCATTTACCTGCCAAGGGACACTTGGGTTGCTTCCACTTCTTGGTTACTTGAAAATGCTACTGTGAACTTGGGCATGCAACTATCATTTTAACTTCTCGCTTTCTAAACTTTTGGATTTATACCCAGAGGTGGAATTGCTAGATCATATAGTAATTCGATTTTTTTTTTTTAAAGAATTGCCATCCAGTTTTCTGTAGAGGGTGCATCATTTGACATTCCTACCAGCAGCACACAAGGTTTTCAATTTGTCAACATCCTTACTAACACTTGGGCTTTGGATTTTTGTTTTCTGATTGTAGCCATTCCAAAGGATGTAAGATAATTTCTCATTATGATTTTGATTTGGATTTCCCTAATAGTTAGTGATGTTGAGCATTTTTTCATGAACTTGTTGGCCATTTGTATATCATCTTTGCAGAAATGTCTATTCAATTCTTTGCCCATTTTTGAACCGGGCTGTTTTTTGTTGTTGGGTTATAAAAGTATATTATTTGTATATTCTGCATATTAACTCCTTATCAGATATATGATTGGCAAATATTTTGACCTATTCCATAGGTTGCCTTTTCATTCTGTTAATTGTGTGTTTAATGGTACACTCTAATATGCTCAAAGTTATTGCCATAAATACAGTAGTAATGTGTTCTCTTGACTTTTAATATTGGGTATATACTGTTTCTCTCTTTCATTCTCTTCACACACACACGCACGTGCCCTTCTTCCAAATGGAGCAATCTTTTCAGAGCTTTTATTTTTTAGTCTATTTTTAAAAAGATTTTATTTATTTATTCATGAAAGAGAGAGAGAGAAAGAGAGAGAGAGAGAGAGGCAGAGACACAGGCAGAAGGAGAAGCAGGCTCCATGCAGGGAGCCCGATGTGGGACTCGATCGAGGGACTCCAGGATCACACCCTGGGCCAAATGCAGGCACTAAACTGCTGAGCCACCTAGGGATCCCCAAGTCTATTTTTATAGACAACATTTTTCATTGATTTTTCTATTGGTTTTCTCTTTCATCAATGATTTTTAAAATTTACTTTCTGTTTCTGTTTTTTTCTTTTTTTGAACTCTTGACTTGGTTGCTCTGTTTATTTGACATTTCTTCTTTTCTTATATGTATGTTCAATTCTTAAAATGTCCTTCCAAGCGTTTTCTAGCTTCATCCTCAAAGTATTGATATACAGATTTTTCAGTGGTGGTCTACAATTCCATATCTTTCATTTAACTGTGAAGTGATTTTTGTTCTTTTATTCTGCTCAGGACTTATGCTTTTCTTTAAGTATCAGTATCTTCAGTCAATACTGAAGTGGAAGAGTCTCAGCCACTTCCCTTCTAATATTGCCTAATGTGCATTCTTTCTACTCTTTTTTCCCTTCAGGAACATATACTAAAAATATAATAGACTTACATTTTATCCCAAATTGCTCTTAAATGTTCTTTTCTATTTTTCATCGCTATTTCTCTGTATGGTATTTGGAGCAATTATTTCTTACACCTATTATTCAGATCACCACTTTTCAGCTGGGTCTAATTTTCTTTGGAACACAAACATGTGCCTTTCATTGATTATATTTTTTACATTAAAGTTTTAAATTTAAGTTTTGTTTTTATTTTTCCAAATCTGCACTGACCCAAGGAACAGATTTTGAATTTTTAGATGAGGTATTTTTGTAACCCCCAGTAGACAGCCAAAGTTTCCTTGCTGGTTAGTGATTTTTTTCTAATAGTCACTTTAACCAAGGATGCAGATTTTTGGGTGTCCTTAATATTTCCTGGGGCCTTGCTTCCAACTTCCTCTCTTGCACAGGTCCTGCATGTCATCTCCTATGTGATGTGAGAAAGACCTTGGTTTTTGTATCCAATTGCCCTTTTTCAGAGTGGCAGTAGCAATAATAGCTGAACCAATTAGCACTTTCATTTCTCTATTTCTGACAACTGAATGGAGGATTACTCTTTTCTTTAGTTTAAAGTTAGTTAACATATACTGTGTTAATAGTTTCCAAGGTAGAGTTTAGTGATTCATCAGTAGCATAAAACACCCAGTGCTCACTCCATCAAGTGCCCTCCTGAATGCCCATCACCCAGTTACCCCCTTCCTCACCCCCACCTCCCCTCCAGCAACCCTCAGTTTGTTTCCTAGAGTTAAGAATCTCATGATTTGAGATTCTTTAATTTTTTATAATTTATTTTATGATAGTCACAGAGAGAGAGAGAGAGAGAGAGAGAGAGAGGCAGAGACATAGGCAGAGGGAGAAGCAGGCTCCATGCACCGGGAGCCCGACGTGGGATTTGATCCGGGGTCTCCAGAATCACGCGCTGGGCCAAAGGCAGGCGCTAAACCGCTGCGCCATCCAGGGATCCCATGATTTGAGATTCTTAAGGAGCCTCGGTGTCCATCAAAAGATGAGTGGATAAAGAAGATGTGGTTTATGTATACAATGGAATATTACTCAGCTATTAGAAATGACAAATACCCACCTTTTGCTTCAACGTGGATGGAACTGGAGGGTATTATGCTGAGTGAAGTAAGTCAGTCGGAGAAGGACAGTGTATGTTCTCATTCATTTGGGGAATATAAATACTAGTGAAAGGGAATATAAGGGAAGGGAGAAGAAATGTGTGGGAAATATCAGAAAGGGAGACAGAACGTAAAGACTCCTAACTCTGGGAAACGAACTAGGGGTGGTGGAAGGGGAGGAGGGCAGGGGGTGGGAGTGAATGGGTGACAGGCACTGGGGGTTATTCTGTATGTTGGTAAATTGAACACCAATAAAAAATAAATTTAAAAAAAAGAATCTCATGATTTGCCTCCTTCTGTTTTTATCTTATTTAATTTTTCCTTCTCTTCCCCAATGTTCATCAGTTTTGTATCTTAAGTTCCACATATGAGTTACTCTTTTTTATGAGATCAGCTACGCCTTAACTTTTTTGTTGTGACAGCCAGGATTCCCAGGTGATTTTAGAGTTTTGTTTTTGCTATTGTGTTTGCTTAATTTTAGTTGTTATATTTACACAATGGACTTTATGATCTCCCTCTCTAACTGCCAAAGGACTAGCTCTAAATTTCTGTTCCTTGGTTATGCAGAGCAATTTATTTCCTATCTTCCGAAAGAATCATCTCTAATAGCTTTATGAAGGTAATCTTCCAAAGCAAAGACCGGAACATCTAACTGCAATTTTCCTACTTTAAGAGCTTCCAGCTTAAATCGTAATCATTCTTGGAGTTGATTTTTCTTTTCTGTAATATATATTAGATTAAGCCAAGAATATGATCTAGTGTATACAATAGCTATTTAGCTATTTCAATTTTGGTGTGCACTGATGAAGAGTAAACAATCGATGGTAGTGACAGTCCCACTGTATGCTGCATTGGAGAGATGCTCCCGGAACATTATCAAATGGAACATTGTATGGGAGAGGAAGTGAAGATGCTTAACTCCAGAAGAGAAACCTTATAGGCACATGCCCATTGTTTCAAATGTGTTATGAGCTGCTGTATGGAATGTGAATGAACTTACTCTAATTTGTTACAGAGTGCAGAAGTTCAAATAGGTACATTTATAAAGATGTAGATTTTTGCTAAGTAGACTAAGAACTGTCATAAGTAAAATGGCTTGTCTTTGGCAGGAATCAGTTTTGGAAGAATTTAGCGGAGGTATACTTGACTCTGTCACAGGTGCTCTAAGGTGATTCTGGCAAGTGGAAGAAATTTGAACTAGATAACTTCTCATGTTTCTTTCAAATCAAGGATTCTTTTCTTCTATGAAGCTCCCATATCTTGAAGCTTTCCTGTTATTGCATTTAGTACTGCGAGTTGGTGGGAGATTTGTTAATAATTAAAATAGACAGGTAGCTATAGAGTTTTGAGGAAATAGAAGTGGAAGGCTAAAGAGTAGAAATAGATGAGCCAATCATTCTAATATGACTTTATGCCTGCTACTGTGCTGTTCCTTATTAGCAATTCTCATTTTCATTTAGATGGATATACTATCTAGCATGCATGAAATCTTGAACCATAAAATTTATAAATTTACATCCCCATTATGTAATGAAAATATTTTGGAATTTCAGTGTCAAACTTCTTTTGGTTCCTTCTGTGCCCAAATTAAAACCTTTCGTTTTTGAAATGTCCCTTCCCTTTGCAACAGCAGCAGGGTTTTTCTCCTCATTATGGTAGATCTTTGCTTATTCCTAGTTGCTCTTTTAAAGCTACACTCAAGCTTCAACTCTGAAACTTATTTATTACCAAGTATTAGGGGTTGGATTTTATCGCCCCCTCTGCACAAATTCATATGTTGAAGTCCCAGTACTTCAAAATGTGACCTTATGTGGATATAGGAGAGTTGCAGATGTGATTAGTTGAGACAAGCTTGTATTGGAGTAGGGTGGGTTCCTAATCCGATATGACTGGTATCATTATAAGAAGGGGGAAATTTGGACACATGTGCACACAGAGAATGTGTTACATGAACATAAAGCAGACATTGAGGTGATTTGTCAAGGAATGCCAAGGATTGCCAGCAGACCATCGGAAGCTAGCCAAGAGGCAGAGGACTGATTCACTCTCATAGATCTCAGAAGGAATCACCCCTGCCACCACCTTGATCTTAGACTTTTAGCTTCCAGAACTGTGAGACAATAAAGTTTTGTTGTTTCAGCACCTAAGTTTGTGGCCCTTTGTTATGGTAGGCCCTACCAAACTAATACACTGAGAGATGTGAAGAAACTTTACCCTACCACAAAATAAATCAGTGGACTTTCTTTTCCTATGTAACAGAGGATACCTTTTCCCTTTATAAATTCCAAAATAGCTTAAAGTCTTTAAAAATACACTGAAGTCAGGTATTTGGTAACAATTGTGCATGAATATTTTATTAACAAATATTTCAAATAAGAATACATTTAGTATGCACATATTTAAATTGTTTTCATTTAACCATGCATTTGCACTTTGTGTTCCTTGCCACTGACACATACCCAGTCAGGAAAGCTTTTAACTTTTCAGTTACAAATGAAATGTTTTTCAGCAAAGCAGCAGTTTTTCCTCATTAACAGAAAGACGCTTCATATTTACTTTTCAAAGAATTTCAGAGAAATTGTAAAGTAACCCAAACTTTAGAAGTTTGTTTCCTGAACAAAAATTAGGCCGAAGTGAAAATAAATTAAGCCAAGTGTAATTTTATAATAATACTAAATATGATTCATAGGATAATTAAAACAATTTATGCCATGGGTCAAAATCTGAAAGTTTGTTTAAAAATATCAGAAGAAGAGGGGTGCCTGGGGGTCTCAGTGGGTAAAGCCTCTGACTCAGGTCAGGATTTCAGGGTCCTAAGATGGGGTTCCACGCTCAGCCAGGGAGTGGAAGAGTCAAGAGTCCCTCTTGTTCCCCCCTGCCCTTCTCCCAGCTTGCACAGGTGCGGTCTCTCTCGCAAATAAATAAAATCTTTTTAAAATATCAGAAGACCTTTTAGTTACTGATAGTCTGTTAGACTAAAATCCAGTAACATTAAAAAATGACTGAAGTTACATTTGACTTCTAGTTATATTAAACTATGGTAGAACCCTCACTACCCTGGAATTAGAGAATGTTCCTCGTTCTTGCCTTGAGAGATTTCTATTGTATAAATTTTGGCTGTAGATGATTAGATTTGCAAGTTGAGGGACCAGTATCAAGGAGTAAGAGAGATTTTAATTAAACAACGTGGGTAATATACTTTGGAGGCAGAAAGATCTGGGATCACATCCCAGCTGAGCCACTTAGAAGCTGCAGACAAGTTCTGTTTAAATTTCCAAACTTGGCCTCAGGTAGGCAAGGAAGAAGTACTTTGAAAGACTTTAACGATTATGGAAATTCTATGTAAAATGCCCAGCACAGTTTCCAATTCACAGTAGGAGGTCAGTAAGTGGTAGTTATTGTTATTATTAAGTTGACTTTTCTTCCAGTAAATCTGAGGTTATGATTCTTCCTTTCCTTCACCTTGCTATAACTGAACGTGGTATTCATTCTCTTCCCATATGTGAACTTTCTACTGCTAATTTAATAGTGGAAAAGGGGCTGTAGTGGATTTAAGGAAAAGGTAATGTGAAACCTGAATAATGGTCTTTGAATATGTCTATGTCCTAATCTCCAGAGTCTGAATATGTTGCTTTATATGGCAAAAGGGACTTGGCATATCTGTTTACATTAAGCACTTTGAGCTGGAGATGATCTCAGAATATCCAGATGGGCCTGATGTACTCGTATGAGTACTTACCAGAAGGACACAGGAGAGGTCAGATTCAGAGGATGAGATGGTGTGATGACAGAAGCAGAGTTTGGAGTGATGTGCTTTGAAGACAGAGGAAGGAGCCACAAGCCAATGACTATAGGCAGCCACCAGAAGCTGGAAAGACAAAGAAATAGATACTCCCTTAGAGGCTCCGAAAGGGACTACTCCTGCCAACACCTTGACTTTAACTCATTGAAACTGATTTTAGACTTCTGACCTACAGAACTATAAGAGAATAAATTTGAATTTCTTTTTAAAAAAAGATTTATTAATTTGAGAGGGTGGGGGAAGGGCAGAGGGTGAGAGAATCTTAAGTGAACTCTACTGAGCATCGAGCCCCACGTGGGGCTCAATCTTATGTCCCCGAGATCAGGACCGAAACCAGGAGTGGCTTGCTTAGCCTGCTGTGCCATCCAGGCACCCCTAAATTTGTATTTCTCGAAACAACTGAGTTTGTGGTAGTTTTTTACAGTGGCAACAGGAAACTAATGCAGGTAGAGATGAAGTCATTTGAGGTCTGTATCTGTTAGCTAGCTTATGTAATAAACCATTCTAAATCACAGCGACTTAAAATAACAAGCATTTATTTAGCTCAGAAGTGTTCAGATTGCAAGCTGTAGGGTTCTGCTGATCTGGTCTGGGATTGGCTGATCTCAGATAGGCTTGCTCATGCATCTCAGGTCACATTGCCAGATATGCTTTGTGCTGCCTGGTCTAGGGAGGCCTTAGCTGATGAGGGGAGATTCATCTCTGTTTCACATGCTCTCCAGAAGAGCTAGCTTAAGCTTCAAATGGTGGGTTGGCAGATATCCAAGAGAGCGAACAGGAAGGCTGCTTGACCTCTTGAGGCTTCAGCTCAGAATTGACACAGTGTCATGTACACCACAGTCTATTGGCTAAGGCAGATCACAAGGCTAGCTCAGGTTTTCATGGTTAATGAAACAGATTTCACTTGGTAGTGGAGAAGCTGCTGTCATATTGTAAAGGCTGTGGATATAGAGAGGTGAAGAATTTGAGTTATTTTTGTAATCAATGTACCACACACTCTTGGAAAAACATCTCTCTTGAGATTCACCTGATTTCTCAGCTCCTGCATTTGGCCATCTCCTAAACCATCTCATAATTTCCTTTGTTGTTTAATACCTATATGCTGACCAGTTTCTGACAACCCAGTATTAGCTATTCGTTTTTGAAAAGATCTGATTAAAAAAGAAAAGATCTGATTAATGAATTCACTCGAATTCATAGTTATTTATCTGGTGAAATTTGACCCCTCCCACCCTCACCTATATTGACTTTTTAATGGCAAAGTGTCTAACAATTTTTGCCAAATTGCTTTTTCGATATGTGATTCCAGGTTTAACAAGCCTCACCCATGTGGAATTACTAATAGGGTGTTATCTCAAGTCTTTTCTGAACTCTTTCTAACACAGCTTAGCTGAGGACAAAAAGACCATATGCTGCATGCTGCTTTTTCTACATAAGATTTTTCCTTTCTGTTTCTTTATCCAGGTGTTACTTGATTTTAAAGCAATGATTGCATAGGCACATATGCGGATGCCTATTAGAGTCAAAGAAGTTATTGGGCCTGTATCATGCAAGTTCCAGAGTCCAGATGGGTTGGTGTGGCAGCTGTGACTCGATCAACTGTGAAGGTGTTTTTCCCAGGAAGCCTTGACAACAGAAACACCAACTCCCCAAGAGCCTTCTGCGTTAGTTTTTATTTATTTTTATTGTTGTTCTTAAGATCTCATCAAACCCAGAAAATAAATGATGAATAAATGGATGAAGCTCACTATTGTCCCTGCAGTTGGTGGAATCCACATCCATGAAATTTCTCTGATCTAGTAAAATTGAATCTGTTGAATCAACCTTGGAGTTATTTAAAATCTTTCTAGCAAAGGAAAAAAAAAAGAGAAGCAAACCAAGAAACAGGCTGTTAACTGTAGCAAACAAACTGATCGTGCCCAGAGGGGAGGTGAGATGGGCATAGGTGATGGGATTAAGGAGTGTGCACTTGTCGTGATGAGCACACAGTGATGTACAGAAGTGTTGAATCGCTACATTGTACACCTGAAACTAATACTACAGTGTATGTTACCTAATTGGAATTTAAATAAAAATTTAGAAAGAAAGAAAGAAAGAAAGAAAGAAAGAAAGAAGAAAGAAAGAAAGAAAGAAAGAAAGAAAGAAAGAAAGAAAGAAAGAGAGAAAGAGGGGATCCCTGGGTGGCGCAGCGGTTTAGCGCCTGCCTTTGGCCCAGGGCGCGATCCTGGAGACCCGGGATCGAATCCCACATCGGGCTCCCGGTGCATGGAGCCTGCTTCTCCCTCTGCCTGTGTCTCTGCCTCTCTCTCTCTCTCTGTGTGACTATCATAAATAAATAAAAACTTTTTAAAAAAAAAAAAAGAAAGAAAGAAAGAAAGAAAACCTACTTTAGTCTTAATTGCCACTTAGTTCAGTTCATTATCAATTTTTAAAAATTTATTTTTAAATTAGCATACAGTGAAATTAACATTATGGTATATAGTTCTACAAATTTTAACCCATGTACAGATTTGTGTGCCCACCACGGTAATCAGAAAACAAAACAGTTCTATCTGTGTGTGAAAGTTTAAAGTAGCTCTATTCATAATCTCCAAAAACTGGAAGCAACCCAAATGCCATTAGATAGGTAAATGGATAAACAAATTGTGGCATGTCCATGTAATGAAATGCTACTCTGTAATGCAAAGGGGAACTCCTGATACAATCAACAACTTGGATGAATCTTATAATCATTATGCTGAGTAAAAGAGCCTGTTTTCAAAAAGTTGCAGGTTGTATGATGCCATCTGTATAACATTATCATGCTTTGTTTGGACTTTTCAATCCTTTCCTATTTGGTTCAAGTCCAGTGTTGCTCCAATTTCCAATATAGCTTCCAGCCCATTTGAAGCAAATGGTCTTTTAAAAATAAAAATAAAATCATACCAGAAACTTGCTTGAGCCACTTCAATGATTCTATAAGTTCTTGTGTATGACTTAATTTTTTGTTTTAAGTTTTTATTTAAATTCAGTTAGTTGGGACGCCTGGGTGGCTCAGCAGTTGAGTGTCTGCCTTTGGCTCAGGGCGTGATCCCTGGGTCTGGGATCCAGGCCCACATCCGGCTCCTGAGGAGAGCCTGCTTCTCCCTCTGCCTGTGTCTCTGCCTCTTTCTCTCTCTGTTTCTCATGAATAAATAAATAAAATCTTTAAAAAAACGAAAAAATAATAAATTCCATTTAGTTAACATATAATGTAATAGCAGTTTCAGGTGTAAACTTTAGTGATTCATCACTTACATATAATGCCCAGTTCTCATCCCAACAAGTGCCCTCCTTAATGCCCATCACCCATTTAGCCCAACCCCACCCACTATCCCTCCAGTACCCCTCAGTTTGTTCTCTATAGTTAATAGCATCTTCTGGTTTGCTTCCCTCTCTTTTTCTTTTATTCGTTCCCCTATGTACATCTGTTTCTTAAATTCCACTTATCAGTGAAATCATATGGCTTTTGCCTTTCTCTGACTGACTTATTTTGCTTAGTTGACTTATTTTGTCTAGCTCCATCTACATCATTGCAAATGGGAAGATTCCATTCTTTCTGATATATTCCATTTTATATAATAATAATACTTATTATTGTTAATTTTATTATATATTATATATAAATATATAATTACATATAACTATAATATTCCATTATATATGTATATGTATATAGTATATATATTTATATATATGTACTACTTCTTTATTCATCAGTCGATGGACATTTATTTGGGCTCTTTTCCTCACTGGGGTGTGTGTATCGCTTTGAATCAGTATTTTTGTACCCTTTGGGTAAATAAATACCTAGTAGTGTAATTCCTGGGTTGTAGGGTAGTTGTATTTTTAACCTTTTGAGGAACCTCCATACTGGTTTCCAGAGTGGTGGGAAGTTTGCATTCCCACCAGTAGTGCAAGAGGGTTTCCCTTTCTCCATATCCTTGCCAACATTTATTGTTTCTTGTGTTGTTCATTTTAGCCATTCTGACAGGTGAGATGTGGTATCTTATCCTGGTTTTGATTTCTAATTCCCTGATGATGAGTAGTGTTGGGCATCTTTTCTTGTGTCTGTCAGCTATCTGGATGTCTTCTTTGGAAAAGTGTCTGTTCATATCTTCTGCTCATTTCTTAACTGGATTTTTTGTTTTTTGGGGTGTTAAGTTTGATAAGTTCTTTATAGATTTTGCATACTAACCTTTTGTCAGATATTTAATTTGCAAATAACTTCTCCCATTCCATAGGTTGCCTTTTAGTCTTGTTGATTGTTTCCTTCACTGTCCAGAAGCTTTTTATCTTGATGAAATCCTGATAGTTCCTTTTTCACTTTTGTTTCCCTTGCCTCAGGAGATGTTTCTAGTAACAAGTTGCTGTGGCCAAGGTCAAAGAGGTTGCTGTCTATATTCTCCTTTAGGATTTTGATGGTTTCCTGTCTCACATTTAAGTCTTTCATTGATTTTGAGTTTATTTTTGTGTATAGTGTAAGAAAGTGGTCTAGTTTCATTCTTCTGTATATGGCTGTCCAGTTTTCCCAACACCATTTGTTGAAGAGGCTGTCTTTTTTCCATTGGGTATTCTTTCCTGCTTTGTCTAAGATTAGTTCACCATCTGCTTATGGATCCATTTTTGGTTTTCTATTCTGTTCCATTGATCTATGTGTCAATCATACTGTCTTCATGACTACAGCTTTGTAATATAGCTTGAAGTCCAGAATCGTGATGCCTCCAGCTTTGCCTTTCTTTTTCAGGATTGCTTTGGCTATTTGGAATCTTTTGTAGTTCTGTATAAATTTTAGGATTGTTTGTTTTAGCTCTGTGAAAAGTGCTTTTGGTATTTTGATAGAGATTGCATTGAATGTGTAGATTGCTTTGGGTAGTATAGGCATTTTAGCAATATTTGTTCACCAGTCCATGAGCGTGGAATGTTATTCCATTTCTTTGTGTCCTCTTCAATTTTTTTTCATAAGCATTCTATGGTTTTCAGAGTATAGATCTTTTGCCTCTTTGGTTAGGTTTATTCCTAGATATCTTTTTATTTTTGGTACAATTGTAAATGGGATCAATTCCTTGATTTTTTTTCTGCCTCTTCATTATTAGTATATAGAAATGCAACAGATTTTTGTACATTGATTTTATATCCTGCAAATTTGCTGAATTCAGGTATTAGTTCTGGCAATTTTTTGGTCCAATCGTTCTGGCTTGTGAGAGTATCATACTGTCTTCATGATTACAGCTTCGTAATACAGCTTAAAGTCTGGAATTGTGATGCCTCAAACTTTTCTTTTTCTTTTTCAGGATTATTTAAGCTATTCAGGGTCTCTTGTGGTCAAATTTTAGGATTATTTGTCATAGCTCTGTGAAAAATGTTGGTGGCATTTCTTGCATATGATTTAGAAAGTTCTTTATGATATGCGTCTTGCCTACTTCTCCAGACTAATCCTCTGCCTCACCCGTCTGATGACCAATGTTCTAATAGTCATCACATATAGTTCCTTAAATGCATCATCCTCTTCAATTCTTCTGTCTTTTCCCTTATGTGAAAGCCTCCCCTTCTCACCACCTATGTCATTTTCTTTCTTAGGGCTTAAAGTTCTATGTCAAGCATTCAAGGAACAACTCTGAAACAAATTCACTGATGTCTTTCATGGAGATCATGGGGAGCCTCAAATTTCTCAGTGTGCACCTATGATTATCGAGGTGGTTAAAAATGGAGCCTGCTTATGAATCCATTAACATGATTTGGAAAGGGTAGGATTGGCAGGTGCAAAGCCTCTTTAAGGCAAAGTGAATTTCAGCTTCTTCATTTAAAGCTTCTAGAGATCACAGTTTAGGTCTCTGCCCACATTTACAAATGGAATACACTGAGGAGGCATAAACACTTACTGAAACCCTTGTAGGAGCACATTTTGCCTGCCAGCAACTCTTTGCCAAGCAAACATTTTGAAAACACTTGGACGATCCTGGCTGCCCCAGTGTTTTCATAAATATTTCCATCCGGCAGTCACAGAAGCCTTGCAGAAGAGAGTGGTCAACAGGAAAACTTGAAATGGAAGAGGTTCAGTGAGCAGCTGCTGAGTTGTGAAAATGTATGCAAAAGCATATGGCTGTCTTTGGGGCCTTAAGGCAACATTTTAATTTTTTAAATTTTTTTACCCTGAAAAGATCAAAACATATGATTCCATTTCAGTAGGTTTTCTTGTAAACAAACTCTTCACTTTCAAAAGGAGTGCATAAATGTTTAACATGTCATAAATATTTGTTTATCTAAAAATATGCCTTATGGAGAAACCACAATTTTGAGATAATGTAACCTATTGGTCATCATGGTTTTCTGATTATCTCTTTGGCATTCTTGGCTTCTCATGTGTCCACCTTAATTTGGGAATATGTAATTTTCTACCATTTAAGCTGAACTGCAGAAGGATATCTAGGTGAAAAGTGTTCAGAATTTGATGCTGGTGCAGAATGCTGCAATTTGCTTACTTGAGTATAGATGCTGAGCTTTCAACACTTCTATATAGTCAGCTATGTTTTGTGTTTAATTCAAGTATTGAATATATCTAAAAGTATCTCCACTGTTAAGGTCCCAGATCTGCAGGTCATCCTTCTTATGTATTGGAATGGTGTTGGCTTATCCACTAAGGATAAATCCTCTGCAGTGTGTCCCTTTATGTAAACAAGAAATTCCCCATGGTGATCCTTTTCTCCATGCTGAGAAAGGTCAGTTTTTCTGACATGGGCAAGAAATCTTCTCCAGGCACAAAAAAGATTTAAATTCTGATATCTTTTTCCTCATTGTTTTTAGGTGCCCCACTTGAGAAACATTGTACATATAAGGGCCAGCTTCCACTTCCACTTCCCTTAGAATACCAGTCCCTTGAGATATTTTACCCCCAAAGTATTCCACTGGCCAAATGAATGTGGAGAATTTTGCAACTGTATCATACTTCTGGTCTTGCAGATGCTCAGCTCTCATTAACATGTTAAAGCTCTATTTACCAGTGCATAGCTCTTTTTCTCTTGTTTAACCCAGTATTTCCTGACTTATTTGACAGTGGAATCAATATTTTAAGCATAGCACTTACTACAGTGTTATGAAAAACTTCTTGGGAAATGTAGCTTTAAAACTTTGATGGGGGATCCCTGGGTGGCGCAGCGGTTTGGCGCCTGCCTTTGGCCCAGGGCGCGATCCTGGAGACCTGGGATCGAATCCCACATCGGGCTCCTGGTGCATGGAGCCTGCTTCTCCCTCTGCCTGTGTCTCTGCCTCTCTCTCTCTCTCTCTCTATGTGACTATCATAAATAAATAAAATTAAAAAAAAAAAACTTTGATGGGATTTTTAATTAGCTGAAATCATCATCTACAAGTTCCTTTCCATAATGCTAACTTAGGGGCAGTTGCTAGTTGTCAAAAATAAAAAATAAATAAACAAGCAACCAAAGAAAATTACTAGTGCTCCTTCTTTACATATAATATGACTAAATGATATTTAAGTCTTCAAAGCTATTGGAAACAATTTTACAGCAGGCTGTGATGGAAAATGTCTTCTAAGCTAGTCTACCTTCTTCAGGCACAGATGGGAAAACCGTAAACATGATAAGGTCAGAGAGTCGGTGAGCGACAAAGGTGGAACAGGAATTGAGATGCCCGCATTTCCAGTTCATCATCCTTTTGGTTCATAAGATAAAGGCCAAACTTAAATGTTTAGAAATCACAGTCATTCTTATTAACTGAGCTCCATTCCTCTGATTTCCTCAGCACGATCTGTAACTTTATCTTAAACCTCTGAATGAGGGATCAAGTCCTGCATCAGGCTCCCTGCAGAGAGCCTGCTTCTCCTTCTGCCTGTGTTTCTGCCTCTTTCTCTGTGTCTTTCATGAATAAATACATAAAATCTTTCTAAAGAAAAAAAATAACTTCTGAATGAGGCTATACTAATATATTCTGTTTCTGTTCTATTATAGTTCAAGAAATGTTTATTAATTACCTACTTAGTACAAAAATATGTATTTTGTCCTCTGTAGAGATGTCTTGAACTCCATGAAACTTACGCATGTGTGTATGTTTCTAACATATTTCTAAGTAAAAATGATTAGACAATCCACGATAACTTCTGGTAGAAATTGGATTTTTGTACATTCAAATATATGGTTTGATAAATGATTTTTTAAATAAAGAAGATATCCTTAACGACATCAGGAAGTTCACTTGGAAGGGCTTTTCCCAGGGTAACACATCCCACCTTTTGCCCCAGACACATTTCTCCCCACTGGTTGGAGATCACACTTTTACTTTCTTTGTGTTAAAAAGTGATTGAAGCAATCCATTAGATGCCAGTGAGCACTGTGCATAATGTCTTCTTTCCTTCCCTCACATAAAGCTGTGTTTCTTGGTGTGTTAGCTCTGAAATTTTTCTGAAACCTATAGTCCAAAAGTCTGAATTGGAAAGGAGCGAGTTAGAAGCAAGGCCAGGGAGACTTAACAAGACCATTTGGCCCTAACACTTTAGCCTCAATGGCCAAAGACTTTGTAGAGCAGTGCAGTGTTGCCACAATCTAAGGCTTGAATGTATACAGCCAAAATCTTTCAGAGCTAAAAAGTTCTTTCTTTTTTTCTTTTTTCAAGTAGGCTCCATGGAGCCCAACTCAGGGCTTGAACTCATGATGCTGAGATCCAGACCTGAGCTGAGAGCAGGCACCTTAATTCATTGAGCCACCCAGGCACCCCTAAAATGTTCCTTAAATGTCTTCTGGTCTAAGGACCATTTTGCCAAATCATATCATCAGAAGCTAAACACACTTTGAGACCAGTGTTGCCCCAACTCTATTGTGAATTTGGACCAACTGGGAATTTTGTTAAAACGCAGTTTCTGGTTTGGAGATCAGAGGTTGGGCCATTTCTAAACAGCACCCAGGTGATGCTAATGCTGCCAAACAACATTTTGAGCAGCAAGGGCCTAGAGAAGAGCTGAAGGGAATAACTGGTCTCAAAGAGAAGACTGAAAGAACTTAATGATTGGCTCTCGAATCTTCTAAGCTCTTCTTAAGATCTTAAGGTAAAGTTACTCTTCACTTACTCTGGTGAGCCTTCCAGCTCTGGTTGTCACAGGTAAGTAGAATATCTTGCCTGTAAGATGTAAGAATGCATACTGTCTTATACTGTACACCTGAAACTAGTATTATACTCTATACTAACCAACTGGAATTTAAGTAGAAGCTTAAACAAAGAGGAAAAAAAAGAAGAAAAAGAATGCATCCTGTCTGAGCGAAGGAGGCTTTCTCTTTTCTGTAGATTGAGGGGTTGGAAACAAAACCAAAAGCAAGTCTTCTGGGGCTCGACTGGGGCTACCTGGCTCCCAGACCAGGGAGTTAGTCTACACGGTTGACCATCCTTTGGGCAGCTAAGTTGCCATTTATGATGTTGCTTTTTCTACTCTCCAATAAAGTAGATCTTTCCATTCATTTAAAAAGATTTTATTTGCACACAGGGAGACTAGCGACTGGGTGAACTGCTTCTTTGAAATCCCCGAAGGTTTTGCACGTAAAGCCCCGTACATCTCAGGACAAGGTTTTGAAATTCTGGAAGTGCAGGGATGGAAAAAAGGTAAGAAGGAAACAATAATTGTGAAGAAATTTTTAAGGAGCAAAAGGTGCATAGTAGGCTGACAATTAAAACTAAAAGAAAGGTTTTAGGTCGCATTTAAGTTTTCAGTGGAAAATGGTCTGTTTGGTTAGTCTTGATGGCAGGGAATCAGGAATATTCTTGGCGATGATTCTGATACTATGAATTGCACATAAACTCCTTAAACAATTTTCTGCCTATTTTATTCTCTATCAGAAGTAGTATGCAAATGGATGAAATTTTAATTTCCTTTAATGCTCTGGGATATTTGGATAAAAAGGCATCATCAAGTATTTTTATGATTATAAGTTTACATTCATTGCTCTGTGGTAGAATATCATTAGAATAGAAAACTCTCAATAACTCACCTCCAAAATAGTTTTTTTTTTCTTGGAAAATGCTTATTTTCAGTTTGGAACTGAAAATATCAAAAATTTAAAAAGGCTCTTCAGCATTCAAATGAAGTAGAATGTGGTTGTTTGCCTTCCTTTAGGCAGCCAGTGTTGTTAGAGACTAAATGACAGAGAAAACATTCTGTGGCATTATGTAAGGCCCGACTCCAGTGTCTCCCCGCCCCATTTGGTTTCAAGCTCACCCTAAGTGGTAGAAGGGTGAAGGCAAGGGTGAGAGTAACTTACAAATAAGACCCCTCTTTGTGTGCCCTTACATACATCCTTTTATTTTTTAGCATCCTTCATGTTTTGAAGATGCATTTTCCAAAGTGTGTTTACCGACTGAAAGCCAGAATTGTGTTTAACAATATCAATTTAATATAACTTAGAGCAGCAGTGTTTTGTCCCCTTCCATTTATGTTGTGCAGAAAAACAGACTTCTGTGTGGTGAAAGTGTGTTCAGATGAAAGCTTTAAATTGGTGGCTAGTAGCCCAGTTAAGAAAAACTTGGCTGCCTGCTGCTCCTTGGTAATGTGTTCTACAGGCTGTTGTTTTCTCCTGATCGCCTATTTACAGTGATTTACTCCAAATATGGGGGCGTCTTAAGTAGATGGGTGTTGTCCAAAAAAATCAGTTTATTCTAAAGGATGAAATGAGAGGCAGTATACAATGGCTTCTGTTGATCCCCTACTAATTCTCAAATTGAAAGAAGACCTGCTGTAGAGGTTTAGAGGCCAGCAGAGGTACCAGCTAAGTGGGTGGAAACCAGTCATAAGAATGTGGTCCCATAAAAAGGGCCCACTGCACACCCACTGTGGGCATAGCTCTGAAGTTAGTGGAATGGGCAGAGGGAAAGGGGTTGGTAAAGCCAGAACTTCTCAGAAATGTATAAATCCAGTTGATGAGGTAGAGTACCGCCTGAACAAAACGATGAGTTCGATCGTGAAGCCAAATAAAAATCCTACTGTACCAATTTATATGTTATGACACAGTGGAACAAGACAAGGCAGCACTACTTTCTACGATAAAAAAAAAAAATTACTCAGAATGAAAAAGCCTGGGGCGATTCTAATTGAGAACGATCTTCAGTTTGTATAGATCCATTAATCAGTGCATTTGTGGTTAATATTACTCAGTCAATTAAGCTTATCTAGCTATGTCATATTACAATATCAAAAATTCAATTTTATTGAACACACCTACAGTATGACTAGTATTGTAGTCATTCTTAAGATTCTATGGAGAAATACATTTATTGACATTTCGACCTCCAATGCAGCGGGATGAAGGGCAGACATGTTAAAATGTAACTGTGAACCAATATGATGATAATTATCATATAAGAATGAACAAAATGACCTAGGAGCATTGGAAGATAGTTACCAAGTGCACTTGAGTGATCAGGATGGGATTCTCAGAGGAGGTTGCTCAAGCGCTTTTTGTTAATTGTTTGCTGAGATGGCAAGTACACTATGAGTGTGGGATCGAACTGATCTTCTAGTATAAAGGCTCTGTCAAGAAACAATAAATGTTAGTGTGCCATGACATTCATTTAGTAATTTATTGCCAGCTTCGCATGATCACTTTTGCTCCATTTTAAAAGGATCACCTCTTGTTGATTTACTTGTCGTGCTGGAATTTGGCTATGGCTTGAAATTATAGCTTAATGCCAATAATATGAAAACTTAACATTTTTCCAGTTCTCATCTTTTTAAAGCTTTATGTGTATCTTTCTAGGCTCATTGCAATGAATTGACAATTATATGTATTTTAAGCAGAAAGATATTTAATACAGAGATTTAGGTGTTTAAAAATGGAGGGGCAATGGTCAGCAGCCTGCCACTGGACTCTCTATAGCTGAGATCCAAAGATGAGGAAGATGCTGTGTCACATCTGCCTCTCATACCTATAAGTTATTGACTTGTCCCTGAGACTCTGTGTCAGGCCACAGACAGACATATATTTATGAATGCTTTGCAAATATCGACAGTGGCCATAATAAAAAGATGGCTTTTGTGCCATATGATCCTCAGAGTGGAGCTTGCTGGTGGAAATTTGTTACCATTCTGAGACCAAATTTGAAAAGAGTATGAAAATGTAGTTTTAGCTTTCTGCATTGTGGTATATTAAGGCATACAGAAGGGAATGGGAATAAATGGCAGCTATCAGTCAAGCGTATTGACCTCACTTTTATTCCTAAAATGTTACTAACACCTTTCTAGAGTTCTGTCAGCTTTGACAATATATTATTTTGCTATACTTAACCTAAATAATAAACAGCTTTTACTAGCAATAGCTTCCCTTACTTATCAGACCTATTTACTGAAAACTAACTCTGTGCCAGGCAAGTTCCAGCTATTGGGGATGCAGCTATGTATTGAGTAGATGGTAGGTAGTCCCTGTCTTCAAGAGAAAATAGGCTATAAGAAATGATCATCCCAAAATGTATACTTAAACTTACTGTAGTTAAAATGTGGAGGTAAGCTAAAGCATCAAAACTTGGGAGTATAATTTTGATTTGGATAGTGAAGAAAAGGTTTTTGTTTTTTTTCTCCAAAATAGTAACATGATATGAAAGCTTTGAAGATAGCCCAGAAGAAGAAGGGAAGGAGGGGGAGGGGGGGGGAAAGAAGGTTGTAGGCCAAGAGAACAAGAGCAAAGGCTGGAGATGAGAAAGATCCTGGAACCTTCATGGGATTATAAACGGGTATGTGGCTGAGGGAGTGCAGAAAGGCATTCCAGGGCATGATGAGCTCTGTTTGTTTGTGATAAAGTACAACACAACAGGAAATTTACCATCTTAATCATTTATATATATGCATGTTTTTATTTTTAGTTGTAAAACATGCATAAAACTTACAATCTTAACCACTCTTAAGTGTACAGTTTAGTAGTGTTAAATACATTCATGTACAACCAGTCTCCAGAAGTTTTCATCTTCCATCTTCCCCAAATTAAAATTTATACCCATCTAAAAACAACTCCTTGTTTCCCTCTCCCTAACAACTACCATTTTACTTTATTTTGCTTTGTCTTTTGTTTTGTTATTAGCTGGAAAGATGTTTCAACATGCAAGTGTACTTCTTCCAAGATTTGCCCCAAATGTGATCTCAAGAGTCCATGTTAACTTCTTTTCTGGAAGCTTCCTTTTCTTAATTTTGTATTCTTGAAGAGCCTGGGCTATGAAGAGTTTGCCTAAGTTTTGGGCAGTGAGCTCCTTGATGTTCTGGCAGTGTGTCTCTATGAATTTGATTATACTACATACCTCACTTAAGTGGCATCATGCAGTATTTGTCCTTTGGTAACTGGCTTATTTTACTTAGCATGATGTTCTTAAGGTTCATCTTTGTTATAAGATGTGTTAAATCTCCGTTCTTTTTAAGGCTGAGGAATATTTGGCTGTATGCATATACTACATTTTTGCTTACTCATTTACCAGTGAATGGACAATTGAGTTGCTTTCACCTCTTGGCTGTTGTGAATAATGCTGCTATGAACATGGATGTAGAAATACCTCTTTGAGAACCTGCTATCTGTTATTTTGGGTATATATCCAGAAGTGGAATTGCTAGACCATATGGTAATTCTGTTTTTAATTTTTTGAGGAAACCTCCTACTGTTTTCCATAAAACCTGTATGATTTTATGCTCCCACCTGCAGTGCATAAGGGTTCCAATGTCTCCACATCCTTGGCCCACATGTTATTTTTTTCTCTCTTTTTTTTTTTGATACTAGCCATTTTAATGGATGTGAGATGGTTTTCATTGTGGTTTGATTTGCATTTCCTTAATGATTACTAATGTTGAGCTTCATTTCATGTGCTTATTGGCCATTCGTATGTCTTTAAAGAATTCAAGTTGTTTGTCCTTTTTTGTTGTTGTTGTTGTCTTCAGTTTTGAGATGTAGGAGTTCTTTATATATTCTGGATATTCCTTATCAGATAAGTGATTTAAAGGTTTTTTTTTTTTTTAGTCCTCTGGTTGACTGTGTCCTTTGAAAGACAAAAGTTTTAAATTGTAATATTTGTCTATTTAAAAAAAATTATCTGTCCTTTGGTGTCATATTCAAATCATTACTAAACTCACTGTCAAGAAGCTTTTCTCCTGTTTTCTCTCAAGAGTTTTATAGTTTTAGCCCCTACATTTAAGTCTTTGGTCCATTTTGAGTTAATTTTTGTATATAATGTAAGATCCAACTTCATTCTTTTGGATATGGTTAGCCATTTCTCCCAATAACATATGTTTAGAAGACCTTCCTTTCCCCATAATTGTTTTTGTTATTGTTACTGTTTCATCTAGCAACAAATGTAAAGGTTCTTGAAAGGGCCTTTGCTTTCTTTCCTTTTTTGATATTTGGTTTATGTAAACATTTGAATTAAATTTTGCTTAAAGTTGTTGTTGTTGACAGTACTTTTTTGATAGTACTTCTTTATTTTTATTTTTGAAGATTTTAATTTATTTGAGAGAGACGGAGAGAGAGAGGGAGAAAGGGGGAGAGAAAGAGAGAGAGAGCGAGAGCAAACACAGCGGGAAAGGGAGAAGCTGACTCCCCATTGAGCAGAGAGCCTGAGATCTCTGGGATCATGACCTGAGCTGAAGGCAGATCTTAACTGACTGAGCCACCCAGGTGCCCTTGACAGTCTTTTTTTTTTTAAATCTCAGTTCATACTTTGAGTTGTCCAACCTTGATTTTAGAGGTGCTGGTCACCCTGCTATTAATCATTTTTATTCTTTCAACCGTCTCATGCCATTTATCTATTTCCTTCTACAATTTCTTGTCTCCTTTCACTACCAAAATGCTCAGTTGCTTGGGTAATAATCCTTCCAACATTCTCTTTGCAACATGGCATTTGTCTATCTGCATTCTACTGAATGGACATTCCTGAAGTTTCTTAATGGTTTCTTTTAAGAGTTTCCCTTACTTAGTCTTCATTCTGCTACATTTGACCATGACTCATTCTTTCCTGAACAAATTTCTAAATCCCCTCCCCATACTGGCACCCTGATATTATGTTGTTCTGAATCAGTAGATTTCAAATTGAAATGATTTATTTAATACTGATCTCATTATGTACATGAAATACTAAGGAGAAAAATATAGTACTCCTTATCGGCGACTTCTGTACTTCTCACATTTTCCCTATGCTGCTTCTCTAGTACAGTCCTTAGCTCTCTGTTCTCTTCTTTATCCCCTTTACCCGTATTATAACTGGATGGATTCCTTCCCTCTACTAATAAGCAGAGGACCTATATGACTCAGAATTTCTAGCACAAAGTTTTGTGTAGAGTGATATTAGCATACATGATTTAAATTATGGAAAGTCTCTAAAGAACAGGATCAAATTGATGATAGAATAAAAAGGCCAAGTTAAAAAAAATACTACTCACTGTGTGTTAGAGAAGGAAGAAAATGAACCATGGCAGCAGGTTTAAGAAATGAAAATAGATATACTAGGTTAACATTAAATGAGAAATAATACAGTACTGATATGATAATTTTTAGAGAATAATTTCTGAAGCTAGGAAGGAATCAAGTTGGAAAAACCAAGGTTTTGAGAATGAAGAAATTGTTAAGATAGAAAGGCACCACCAAATTTTGAAATATGCTCTTGGCTCATATGGCCTCAAAACTGAATTCTACAAGATTCTGCATAAAATGTAAGTAATCACTTAATTGCAATATCCACATACTCTTTTAGAGAAAGAGGAAATAAAACATAAAATGGATAATGGGAGTGTTTCGATATTTAGAAGTCACTGACCTTCTAAGCATTATTTTTTTTTAATTTTTATTTATTTATGATAGTTACAGAGAGAGAGAGAGGCAGAGACACAGGCAGAGAGAGGGAGAAGCAGGCTCCATGCACCAGGAGCCCGACGTGGGACTCGATCCCGGGTCTCCGGGAACACGCCCTGGGCCAAAGGCAGGCGCCAAACCGCTGCGCCACCCAGGGATCCCCGTAAGCATTATTAACAAGGTACTTATAGGAATCAGGATTGAAACAGGAACAAGAATAGCTGATGGAATGATACATGGAATAGAATGGATGTTTTGAAGAAGGCTATGTTTACAAATAATTGCTGTTAAAGTTATAATAGCCTTTAGGCAGGACACTGAATCAAGTGATTTAAAATATAAAACAAAACATTTTTTTTCTTCAAGGCAGATGATGGAAATGTTTAATATAAAAAAGTGAACCATTAATAACAAAATAAAATTATCTTTGTTATAGATTCTGTTATGGAGTCTGTAATTTCATCACAGAAAGTTAACCCTAAGTGTCCTCCAGGACTACATTCCCTTTTGAAGTCACCACGGTTTGTGTCATGTGACTCTACTGTCCTAGACAAAACTGACTGGATCATAAATCAATTGTGAAGCAAAGGTAACCAACTCAGGACTGGACCAGGAGCTCAATGGGTAGCCTACCATAACAATACCATCTTTTTTCGTGGCAGCATAGTAATCCTTTTTGTGAGTATACTGTAAATTATTCAAATCATCCCTTTTTCTTAGATATGTAGGTTATTTCTGATTGTGGATACTAAATAATGCTGCAATGAATATCTTGTGGCTATAGGTATTTCCTTAGGGTAAATTCCTAGAAGCTTTCTATGTCAAAAGATAATACCATTTAAAGACACATTTCTCTCTAGAAAGTTGCCCAAAATTATGTACTTACTGGAATTATATAAAACTACCATTACTTTTTATTCATATGCCCATCAATACTGGGTAGTAACAGTGCATTAAAAAATGAACCATATGGAAGCTAAATGATGTGATTGCTTCAATTGTAACTTATTTAATAACTGGTAAACCTAACACTATCTTTGTATTTGGTGTTCTTTAAAATTACCTATTCCTATCCCCTTACAATATTTCTACAAATATAATTTCCCAATTTGGTTTATGAGAACACTTATGTATTAAACTGGCAATGCCTTCTCCTAATGTTTAATTTTTTTCTTTTAGATTGTAATTTACCTTTCATTTTAAAATAATGTTCATGGTATACAGACTTTTTAGAAATTAACATTGAAGCATGTCCCTTTATATTTTGAGATTATTTCTTGACTATAAGATTTTATCATGTGAACTAAATCTTGAGGGGAGGGAAAATATTTTTTCATATTTGGTAATAAATGCCATCTAAAGATAAAAATCAGCTTCAGACAGTTCCACATAATACTACATCTTTCAGAGTTTAATTAGGTAATTGACATAAAATAGTAGCTAAATATAAGAACGAATCCTTTTCAAATTTTAGAACAAATAATTCTCCAGAATCACAAATACATTACTAAACTCTCAAGAGGCATGCATTGTGATATTTTCAAAGTGATATTAATGCTGTATTCTCTTGTAATGTGTGTAATTTTATGCATAAAAGTATATATTCAGAAGGCAAATTACTTAAAGTAAGTGATAGGGAGTAAGAAAATTACTAAACTAAATAACATGGAATCAGGCTATCAAGGAAATCTGCATATGCCCTTGATGTCAGAAAAGCCTCTTACAGTAGATCTGATAAAAGTTATTTTTCACTTGGTTTTCCTTTCACCCATTATTTTCTCTGGGAATAGCTTAGATGATGCAAGAGCATTACTGCAGACAGGATGGCTCTGCTTACTATAATGCTGAATTCATCTGAAGTTTTAAAAAACATAGCTTCAAAAAATTCTCAGATAAGCGCTTGTTGTGGGAAATTCAGCGGAAGAATTAATCACTACATTTTTGAGAATTATTTAAAATATGTTTCTATATGTTTTCTTTAGATTTCTATATCATTCTGATCAATTTATATCTGTAACCCTGGTAAATAAGAATGGTCTAGACTGTGCATATTGCATCTTCCATGCTACAAAATTAGCTGGAAAAATCTTTTGGAGAGGAAAGAAAAGAGTGGAAACACACACATACACACACACACACACACACAGTGATGGCTATGCTATCTTCAGCTTCATATTATCAGTTGCAAGTACTACCTTTTCACTACCTAAATTGTAAAGAAAAGTGTATAGTATTTTCTGTGCCATCATTTTCCTAGTTGATGATAAGCTATATCATTCTATTTTCTCCTCACTTTAAAATTCCAGTCCTGTGTTTTCCAACTAAACTACAAATTCTTATGCTAGTTTATGTGGATTATATATTGAAACATATTTCCAAAAGTAGATGTATCAGGTGCCATACAGTTTCCTTGCTGGAACAACCCAATTATGCAAGTGTAGCTCATGACAGATATAATACACATTTTACTATTAGATTTCTTTCTCTAAATTCACCGGCAACTAGACTTTGAAACATATTAGAAGAGTCTATTTGGGGAGCCAAGTTTACTTGTATTCCGTTCATTGAAGAATGTATATTCTTTATGTGAGACGATTCTTCCTTTCTATTTACTGTGTAGGTGATAACCTATAAGACCAGCCACACTAATATTATTGGTCAGTGGGGTGACAAGAGTGGAGGTGGATTTTCCTTGCATCAGTATCTGATAAAGTCCTAATGATAAACTTGATGGTTTGGTCTTTTCACAGTTCTAAGAAGGAACTAGGATTCAAAGAGGTTAATTTGCCCAAGTACATACCACTAGGAAGGTGGAGTGCTATTTCAAAGTTAAGATAAGCCCTGAGAACTGACCATTGGATTTGATAACAGGGTGGTGACAAGTGATTTGTTAGAACCATTTTTTAAAAGATTTTATTTATTTCTTCAGAGAGACATAGGGAGAAAGAGGCAGAGACACAGGCAGAGGGAGAAACAGGCTCAATGCAGGGAGCCCAATGTGGGACTTGATCCAGGACTCTGGGATCACAACCTGAGCCAAAGGCAGATGCTCAACCACTGAACCACCCAGGAATCCCATAGCAAGATCATTCTGACTCTGAATCCCATGCATGTTGTTTCCACAAACCATGTTAGTAGGTCACTGATGCTTGAAAGGATGAGCCAAACTCTACAGAGAGGAGGAAACTCTTCACAGTTCAAGCCCACATCAAACTGGGGTTTTCTGGCTAAAGATTCCTGGCCCCGAGTGTCAGTGAGGAAGGGCCACTTCTGGTGAAAAATATAGCATCTATGTGGCATATTCAAAGATCTACACAACAATTCATTCTCTTGGTGAAATACACATATTTAGTTTATCTAAAGTAGGGTTCCTGAACCTCTGCACTGTTGACCTTTCAGACTGGATGATTATTTGTTGTGGTGCTTCATCTTGTCCTGTACATGGGAGGATGTTTCATAAGATCCATGGCCTTGATCCACTATATGCTAGGAGCACTACCACAAGAGTGCCAAAAGTTGATGGATATTCATTTTTTTTGATATTCATTTATGATAGGAATGCAACTTGGTTTTTGGTCTTTGACAGCATGTAGGTGTTTAGTAACTTTAATAAGAGCTGTTTTAATGGAGTGGAAAAGACAGAATCTAGTTTGCTTTGGGCTACTCAGAAGCCCAGAGAATCTAAAGCATGAAGGGAGTGAAGCAATTCAACCTTTGAGCTCACAATAACATATTACTATGGGAAACTCAAGCTGTTCCTGGTATTTTGGATGTGAGATATAAATGGACCCCAACAACGGGCATGACATATTAGGGTCCAGAGGTAATTCATCCACCACACTGTTAATAGGACCCATGTAAGAACATTTTGTTCATGTTTGTTTAGATCACTTTCAAAAGGACTTGTAGCCACTTGTTAAAAATGATCAAAGGTGCAAAATATAACTCCTATGGAGGAAGGCTAAGTTTTGAAGGTATTTTTAGCCTAGAAATGGAAAACCTGTACTGTGACTTAATTACCATTTTCAAAAATATGAATGTTTGTATGAACAAGGTGTGTGTCAGATGTTTCCATGCTCACATAAGAGCAATGGGCTTAAATAAGAAAGATGTTCTGGATGGGCGTCTGGGTGGCTCAGTCAGTTAAGCATCCAACTCTTGATTTCGGCTCAGGTCATTATCTCAGGGTCATGAGATTGAGCCCCACATGGGGCTCTGTGCTGGGCATGGAGCCTGCCTAAGATTCTCTCTCTCCCTTTGCCTCTCCTTGCCCATGCTCACGTATTCTCTCTCTCTCTCTCTCTCAAAAAAAAAAAAAAAAAAAAAAGATGTTCTGGAAATGGCTATAAAAGGAGATTTTGAGATGCATATTTTTCAGAAGATAGTGCCCATTATGTAATGTAGGAACTATTCTATTAAAAGAGAAATTTACCAAGTAAAATGCATTTCCTTGATTTATTAATATTAACTTTCAGAATTCTGATTTACATGCATTAACTTCCAAGAATCAGGTGCAGTGCTTTGATTTATATATCATGCATATAAAAGTTCTTATTAATGAATCCTAAATTTTAAAGTTGTGATTTAGTATGTTAGTTTATAAATCTTAACTTTAAACTTCCAATTTAGTGCTGTGATTTATGGGTGCCAAGTTTCATGATATTTATGAATCATAATGTTAAAGTTCTGATTTAATATGATAGTTACAGTAAGAAGCATTAGTACAATAAAATGTGCAATTCTTGAGACCAATATAAAACTGATCAATATTCCATATGCCCAACACTGTACATAGGCTCAGTTACAGAGCCATCCTTGGGTGGTGTATTTTGAGAAAATGCTAAGATAAGGCTAGGAGAGACTACAACAGAGTTTTAATACACCATTTTGAAGAACCATCCTCCCATTTCATTAGCAGTTTCAAGGTGTTATAGCTCTTAAAATTTATTAAGTAGACAACAAAAGATATTCTCAATTCTTATAGCTGATTAATGTTAATATGGTCAAGTTATCTAGTACACATACCTACATCTTTGGATAATGTGGCTTATTACAGCCCTGAAGATGATTCTCTGATCTCATTCATCTTGCAAACAAAGCATTAGGTCACACAATTTACATGAACATCACTGGACAGTGTCATAATCTTCCCCTCCCAATGCTTCCTCATCTTCCCCATCCTCACACCTTCCCAGTTCATTATGTAGCTGTTAACTATATATGGTTAATGAGTACTTTGCAATGTGACTGGCTGGTCAGAATTGAGATATACTCTAAGTAGAAAATATGTATCAGATTTTGGAGAGAGAAAATGCAAAATATCTCAACAACTTTTATGAGTTAGATGAGTTACAACATTTTAGATAAATCAGATTGAATAAAATAAAATAAACTTCAACTGTATTTACTTCATTAACATGGCTACTAAAACATTTAAAATATAGTGTGAGCCTATGTGGCTCACATAGTAGTTCTGTCGAACAGCATGGCTCTAGTCCTTTCTCTTTCTCAGAACAGAAGCACCTAAGAGGTACAATTCCTCCCAAATAGTTGACTCATGTTGTCATGAACATCATATTTGAAAGGAGAAGGAGGATCATCAACAAAGAGGATAATTTGCTGGTGTCCTTTAACCTGACCAATTTGATCCTCATTAAGCGAAATCTATAACTAGAGACAAACATTTTTGTTACTTTAGTGTGTTTTGTTTTTCCTTTCTGGATGACTTATAGTTTCACTGAACAATCTTTCTAGATTATTATGTATTGACTGCTTACTTTGACTTGAATGCTTTGTGAAATGCTTTCTCTATATATCCCTTCATCAAATCCTCATCATAGCTCTATCATGTGGGTACTATGTAGACATTGCTTCTATTAACATGAGTTCTGAGGCACAGATAAGTAATATGACAGAGATCACACATTGGCAGAGTTAAGAGTCAAACTTAGAATCCGTTTTCTGTACCCCATACATTAAACAGCCATTTTATACAGACATTTGGATTCTGCAGCTGTGAGCCATGCCCTAACTTGTTTGCTAAAAAGGGATATGTAGAGTGGAAATGTCAGGATCTCAGCCCAAACCCCTTTCTTTATACTTTACAGTCTTGCCTTTCTCTGACTAAAAATACGTTAGGAAAATCATCCTAGGCAGTCTGAGCAAGGGGTAGGTTTGTCAGGCAAGCTATCTGGCCATGCCAAGCTTTAAAATTGTGGGGTACTAAATAAATTTAGTTGAACACAAAGGCCATAGTCTGAAGATAGGACAGAGCTTTTCTGTTCCTGTTTGCCTAACACAAGTGGCCATTTGTGGCCATGTGGGGCTTCTGCCTTAATTAGAAGAATCCACTCAGGTGATGGTAGCTTATCTAATCCTGTTGCACATGTTTCTGAAAGGAGAACAGGAGGTTGGCAACTTCATACTTTTAATTTGGTGGCAATCCATGTATCTTTAAAAACCATAGTTACTCTGCTTTGCTTTAATACAAATCCAAGAGCAAACTCTAACTTTGCTTTGCATGTTTTGTTCTCAAGAGACAATATATAAAGTTCTGAGAAATTGACTGAAATATTTAATAAGAACATAGTTGGAACTGGAAGATAGATGGAGTTTTGAATTTAAATCTGAGCCAGGAAGTATCTTTCAAGCTTGCCAACATAAAAAGTGGCACCCTAGCATGGAGTGGCTGTACTGACATCAAACGAAAACCTTGAAAAACCTCCACAAAACACAACAAAAAACCCTCCTCCCAAACCCAACCAAAACAATAAATGAAAACTTCAGTTACTGAAAACTAAATGCTGTATGATGACAAAAAGTTAGATTAAACAAGAAGATGTTGTTAAAGTAAAAAAAAAAAACAAAACTTAAAATTCCAACAAAATAGAAATCATGCACAGTGTTGTTTCTTTTCCACAGATGTAAAAATTATAATGAAGCAAAAGATGTAGTAGTCTGAATTAAAAAAACAAAAGATAAATTGTCAGAAAACTAGGGCTCTACAGATATTCTAGTATCTTATGAGTTAAATTCCTTGAGGCAATTATCAAATAAAAATTTAGTTGTCTTGTGCAATGTAATAGCTATTCTTCTTGTGCTAAGCTAGTTCAAAAGCACTATATAACAATAAGTGTTTTTTTTAAGACATTGTCAAGGATCATTCCAGGACCAATAATTTCACCATCAATGAAAGCTTTAATTAAAGCAGGAAAAAAAATAAAAAAGGCAATAAACAGCATACTGAACTTCAGCTCTGTATGCATGTCCTATCAACTGACACTTCGGAGCAAGATGCCTGCGATGAGAAGAAACATGAGAAAGTGCTGAGTATGTGCCATTTTTATTTACAATTCAGGTTTAAAGATATATTTGGGTTATTCCCCATGATTTATTAGATACTATTGATATATTGAGTGGTGATAAGAGATCAAAATACCAAAAGGGGACTAGCTTTTAGTGATTTTCACATATGCTGATCGTTTCGATTTTTAACATTTGTGTAATCTCACCAAAGCTAATGAAGCTTCTCAAACCTTCTCATTTTAATTTGTTGAAAAGTATCCTTTCAAATCTGCCAGTGGTCTGTGGTTCTCAGTCCTTGCCTAAAAACTTGGCAGCATATTCAGTTTCTGGAGAATCTTGGGCAGAAAATGTGTAACATATGACAGTATTTTTGAGAAAATCTTCATTCCTCTCCTTCATCTCATCATAAGAGGAGTATACTTCCCCACTCCATTGATGATGTGCATACAATGTCACTTACTTGGACTAATGGACTGTGGGGGAGAGTGGCAATGTGCCAGTTTTAAATTGGAGCAGTCTCGAAAGGAAACTTTAAGAGGTACCATGAGTTTCTGTAAGCCCTGTAAATTCCCACCTCTCCACAACAATACTCCATTATAAATAGGAGATGTTCCTTCACCCTGGGTCCCAGAATGAGAAGTGACTTGAACTTCTACCAGAGACTGGGTCATTGCAGCTGACCTCTGGATCCACGGTCAGGAAATGCTTTTAGTGAACTGCTGAGATTTTGGAGTTGAATATTATATAGCAATATAATAGAAGCTTCTACAGAATATAAGGAAAGTAAGGGGTGTCAGTCTAAGGACAATCCTGTAATTCTTACAGTTGAACCAGTAACTGCATAATATGGTTAGAGTTAGAACTTGGACATCACATAAGTGATATTTCTTCATAAGCTGAGAAAAGTAAAAGTAGTTCTGTGTAGTAAAAGTTAGGACAGGGACTTTGTTATGTCCTGTTCTTGTGGTTTTGTTCAAGTATTTGAAACCTAGATCTCTTGATAAACCTATCATTTATCTAGTTTTGAAGCTCATAAAACCAAATCACAGAGGAAACAAAATTGTTAGAGAGCTCTGTGGTAACTTTCCCAATGTAATGGTGGATGTAGTAGATGGAATCTGGAATAGCTTTCTGGATGTGAAAATAACTCCATGCTGGAGACACAACAGTGCCTGTGATTCTTACACAACTGTATCTGCTCTTGACTCACAGGTTTCATGTTCTTCACAGAGCAACGTGTGCATTGGGTCATGTTAAAATGCATTTGGACAAGTAACTCGCATGATATTACATGCCCTTGAATTTTAACCGAGGGTATTTGTCAAGTTTTAAGGAAGCTGTTATAATTTAGATTCAATTTCACAGGCCTAGAAGTTGCATTCTGGGGAGTTCTCTTGGTTCAGCAACAATCTTGATTAAAAACCCGAGTTAAGGACACTTGTCTGTGCTTGAGTTTCCTTGTATGAAATTACTTATTTGAGAGTATATTAACCCGCATGACAAGGATTATCTTCTAAGTTTTGGTTAAGGGGTTTGAACATATGAAGTAATGTAAAAAATTTATTCTGATATCCTAATATTACAAAGTAAATGGTGTTTTCTTCTAAAAATCCAATGACGGGATCCCTGGGTGGCGCAGCGGTTTGGCGCCTGCCTTTGGCCCAGGGCGCGATCCTGGAGACCTGGGATCGAATCCCACGTCGGGCTCCCGGTGCATGGAGCCTGCTTCTCCTTCTGCCTGTGTCTCTGCCTCTCTCTCTCTCTCTCTCTCTCTCTCTCTCTCTCTGTGACTATCATGAATAAATAAATAAAATATTTAAAAAAAAAAAGAATTGTAAAAATCCAATGATAAATTATTTGAAATGAATTTTGATTGGCTCTGCAGAAATAATTGATTACTTTTATAAGTAGATGTGTCAACCCCCAAAGAGAACCTAGGCAAAATGTTTGATATTCTTGGAAATGCTTGCAATTTAGTGACATGTGCTAGAGTTTATACATTTCCTTGAACCAAACCGCACTGTTTGGTATCTTTGTCACTGTATAATTTGAAATTACACAGTCCAGTTTTGCCACCAAATATTCTTAGCATCAATGATACAGAGTGAATTGAATTCTGACTCTCTCGGTTGAAAGTGACTCTGGCTAGCAATACCAGTAAGAAATATTTCATCAGCACGATGCAGGAAGAGCTTAGAGCAAAACCAAGGAGGCCAGAAGACCTCTACAGAAATAGAGTTCAAGGAACTAATCAATACGAGCAGCTCAATTAGCATAACTCAACTAACTCTTAGCTGCTTTCTTTCTTGAAACTACCAGTATCTGATTGGCCTTGTTTTGGTCCTGATTCCACCCCGAGTTCATTCAGATATAACTAAAGATCTGAGGTCACGAAATACAGGTGAGCTTCCCAGTACCAGACCGTTTTTAGAGAATGGGGAGTCATTGGAAGCTGGATCTGGCAACTACCCCACGAGATACCTATTTCAAATTCTTCAACGCAAGCTCTATTCTGATAGGAGGCTGTTTCTTGTTTGAAAGTGAATAAAAAATATAATTGGTCAGTAATGTCAGAAACTCATTTTAAATATAACTAATCATTTGGATTAGTAAAATATTATTTTTAATATGAAAAGGGGCATAACTGTTTTCTCCCTCCTTTGTTCCTTTCCTTTCTGACCCTCCTCATAATCTTGTCATTGTCCTTTTCTTTTTAAAATTTAAACAAAGGACCTAGTGACTGATATAGTAGATATCTAGACACACAATAGTTTTCTAAGCTCTTTTGTGCTTGCCCCTTGATAACATCGACACAATTTCAGCTCTTAATAATGAGCCAGTATTTGCACACAGGTCATTTTCCTTAGTCCCACTGTTTTATTTAGCCTGAAACCTGCTCTTTCCCAAATAGTCACATTGCTGTAATCTCAGTGTGCATTGTTTATTACAAATACCTCTATTGCTATACTGTTTTAAAATTTAGAAAGCTTTGGAGAGAGGATTTACTTGGCATGTATCTTCTTTTTAAGCTGTCATAGAAAGTTTGGACTAACGCCCTATGCTCTCAATAAATATATTTCTAGTAAGCTGATTCATCCAAATCCATTCCATTGACCTTAGTGGTCCATCCATGATGGTTGGGGCAATATATGCTGCTTGCTGTTCATGATGATGGTTTAGCATTTCTCTGTCTGAACAGCATTAAAAATAAGAGCCAATACAACTTTTATTCCTTCTTACAGCTTTGGTCAAGGATACAGTTGCTTAGGAAGAATATGAAATGGGTTGCAGAAGGAAACAAATTAGTGTGGATCACTTTTTATTCTGTTGACATTGTTGTGGAGAGGTGATACATTGTATAGAACTATCCAAGTCCTTCTCACCTTCTTGGAAATTGGTAAAAATAATGATCGACCCCTAGCCTAATTCTTTTACATACAAGTTTTTATTGAATTATAACTGACATACAATATCATAATTTCAGATTACAAGTCATTGGGTGTTTTTATACTCTATTAATGTTCATTTTATAGGTCTAGTTACCATCTGTTGCTATACAAAATTATTACAATATTATTGACAAGTTCCCTGTGTTGTACATCACATCCCTTGACTTCCATATTTTATAACTGGAAATTTGTACTTCTGAGTCCCTTCCACCTATTTAGCCTGCTCCCTGCCCCCCCTTTCTCCTATCTGGCAACTACCAATTTGTTCTAACTCTGTTCCTGCTTCTGTATATTTGTTCGTTTGTTGTTTAGATTCCACATGTAAGTGAAATCGTATAGATTTGTCCTTCTCTCACTTATTTCACTTAGCATAAAATCCTCTAGATCTACCCATGGTCATAAATGGCGACATTTCATTCTTTTTTGTAACTGAGTAATATCAGCAACTGAGTAGGTATACACACCAAATCTTCTTTATCACCTGTTGATGGACACTTGTGATGTTTCCATGTCTTGACTGTTATAAATAATGTTGCAGTGACATATGGGTACATATATCTTTTTGAATTAGTGTTTTGAGGGGTTTTCTTTTGATAAATACCCAGAAGTGATAAATACTCATGTAATTCTAGTTTTCATTTTTTGAGGAACCTCCATATTGTTTTCTGTAGAAAACACACCAAACAGGGTAGAAGGGCTCCCATTTTTTAGCATCCTCTCCAATGCTTGTTATTTCTTGTCTTTTTGATTTTAGCTAGTCTGACATATGTGAAGTCATATCTCATTGTGGTTTTGATGTATATTTTCCTAATGATGAGTGATGTTACACATCTTTTCATGTACCTGTTGGCCATCTGTATGTCTTCTTTGAAAAAATATCTATTCAGGGGGAGCCCGGGTGGCTCAGCGGTTTAGCTCTGCCTTCAGCCCAGGGTGTGATCCTGGAGACCCGGGATCGAATCCCATGTCAGGCTCCCTGCATGGAGCCTGCTTCTCCCTCTGCCTGTGTCTCTGCCTCTGTGTGTGTGTGTGTGTGTGTCTCATTCATTCATTCATTCATGAATAAATAAATAAATAAATAAGTAAACAATATCTATTCAGGTCCTCTGCCCATTTTTTAATTGGGTTGTTTTTGTTGTTGTTGTTGTTGTATATACTGAATTATAGGAGTTCTTCATATATTTTGGATTTCAACCCCTTAAAGCATCTGTCCTTTGCAAGTAGCTTCTCCTATTCAGTAGGTTTCTATTTCATTTTATTGATTGCTTCTTTTTCTATGCAAAAGCTTTTTATTTTTTTAAATTTTTTTATAAATTTATTTTTTATTGGTGTTCAATTTTCCAACATATAGAATAACACCCAGTGCTCATCCCATCAAGTGCCCCCCTCAGTGCCCATCACCCAGTCATCCCCCCCCCACCTCCCCTTCTACCACCCCTAGTTCCTTTCCCAGAGTTAGGAGTCTCTCATGGTCTGTCTCCCTTTCTGATATTTCCCACTCATTTTTTTCTCCTTTCCCTTTTATTCCCTTTCACTATTTTTTATATTCCCCAGCAAAAGCTTTTTAGTTTGATATAGCCCTATTTGTTTATTTTTGCTTTCGTCATGCTTCCCTGAGGAGTTAGATCCAAAAAATGTACTGCTGGGAAAATGTCACACAGCATTACTGCCTATGTAGTGGTTTTACATTTTCAGGTCTTACATTTATGTTTTTAGTTCATTTGAGTTTTTTATATATAGTATAATAAATTGGTCCAGTTTCATTCTTTAACATGTGTTATGCAGTTCTCTCCACACTGTTTATTAAAAAGACTGCCTTATCCCCAGTGTGTGCATTTGCCTTGCCTCTTTTATGGTAGATAACTGACCATATAAGGGTGGATTTATTTCTGGGTTTTCTGTTCTATTCCATTGACCTATGTGTCTGTTTTTATGCCAGTGTCATACTGTTTGATTATTATGACTTTATTATAGTTGGAAGTCGGAAACCGTGATACTTCTAGCTTTGTTCTTTCTCAAGATTGCTTCGGGTATTTTGGGTCTTTTGTGGTTCTGTACATATTTTAGGATCAATTGTTGAAGTTCTGTGAAAAATACCACTGGTATTTTGATAGGGATTACATTGAATCTGTATGCTGCTTTGCATAGTATGGATATTTTAATTATATTAATTCTTCTAAACCATGAGCACTGTATATCTTTCTATTTATTTCTTTTGTCTTCAATTTCTTATATCAGTGTTTTATATTTTTCAGAGTATAGATTTTTTACCCCATGGTTAAATTTATCCTTAGATACTTTATTCAATACTTTATGCAATTGTAAATGGGATGGTTTTAATTTCTCTTTCTGCTGCATTGTTATTAGCGTATATAATTGCAACAGATTTGTCTATAGTAATTTTGTATCCTGCCAAATTACTGAATTTATTTATTACTTCTAATAGGTTTTTGATGAAGTCTTTAGGGTTTTCTGTGTATCATGTCATCTGCAAATAGTGACAGATACTTATCAATTTGGATGTCTTTTAGTTCTTACTCGATTACAATGGCTAGGACTTCTAATACTCTGTTGAGGAAACGTGGGGAGAATGGGTACCTTTGTGTTATTTCTGATCTCTCAGGTTTTCACCATTGAGTATGATGTTAGCTGTATGTTTATCATATATGGCCTTTATTATGATGAGGTATATTCTCTCTGTACCCCTTTTGTTGAAAGTTTTTAACATGGGTAGACGTTGAATTTGGTCACATGGTTTTTCTGTACCTATTGAGATGATCATATGATTTTTGTTCTATGTTTTGTTAACATGGTGTATCTTGTTGATTGATTTGTGGCTGTTAGCCATCCTTGCATCCCTGAAATGAATCACACTTGGTTGTAGAGTATGATCCTTTTAATGTATTGTTGAATTTGGTTTGCTTATATTTTGTTGAACATTTTCACGTCTATGTTTATCAAGGTTATTGGTTTAGTGTGTATCTGTGTGTGTGTAGTGTAGTGTTTTTGTCTGGTTATAGTATCAGGGTAATGCTGGTGTCATAGAATGACTTTGGAAGCATTTATTCCTCTTGTATTTTTCTTTGAACAGGAGAAAGACAGGTTTTAACTCTTCTTTAAATGTTTGGTAGAATTCACCTTTGAAACCATCTGGTCCTGGACTTTTGTTTGTGAGTTTTTGGTTACCAATTCTATTTCATTACTAGCAATCAGTCTATTCAGATTTTCTATTTATTCATGACTTAGTCTTGGGAGATTGTTATGTCTCTAGGACTTTATTCTAGATTGTCTAATTTGTTGGCATATACTTATAGTATTAACTTATGAACATTTATATTTTTGTGGTATTGGTTGGACTTTTTCCTCTTTGATGTCTGATTTTACTTATTGGGTCACTTCCTCTCTTTTTCTTGGTGAGCCTGGCTAAAGGTTTGTCTGTTTTATTTATCTTTTCAAAGAAACAGCGAATCAATTCTTAGTTTCATTGATCTTTTAAAATTTCTTTTTAGTCTCTATTTCATTTATTTCTGCTCTGATCTTTATATTTCATCCCTTCTACTAACATTGGACTTTGTTCTTTATTTTCTAGTTCTTTTAGATATAGGTTGTCTTGATAGTTTTCTTGTTTCTTCTGTGCTGCTATGAACTTTCCTCTTAGAACTACTTTTGCTTTGTCCCAAAAATGTTCTACCATTATGTTTCCATTTTCACTTGTCTCAGGTACTTTTGGATTTCCTCATTCATTTCGTCATTGACGACCAGTTGGTTGTCAAGTAGCATGTTCCTTAGTTTCCACATGCTTTTGTTTTTTCCAGTTTTCTTGTAATTGATTTCTAGTTTCATACCATTGTGGTCAGAAAAGACTTTTGATATGATTTTAGTTTTCTTGAACTTATTGAGACTTGTGGTCTAACATGTGATCTATCCTGGAGAATGTTCCGTTTGCATTTGAATAGAATGTGTATTCCACTGTTTTGGGATGGATTATTCTGTATCTATCTGTTAAGTCCATGTGGTCTAATGTGTCATTCATAGATAGTGGTCACCTCACTCAGAGAAGCACTGGTAATAACCCAGACAATGTCAGTGTCAGGCTTCTACAAGAAATGTAACTCTCACTCCACTTCATGCTCAACCATTCACTCAACCAGACATGGATACATAGGAGGAAGTTAAAGATACTGCCCCAGTGTGATAGTTACCTCTACATTTCTAAAGGTCATTACTGCTCTGGCTAAATATAGGTCTCCCAAGCTCAGAATTAATACAGCAAGAGGCAAAGTTTTGTTTGAAAGAGTTGGCAAGAAGGAGATCTTGATCCTAAGAAGGTTTAGGGAATTTCACCCAATGGTTTCTACATATGAAGTGATGAAAATTAACTGTACAACAAAGTAATAATCCATGTTAGATTACTTTTGAAATGATACTTTAGCAAAATGAAAACAAAATATGAACTTTATTCTTTCTCCTTTGTCTAATACTACAGCATTTGAATATACACACAAGATTTCTTGTAAAATCTATCTTTAATTTGAAGGATGAAGATGGATAAAAAGAAGAATGGAGCAAAGAGAAAAGAAAAAGTATAAATATTCTACAATGTTGATGATTCCAAGTAAATATTCTCCCATAAAAAAGCAAAAATGAACCATGTTATTTTAACTATGGAAAGGAATCAATCAGAAATCTAAAATTATTATTTTCAAAGTAATCGACAAAGCTGCAGTCACAGTGAGATTTTAACGTATCTCTTTTAGCCTTTAGAGATCAGTAGACATGCTGATCAAATTTAAAAATGCAACAGACAGTAAACAACAAACTCCATACTGCAAAAGTTCATATAATTAATTTAAAAGACTGACCTGAGACATTTTCTCAGAAGTCAGAGGAAAAAGTTAATGAAATCAAGGTGATGAGCAAAAAGATAAGAGAGCTGGAGGACAGATCCAGGAAATTCAATATATATAATAAGAATTTTATAAAGAGAACAAAGAGAACCAAAGATAAGCAAAAAAGTGGCAAAAAGTTCCACAAACATAAGAAAGAATTGAGGTTCAAGTGGAACAGGTCTGAGAATAGGAAAAAATAAAATAGCAGCAGTTTATTTAGTTCTTACTTAGGATAATGGAACTGTATTGTTTTAAGCCACTGAATTTGTGGTGATTTGTTAGAGCAGCAATGGGAAACTAATACAGAAATAGAAGGTAAAATGAAGAAAACCACAGTCATGGCAGAATATTTAAAACATAGCAATAAATTTTGAAAGAACAAGTAATATAGAAATGCAGGAAATAGCTTGATAAATAGTTTATGTAACAGGATATTAAGTTGAACTATTTAAGCTCTGTGCCAATTTTGCTCAGGGTAAGTCACAAAATGACCATACAGGGTTTAGAAAGAAGGAACTTAAAAATGATGAGTTATATTACTTATAATTTCTGATGCACATGTACAAAGCAAAAAATATATTGAGTACTCGAGAAGACTTTTTTTAAAAGAGGTTACTGTTCTGCTTTTTACCAATGTGCAAATGTGCATTATCAGAGGAACCAATATGGGCAACATAAGGGAAAGAGAATTTCTGGATTTACTTTACAGAGCCTTATGGACAAGCAAGAAAAGCTCAGCAGAAATATGGTGTGGGGCAATGGGAAGGATATTGAATCAGCAATTGTGAAGAAGCCCTCACCAACTTCAGGGGAATTGTTAGTGAGTAATTTTCTTATAACTACAAAAAAATACCTTCCAGATGGACTCAGACTTCAGTACTTGGCACAGCCATAGGAAGCCAGTGACACATGGATAGCAGTCAAGTAAAGCCTTTCTGGACCCCTGATTCCTTTTGCTCCCTCCTGCCTTGTTACTAGAGAAGCCAGATACAGCCTAGAAATCGGGAAGGATGACACAAATGCCAGAAGGAATTTGGTATAAAATAAAAGAAGTGAAAATAATGTTTTGATAACTGGGTGGTTATAGAGGAAGAAAAAACTCTGTGTCATACCACATGCCAATCTCCAGAGGAAAAAAAAGACTTAAATATACAAAAGAGAACAAGAAACTAAATTGACAAACACTTGGGAGAATTCTTGTCCAATCAGATTATCTTACTTTGGCAAAAACTTTAGAAGCCACATGTGAAAGACTGATAATTCAAGTATTTGTTATTTAAAAATCTGCCTAGCAAAAAATACCATAAGCAATGTCAAAAGACAGCAGACTATGAAAAAATATTTGCAATTCATATCACAAGTAAAAGAATAAATACTCTCCCTAATATAATACTCCCCCTCAATACAAACCACCTCCCAAAAGTGGTTAATGGACATAGATGATTTACAGAAGAGGAAATACAAATGAATCTTAAATGTATAGAGGCATTCTTTTTTTTTTTAATTTTTATTTATTTATGATAGTCAGAGAGAGAGAGAGAGAGAGAGGCAGAGACATAGGCAGAGGGAGAAGCAGGCTCCATGCACCGGGAGCCTGACGTGGGATTTGATCCTGGGTCTCCAGGATCGCGCCCTGGGCCAAAGGCAGGCGCCAAACCGCTGCGCCACCCAGGGATCCCGAGGCATTCTTTTTTACTGCTAAATGGAGATGCAAATTAGAACACCGAGATATGTTTCACCTATTGGTTTAAATATTTTTTTAATTGCCAATAAACACAGTGCTGGCAAGGCTATAGGGAAATATGTACTTATTTGGTTCTGGTTGGAATTCTAATTTCTACAACTACCTGGAGTGAATTTGGCAATATCAATCAGAATTATACCCTCTGGTCTAGCAATTTCACTTTCTGGAATTTATTACATAGGTATATTCACTATATGAAAAGACCTTATTTATCCATTGCTTATAAAAAATGCTAAAACCAAAAATAAAAACCATGAATATCCATCAATAAAATACCGGTTAAATTTATCTAGGAGGGAATGGGTGACGGGCACTGGGGGTTATTCTGTATGTTAGTAAATTGAACACCAATAAAAAATAAATTAAAAAAAATTTATCTAGGTAAACCGTAAGTAAAATAAAGCTGTAAAAGAATACAGAAGCTTTTTATAAATTGTTAGAGAAAGATGTCCAAGAAATATTAGGTAAAAGTGAACCAAAAAACAGTATATTGAAGTTATTCTATTTGAATAGAGAGAAGTTAATGTATCTTCATATTTGCTAGCAGTTGCTTTTAAATCTTTGGAAGGATACACAAGAATTATTAATAGTCACTACTCAGGGAGGAGGAAGTGGGTTGTTACCCAGATGGGAAGGAAGGAGATTTTTCACTGTACAACTTGTTCTATATATAAATTTTAATTTTTAACCCATGTAAAAAATATTAATTCCAAAAATGTTAAAAATAGAATAAAATATACATTACTAAGAATAGTAAAAATTTTATAAAGAGCAGAAGATGAAATGATACAGTTAAAATAAATTAGAAAACAGTACATTAATAGAACTTAGAACTTGAAAAGAACAACGAATTACATAAAACTCAGCCAGTGCTGACCTAGAATAAAGAACTAAAGATGAAGCATGTAAGATTATGAGTGAGAAAAAAACATAACTACATATACAGAGGAGTCTGTAAATATAAAAAGCCATTGTAGGGCAAACAGTCTCTATGCTTTTTCCTGCCAATAATTTTATCAGTTGTATTCCCACATTGAGTAAACATCCAAACATTTTCATACCATTGTAGCTCCCTTTACAAACATTATATTTATGACAGCATCTTTGCTAGAAACTTGTATTTATAGAAGATAACTGCCCTAGGAAATAGATTACAAGAGGAATGCCAAGAAACACAGGCTTTCTTCATACATTGCCTCCTTTAAAATGAGTTTTTTTTTTTTTCCTGAGCACACAGATTAACAGTGACATTATATTCTCCTTGTCTCCATAAAAGCCTTGAGTTTCATTTGGAAACTAGGTTTTTATGTTTTAATTACAGAGTGGAATAGTTGAGACATATATACTTTTAATTAATCCAAATGAACAAAGTGCAAAACAAAGTTTACTTATATAATGCTTGAAAACTATTAGTATATCTATTATCCTCCAGGTTTACCTAAAAACATTTCTAATTTATAAGTTATAACTGTAAAAACATAAATATCATTTCATTCAATTAAAAATGTAATAGGGAAAATAATATGGTTTTTTTATACTAAGGATGGACAAAGAAGAAATAAATATAATCTTATGATACTTTATGTGCAGAAGTACTTAAAATTGAACTTATACAAATTAAGATGTATATATTACAAAGGTGTGATTTCTGACAAATTATTTTTTAATGATGAATAAACATAGAATACATGAAAGAAATAATACAATTCTGTCAGTAATTAGTTGGAGCTTTGCTTTTTTAAAATTTTTTTTTAAATTTATGATAGTCACAGAGAGAGAGAGAGAGAGAGAGAGAGAGAGAGAGGCAGAGACATAGGCAGAGGGAGAAGCAGGCTCCATGCACCAGGAGCTGGACGTGGGATTCGATCCCGGGTCTCCAGGATCACGCCCTGGGTCAAAGGCAGGCACCAAACCGCTGCGCCACCCAGGGATCCCTGGAGCTTTGCTTTTTGGCATTATCTAATTTGTAATATGGAGTAAGATTGTAGATTCTTTTTGGTAAGCTGAAAGATAAAGATTTTCATACATTATGGTTTCAAGAAGTAATCAATGTAATTGGTCACCAATATTTTGCAGTTTTAAAAATCCAGAAAAACAGCAATAAACAAGTGGAATCACAATACCCATTTATATTACCACCCAAAAAAGTGAAATATTAAGATATAAATATTAACATAATATGCGCAAGATCTATATGAAGAAACTACAAAACTGATGAAAAAATCAAAGAACCAGAGAGTATGCTCTATGTTCATGGATAGGAAGGCTCATTATTTTCAAGACTCAGTACTTCCCAATTTGATCTATAGATTCCAATCAAAATGCTAATCCAATTGCAATCCCAGTCAAAACTCCAAAAAGTTATCTTATGCATACCAATCACCTGTTTCTAAAGTTTATGTGGAGAGGTGAAAGACTGAGAATAGTTACAACAATATTGAAAGAGAAGAATCAAGTGGGAGAACTGACACTATTTAACTTAATGTTTTACTATAAAGTTACTGTAATCATGACAGTGTGGTATTGGTAAGAGAATAGAAAAATATGTCAGTGGAACAGAATAGATAGCTCAGAAATAGATCCACATAAATATAGTCAACTGGGCTGAACCATGTTTTCCCAAAATTTATATCATGAAGGCCTAACACCCAATGTGACTAAATTTGAAAATAGGGTCTTTAGAATTATAATTAAGGTTAAAAGTGGTCATAAGGGTGGGATCCTGATCTGATGGAACAAGTGATCTTACAAGATGAGGAACAGATATGAGAGATCTCTCACTTCAAATGCACATGGAGAAGTAGTCATGTAAGCACATGACAAGATGCCAGCTGCCTACAAGCTAAGAGAAGAGGCCTCACAAGTGAAACCTATCTTGGTAGCTTGATTTGGACTGCCCAGTCATCAGAACTCTGAGAAATAAGTTTATGTTAAGTTATGGCAGCCCTACCAGACTAATACAACTGAGAACTTGCTAGAAATTCAGATTCTTGGGCTCCATCCCAAACCAGAAATTCTGGAGTTGAAACTAAGGAATCTGTGTTGTAACAAGACCTCTAGGGGATTCTGATGCAACCAGAAGGTTGAGAACTACTGACCTAACATTAGTATATTAGTGTGTATTGAGGAATGTATTTGATATTTTGACTAGAAATACATGTATTTCCCATATAGGTTTGAATTTTTCAAGGATTTGATATTATACATTCCTAAGCCAATTTTACAAGGCAAGAGGCTTACATTTTAACAACTATACCCTAGATACCTAGTTTTGAACACTCTTGAATTTTGCCATTAAATCCTCATTCAGATGTCTAAAACGATCTCCTTCAAACTGGGCTTCAGTTTTGTCACTGCTCATTTGTCCCTCCCGTTGTTATTCTTCATTTCTCTTCTATATTTTTATAGTGTAAAAATGGCTGCAAGAGATTAGGATAATTCATTTCCCAAATAAATAGCTTCTGGCTTTAGTCTTCACATCCAATATTTAAAAAGCTTGAAGACTTTTTAGTGAGTCCATGTAAGTATGAAGAAAAGGTTTCAATGGAAATCAAAATGAGTTAGTGAGAAAATCTGCACCCTATTGATAGTGGCACTTTTGTTCTGAGGGCTTGGTAATATGAGAAATTGAAGAATGCCATTAGAGTTACTGACTTGAAACATATCCAGCATTACTTTGTTAAAGTGTTCTGTACTGCAGAAAGAATATATTTTTAATAGACACTTTGCCATCTTCACTGCATAAATATGATTTTAAATGTTGGAAAAGACCACATGTAAACATGTACCATTATGTACACTTGAAAGAATTTGCCATTTGGCCTTCTTTAGCAATATCTTCTCTTAATTATAGAATACGAAAGTTGTATTTCAAAATTTGTCATTGTGTGAAAGGAACTCAAGTAAAATTCAGTCCTCCCAAACATTTAAAGATTTATAATTAAAGAGCTGTCTGCTGAACAATTGAGTTTATTCATGATGCAAGTCATTCACCTTCAAATGCCTTTTACCATGATATATTGGGGGGAAAGTAGGAATCAAGTATTTTTCTGCAATTCAGATTACAAAATATACTAAATAGTTGCACTAACTCACACTTTGAAAGCCTGTGAATATCTTGCTTAAAAGCCAAATTGTGACACGATGTTCATGAAATCCAAAAGATTTCCAAGAGCGAAAGTTTCCTTTTATGCTTTAAAATCCGCTTGAACCATTTTCTAGTGCAGTGTCACCTCAATTCCAATTAAGATGAATTCACTAGATTTCAGTGGATCATGACTCCTTGTTGGCAGCACCCATACCTTCTTTTTCTTTGTATCCCTCAATAGATAGCATGAGGCTTGAAAGATAGCCGTTTCTAAATATTATTGAATGTATTTGAGTTAACAGAGATACAAAGAAAGTTGAGTATAGAATCCCTATAAATTGATTGAGAAAAGCTTGTTTCCTAGACTTATATAAACTAGTGCATTTACTGAAGAACTACACATAATTAAACTGAAAGAATGAATTGTAGAGGGGTTTCGTTATCACAAATCATGACATGGTTCATTGAATTTTCAAAGCAGTCAATCATATATTATACTCACTACTGCTATCAATGATGGATCAAAATTTCAAAGCTACCTACTAGTGTGTGTGTGCCTGTGCATGCATGTGTGTATATGCATATACCTTAAGTAGGCCATTGTGTTTAATTTAGAACAGGTGACTCAGACTATTCATCACTAATAATTATTTTGTCTTATAAGTTGAAAGGTAGGAGTCAATTTGAATGATTCTGCTCATGATTTTCCTGTGGATTACGATGCATTTGAAGCTATTTTCTGTATTTGGCTTTTTTCTGACTGATAAATTTTTAAAAATGTGTTTGAGGGAACACTGCCTTTTCTGACTTTGGATATGAACTTTTTCTCTTGTCTGTAAAGCTTTTCATTTGAATCTTTTAAGTCTGCATTTATTTTTTTTTAATTTTTATTTATTTATGATAGTCACAGAGAGAGAGAGAGAGAGAGGCAGAGACACAGGCAGAGGGAGAAGCAGGCTCCATGCACCCGGAGCCTGATGTGGGATTCGATCCCGGGTCTCCAGGATCGCGCCCTGGGCCAAAGGCAGGCGCCAAACCGCTGCGCCACCCAGGGATCCCAAGTCTGCATTTATCTATTGTAAACTCATGTTGGCAATACCATATTTTTTCTCTCATGACTACTTTGAAGCTTTGGGTTGTTTTGTAATAATTTAAAAATGTAAACTTTCTTGTAAACAACTTTATTTTAAAATATTTTAAATGTTTAAATGTAAAAAATTATGACACATTATTAAGACTTGACAGTAATTTCTTCCTCCATGAAACTAATTGGGTAAAAGGAGTCCCAAGGCTGAGTGTGTAAATTCAGAGAGGTAGTAGGAATACAGAAACACCTTCAGATATTCTCTATTATTCAAGTGTATTTTTCCAAAGAGGTAAAGATTGTGCAAAATTACAATGGAAAATTGAGGGTGGGACAGAGAGAGATGCACTAGGGTTACAATACGTGGTTGGAAGACTGAGAGAAACATGACCATCAAATTAGTTGCAATCCACTAGTCTAATTTGGTGCTGGACTTAAAAAAAAATCTCCCTTATTTATCTTTGCCAACCATTAAGACTTTCAGTGCAAAGAGTCATAAAGCCACAGCCCCCTGCCTAAGCAACTTTTATAGTCAGTATTTTTCTCTCCCCCCGCCCCTTGTCTACCATTCTGTTACATCCCAAGATAAAATAATATTTGGATAAACAATCTCTTACTGGAAAAGTTTGCAAATTCTTTATCTGAAGTAAAGTAGCACAATTATACTGGGAAAGATGTTGTTATTAAGGAAGGTCTCCAGATAGATTAAGAGAAGAAATAAACCTACAATCTTCATCATATATTATTTACATGTTGGATTTATGGCCCCCAAAAGGTATGTGTTATGGGGTAGGAGAAGTCGAATCTGAGTTCAAACAAGCTTGAAGACACTAGATTAAAGCAGAGTAAAGAGATTCCATGACAACAGGGTTTTCCAGGGCTAAATTGCACAGAGAAGCATCAAGAAAAAAAAAAGAAGCATCAAGAGAGGGTTGGATGCTTCTAATAGGTCAAAGAACATTCTAGCAAGCGAGGAGTATATTTTTTGTGTGTGTGTGGGTTTTTTCTCTAGAGCATCTTTCCATATACAAATTAAAAAATCTGACACATCAGGAAAGTCTGGTAGAGTGGAAAAATGCAAAAATCACTTTCAAATGCATTACAGTATTGTGGCTTACAGAAAAGAACATAGGCTTTGAACTAAGATCTTAGTATTGAAACTACATTGTTTGAGATGATAATCTCATGTAACTTTGGAAAAATTTAACCTCTTTGAGCCTTATTTATGAAACAGCGTAATAAAATCACTGTCTATAATAATTGTACCCCATTTTCTTTTCCTTGTATGACTATCAGATTTTTATTTTTATTTAATTTATTTATTTTATAATACATTTATTTTTTATTGGTGTTCAATTTACCAACATACAGAATAACACCCAGTGCTCATCCCGTCAAGTGCCCCCCGCCAGTGCCCGTCACCCATTCACCCCCACCCCCCGCCCTCCTCCCCTTCCACCACCTCTAGTTCGTTTCCCAGAGTTAGGAGTCTTTATGTTCTGTCTCCCTTTCTGATATTTCCCACACATTTCTTCTCTCTTCCCTTATATTCCCTTTCACTATTATTTATATTCCCCAAATGAATGAGAACATATAATGTTTGTCCTTCTCCGATTGACTTGTCCCTTAAGCCTCCTGTTCTTTCCCATATTTACATGAGTTCTTCACTGTGTTTCCATCTGAAATATGATTTATCTTCCTGTTCACCTCTATTTTCTTCTGTTTATTCCGTGGCTAAACCCACCTATTAATTCCTTAACTTTAATTAAAGTATATTTCTGTTCTAAAATTGCTGTTTGATTCATTTTTATATATATTTTGGCTCTTTAGAAAAAATTCTCTACATTTTCCTTTGTTTTATTGGATATACTCATCCTAGTTACCTTAAAATCTGTGTTTGCTAAAACTAGTATGAATTTTATCTTTTCCATTTGTATGTACTTTTTTTCTTTGCATTTGGTCATTTTTGGCTTATTTCCTGAGAATGAGCTATAATTTTCTGTGAAATGCCTGCCACTAAATGAATTTAATTTGTTTCCAACATATAATTAGTTCAAAGCAGATCATTGTGATTTCGTCATACATGGATATGACTTGAGGCTGTGGACTTTTTATTGAGCTATAATTGACATATTGCATTGTAAATTTCAACTGATACGATGATTTGATATGTGTATACAGTGTGAAATCGTCACCCTGTCTAGTTACCAATCATTACCATACAAAGTTGAATTTTTTTTCTTAATATGAGAATTTTTAGGATTTACTCTCCTTGTGACTTTCAAGTATGCACTACAATATTTTTCAATATAGTCACCATGCTTCCCCGTAACTTACTTTATAATGAAAAGTTTGTACATCTTGACCCCCTTCACCCCTTTTACCTACCCACCAACTACCCTCCCCCCAGCAACCTTAATTCTCTTCTCTCTCTCTATATATATATGTGTTTTGTTTCTCCACTTGGTTTGTTTTTTAGATTCCACATACCAGTGGAATCATATGATATTTATTTTTCTCTGGGTTCCCTCAAGGTCCATTCGTGTTGTTGCAAGTGGAAAGATTTCATTTTTTTATAGATGAGTAGGATTCCATTGTACCTATACATATCTTCACCTTTAAAACACTTTCCAATTGATGTATAGTTGACATACAGTATTATATCAGTTTGAAGTGTACAACATAGTGACTCAACATATATATACACTGCAAAATGCTCACCATAAGTGTAGTTAACACCTGTCCCCAGGCAAAGTTACTACAATGTTATTGACTATTTTCCCTATGCTGGTTTTTTAATCCCTGTGACTCGTTTACCTAATAACTGAAAGTTTGTACCTCCTTTTTTTTAAAGTTTGTACCTCTTAATCCCCTTCTCCCATTTTGCCCATCCCCCCACCAGTTCTCTGTATGTATGAAACTATTTCTGTTTTGTATGTTTGTTTTGTTTTTCCCATTCTACATATGAAATTATTGGTATTTGTCTTTCTCTTATCTGGCTTATTTCATTTAGAATAGTATCCTCTTGGTCCATGCATGTTGTCATGACGGCAAGATTTCATTCTTTGTTATGGCTAATATTTCATTAGCTCTAATATTTCATTCTGCCTTCTTTATCCATTTATATATCAGTGGACACTTAGATTGCTTCCATATCTTAGCTATTTTAAATAACACTGCCATAAACATAGGTGCATCTATCTTTACAAATTAGTGTGTTCATTTTCTTTGGGTAAAAACTCAGCAATGGAATTACTGGATCATACACTATTTCTATTTTTAATAATTTGAGGAATATTCATATTGTTCTCCACATTGGCTGCACCAACTTTTAATTCATGTCAACAGGGTATCAGTGTTCCTTTTTCTTCACACAGACACTTGTATCTTGTCTTTTTGTTAATAGTCTTTCTGACGAGTGTGAGATAATATTTCATTGTGGTTTTGTTTTTTATTAAAAGATTTTATTTATTGAAGAGAGAGAGAGAGAGAGAGAGAGAGAGAGAGAATAAGGATGAGCAGGGGGAAGGGCAGAAGGAGAGAGAGAAGCAGACTCTTTGCTGAGCAGGGATCCTGATGAGGGATTTGATTCCTGAATCCTGGGATCATGACTTGAGCTGAACAGTCACTTCATTGACTGAGCCACCCAGGCGCCCCCTCACCGTGGTTTTGATTTCCCTGATGATTAGTGATGTTGAGCATCTTTTTACTTGTATGTTAGTCATCTACATATATTCTTTGGAAAAATGTTTATTCAGGTCCTCTGTCCATTTTTAAATCAGATTATTTGGGAGTTTTTTGGTGTTGAGTTGTATGTGTTCTTTATTTTGGCTATTAACTCACATCAGATACATCCTTAGCAAGTATCTTTTCCTATTCAGCAAGTTGCCTTTTCATTTTGTCGATGGATTCCTTGGCTGCGTAAAAGCTTTTCACTTCACTGTAGTCCCATTTGTTTATTTTTGCTTTTATTGTTCTTCCTTGAAAAGACAGACTCCCCCAAATATTGGTATAACAATATCAAACAGCTTACTGCCTATTTTCTTCTAGGAGCTTTATGGTTTCATGTCTTAAATTTAGGTCTTTCATCCATTTTAAGTTTATTTTTGTATATGATTTAAGAAAGTGGTCCAGCATTATTCTTCTGCATATAGCCGTCCAGTTTTTCCAACACTATTTATTGAAGAGACTTTTCCCCCATTGTATATTGTTTCTTCCTTTGTCATAGATTAATTGAATATTTAAACATGGCTTTATTTCTGGGCTTTCTTTTTTGGTTTCATTGATCTCTATGTTCATTTCTCTGCCAGTACATAGAGTTTATATTACTGTAGCTTTGCAGTATAATTTGAAATCTAGGATTGTGATACCTCCAGCTTTGTTCTTTTTTAAGATTACTTTGACTATTCATGAGTTCTTTGTGTTTCCATACACATATTATGATTATTTGTTAAAGTTTTGTGAAAAATGTTGTTTGTATTTTGATAGGGAGTGCATTGAATTTGTAGATTGCCTTGGGTTGTATGGACATTATAATGATTTTAATTCTTACAATCTATAAGAATAATATATCATTTTATTTGTGCCATCTTCATTTTCTTTTGTCAATATCTTAAAGTTTTCAAATTACAGGTCTTTCACCTCAGTTAAATTTATACATAGGTATTTTACTTTTATCAATGCAATCATATAATGGATTGTTTCCGTAATATATTTTTTGCTACTTCATTATTGTGTATAGAAATGCAATAGATTTCTGCATATCATTTTTGTGTCCTGCAACTTTATTGAATTGACTTATTCTAATTAGGTAATCTAATAGATTCTATATATAGTGTCATTTTGTCTGAAAATAGTGGCAGTTTTATTTTTTTCTTTCCAGTTGTATGCCTTTTATGTTTTGTTTGATTGTTGTGGCTAGGACTTCCAGTAGTATGTTGAATAAAAGTGGGAGGCAAGAGCCTCCTTCTCTTGTTCCTGATTTTAGAGGAAAAAATTTCAGCTTTTCACCATTTAGTATGAGGTTAGCTGTGTGACTGTCATATAAGGCCTTTATTATGTTGAGGTGTATTCACTCTCACTGTCACACTCTCTACCCCCTTTGTTGGATGCTGCATTTTGTCAAATGTTTTTTCAGCATCTGTTGAGATAAATATATATTTTTTATACTTCATTTGTTTAATGTGGTATATTGCATTGATTTGTGAATATCAAACCTTCCTTGCATCCTTAGAATAAATTCCACTTGGTTCCACTTTTAATGTAGTGTTGAATTTGGATTTCAATATTTTGTGGAATATTTTCACATCTATGTTAATCGGGGATATTGCCCTTTATTTTTCTTGTATTGTAGTGTCTTTGTCTGATTTTGGAATCAGGGTAATCCTGGCCTCATAGAATGGATTTGGAAATATCTATTCCTCTTCAATTGTTTGGAATAGTTGAGAAAGACAGGTATTAACTCTTCTTTAAATACTTGGTAGAATTCATCTGTGACTCCATTTAGTCCTTGACTTTTCTTTTTTTGAAGTTTTTTGATAACTGACTCAATTCCATGCCTAGTAATCAGTCTGGTCAAAATTTCTAGTTCCTCCTGATTCAGTCTTGGAAGATTGTAGTTTCTAGGAATTTGTACATTTGTTCTAAGTTGTCCAATTTGTTGGCATATAATTTTTCCTAGTAAGCTTTTATAATCCTTTGTATTTCTGTGGTGTCAGATGTAATTCCTCTCTTATTTCTCATTTTTGAGCCCTCTTTTTTTCTTGATGACTTTGTCAAAAGGTTTATCAAGTTTTCTTTTTTATCTTATCGAAGAACTATCTTTTAGTTTCTTTTTTTGTTTGTTTGTTTTTGGTCTCTATTTCATTTATTTCTACTCTGATCTTTATTTCCTTTCTTGTATGAACTCTGCTTTGTTCTCCTTTTTCTAGTTTATTTAGGTATGATATTAGATTGTTGGAGATTTTTCTTGTTTTTTTTTTTTTTTTGAGGTAGTCCTGTCAGTATAAACTTCCCTCTTAGAACAGCTTTTACTGTGTCCCAAAGATTTGCGAATAATAGTGTTTCCATTTTCATTTGTCTCTAGATATTTTTTCTTCTTTCCTTTTTTGTTGACTCATTGGTTGTTTAGTAGTATTTATTTAGACTGCGTGTATTTGTGTTTTTATTACCAGTTTTTTTTTAAATCTATTTATTCATGAGAGACACAGAGGGAGAGAGGCAGAGACATAGGCAGAGGGAGAAGCAGGCTCCCTGCAGGGAATCCAACGGGATTCGATCCCAGTACCCCGGGATCATGCCCTAAGCCGAAGGCAGATGCTCAACTACTGAGCCACCCAGGCATATCACCAGTTTTTTTTTTCTTGTAATTGATTTTTAGTTTCATACCTTTGTGGTTGGAAATGATGCTTGATACTATTTTAATCTTTAAATTTATTGAGACTTGTTTTGTGGCCTAGCATGTGATCTATCCGGGATAATGTTCCAGGATATGGAACTTTAAAATAATATGTTTTTCAAAGAATACTGCCTTTGGATGGAATGTTCTGTATATATCTATTAAGTCCATCTGACCTAATGTGTCATTCAAAACCATTGGTTCCTTGCTGACTTTCTGTGTGGATTATCTGTCATAGATAAAAGTGAGATGTTAAAATCCCCTACTACCATTGTATTACTGTCGATTTCTCCCTTTAGGCTGCTAATATTTGCCTTATATATTTAGGTACTCCTATATTGGGTTTATAGGTATTTACAATAATTAAATTCTCTTGTTGGCTTGATGCCTTATTGTTATATAATGCTCTTCTTTGTCTCTCTTATTGCAGTCTATGTAATAAAGACTATTAGAGCCTTTTATTTATTTTTAAAAGATTTTATTTATTATTTATTCATGAGAGACAGAGAGAGAAAGAGAGGCGCAGAGACACAGGTAGAGGGAGAAGCAGGCTCCATGCAGGGAGCCTGATGTGGGACTCGATCCTGGGACTCCAGGATCATGCCCTGGGCTGAAGGCAGGTGCTGAACTGCTTAGCCACCCAGGGATCCCCATACTACAGCTTTTTAAAATCTATTTTGTCTATTATAAGTATTGCTACCCTAGCTTTATCTTTTGCTTCTATTTGTATATAATCTCTTTTTTTTATCGTTTCACTTTTAGTCTTTGTCTTTAAGATTGAAGTGAGTTTCTTATAGGCAGCATATAGATTGGTCTTTTTTTTTTTAACCATTCACTCACCCTAGGGTTTTTGATTGGAGCATTTAGACAATTTACATTTAAAATAATTATTGATAGTCATGAACTTACTGTTGTTTTGTAGTTTTCTGTTCCTACTTTTCCTCTCTTTGCTTGTATGCTTAGATTTTTTCTCTTTATTTTTTTGTGTATATATTATAGTTTTTTGGTTTTGATTACCATTAGGTTCATATATAACAGCCCAAGTATATAGTCATGTATATTAAGTTGATGGTTGCTTAAGTTCATACACATTCTAAAAGACTTTCATTTATGTTCTCCCCATGTTTTATGTATGCTCTTATATTTTACATATTTTTCTTTTGTGAGTCCTTTTTAACTAATTTTTAAAATATTTTATTTATTTATTTGAGAGAGAGAGCACAGAGGGAGAGGGAGAAGCAAACTCCCCATTGAGCAAGAAGCCCAATGCTGGCTCTATCCCAGGACCCCAAGATCATGACCTGAGCCTAAGGCAGTTGCTTAAGCAATTGAGCCACCCAGGTGCCCCTTAAGAGTGGTATCTCAGTTCCCTATGGCTTGTGGGTCTCCTTATGTAAATCCCATTGTTTTTTCAAAGCCAGATGTTTTTGGGGCCCATCTTTCTGGTACAGGTCCAAGGGGTTGGGGGTCTGCTGTGGCACATGAACATGAACCCTTCATTTCTCAGGGAGAAGCTTCTGCTTTGTGAGATCCCTCCAAATTCAGGGTCACCATGCTGGGGGTCAGGTTTTGGGCTAGATTGCAGCTCTGTGTCTCCTACCTATCTTGATGTAGCCCTTTTATCCTTTCTTGTGGGGGAGCTGTTCAGCTAGTTTTTAGGCAAAATTTTTCTATATGTACTTGTAGACTTGATGCCTTCATGGGAGGAGGTAAGTTCAGGATCTTCCTATGCTGCCGTTTTGGACTGCCCTCATAAAGCTGTGTTTTTAGCTTTGGAAAATTTGATTTTTATTTTTTTTTTCTTTATTCAGAGGGCAGGGACCTTCGGAAGCCCTGGAATCTAATATTTGTCTCACTAGAACTCTGAGACTGTCCAAACAACTTCTTGGCAGTATAGCTTCCCAGCAGTTGCTTATTTTTCTTAGTTTCTTGGCCTCTCACTCCATTCATTTTTCTAAGAAAAATTGAATGCTGATCAACAGCTGTGCAGATAAGTGTCTTTGATATTCTCAGATTCTGGGTTCTTGACGCCTGAAGCATTGACTGTCTTTGTGGCTCTGAACTCTAATGCTTCCCTCTCTATCCTTGTGAGACTCCTGAAAATACTAGGCCGCTGTATTTGGTTAGGTTCCTACATCCAATGAAGATAAGCAAATGCCTCTAGAGGAAAAATGCTAGCTGATATATGTTCACTGTCATTTCATGTCCCTTCTTTCCTGGATCTTGGTTCTTTTTTACTCTGTGTGTCTTGATTGCTCTTTGATTCTTTGATAAAGTTGTTTCCCATGTTTTATTCTGCCTGTATAGTTTGTATTTGCAGGAAGGTTAGTTTGATAAAGGGTGGGGTTTTTTTCACAGCCAGTAGCAGAAATCTGTCATTAGAATGTTCTAAAGTCCTACGTATTCTACAATTAATTTATTTTCTCAAGTCCTTAGTGAGTACTAGATTTATCCTCCCAAAGATTGTGGTCTTGAAAAAGGATTTCTGGGTTGTCAACTGTTTTCTCAATTGTTCATTAGGCCTGCCTTTTAGATTAAAAAAATAATATTAGAAATCTAGTTGATCATATTCCAAATCAAAATGTACTTGTTATATTTTCCATTTTAAATTACATATGGAAAGTAAATATGACTTAGGTTATATTACAATTCTTGGGAGGGGATCCCTGGGTGGCTCAGCAGCTTAGTGCCTACCTTCGGCCTAGGGCATGATCCTGGAGTCCCAGGATCAAGTACCATATCGGGCTCCCTGCGTGGAGCCTGCTTCTCCCTCTGCCTGTGTCTCTGCCTCTCTCTATCTCTCTCTAACAAATAAATAAATAAAATCTTTTAAAAAATTCTTGGGAGTTTATCTGGTGTTCTGAAAGTGTATCATGGATTTGAAGAAGTAAATACAATTCTTATCCACTCTTTAAACTGGAATTGAATGCATAAAATTTCTTTGAAATACTAAAATAACAGGTAGTTGCAATCACTTCTGGGAAGAGAGACTGAGGCACTGAAGGCCAGATGTGGAAAGGTATCCCACTTCAGGTGAGCATTCAACAGTTTGTAGCAGCAGCTGACTGTGGTGCCTTAGCCACATCTGAAATATGTTTCCTTGGTTTCACAAAACAAGGGATCAATGAATAGGCAAGCAACAAGGGATCAATGAATAGGCAAGCAAGAACCAATGCATGTTCTCAAGAAACTGAGATTCTTTATCCCCCCCCCCGCCCCAGTTCTGCATCTCTTCATGTGCAGTTTTAGTCTTTGTTATTACAAAGATGGCTACTTTACCTCTAAGAATTCAGTTTACATTTTAGGCAGCAAGAAAATAAGTAAAGTTTAAGGTAAATTTGCCTGCTATCTGAGATTCTTCCCTTTTATCAGGAAAGCAATTTCGTGGAAACCTGCCTGTAAATTCTACTTTGGTTTTATTTGTGGTATTAATTCACAAGACCACATTGAACTACAAAGAGTCTGGGAAGTATGCATTCTTAAAGAATATATATATATACTGAATAAAGAATATATTCTTCAAGAATATATATATATATATATATATATATATATATATATATATACACACACACACACACACACACACACACTGAATAAAAGAGTTGGTCTTCATAAGAAAAGCCTAAGAGTGAATATAAACAACTAGCATTATCCATCTACTTATTTTTTACAATATGCACTTACATAATGTTTGATTTTTTTTAAAAGAAAAATGTCACATCATTTCAAGTAATGAAATCATACATTTCAAAAATAGGTATAAATAAAATGAAAAATTACTCTAGATACTCCATATGTATGTATATATCTGCATGTATTAAAGTTCTAGTTTTTTAAAGATTTGTTTATTCATGAGAGACACAGAGAGGCAGAGACATAGGCAGAGGGAGAAGCAGGCTTCCTGTAGGGAGCCTGATGTGGGACTTGATCCCAGGACCCTTGGATCATGACCTTAGCCAAAGGCAGGTGCTCAATCACTGAGCCACCCAGGTGCCCCTAAGGTTCTAGTTTTATGAAAGAAAATTAGCGTTGGGGGTTATACACAACTGATAAATTATTGAATGCTAAAAAAATTAAGTTCTATTCGATTTTTTACATATCTGCCTTATTTTTCAGCTTTAAAATGTTTCTATAGATATCAAATAATATTTATAACTATAAATTTTGAAAAAAACTAAGTCTAACTTATGCAGTCGGTGAAAAGCTAGGTGGGGCATATGGTTAAATCCAGAAGTATGGATAGAGTTCTAAAAAGTCCTAATTTCCGTACAGAATCACTCAAGTTTTACCATATAACAAGTTATTACAGTGATATATACCCAAATATTTAAGAAGTATTCAATATTTTGTAATACTGTTCCATTGGTCTTATACCAGTCCCCTTTTTCCCTCTTCAAATTTCTGCCCATTAAAAAAAAATTTTATACTGCCTACGTAGGCTGGCTGGATGATTTTAAGGACAAGAGAGAAAAGTTAATCAGGACAAGAATATGTATTTTATGTGTTATGGTAACTTCAAAAAATAGGGAAGAGAAAGAACATCTATGAGAACCTCATAGTTGACATCATACTTAATCATTAAATATGAAATTTCCTCTCCCTAAAATCAGATACAAGACAAGGATGTTTGCTCTTATCACTTCTATTTATTTAACATTACACTGTAGGTTCTAGCTTGTGTAATAAGGTAAGATGAAATTAAAAAGAATCCAGATAGGAAAGTAAGTACAGTTGTGTTGATTAATAAATAATGTAATTGTCAATGTAGAAAATATTTTCTATCTATAAAGTTCAAAAGAATCAACAAAAACACCTCTAGAAATAAGAAATAAGAATAGCGTGATAGCACAGTCTAAGATTAAATAATCAACTGGATTTCTATATACTAGCAAAAAAAAAACCAGTCAAAATAAAATTAAGAAAATGTTTCTATTCATAATGTCAAAATGAATAAAATATATAGAAATGAACTTTTAAAAAGTATATGCAAGCCTTGTACGCTGAAAACTATAAAACATTACTGAGAAAATTAAAGAATGTCTGAATAAATTGAGAGATTGATTATTCAGTTTCAAGTATAAGAATACTCACTGTTGTAAAGATGGCAATTCTCCACAAATTGATTTATAAATTCACTGGAATCCTTAGCTCTGTCCAGCAAGAATCATTGTGGAGATAGGACTTTTGGAGGATGGCAGCATAGGAGGATCCTAAGCTCACCTTGTCCCAGGGACACCCCGAAAACAGCTTCATCGCTACAACCAACCCAGAAAACAACCTGAAGATTGGCAAAACAGACTTTCCACCATTAAATTGTAGTGAGAAGGCCCCACAAAGAAGGGTAGGAGGGGTGGAAACACAATTAGAGACCACGCTCTCAGTAAGACAAACCACAAATAGGAGAAACACCACAAGCATGGATAAGGGAGAGCAGAACCCCTAGGTACCCCACACAAGGGAGGACAGGAGACAAGCCCTAGAAACACGAATCCCCATAACATTTGGTTTTGAAAACCAGTGCGGCTTAACTTCCTTGCTAGTTTTTACTATGAGGGGGCCTTAACTCTTGATACTTTAAATATCAACAAGTTTAACTCGGGAGATCCAAAGAGCAACAGGGAATAGCCCCTGCCCTTAAAGAGCCAGCATAAGAAACAACCCCACCAAGCCAAAGCATAGAAGCACCAATTTGAAAAGCACCTGGGGTATGCCTAAAATAGATTTATTTACTAATCTCAGAATGTGTGCTGGAGGGGCAAGTATATTTAGGAGACTTCTCAAAGAACAAAAGAGCTGGTAAGTAGCAATTTCTCTCCCCCACCCTCAGCCTAGATAGCCCCACACCTGTGGGAATCAGCAAGAACACTCTCTACCTACTTTACTAACACCATCAGCCCTTCCCCATTGTTCTTCTATGGATCTATTGAGTGAAACCCACTCCACTCAGCAGAAGTCCCTCCAAAGCAGCTCCTGCCATGACATAATCTCCAGGCAGCCCTGGTAGGGACTAGCTGCCACTACAAAGTGACTCCTGCTCTGGAGAGAAAGAAAGACGGCCACACACACAAGTTCAACTGCAGACCCAGCAGCCAAACCTTATAGCTGGGAATGCAGAGAGTGCCCTACTGATAAGTGCATTTGCTCCGCCAGAGAAGCACTGGAGGCAGACATCTGATCTGACTGCCAGCCCCACCCACCAACAAAAGCCTCTCAGGGGACAAGGCAAGGACAGCAACCTACAGTTTGGAGTGACCACAGCCACAGCAAATAAGCTAAAGGCTGGCATTTGGTCTGAATGCTGATACTGCCCAACTGCAAGTCCATGGTGGCCCCAGAATGTCCTCTTAACAGCACAGGGACTAAACCCAGTGCACAACAGCCAAAGTGGGCCATTACAGCTGACTAGACTGAAGGCAAATGCAGCTCAGTCATAGCACTAGGGTGCACGTAACCCCCATAGGAGGAAGTAAAACTTCCAAACTAATTCTATGAGGCCAGAATTACCCTGATCCCAAAACTGAATAAACATGCCATTTAAAAATGGAACTACAGACCGATACATCTGATGAACATGGATGCAAAAATCCTCAACAAAATAGTACCAAATTGAATGCAACAATCAGAAAAAAATCATTCAAGATCAAGTAGAATTTATTGGGTTGCAAGGGTGATTCAGTATTTGCAAATCAACATGGTACATCACATTAATAAAAAAAGGCATAAGAACCTCATGATCTTTCAATAGATGCAGAAAAAGCATTTGACAAAGTATGACATCCATTCATGATGAAAAAACCCCCAACAAAGTAGATAGAATATACCTCAACATAATATTGGCCATTTATGAAAATCCCACAGCTAGTATCATCCTAATTCGGGAAAAACTGAGAGCTTTTCCTCAATGGTCAGGAACAAAATAGGGATGTCCTTTCTTACCACTGTTATTCAACATAGTACTGGAAGTCCTAGCCTCAGCAATCATACAACAAAAAGAAATAAAAGGCGTGCACATTGGCATGGAAGAAGTCAAACTTTCACTGTTTTCAGATGACATGATACTCTATACCTAAAACCCAAAAGACTCCACAAAAAAAAAAAAAAAAAAAAAAAACTGATAAATTCGGTAAAGCCAGGATACAAAATCAACATACAGAACTCTGTTGAACTTCTATACACCTATAATGAAGCAGCAGAAATAGAAATTAAGAAAACAATTTCATTTACAATTGCACCAAAAATAATAAGATACCTAGGGATAAACTTAACCAAAGAGGTGAAAGACCTATAATCCAAACACTTATAAAACACTGATGAAAGAAATTGAAGAGGACGCAAAGCAATGGAAAGACACTCCATGGTTGGAAGAACAAATATTGTTAAAATGTCTATACTATCCAAAGTAATCTACACAATTAATGCAATCCATATCAAAATACCACCAGCATTTTTCACAGAGGTAGAATAATCAATCCTAAAATTTGTATGGAACCACAAAAGACCCTTAATGGTTAAAGTGATCTTGTAAAAGAAAAGCAAATCTGGAGGTATCACATTTCCAGACTTCAAGTTATATTAGGAGAGCTGTAGTAATTGAAACAGTATGGTAGTGCCACAAAAATAGACTCATAGATCAATAGAACAAAATAGAAACCCAGAAATGAACTCATAATTATATGATCAATTAATCTTCAATAAAGCAGGAAAGAATATCCACTGGGAAAAATACTGTTTCAACAGATGGTGTTGGGGAATCTAGACGGCAACATGCAAAGGAGTGAAAGTGCACCATTCTCTCACCATACACAATAATAACTCAATATTCATTAAAGACCTAAATGTATGACCCAAAGCCATAAAAGTCCTTGAGGAAACTATCAGCATTAATTTCTCTGCCATCAGCCATAACAACTTTTTTCTTCATAGGTCTCTTCAGGCAAGGGAAACAAAAGCAAAAATAAACTATTAGGACTACATCAAATAAAAAGCACAGTGAAGGAAAAAAATCAACAGAACTAAAATGCAATTTATAGAATAGGAGAAGGTATTTGCAAATTGCATGTCCAATAAAGGGTTAGTGTCCAAAATATATAAAGAACTTATACTACTCAAAAAAATCGCATTTAAAAACGAGCAGAACACATGAATAGACATTTTTCCAAAGAAGCCATACAGATTCACAACAGACACTTCAAAGATGCTCAATATCAGTGGTCATCAGGGAATGCAAAAACTACAGTGAGATATCTCCCCACACCTGTCTAATGGTGGCTAAGATCAACAACACAAGAAATAACAGGTTTTGGTGAGGATGTGGAGAAAGGAGAACCCTCTTGTGCTATTGGTGGAAATGCAAACTGGTATAGTCACTCTTAAAACCAGTATGGAGTTTCCTCAAAAATTAAAAATAAAGCCACTCTGCAATCCAGCCATAGCACTACTCAGTATTTATCCAAAGAATACAAAAATACAAATTCAGATGTATACATGCACCTTGATATTTATAGCACAGCATTATCTATAATTGCCAAATTATGGAAACAACCCAAATGATGAATAAAGAAGTGGTATATATACAGTGGAATAGTACTCACCCATTGAAAAGAATGAATTCTTGCCATTTGCAACTTTATGGATGGAGCTAGAGAGTATTATGCTAAGTGAAATATGTCAACCAGAGAAAGAGAAATACTGTATGATTTCACTTGTTTGGAATTTAAAATACAAAACAAATGAGCAAAAAGGAAAAACCACATGAGAGAGAGGCAAACCACAAAACAGATTTTTACCTAGAGAACAGATTTTTAACTAATAGAGAACAAAGTGATGGTTACAAGTGGGTTTTGAGATTGGTTAAATAGGTGATGGAGTTTAAGGAGTATACTTTTTGTGATAAGCACAGGGTCATGTAGGGAAGTGTTGAATCATTTTATTGTATACCTGAAACTAATAACATACTGTATGTTAACAAACTGAAATTTAAATAAAAACTTGAAGAAAATTAAAAGTAGAATCAAGAAAGAAAATAAAAATTATCTTTTAGAATTGAAGGAAAGAGTTTCCGAGATAAACATAAGTTGAAGAATTTATTATCACTAAACCAGTTCTTAAATGTTATAGGGACATAACATTTAAGTGAAAACAAAGTCCATAATTAGACATAAAAATATTATGAATAAAAAGATGTAGAAGATGACAGTATACATAAAACATGGAGAAGGGAGTAAAAAAAGTAGGTGTTTTTTAATGTGTTAGAATTTAAATGACCAACTTCATAGGGACTGCTAAATACTTAGGATATTATACATGAAAGTCCTGTTAACCCACATTACAAAAATGTGTAATAGATACACAAAAAATAGGGAAAGGAACTCAAGCATAAAACTACAGTAACTCACTAGACAAAAAGAGAGTAAGATAAGAGGAAAGGAACAAAGAACTATAAAACCCGAGAAAATAATTAGTGAAATGGCAATATGTACATATCAATATTTACTTTAAATGTGAATAGTCTAAATGATCCCTTCAAAATATGTAAAGTGGTAAAATCATTTTAAAAAAAGACCCATCTAGGGATCCCTGGGTGGCGCAGCGGTTTGGCGCCTGCTTTTGGCCCAGGGCGTGATCCGGGAGACACGTCGGGCCCCCGGTGCATGGAGCCTGCTTCTCCCTCTGCCTGTGTCTCTGCCTCTCTCTCTCTCTCTCTCTCTCTCTCTCTCTCGTGTGTGTGTGTGACTATCATAAATAAATTAAAAAAAAATTAAAAAAAGACCCATCTATATAATGCCTACGAAAGACTCACCTCCAGTCCAAAGACACATACAGAATGAAAGTGAAGGGTTGATAAAATATTTACCATATATATGGTAGCAAAAACAACAACAACAAAAGAAAAATCCAGGGTAGCAATACTGAGTCAGCAAAGACGGTTAAACAAAAGGCAAACAAGGGCATTAAGCAATGATAAAGGGATTAATCCAACAGGATGATATAACAATTATAAACATACACACACACACACACCCCAAACATGGGAGAACCTAAGTAGAATTAACCAATACAGAGGAAGAAATTGACAATAATACAGTAATAGTGGGGGAATTTAACACAGTACTTACATCAATGCATAGATCATTAAAACAGAAAATCAGCAAGGAAACAGTGGCTCTGAATGACACATTAGACCTGATGAACTAAAAAACCCAGAACATTCCATCCACAGTGAATTATACATTCCTTTCTTTTCTTTTTTTTTTAAGGATTTTATTTGTTAATGAGACACAGAGAGCGAGGCAGAGACATAGGCAAACAGAGAAGCAGGCTCCTCACAGGAAGCCGGATGTGGGACTCGATCCCCAGACAAGGATCACAACCTGAGCCAAAGGCAGATGCTCAACCACTTAGCCATCCAGGCATCCCTACATGGTCCTTTCAACTGGACATGGGATATTCTCCAGAATAGATTACATATTAGACCACAAAACTAGTCTCATTAAATTCATAAAGAATGAAATCATAGCATGCATCTTTTAGGACCACAATGTTATGAAATTAGAAATTAATCACAGGAGAAAATATAAAAAGAACACAAATACATAGAGACTAAATAACATGCCACTGAACAATGAATGGGTAAACAAATCAAAGAATACATGAAAAAATGCATGGAGGCAAATTAAATTGAAAACACAATGGTTCAAAATTTGGGAGATTTATTAAAAGCAGTTTCAAGGGATGCCTGGGTGGCACAGTGGTTGAGCGTCTTGCCTTCCGCTCAGAATGTGATCCTGGAGTTCCCGGGTTGCGTCCTGCATGGGGCTCCTGCATAGAGCCTGTTTCTTCTCCCTCTGCCTGTGTCTCTGCTTCTGTCTGTGTCTCTCATGAAATAAATAAAATCTTTTAAAAAAACGTAAAAGCGGTTTTAAGAGGAAAATATATAGAAACACAGGTCTACCTCAAGAAACAAACAAACAAAAAAAGCTCAATCTAACCTTACACTTAATGGAACTAGAAAAAGAGGAACAAAGTCCAAGGTGAGTAGAAGGAAGGAAACAATAAAGATCAGAAGAGAAAGAAGTGAAACAGAGACAAAAAAAAAAAAAAAAAAAAAAAAAAGGAAAAAAAAAAAGAAAAAACGAACCCAAGAGCTGTTTTTTGGAAAAGATAAATAAAATTGATAAACCTTTAGCCAGATTCCTCAAAAAAAATAAAAAAGAGGGAGAGAAAGGATAAAAATAATTAAAATAAGAAAGTACTTCCTCTCAGGTCATGATCCCAGGGTCCTGGGATGGAGCCCTGCATAAGGCTCCTTGCTCAGCCAGGAGTCTGCTTCTTCCTCTCCTTCTCCCTTTCTCCCCACTGCTCATGCTTGCTTGCTCTCTCAATTAAGTGAATAAAATCTTAAATAAAATCAGAAACAAAAGAGAAGTAACAGAAACACAAAGGATTTTAGGAGAGTACTATGAAAAAATAACAAAATGGACAATCTATAAGAAACAGATAAATTCCTAGAAACCTACAGTCTTCAAAAATTGAATCAGGAAAAATTAGAAAATCTGAGCAAACCATTTACTAATAATGAAACCAAATAGGTAATCAAAAAGCTATCAAAAATTTTTAAAGTCCATGACCAAATGGATTCATAGATGAATTCTACCAAACATTTTAAGAAGAATTTATGCTTATTCTCCTCAAACTATTTCAAAAAATAGAAGAAGAAGGAAGGCTTTTATGTACATTTTATGAGGCCAGCATTACCCTGACACTAAAACTAGACAACTACAAAAAAAAAAAAACACAAAAAGACAAAAAACAAACCCACAAGTCAGTATCCCAGATGAATATAGATAGAAAAATATTCAACAAAATATTAGTAAACCACATTTAACAATACATGAAGAGGATCATTAACCACAATCAAGAGGGATTTATTCTGGATATGCAGGGATGGTTCAATATTAACAAATCAATGAATGAAATACACTGCATCAACAAAACAAAGGATAAAAATAATATCCTCTTAATGCAGAAAAAGCATTTGACAAAATTCAGTATGTGTTTATTATAAAACTCCCAGCAAAGTAGGTTTAGAGGGACCATAGCTCAACATAATAAAACACAATAATACTCCCAGCTAACATCATATTCAACAGTGAAAAACTAAAGAGCTTTCCTCCTATCATTCAGAAACAAAACAGGAGTGTCCACTCTCACCACTTTTATTCAACACAGTACTAGAAGTTCTAGCCACAGCAATCAAACAAAACAAAGAAATCAGAGCCATCCATATTGGTAAAAAAGTTAAACTATCACTCTATGAAGATGACATGATACTATATGTAGGAAACCCTAAGGACTCCAACAAAAAAAAAAAAACTATTATAACTAATAAATGAGTTCATTAAAGGAACAGGATACAAAATTTATATCCAGAAACCAGTAGCATTTCTATACACTAATAATGAAGTAAAAGAAAGATTAAGAAATCAATTTACATTTGCACCAAAAATAACAAAATACCTAGGAATAAACTTAACCAAGGGAGTGAAAGACCTGTTCTCTGAAAATTAAAAAATATTGACCAAAAAAATGAATACACACAAATGGAAAGATATTCCATGCTCATGGATTTTAAGAATTAGTCTTGTTAAAAGGTTCATAGTACCCAAAGTGATCTACAGATTCAGTGCAATACCTATCAAAATACCAATAGAATTTTTCACAAAATTAACAAAACCCTAAAATTTGTATGGAATGATCCCAAACAGACAAAACAATCTCCAGAAAGAACGAAGCTGGAGGTATCGCAATTTCAGATTTCAAGATAGACTACAAAGATGTAGCAATCAAACCAATGTGGTATTGGCACAAAAATAGACATGTAGATCAATGGAGCAGAATAGAGAATCCAGAAATAAATCCACACTAATATGATTAACCTATGACAAAGGAGGTAAGAATACATAATGGGAAAAAGTCTCTTTAACAAATGGTGTTAGGAAAACTGGACAGGTACCTATAAAAGAATGAAACAGGACCACTTTCTTAACACCATACACAAAAATAAACTCCAAATAGATTGAAGACTTAAATGTGAGACCTGAAACCATTGAAATCCCTGAAGAGAACACAGGCAATAATTTCTTTGTCATTGGCCATAGCAATATTTTTCTAGGTATATTTCCTAAGGCAAGAGAAACCAAAACAAGAATAAACTATTGGGACTATATCAAAATAAAAAACTTTGGTACAAGGAAGGAAACCGTCAACAAAACAAAAAGACAACCTCCTGAGAGGAGATTTTTGCAAATGAGATGTCTGATTAGGAGTTAATATCCAAAATATATAAATAACTTAAATAATTAAATAAAAAAAGCAATCTGATTTAAAAATGGGCAGAGGACCTGAACATTTATGGAATGAATAAGTCACTGGAATAAAAAGCACAGTACAGGGAGTATAGTCAATAACATTGTAATAACATCGTATGGTGACAGATGGTAGCTACACTTGTGATGAGCACAGTATAACTTATAGAGAAGTTGAATCACTGTGGTTTACGCCCAAAATGAAGGTAACACTGTTTTCAACTATTCCTTAAAAATTAAAAAAAAAAGTGATGAAGGATTCACAAATGCAAGCCATTTTTAGTAAATGTTCTAAGAGAAGTAGGTCAGTGGCCTATCTTTAGGAGTTGGCTAGGATGAACAGTAAATTCTTTTGACAGCCCTGAGTTTTCTGAGATAGGAACTCCAAAGTTCTGATTGATAATGGGAAACAAGAGTTCAATTATTGATTTCTGAAGTAAAGAATGAGAATTTTGGGGGCTCTGTGTTTGGCTCATAGATAAACAGGGAAGGGTGTCTGTGAGTTTTTACTAAGACATAGGGGGAAGAATGTTTCTTTGCATTAAGCCATTTTCCAGGATACAAAAGATTGGGGAACTTTTCAAACGTGGCTGTTTTCCTATGATTATAGGGTTCACGTAAAAACATGGTACATAACCAAATAAGTTTTTCCCTCTTATTTTGAGAAAAAAATATATGATTCACATTCATCTACTCTCTTCCCCATCAGGGACTTGATGCTCCCAGTACTGGAATGTTATTCCTCTAAATAACCATACAAATGCTCTCCAATTCCTATATTTAAAAGTTGCTACTTTGGAAACATAATTTTTCCCATTATATATGAAATAGTGACATTTTCCCACCAATTAAATCCCTTGCTCATTAAAAAGGAACACTTCTGCATTGTTTGTAATAATAAAAATCAATACAACCACTGTAGAAAATATACAAAAGTACCCCCTCTTCCCTAATGTAAAATCGTAGGTCACCTGGTTGGCTCAGTTGGTAGAGCATGTGAGTCTTGATTTTGGGTTGTGTGTTTGAGTCCCGTGTTGGGTTTAGAAAATTACTTAAATAATAAAAAAAACAGAAAAAATTGAAATAGAATTACCATAGGATTCAGTAATTCCTCTACTGGGTATCTACCCCCCCTCCCCCCAAAAAATGAAAACACTAATTCAAAAAGATAGAGGCAGCCCTTTGTCTACTGCAGCACTATTTATAATAGCCAAGCTGTGGAAGCAGCCCACATGTCCACTGATAGATGAATGGATAAAGAAAATGTGGTAAACATACTGAATGGAATATTATGCAGCCATATAAAAGAGTGTGATCATGCCATTTGTGACAATATGGATGGACCTAGAAGGTACTATGCTAAGTGAAATAAGTCAGACAGAGAAAGACAGACACCATATGATTTCACTCATATGTGGAATCTAAAAAAACAAATAAACAATAGGCAAAAATAGACCTGTAATACAAAGAACAAACTGATAGTCGCAAAAGGGAAAGAGGGTAGAGGGACGGACAAAAGGGGTAAGGAGAGTGAGAGATAGAGGCTTCCAGTTATAGAATGAATAAGTCACTGGAATAAAAGGCACAGCATAAGGAATGTAGTCAATGATATTGTCACAGTATTGCATAGTGACAGATGGTAGCTACACTTGTGAGGACAGCGTAATGTATAAACTTGTTGAATCACTATGCTGTACATTTGAAAGTAATGTAACATTGTTTGTCAACTGTATCCAAAAAATAATTTTTAAAAATCCCTTTCTCCTTTACCCTTTTTTATCTAATACACAGTAGGCACTAAAATGAATGTTTGTTGCAAGACTACATCTTTGACGGGCACTGGGGGTTATTCTGTATGTTAGTAAATTGAACACCAATAAAAAATAAATTTAAAAAAAAAGAAACTCCCAAGAAAAAAAAAAGACTACATCTTTTGTACTTACCATCTGTTTCTTTATCTGTAACAAATCTTGTGTGAGTCAAATAATATTGGGATGATTATACATTTAAATTAGAGTAGTATTTCCTTACCCCATAAGTCCAATTAAAAGTAAAACTCTAAAAACTAAAAATGATATATAGTGAGGATCTATACTTAATGATGATTTAAAGCTTACAGCCAAAATCTAATTTTAACCATATAAAACTTTTATAAAATGACAGGAAAATCTGTGTTTGTAGGAGAGTATCCAGATAGCCAAGAATGTGATAGAGGATTCTATTTAATCTGTCTTTCTCTATTCAACATACTTACTTTTCCCTTCTGAAATTGATATTTTAAGATCATCTTTTTATAAACTTAGAAAAAAATCATAGTGAATGAAAATTTTTTTTCAAAGAGAAGAGAAAGTAAGCAACTTATTTGTTTTTCTTCAAAGAATGACAGACTGGTCACTCCTATTAAGCATAATGCATTTCTTTTTTTTAATGCATTTCTTTTTTTAAAGATTTATTGTTTGTTTTAGAGAGAGAGTGAGTGGGTAGAGGAGAGGGGCAGTGGGGCAGGGAGAGAGAGAATCTGCAGCAGACTAAACTCCCTGCTGAGTATGGAGCCCGATGATGTGGGGCTTCATCCCACCACCCTGAGATCATGACCTGAGCCAAAATCAAGAGTTGGCTGCTTAACTGATTGAGCTAACTGGGCGCCCCAAGCACAATGCATTTCTAATTAGAACTTTTCTTGAAGTAGAGTATTTCTACCTGCAAATTTGAAAATTTCTTTGACTTCTTGATTAATTTTATGTGTTTTATGAATAGTAAATATGTCATTAAAAAGATTTACAAATATAACACTTGCCAAACTAAAATTGTTGATTAACACCTTATCACATCTATGTTGATATCAGTATTAACTCCTGAAATCTAAGAAGTGGCAACATTTTGAAATAACTATGCATCTGTTCTTTTTTTTTAATAATAAATTTATTTTTTATTGGTGTTCAATTTGCCAACATACAGAATAACACCCAGTGCTCATCCCATCAAGTGCCCCCCTCAGTGCCCGCCACCCAGTCACCCCTACCCCCCGCCCTCCTCCCCTTCCACCACCCCTAGTTCGTTTCCCAGAGTTAGGAGTCTTCATGTTCTGTCTCCCTTTCTGATATTTCCTACTCATTTCTTCTCCCTTCCCTTCTATTCCCTTTCACTATTATTTATATTCCCCAAATGAATGAGACCATATAATGTTTGTCCTTCCCAGATTGACTTATTTCACTCAGCATAATACCCTCCAGTTCCATCCACGTTGAAGCAAATGGTGGGTATTTGTCGTTTCTAATGGCTGAGGAATATTCCATTGTATACATAGACCACATCTTCTTTATCCATTCATCTTTCGATGGACACCGAGGCTCCTTCCACAGTTTGGCTATTGTGGACATTGCTGCTATAAACATCGGGGTGCAGGTGTCCTGGCATTTCATTGCATCTGCACCTTTGGGGTAAATTCCTAGCAGTGCAATTGCTGGGTCGTAGGGCAGGTCTATTTTTAACTCTTTGAGGAACCTCCACGCAGTTTTCCAGAGTGGCTGCACCAGTTCACATTCCCACCAACAGTGCAAGAGGGTTCCCTTTTCTCCGCATCCTCTCCAACATTTCTGGTTTCCTGCCTTGTTAATTTTCCCCATTCTCACTGGTGTGAGGTGGTATCTCATTGTGGTTTTGATTTGCATTTCCCTGATGGCAAGTGATGCAGAGCATTTTCTCATGTGCATGTTGGCCATGTCTATGTCTTCCTCTGTGAGATTTCTCTTCATGTCTTTTGCATCTGTTCTTAAAGGCATACTTTATTTTCCTCTGAACAAGCCTGTTGTAAGATTTAATGAAGGCATTTGTAATGCAATTTGTTCTTCCTCAGAGAAGATATTATCTCTTGAAGGAGCAAGAATGAGATGTAACTCTATGCCTTAGTTCCAATTCTCACAAAAGTTGTGAGAACTGTCCAGACAAGGGCTTACCGAAAGAACATTAAATGGATAAAAGATTTTATATCCCAAAGTGATCGAGGATAAAATACAGGCTATGATTATTATCCTTTAATAGGACTTTCCAGTCAGGAATATAAATTCTATACAAATATGAACTAACTGAAACCCTCAAACAACTCTTAGGAAATCCTCAAGTGCTTTGGCCGTTGTTTAAAGCTATGCAAACTAATGAACTTAAGGCAACAGAGGAATCCTTGGCTGCTTAAAGTACTGCTGCCAAAAATTGGTTTCCATTATGTTTTAATAGCTTAAAGGAGGTGTGTTTACATACTACAAAATTCACCGACTCAAATGATATGATTCAAATTTTTTTAGTAAATTAACAGTGCTGTATAACCATCCTACAAATAGAAACCATCCAACAAATAGAAAACTCCACCACTCCAAAAGTTTTCCTCTTTCCCATTTGCAGTTAATCTGCACTCTCAAGCCCAGTCTTAGGTTACCATTAATCTCTTTTCCGTCTCTATAAATTTTCTTTTCTAAGCATTTTCTTCAAGTGGAATAATACTATATGTATTATCTTTCCTCATTTACTGAGTGTGATGTGTTTTATCATGTATCGGTAGTTTACTTTTGATTGCTGTGTAAGATTTCATTACATGAAGGCACTGCATTTTCTTTTTCCATTCAAGAGTTGATGCAGAGTTGGATTATTTCCAGTTTTTGGTATTGTGAATAATGCTGCTATGAACACCTATTTACTTGTCCTTTTATAGACATATGTTTTCATTTTTCTTGGGTAGATTCTAAGGAGTGCAATTATTGGAATGTACAGGACATTTTTGTTTAACCTTTTAAGAAACTCATTTGCTTTCTAAAAAGTAGAAACCACCCTTGCACAAGGATTTCAATTTTCATATACCCTTACAATGAATATGTCTTTGGCCCTCTCAGCATTCTAGGAGGTATAAAATCATATTTCATTGTGGTTTTAATTTTTGTTTCTCTAATAAGTAACGATGATAAGTATTTTTACAGTTGCCTATTAGCTGTTCCTATATCTCTGGTGAAATATCTATACAATTCTTTGCCCATTTTAATGTGGGCTATTGGTCTAATTACTGAGCTGCAAGACTAGATACCTGGATTTAAGTTTTTTATAATATACAGAATTTGAAAATATTTTTCCGAGCCTTTAGCTTGTCTTTTAGTCTGATTTGAAGCATGAATGTTTAGAGTATTATTAAATACAGTTTATGAATTTTTTTCTTGTATGTATCATAATTTTGGTATCATAACTAAGAACTCAGCCTAACTGAAGGCCACAAAATTTTTCTCTTGTTTTCTTCTAAAAGTTTAATAATTTTAGCTCTGAAATTTAGATCTATGTTTCACCTTGAACGCATTTTTTATGCATGGTATGAAGTAAGAGTCTCCGTTCATTTTATACATGTGGATATTCAATTCTATAAGCCCCATTTGTTGAAATTATTATTCTTTCCCCAGTGAATTGACTTGATATAGTCATTGAAATTCAGTTGACCATAAATGTAAGGGTTTATTTCTGGACTTTCAATAATATTCCAAAGATCTACATAACTACACTTATGCCAATACTATAGTCTTGATTATTGCAACTTCATAGTTGTGATATGGAGGAAAAAGAAGTGTGAGTCCAACTTTGCTCATACTTTTTAATATTGCTATGGCTACTGAGGGTGACTTACATTTACAAATTGATTATAGGACCAGCTTGTCAATTTCTAAAATTATTCTTTTTTTTTCTTCCAGAACATGTAAGGATGTATTTTTCTTTTTATTCAAGTATACTTAATATAGTGTTTCATTACTTTCAGGTCTACAAATAATAATTCCACACTTTGACACATTTATCAGTGCTTATGAAGATAATTATACCCTTAATCCCCTTTATTTCACCCATCCCCTCACCTACGTCCCCTCCGGCAAACCAGTTTGTTCTCTGTATTTAAGTCTGTTTTTTTTTTTTTGTCTCTTTTTAACTTTGTTTCGTTTCTTATTCACACATGACTGAAACCATATGGTATTTGCCTTTTTCTGACTATTTCACTTAGAGGTATATTCCCTAGATCCATCCATGCTGTTGCAAATGGCACAATCTCTTCCTCTATTATGGCTGTGTAATATTCCATTGTGTGAGTGTGTGTGTGTGTGTGTGAGTATGTGTGTGTGTGCCCCACATCTTTATTCATTCATGTACTGATGGACACTTGGGTTGCTTTCATATCTTGGCTATTGTAAATAGTGCTGTCATAAACATATATCTATATGCATATATCTGCACATATCTTTTTGAATTAGTTTTTTCTGGTTTTTGTTTCGTTTTTATATTATTATTATTATTATTATTATTATTTTGGTAAATACCCAGTAGTGGGATTACTCAATCCTCTGGTATCTTTATTTTTAATTGTTTGAGGAACTTCCATACTGCTTTTCATATTGGCTGAACCAGTTTGCATTCCCACTAAGAGTGTATGTACGACTATTCCTTTTTCTCCACATCTTCACCAACACTTGCTGTTTGTGTTTTTGAGTTTAGTTATCCTGATAGGTGTGAGGTGATAGCTCATTGTAGTTTTGATTTGCATTTCCCTGCTGATTCATGATGTTGAGCATCTTTTCATGTGTCTGTTGACCATCTGTATATCTTCTTTGCAGAAATGTCTGTTTCTGTCTTTGGCCCATTTTTAAATTGAATTGTTTGGTGTTTTGGTGTTGTGTCATTTAAGTTCTTCATATATTTTGGACGCTACTCTATTTGATATGTTATTTGCAAGTATCTTCTCTTAGTAGGCTTTTAGTTTTATTGATTATTTGCTTCACTATGCAGAAGCTTTTTATTTTGATATAGTTCCCATAGTTTATTTTTGCTTTTGTTTCTCTTGCCTCAGGAGACTTATCTAGGAAGAAGTCACTATGGCTAATGTTAAAGAAGTAATTGCCTGTGTTCTTTTCTAGGATTTTTATGGTATCTTGTCTCTTATTTAGGACTTTCATCCATTTTAGGTTTTTTTTTCCTTTTCAAGTTTTCATTTAAATTCTAGTTGGGATCCCTGGGTGGTGCAGCGGTTTGGCGCCTGCCTTTGGCCCAGGGCGTGATTCTGGAGACCTGGGATCGAATCGCACGTCGGGCTCCCGGTGCATGGAGCCTGCTTCTCCCTCTGCCTATGTCTCTGCCTCTCTCTCTCTCACTGTGTGCCTATCATAAATAAATAAAAATTTAAAAAAATAAATTCTAGTTAGTTTCAGGAGTAGAATTTAGTGATTCATTACTTACAATGCACAGTGCTCATCACAACTGCCCTACTTAATACCTACCACCCATTTAACCCATCCCTCAACCCACCTCCCCTCCAGCAACCCTCAGTTTGTTCTCTGTAGTTAAGAGTCTATTTTGTGGTTTGTCTCTCTCCCCTGCCCTGCCCCCATTTTCATCTGTTTTGTTTCTTAAATTCCACATATGAGTGAAATAATATGGTATTTGTCTTTGTCTGCCTGACTTATTTTGCTTAGCATATAATTTCCAGCTCCATCCCTGTCATTGCAAATGGCAAGATTTCATTATTTTTTATGGCTGGGTAATATTCTAGTGTACATACATACCATGTCTTTATCCATTCATCAGTTGATAGACATTTGGGCGCTTTCCATAATTTGGCTCTTGTTGATATGCTGTTATAAACATGAGGATGCATGTATCCCTTTGAATCATTTTTTTGGTAACCTTTGGGTAAATACCTTGTAATGTAACTCCCAGGTTATAGACTAGTTATATTTTTAACTTTTTGAGGACCCTCCACACTAGTTTCCAGAGTGGCTTCACCAGTCTGTATTCCCAACAACAGTATAAGAGCATTCCCCTTTCTCCACATCCTTGCCAACACCTCTTATTTCCTGTGTTGTTAATTTTAGGCAGTCTGACAGGTGTGAGGTGGTATCTTGGTTCTGATTTGTCTTTTGCTGATGATGAGTGGTGTTGAGTATCTTTTCATCTGTCTGTTAGCTACCCGGATGTCTTGTTTGGAAAAATGTCTACTCATGTCTTCTGCTCATTTCTTAACTGGATTATTTGTTTTTTGGGGTGTTAAATTTGATAAGTTCTTCACAGATTTTGCATACTAGCCTTTGTCAGGTATGTCATTTGCAAATATCTTCTCCCATTCTATAGGTTGCCTTTTAGTTTTGTTGATTGTTTTCTTCTCTGTGCAGACACTTTCTATCTTGATGAAGTTCCCATAGTTCAGTTTTGCTTTTGTTTCCCTTGCCTCTGGAGATATATCCTAGTAAGAAGTTGCTACAGCTGATGTCAAAGAGGTTACTGCCTGTGTTCTCCTCTATTTTAATGGTTTCCTGTCTCAAGTTTTGCTCTTTCACCCATTTTGAATTTATTTTTGTATATGGTATAAGAAAGTAGTCTAGTTTCATTCTTTTGCATATTGCTGCCCAGTTTTCCTGACACAATTTGTTGAAGAGACTTTTCCCCATTTTATATTCTCTCCTGCTTTATTGAAGATTCATTGACCATATACTTGTGGGACAATTTCTAGGTTCTCTATTCTGTTCCATTTATCTATGTATCTATTTTTGTGCCGGCGCCATACTGTCTTGATGACTACAACGTAATAGACCTTGAAATCTGAAATTGTGATGCCTCCAGTTTTGTTTTTCTTTTTCAAGATTGCTTTGGCTCCATACAAATTTTAGGATCGTTTATTCCAGCCCTGTACATCATACAGGCCATATATGAAAAATCCACAGCTAATATTATACTCAATGGGAAAAAACTGAGAGCTTTTCCTCTACAGTCAGGAACAAGATAGGGGTGTCCACTCTCACCACTGTTATTTAACATAGTACTAGGAGTCCTAGTCTAGTCTCAGCAATCAGACAACAAAAATAAATAAAAGATATCCAAATAAGCAAGGAAGAAGTCAAACTTTATTTGCAGATGACATGATATGCTATGTAGAAAACCCCAAATACTCAACCAAAAAGTGCTAGAACTAATAAACACAGTAAAGTTACAGGATACAAAATCAATGTACAGAAATCTGTTGCATTTTTTGGTTTTGAAGCATGAGTGTGTGTGTGTGTGTGTGTGTGTGTATAAAAGACTTATTTATTTACTTATTTTAGAGGGAGAGAGAGAGAATGCAGGAGCAGGAGGAGAGGCTGAAGGGGGAGAAGAGGGAAAGAATCTGAAGCAGACTCCTCACTGAGTGCAGAGCCAGACATGGGTCTCAATCTCATAACCCTGAGATCATGACCTGAGCCAAAATCAAGAGACACTTAACTGACTGAGCCACCCTGGTGCCCCTGTTGCATTTCTGTATACCAGTAATGAAACAGCAGAAAGAGAAATCAAGGAATCAATCCCATTTACAATTGCACCAAAACCTATAAGATACTAAGGAATAAGCCTAACCAAAAAGATAAAAGATCTATACTCCAGAAACTATAGAACACTTATGATAAAAATTAAAGAGGACACAAATAAATGGAAAAGCATTCCATGCTCATGGATTGGAAGAACAAACATTGTTAAACGTCTACACTACCCAAAACAATCTACACATTTAGCGCAATTCCTATGAAAAATATCACCAGCATTTTCACACAGGTATTTCATCCAATTTGAATTTATTTTTGTATATGGTGTAAGAAAACTTCCAGTTTTCTATCACCATTGTTGAAAAGACCATCTTTTTCCCATTGTATATTCTTTATTCCTTTGTCAGAAACTAATTGACCATATAGTTGTTGGTTCAATTTTGGGTTTTCTTTTCTGTTCCTTTTTTGTTCTAATTTTTCAAGGTTGTTCTAGCTATTCTGGTTCTTTTTAGTTCTAGACAAATTTTAGGGGTATTTGTTGCAGTTCTGTGAAAAATGTTTGCATTGTGATAGGGATTACATTAAATTTGTACATTGCTTTAGGTAGTGTAGATGTTTTAACAATATTTTTTCTTTCATTCCATAAGTATGGAATATCTTTCCATTTGTGTCATCTTCAGTATCTTTCAGCAATGCCTTATAGTTTTCAGAATACCGCTCTTTCACCTCCTTGGTTAAGTTTATTTTTAAATATTTTATTCTTAGAGGGCAATTGTATATGGGATTTTTTCTTAATCTCTCTTTATGCTATTTCACTATTTTGTATAGAAATAGAACAGAATTCTGTATGGTGATTTTGTGCCCTAAAAGTTTACTGAATTCATTTATCAGTTCTAGCAGTTTTTTGGTGGAGTCTTCAAGGTTTTCTATGTATAGCATTGTGTTATCTGTAAATAGTCAAAATTTTACTCCTTCCTCACGAGTATGGATGCTTTTTGTTTCTTTGTCTTGTGTGATTGCTGCGGCTAGTGCTTTCAGTTTTATGTTTAATAAAAGTGATGAGAGTGTACATCCTTGTATTATTCGTGATCTTAGAGGAAAAGCTCTCAGTTTTTTACCACTGAGAATGATGTTACCTATGGGTTTTTCATATATGGACTTTATAATGTTAAGGTTTGTTCCCTCTAAACCTAATTTGTTGAGTTTTTATCATGAATAGATGTTGTACTTTCTCAAATGCTTTATCTACATCTATAAAGATGATCATACAGTTTTTATCCTTTCCCTTTTTAATATGATGTATTACATTGATTTGCAAATACTGAACCGTCCTTATATCCCAGGAATAAATCCCATTTGGTCATAGTGAATGTTTTTTTTTTTAATGTATTGTTGCATTTAGTTTGCTAATATTTTGTTGAATATTTTTGTATCTATATTCATCAGAGATACTGGCTGTAGTTTTCTTTTTCTGTAGTATGTTTATTTAGTTTTGGTACCAGGATAACGCTGGCTTCAGAACGAATTTGGAAATTTATCTTTTCTTCTATTTTTTTGTTCTTTCTCTTGGAGCATATTCTTCTGTCTCCCTAATTTTGCTTGACTTTCTGCTGTTTGTATGCATTTAGCAGAACAGCTATTTCTGCTAAATTTGAAGTAATATGGTCATACCCTAGGTACACTGTGTGTGCTCAGTGACTTTTTGCTGGCTGGTTGTGGCTTTCACTGGTGTGAGCAAGGGGTCCTGGGGTTCTCCATGCAGCATGTGTCCTGGCAAGACAGCTAAATTTGCAGTGCAGGCAGGTCTGCTGGGTCTCTGGGCTCTACATGCAGAGTGTATCGGCAGCATAGCTGAAGCTAAAGTGAATGTTTCTGGGATGTCCTGGGGCTTTCTGCATAGAGGTTGTATTGGTATTGTGTCTGGAGCTGAGGTGGGGTGTGGGCCAGAAGGTGTCAGGGCTTTCTGTGTAGCAGGAACCCTTAGCAAGATAGCTGAAACTGAATTGGGTGCAGGCTGTGGTGTTGGGGGTGTTGGGGTTCTGTGTGCGAAGGACACCCTGGTAGGATAGCTGAAGCCGAAGTGTTTGCAGTCTGGGGAGGTTCTGGGGCTCTCTGGGTAGAGGGTGTCCTGGAGGGGCAGATAGAGCCAAGGAGGGTACAGGCGGTCCTGGGGTGCTCAGCACAGGGGACACTCTGGCAGGACAGCTAAAGCTAGAGTAGTATCAGTCCAGTGTGGTCCTTGGATCCTTCATGCAACATGTGCCCTGGCAGGACAGCTGGAGCTGAAGAAGGCACCAGCTGTGGTGTCTGGGGTGGCTCAATATCTGGGGTGACTTGCTGTTCAGGGTGGCCCAGTGCCCTGGCTGGACAGCTGGAGGTGACATTGGCATGGGCAGGTCTACTCCAGGCCCTCTGCACAGGGGGTGTCCTGGCCAAGTGGCTCAAAGGCAGGCATGAGCCAAGGATTCATAGGGCAATTTGTGCAGGGGGGCAGCCTTGTTGGGTGGCTGAATTGGAAGCAGACATCAGGCAGGAGGTCCTGGGGTGCTCTGCAATTGGGTCGCTCTAGCAAGCCTTCTGAAGCCCGAGTGGTGTGAGATTGGGTGTTCTGGTATGCTTTGCTTCTGTGTCTAGAAAGCTTGACGAGAAAGCTAGAGCTGTGGTGAGCACTCACCAGGGTGGCCCCAGTATGCGCTGCCCTGTGGCTGCCTTGGTGGGATGCCTGGGGCTGGTGTGAGCCAGGAGCCTTGGGCTCACTGAGGTGTCAGGCCTGTTGGGGTATTCAGACCAGTCACTGGTCTGGGTTTTCAAGGTGAAGGGGGAAGCGTTGACTCTGTCAGCAACTTCAACAGGGAGGGATTTCTTGTAGCACCCTCCTTGTTTGGCAGAGTTCCAGGGGTGGCTCTTTTATAGGCTAGTTGTTCTTTTAAACTGAGGCTTTTTTTTTTCTGGGTCCTAGGGCATCTGGGGCTGATGCAGCCTAGGGGACTTTGGTCTCACTGGACAGCAAGAGGGTTAGGGCATGTGGGCTCTGCTCCCATTCCTGTTATTAAAATGTAAGGCCTCTCTCCAGCCCTTCTGACCCCGAGAGAGTTCCATGGCATGTCCTCCACCATTGGTGGAGTTCTGGGGATGGCTCTTTTATACAGTAGCTGCTCTTTTAAATCGTGACTTGGTTTTGTGCCCAAGGATAGAAGACTGTGTACCCAGTACTCCCTTACTGTCAGTAGTTCCTAAATAGGTTTTTACAGCTTTAACAAATATCTGGCTTCGTTGAACTTTGACAGGTTTACTTGTCTATGTCAGGGGTCTACACTACTCTCCAACTGAAAGGAGTGTACCCTAACAAGGCATTTGACCAAGTTTCACAACAATGAACTGAGTCTAATAAATTTTTACAAAAGCATGTCACTGTCTATGCTGAACTCTTCCTCTGCGTCTGTGATCTCGAGTTATGGAAGAAGTGAGCTGGTGAGGGGTCAAGCAGAGAGGGAAAGCAGTATGTCACCTGTTTTCAAACTGTAGCTCAGAGTGAAACACACGTGTCTCTGGTATGGTAAGAATGGAGTTAAATACTCATCTACGCCATACCTGAAAAAAACTGATCTAGAGGGTCCTACAGCACCAACATGATGAGAAGAAATAGCATGGTGACTATTGAAAAAAGAAGGAAAGAAAAGAAAGGGAGAAAGGCAGGAAGTGGGGGAAGGTAATAGAAAATATAAATTGCTCAGCTTAGAATAAAGCATAACCCAAGGAAGAGAAGATAATCCCCCTGCAATGTCCTTTGCACTACAACACAATGTATGTACTCAGTAAGACTAGAGCTCAAAGGTGAGGTGATTAGCATGAGATTAAAATGAGGATTACAGATCATAAGAAATAACATAATAAGGACAAAACAAATACCACTGAGAACAAATAAATTAAGAATAAATAACCTGAAGGAACAGAATAAAAATGATGGAAAATGGAATTACTACCCTGGAGAGACAGCTAGTACAAGCATGGTCAATGCAGATCAAACTAAAAACAAAGAGATTAAAACCATTAGAAAAAGCCTATTAGATATAGAATGTGGATAACTATGATTCAAAGTAAAAATAATTTAATAGAGAATCCCAACTAACAAGGATTGAAACATATACAAATTTCTCTGAAATCAAAGAACAATCTAAAGTTATTGGGAAAGGCACTATATTCCAAGAAACACTGAGACATATTGTGGTTCAATTACTGAAGTGGAAGCATGAAAAAATATTCTTCAGTCATCCAGACAGAAAAATTAAATCACTTTGAAGAGGAAAAATCCAGACTGCTGGCCAGATATTTATGAAGGAAAATTTAAGTGAAAAAAAAATACTGCCAGGCATGGTACTTTGTAGTATCAAGCAAATTATAAAAGAACTGAGGGAGAGTACCCATAAGCCTTTGAGTTTTGTTTTGTGTTTCGGGGGGAGATTAATTTACATTTCATGACATTAGTGAAATCTAGACAATTGAAAAACTTAAAATGAAAATTCCTGAAAGGAATAAATAAAACAGATAAAAATGATTGTATCTCTTTATAATAGAATTAATACCAAACAGTTGTTGGAGTTATAGATTAGAATGCAAAATTTACAGATCTTGGGCAGATGATGTTAACATGATCACAGAATGTATAGAAAAAAAAGCACTAGTATTATCTTTCAAAGCAGGGAGTTGATCAATATCTTAACCGAAGCATGATTAAAACATAAATAATGACTTCAGCCTCTTACTATTTTCTACAATATATTAAGTTTAAAGGACTCTTTCAGGGTATGATAACTCTTAGTAGAATCATTTATTAGATGTAATACAGATTTTCTTTTTTATTCAATTTGTTTTTCCTCAAAGTAAATAAATAAATTTTATTTAGAAATAACAATAGAAAAGACATAGTCTGATGTTAATACAATTAGGATATTACTAAGCTGTTGCTCTCAACTGTTTTCACTGTTGGCATATTTTTTCTTCTTTTTACTTTACTTTTTAGTAGTGGTGACTGGTTAAAACTACACATGGAATTCATGTGCAAGTTTTAAGAATCAATAAGAAATGTTGAGTAGAGGGGGAAAATAACAATATATGTTTTATGAGAGATTTAAATAATTGGTATGTTGATATGTGAGTAATGAATATGTTGGTGGAAAGTAAGAAGCGCTGGAAAGCCAACTGAAAACAAGATGAAAGGTTTCTTTACTCCTCAATTTGAGGTGTTTGATATGGAATGTATGTTATTCATGTGTGCATGTCACTTTACAAAATGTAACACATAAATAAATTTCACATTCACCTACTCTTGAAAAACCAACTCCATTATATTTCAAACTGAAACCTTGCTCTCTTTTATTACCAACAGTAGCATAGGTCATTTAAGTACTCAGTAATAATGCAGGTATAATAGAGTTAAGTGTAAGTTAATACGATGATTCCTAACAAGTATATTTGACAGCATCCCTCCACCTTATTTGATTAAGAAATGCGTGAGAAACTTGAAGGCAAATCTTTAAAAAAAAATCCTTACAGATACCAGTGTTCTCATGCTTCTCTTGTCAGTAGTAATGTTTATTATTTGGTTAATTAAATTATTTTATAAGCAATGAGTTAATACAAGTGACTAGACATTTAAAAAGAAATTCTAATGTAGAAATATTTTTCGAAATTTTCTGTGTGTAATTCTAAATTATGCTTCAATAAGAACACAAAATTATGAGTATTTTTAAAAATAGGAAAACATTTATAATACTGTACGTTTTATGACATCTACTTTCAATCTAGCAAGTAAATAAATAAATATTGACTACGTGCTCTGGCAGATGTTTTATTAAGGGGGAGATAAATATGACCATCCCTGCCCTAAAGGAGCATAGTATGATTATGCTCAATGCTAAAGCAAAGATGTTCTAAGCATTTTCCCGAAGTTACATAATAATGCTTTACTTTTATATAGCCCTTTGCAGTGGAAAATAACATTTACAGATATTATCCCATTTATTATACCAATCACACAGACTCAATGAATTTACCTACAATCTACTATTGTACCATGGAGACATGGAAACACCAAGTTAAAAAAAAAATCAGTACTTACTTCTACTATCAAACCTACTTCTCTTTATCTTCATCTTATTCCTAAATTAGTTCCTATACCTGCTTTCTCCTAATCCCTACGACCATCTCAAATGCGATATGATCCCTGTTTTAGAAATGAGGTAAGAAAAGCTCAGTAGCTTGTCTTAAGTAACAAAGCTTAGTCTATAAAGAAATCCTGAATGTAAATCAATCCCCCATTTTTTCCAATGTTAATGTGTGTTAAATTTGGAAAAACATAAATTCACTAATTTGTAGATGAAATTGTCAAGTCTCTACTTGACATACTTAAATAATTCAATTATGTATTTAAATATGTGTTGTATAGATATTATTTATTGAGATATGTTCGTGTTTTTTCCTTCTTCATATTTTTAAAGATTTTATTTTATTCATGAGAGACACAGAGAAAGAGGCAGAGACATAGGCAGAGGGAGAAGCAGACTCCCTGTGGGGAACCTGATATGGGACTTGATCACAGGACCTGGGATCACAATCTGAGCCAAAAGCAGATGCTCAACCTCTGAGCCACCCAGACGCTCCTCCTTATTCATATTTAATGAAAGAAGTTTATTTCAACTCTTCACATAAATCTTAGATGTCATTAGTAGTGGTAGACTGTTAAATCTCTGACCCCTGATATACCATGCCACCTGCTCTTCTGTAGTATCATTTTCCTCTGGGCTCAGTCTTGTGACTTGCTTTAACTAATGGAGTTTTAGCAAATGTGATGCAAGTGAAGGCTTGATAAACACTTGAATACTCAGATTTATCCTATTGGACTGCTCACTCTCTGAAGCCAGAAGCCATGCTAGAATAACGCTTACGTCAGTTGAGAGATTATTTTGGATGTAAGAGCTCTAACCAAGCTTCCAAATGCTTGGCAACCCCAAGAAATGCCACATGGAGCAGAGACAAGCCATCTCCAACAAAATGGCGCAAACTGCAGAATACTGGGCAAATAAAAAAAGTTGTGTTTCAACCTCCTCAATTTAGGGGTGGTTTGTTCTTTAGTAGGCAACTGAAATGCTATCTATAACTTTACTGCAACCATTTTTTTGAGTCATCCATTTTCCATTTCAAAACCATCTTGGCTTACTTCTAAGATTTTGAATGACTTATATTGTCACCAGAATTTTTATTGCTTGGCCTAAGTATCCATTCCCACCACATTAATAGAGTTTCAATTTATTTATCCTGTAAGTCTACCCTTGTGATCTTCACAACACAAGCACTTTTGTAGGGCTTTAAAAAGTGAGTTATAAAATGTTTATTTACAAAGATGCCCAACAACTGCCCTTGTGAGGTTATACCGTAATAATTCCTAAATCTGTATAAAATTTTTAGTGTCCAGAAGGAGTTGTGACCAAGATAGTTTCAGGCTAATTTGTCTTCTTCCATCATGACTGTGTTGTATAAAAGAAAGCTATTGAGACGGTGCCCCCAAATACTAAAGGCTTTCTAAAGTGTAGCTTTGCTACTCAAATAGCACTCTTGCAGACTAGCAGTGTCTAGCATGAGCTAGGGCCAGAATTTGGAACCTCAAGCCACATTTGTTGAATCAGAATATGCATTGTAGGGACATCTGGGTGGCTCAGCGGTTGAGCCTTCAGCTCAGGGCATGATCCTGGGTCCAGGGATTAAGTCCCACATCGGGCTCCCTGAGAGGAGCCTGCTTCTCCCTCGGTCCATGTAGGTCTCTGCCTCTTTCTGTGTCTCTCATGAATAAATAAATAAAATCTTTAAAAAAAGAATATGCATTATAACAAGATCCCTGAGATTAGCATACATATTAAAAATTGAGAATCAAGGGATCCAAAACAGAAGTAGACAAACTGCTGGCCTACATGTCATATTTGGTCCACTATTTTTGTAAATAAAGTTTTATTTGTACACAGCCATGTCCATTAATATACATGCCATGTATGGTTACTTTCACACCACAATGGTAGAGGTGAACAGTTTTGACAGAGATCATATGGACCACAAAGCCTAAAGTATTTACTGTCTAGCCCTTTATAGGAAAAAATTACTGATTCCTGATTTAAGTATAAGACTCTCCCATATTTTTAAGAGGTAATTTTGAGAAAAAATTGCCACATTTTTAAATCCAATATTAGCTGTGGCCTTGGACTATCCTTTAGTCTGAGACTGTTTTCCTTGTCTGCAGAATGGTGGCAGCAGTGGCCACCAGGGGTGTGTGTGTGTGTATGTGTGTGTGTGTGTGTTTGTGTGTGTGTGTGTGTGGTGTCACATGGAAGAAACCATTAGATATTTGGATACCATACCCAGTACTATTTTGAATGCTCTTTTATTCACAATATGAAGATGAAAGAAAATATATAGAATCTTGTTTTAAAACACATGGAGTCCCTTACTAGCATGTAATCATTCATGGAAGTGGAAGTCTACAATAGGAAGTAAAGTGCATTAACCTAGTGAATCTATACATACTTGATTTTGAGCTCTCTAAAAAATAAACATGCCTAAATTGAATAGGTATGACTCTATTAATTTGCTTCTTCACGAGGCTATTTGTCCTCAATTTCACACTCATAAATTGCTACTATGATCAAATCATTCCGGGAAAAGTAAAATCAATGCCTGTACAATGTTATAGCTGGTAATTCAATGAAAATATGTGGGACTCTCAGAATGCAGCACATTGTAGGCTGAAATCAAGAAGCAAAACCTGATAAAAGGAATTTACTGCTTGGAGCTGAAGTGGGCAGCCTGGCAGAGGTTCAGAAAGTGGTTCACTTCAGACCTACTGTTGGGCTATTAGGAATACGGCAATAAGTAAGATAAAAGTAACCTTTTCAATGCAATGCAGTTCTGAGCTATTTCTCATAGAAAAATGGCCAGTAATAAGTAGACAATAGGGAGGAAGAGCAGACTGATCCACTGTGTGCATATGCCATTTATTTAGGCACATGAAGGAATGTACGACATACGGATAATATCAAGGTTCTAGAAGGAAAATTTGAGACTGATTCTTGGAGTTATAAAAACTAACTAAAAAATACTGGTAATTAAGGATACGGATGGTATCTACTGAGAAAACTCTGAAACATAATAAACTATAATAAAAATCTAACTAGTCAGGAAACCTCAAGTTGAATGCAGATTGCAGATTTGTAACAGCTCTTCAGAGTTAAATAAACTTGGAAGTCAAGACAACAGACCACAACTAATTCAGTTGTCTAATATCAGAGGTCCTTACACTTGAAGGCATATCAGAATCCCCTGGAGGGCTTATTAAAATACAGGTTGCTGGGCTCCATCCCTCAGAGTTTCTAATTCAGTAAGTTTGAGACAGGGTCAGAGGATTTCCATTTCTAACAAGTTTCCAGGAAATGCTGATGATGCTGTCTGGGGACCACACTTTGAAAACCCCCGGCTTAGATCATACTGTGCTGGGAAGAACTGAGGAAGCCCGACTTTACATCTCTCGTTCTTATAATGCTTTCAACTCTCACAGGGAGCTCAGAATGGCTACAGTCCTTTAAAATAAGGCAAGAAGTTGTACATACGCTTTGGTCTAGGTACACACTGTAAGATAATTCTTTAAAATAGTATTTGGATCTTGAGCATAGCATTTCAAATAGCTGATATAACCTTATTTTATACTAGTTGTGTTAACAAGATTCACTTTGGGAGAATTAGGCCAAGTATTATTTTTGTCAAAGTTTCAAAAACAGACAATGGTTCGAAGGTTGCTTTTTTCAGAACTGCCATCTACTAAGGGTTTAAGTTATCTGTGCACATTTTTCTTCACAAATAACTTCATACCAGTTTTCAGTGGTTTTTGAATGCTTAGTATGAAAAAATATTTTATTTACTTATAAGGTGTTAGTAGTAGGTAGGTGGTGTTAATTTTGCTTTAAAAGTTAGGCAATTATCTGGCATGACATTGCTATTTGCATAATAAGCCACATACTTCTACTTTGTTTGCCAAATGTAGAAAATTATATGTTTATAAGATGCCATGAAAATTTAGAGAAAAAAAATTCTCTTTCCCCAACCAAAATCCTTATTTGAAAGATAGGTCTGCCAACATTTCATATGTTTATGAAGAAACCTGAAGAAGTTAGTGACCCATAAAAAGTATGCAAATTTTTAAAACCCTTCAGTTAAATGTGTGGTGAGTTTCTCTTGCTAACTAGGATTGTGCAATGAAGAATCTCTACACCAAACTGTGTGTCACTGAGTGAGACTGCAATCTATAACAAAACCCAGCCAGATAATGTCAGCCAAGAAATCAAAATAAAATAAAAATTTAAAAGGCATTAAAACTTGATATGATCTTAGATGAGTTTCTCATTTTTCCAGATCTGCTAGTAAATGATAAAACATTATAAAATCTTATGGTGTTGCAAAGAATAATATTAGAGGAAAATGATAATATTGAAAGTTAAATGTGCACGTAGCATTATTATAGAGAGTGGAGCACAGATTGAGAACGGAATGGAAGTAGACAGCATGGTGTCCATAGTAAGTGACGGACACTCTTCAATGCCATGAAATATTCATACAAACTATTAATACCCCACAAAACTGAGGCATGAAAAAAAGAACCCAAATTATTCTTCTCAGTAACCCTGGCTAGATATCTAAACCACATGTATATTTTCAGTTCTGCAAAGATGATGATGAGGAGAGGCAAGGAAGTATGACCAAGGAAATGAAGGAAGAGTAATTTTCTTCAGCTGCATGTGATAAATACCTTGCATCAAATGCAAATAAAGGCAGGCATTGAGCAAATTTATGATCTCACATAATGTGAAGCTCCTAGGTAGGAGCAGACTAAAGTCTTACTATGCCAGGGCTCCAGATCAGTGGCTCAGAGATTCTCTTGGCTTGTTTTTTGTAACACTCTCAGAACACACTAATACTGAAGTGTAGTGTATGAGAATAACTTCCTCTATATAATACCGTCTTGGTGCCTATGTTTGCATCCTGCCTCTGACAGTAATTGTGTGACCCTGGGCAAATTACTTCTCTGCAATTCAGCTATCCCTTTTAAAACTGCCTATGTGTTCTTTGCAGCTTTAGGATAGATCTACATACATATAAAGTACTTAAAACAGTTCATGTCACATGAGTCTAGCAAAAAGATTAGCAATGATGATGTTAGTTATGGTGGTGATGATTTATTTATCACTCAGAGGATTTAGATAGATTTCTGTCCTGTGGGAGATATAGACGTGAACAGAGAAATAGTATACAATATGTGTCAATGCTGGAAAGTTGCATATTTACTTCTGAAGCTTAATTAGTACCTACTACAGTGACCCCTAAATTCAAAATTCATAGTCCTATCCAAGCACTCTGTTAGTGATGTTAGGTGCTTGGTGTCTGGGATTTAAGAGTTGCAGCTTCTCCCTCTGTTGTCCACAGTAGTAGGCGTTGAAGCTCTAAGCAGTAACCAGGCAGGAATGGTATTAGCATTTGTTGTTTCCTGTAGAGTCCATGTTCCTTTCTTCTGTCCATTATCTCCTCGTGCTTCACCCAGGTGACTCATATGTGGTTTCCCAGGCCTTTAAAAAAATCCACTTTATCATTTCCTTAGATGGTTTTACATTTTCTTTTCTGAGCAGTCTTTACCACTGCTCTCTGTGAGAGACTCTTTCCCTCTACCTAGCAAGGACTTTTTCCGTCAAACATGCTTTAAAAATACATTGGCATTAAATTAGATTTTTTTTCTTGGCCAAGTGGATAATATTTAAACTATATGTGATGGGTAAGAGAATGTTTTCAAAGCTAGCAATAATAATAAAATGTAATATTACTAAACTAATAATAATTTTAAAATTCTGAATACATGAAACACTGCAGAATTAAAAGCAAATTCATTTTGGGGTTAGCAATCTGATGCAAGGAAGAAAATACTGTAATAAAGCATATATTCTCACATTAATCAGCTTGAAAAAAATTGAGATTTCCAGAAATCTTTCAAATGATTCAAATATAGGTCATAACTGTGGAAATTGAGTTGAGGGACAATATTTAGGCCAAAGCAATTGTTTGAGTTAGTTTCACTGGAAGAATATTTCAAATACTGAAAATGTAATTAAAAACATAATGAAAAATGATTCACTTCGACAAATGGCTTGCCCAGTTCACTGACACCATAAGGGCTAAGGTCTCATAACATGTAAGTTTTAGAAAGGTTGGAATTTTTAATTTTTTCCACGGTTAAATTTCTAACTCTAAGTAGATGTGGCACAGGGTATATACTAAATACATTTTGTTGGAAAACTTAATTTAAAAATAATCACTATCTTTTAGTGCTAGAAGAGAATATATCTTGGCTACTCCTAATTTTCCATGTTATATTATCCTATGTATTTTTATAATCCACTAATATATCTAAAACTTTACCTTAGAAGTATTTTGACATAGATTCAGACATATGAACTAGTTGCAAGAATACTACAAAGAATTCTTATATATTCTTCAAACAAATTCTCCAAATATTGGCATATACTCTCTGAATTCATGTAATACATAGATATACTGAAATATTTAGATGTTAAGGGCACTCATGACTGTAGTGCAATTATCAAAAAATAAATTGCCATTTATACAATAACATTAGCTCATCTGAAGACCTTACTCAAATTTCATCAACTATTTATATAATGTCCTTTATGGGAAAAGAAACCCTTGGATCATGTGTTGTACAATGTTATCAGAGTTTTTTTTTTAAATCTCTTTTAATCTAGATGCTTCAGTCTTTTGTTGTCTTTTAGAACCTTGGTTTTTTTTAAATTAAAAAAAAATTTTGATGAGCACAGATCAACTTTTTTTATGGAAAGTCCCTCAATTTGAGTTTGTCCTTTGTTTTCTTGTGATGAGATTCAGGTTATGCCTTTTATGTAAGGAATACAATAGATGTGATACTATCATATTAGGGTTCATATGATGTTGATTTTCTACAATATTACTTTTGTTAACTTTGGTCACTTGGTTATTGCATTAGTTTCCTCTTGCTGCTTTAACAAATTATCACAAACTCGGTGACTTGAAACAGCTTAAATTTATTATAGTACAGCACTGTATGTCAGAAGTCAGACACAGGTTTGACAAAAGCCAGAGTGTTGGTGGAGCTGTGTTCCTTCTGGACACTCTAGGGAAGAATTCATTTCCTGGCCTTTTCTAGTTTCTAGAGGCTGGTAAACGTCCTTTGGCTAGTGGAAGAGGGCTTCCATCTTCAAAGCTGGCAGCAGTGCATCTCTCTCACCTTTTATTTGTGGTCAGTATTTCCCTTTGACCACAGCTGGGAAAGATTCTCCACTTTATTTAATCCACAAATATATTTTTATTATAAATGAACATTTATGAAGACCATAAATACAATTATATTTTGTGAATTTTAAGACATTTTTTATTTAAATTCAGTTAGCCAACATATAATACATCATTAATTTCAGATGTAGTGTTCAATAATTTATCAGTTCAATAATTTGCCAGTGTTCATCACATCATGGGCCCTCCTTAATGCCCATCACTCAGTTGTCCCATCCCCCACCCCCTTCTCCTCCAGCCATTCTCAGTTTGTTTTCTAGACTTAAGAGTCTCTCATGGTTCTTCTCCCTCTCTGATGACTTCCCATTCAGTTTTCCCTCCCTTACCCTATGATCTTCTGCACCATTCCACATATGAGTGAAACCATATGATAATTCTCCACTTTTAATGATTCATATTGGATATTCATATTCATATTGGATATACCTGGATAATCCAAGATAATCTCCAATCTCTAGTTCCTTAACCTTAATCACATCTTTAAATCCCTTTTGTCATGTAGGGAACAGATACAGGTTTTGGAGATTAGAACATGGACATTGCTGGTGAGGGGGCATTACTGTGCCTATGATTGGTAAGGTGGTGTTTGCCCTGGTTCCTCACTGTAAAGTTACTATTTTCCCTCTGTGTTTGGTAATTGTATTAGGGGAGACAGTTTGAGACTATGTAAATATTTTGTTACTCATCAAATGTTCACATACTAGTTTTAGAAACCACTGATGATTCTTGCCTTGAATCTAAAACATTACTTTTTTTCAACATTATACACCTTTATGGAATTCAGGGCTTCCCTTCAAACTATGTATCTTAGATGGGGTTGTTTCCAGAGCACATTCTGAGACGAAGATCAGTTCAATGGCTTCATTTAGGATGTGATCCCAAGAAATGCAGAGAGGGAGTAGGGAAAGGAGAACAGCAAAGGAGGAAATCCAATGAAGACTGTATCATTGAGCAGTGTACTCTTGTGGGACAGTAATGCTTAATTAAACTCCCTGGGAACTAAGTGCCTGTATAAAACACATTTCAGAGTTGTCTGACCAATGAGTGAATACGTTCGCATATCCATCCTCTGTCTTTATGTGTCTGGAAGTGTGAACTCTCCATCACCTCTTATTGACATGCTTCAATGTCTGGAGCAAGTCCTTGGTCAGAGAGACCCAAGTGCTTGGGGTAGGGAGCCCTAAGCATGGACAGGAACTGTCAACAAAAGATGCAGGCAGTCTCTGGGTTGGTGGAGAAGATGTGGGTGGAGGAACTGAGTTTCTTTTATACTTTGTTTTTACCTTTAATGATTAAAATAAAACTTTAATGATATCATCCTTAGCCTTCCAGAATCATCATCAACTGATTCTAACCTCAAGTAAAAATGATTTGATCTTCAAGATTATTTCAGTGACTCTCTTACAGGAGCTAGAATCATTGATCTTTAGAGATGGACAGAATCCAAGAAGTATCAAGATAAACTTGTGTTTAAAAAGGGGAAACTTGAAGTCTAGGAATTCCCACATATGCCTGACATCCCACAGTTGTTTAGTGGGAGTGTTACATATGAATGTGTGGGCTCCTAACTTGCTTATTAAATTACACACATGAACAAAAAATGCACTAAAAGATAGCTCTATAGGAATATTTTTCTAATAAGATGGGGAAGGTTTTTCTGATCATTGTTTTCTACTGTAATCAGCGTATCCTTTCTGAGTAGATGTTAGAAATGAAAAGTTAATTTATTTTTTCAAAAGCAATGGTACAATGGCCTTTAGGCTTTTTATTTTGCAAGGCCTGGATAACTTGAAAACATTTTCAGTTCTATTATTTGGACATAACAGCAAGAAATATTCCATGAATAATAGGACTCTGTGCAACAGTAGGATAATGTTTTGTTTCACATAATGACTCTAGGTACCATGTTGCCTTTTAAGCTGTAGCTATTGGTTGCGTTGGTTCCATTTTCTTGTGGCAAGTCGACAATGGTGCAGTAACCCTGATACTGCAAAGCCATTGATAGATGATAATACTTCAGCTCAGTGGAATATGATATTATTTTCTCCAGATAATTTTTTATAAGTAACCTTGAGTCATTTCAGAACTAAGATGTGCAAAACATCAAATTAGACTTAGAGAAAACATAAACAATGGACCTCTTCAAACAGTATCTATTATAATTCAGACGAGGGCAGTGGTTGAAGTACAAACTTGGAATTCAAATGACTGAGTCTTTTGTGAACTGTGTGACTGTATGAGGTTTCTAGTGTCTATAAGCAATAGTTTTTTCATCTCAAAATGGAGCTAATAACAGCACGCCTCTTAAGACTGTTAAGAAGATTAAATATGATGATCTATGTAACATGCCCAGCACATGTAATGAGTTCTTGATAAACGTTAACTGTTAGTATCATGAATATTAGAGCAGTGCCACATACGACTAAGACAAACACTTGCAGGTAATTTGGCACTTGAAGGCAGATGTGCCACAGGGCCAAAGAAAGTATGAGAGAAAACACTTCACACCCTCTGCTACTCTGTGGTAACCGTAATAATATCATGAGATCAGGATTGTGGTCATATTTTGGAAGAAGGGTTATGCCAGCCTTCATTTCACTTAGACATAATTTGAATTATTAATTTATCTAAATGCTAAAATTCCTGGCCCATGTCTTAAGGATCTCCAGCAGTTTGGGTTATAAGAGGGATAGGGAGCAATAGATCTTTCTACCAATATCCGATGAAATAGGCAGAAAAAAAAAAAGCACTGAGTTTAGAGTTAGTCAAGGGAATAAAAAAGACTATTGCTTGGAAGTAGAGTAATATGTAAGTAGTGATTTTTAAGTGCCGCCTGGATCCAGACAAGGAAGTCAAGTCAGCATTCAAGTGGATAATAAGGAATCATGGGGATGTGGTAAATGCGAGACTCCTTCCAAAAGTCCTCAAAAATTATAGAGATACTAACAAACCAAATAAAACAGTTCAATGGACCAGATGTAGCACCACAGAACAAGAGTTTGGCCCCCTTGTGAGCTTCAAAATGATTTTTTTCCCAATAGACTATAATTTCTCTAAGAGGTTTGTAACAATAAGAATAGTTCGGTAGGAGTAAAAACACCCTGGCTTTTCTGCAGTCATGGTGGATTGGAATGGACAGAACAGAATTTCTGAGACTCAGTTTCCTCATATATCAGCTGTATATCCTACATTCTACCAAATTTTTAGCAAGTTTCTTTGATACTATTCATCATATGCATGTTGTGCATAACTCTTATGTGCCCTCTCACACATTTTTTCATATAATCCCCACAACACAGAGACACATGTATTATGACTGTCACGTTATTCCTGATGAATCTGATAGTAAGAAGAACAATGCAAGTTGTTCAAACTTCTATAGTTAATCAGCAGAGGCAGGATTTAAACGAGGCTTGTTTCTTATTCAAAATCACATGTAACAAAATAGTATAATACTGTTTTCCAATGTTTGGTGAAATAATCTAATTAGATAATGTATTTAAAAGAGCTTGGAAAAAAAAGACTTGAAAACTACAAAATTTCAAGTGAAATGTAGTTAACTTTTATATCATGAAGTAATCTTAGACACCAAAAATTCCAGTAAGTTTGATTGAAACTCAGTCTAATATGAAAATAAATACATATGATTACTTTGGTAATTAAGTTGTAATCTTAAATGAGTAGTCTTAGACTTTTACAGCATTAAACAATTGGATGTCATCAGTATAAAGAAATTCCTTCTGAGTACTCTACTCATGTTATTGGGTTTTTAAAAAGATTTATTTACTTTAGATACGGTGGCGAGGGGCAGAGGAAGAGAGAGAGAAACTCAGGCAGACTCTGCACTAAGCACAGAACCTGAGGCAGGGCTTGATCTCAGGACTCTGAGATCATGATCTGAGCTGAAACCAAGAGTTGGATGCTTAGCCAACTGCACCATCCAGGTGCCCCTGTTCTGTTGTTGTTCTTGTTTAGATTCAAATTAGTTAACATATAGTGCATTACTAGTTTCAGGATAGAGTTTAGTGATTCATCAGTTGTATATAACACCCAGTGCTCATTATTGAATTTCCAGAGGGAAAAAATAGAAAATTTTATATATTGGAAGATCATAGGTAATGACAGGCTTGAGCACTTCCTTAGAAGTTTGTAAATTTCAAATTAAAAAATTCCAGTTTCAGGGACACCTGGGTGGCTCAGTGGTTGAGCATCTGCTTTTGGCTCAGGGCATGATCCCATAGTCCCGGAATCAAGTCCCACATCGGGATTTCTGCATGGAGCCTGCTTCTTCCTCTGCCTGTCTCTGACTCTCTCTGTGTGTGTGTGTGTCTCTCATGAATAAATAAATAAAATCTTTTTTAAAAAATTCCAATTTCAGGGATGCCTTTGAACGTCTTCTTTCAGCTCAGGGCATGGTCCTGGAGTCCCAGGATCAAGTTCCACATCGGGCTCCCTGCATGGAGCTTGCTTCTCCCTCTGCCTGTGTCTCTGCCTCTTTCTCTATATCTTTCATAAATAGATAAATAAAATCTTAAAAAATAAAAATTCCAATTTCATTTTTATTTTTACCCAGGTAACGCATACATATCATTATAGACAGTTATGTAATTTTTAAAAAAGATTTTATTTATTTATTCATAGAGACAGAGAGAGAAAGAGAGGCAGAGACACAGGCAGAGGGAAAAGCAGGCTTCATGCAGGGAGCCCAACGTGGGACTCGATCCCAGGTCTCTAGGATCACACCCAGGACTGAAGGCGGCGCTAAACCACTGAGCCACCCAGGCTGCCCAGTTATGTAATGTTTTTAATGAAAAGGCATTCTTGTGTTTCTCCCTCCCCCATTCCCTCATGCACCTCATTAGAGTCTTGCTTTCCAGAAACAGCACATCTTATCTCTTTCCATATTTTCTCTGGGATTTACCTCCATATTTCTAACTAATGTCCTTAAACTATGGTTTCTCAACTTACCACATTTAGACAAGTCCAGTGTTTACTTTATTAATATGTAAGCTTTCCTCACATCTTCTCCTTTACTTACTTTTTTTTTTAAAGATTTTATTTATTTATTCATGAGAGACACAGGGAGAGAGAGAGAGAGGTAGAGACACAGGCAGAGGGAGAAGCAGGCTCCATGCAGGGAGCCTGATGTGGGACTCGATCCCAGGTCTCCAGGATCACGCCCTAGGCTGAAGGTGGCGCTAAACCGCTGAGCCACCCGGGCTGCCCCTTTACTTACTTTTAAACAAATATTTTCTGGATGTCTACTATACACTATGTGTTTTCTAGGATCTGGGAATACAGAAGACCAAAACAATGTGTTCCTATGACACTTACTATTCTAGTAGGGGAGATAGATGACAAAGGACTCTAGATGATGCACGGACAGTACGCTGACTGTGGTGTGATGGCACGGGGAAGTTTCCTCTTCACAATTTCTCAGTATAATCAATCGAAAGATTTTCTACTTCATCAAGCAGTGTATTCCAACGTACTACCTTTCTCATGTCACTTTTCATTTTTCCTGACATTCATAGTGGCCTTGTTATTAATGTTCAATTGTTTTTCTGAGTGTCTATCAGTATTTTTCTCCAAATGTTCTAACAGATCTCTTAACAGGTCTATTGGTACATTTTCCCTAAATGATCAAACATAATTCTCAATGCTCTCTTAGTTAGATTTTATTTTCCCAGATTGCTTCCTCCCTCAGCTGTCAATTCTTTGTTTTCAGGCTCAACTCTTGTTCTGAAGTGCTTTGTGTGCTTTGTCATCCTTGGATGGATGTTATTTCACTATTTTCCTGAATCTCCTTTCTCCTGATGACCTGTTTCTCTCTTTGTTGCTTTACTGCTCCTTTTTGCTAAAGCACATCTTCCAGGGGCTTCCAGGGAAAGCGTCTATGGAAGGCACACTGTTCTAATCCTTGCATGTCTGGCTTTATCATGAATCTGCTCTCTCCAAACCTGTTTCCCCCTACTTCATTAAGTGACTCTTCCATACTTTTAGTTGTTGGGACATCCTGACCTCCTCTCTCTTAATGTTCCACATGCATTGCATCCATAAAAACATCCCATTGGCCTTCACTAGAGATTTAGACTCTGACCACTTCATGCTCTGTGCCCTGGTTAGCATTGTGGTGCCAGCCACTATCATCTCTCACCCTGATTATTCTAATCACCTCCCCATTGGCTTCTGCCCTTGGTCAGTTTTAGTCAATTCTCAGAAAAACAACCAGATAATCCTTTTAAAATCTAAGTCAGATGTATCTTTCTGTTTCGAGTCTTCAACAGGCCCTCAGCTTACAGTAAGGCCCAAATCCTCCCCATGGCCTCCAGTGCCCTATGTGAACCACTCTTGCTCTCACCTCCTATGACTCTCCCTCTTGCTTACTCTGTTAAAGTCACTGTGACATCCTTAATCTTGGTGGAATGTCACTGCTATGCTCCCACTTTCCAATTTACCACACTATAGCTTCCTTCAAATCCTTGCTTAAATGTAACCTCCTTAGAACAACTTTTTGGAACAGCAAATTTACAACCTGAAAATACTTTTTCAAAGCATGCAATCAATCTCAATTCCCTGATTGCTTTTTCTCCATATTACCATCCTATGACATTGTCTATCATATACTTATGTATTTTGTTTACTGTCTGTAGCCTTCCTCTGAAAATGTAACCTTTATGAGAACAGGGTTTGTTTTAAAAGATTATTTTTATTTATTTATGAGAGAGAGAGAGAGAGAGAGACAGAGAGAGACAGAGAGAGACAGAGAGAGGCAGGGACACAGGCAGAGAGAGAAGCAGGCTCCATGCAGGGAGCCCGATGTGGGACTCGATCCCAGGTCTCCAGGATCAGGCCCTGGGCTGAAGGCAGCGCTAAACCGCTGAGCCACCTGGGCTGTCCGAGAGCAGGGTTTTTAAAAATTTATTTGTTTATTGCTTTATCTTAAGTAACTAAGTACTCAGTATTTGTTAAATTGTTTGTAAAATTGATTGAATGTTTGGATTCATATAAAATTCATATTTGAAAACAAGGGTTTTTTTCCCAACATTTATGATGTTTCTTTATTAGATGGGGCTATTCAGAAGCCTGTTCCAATCTGATTACCGTTCTGCTGTTTTTCTAGTCTTAAATTTTTATTTTCCCTTTTTCTTGGTAATATGAAAAATTTTCATGTATTGTGCTAGGCACTTGAAGAATTATTTTGTTTGAAGACTATATCCTTAATTTAAGAATGTTCTCTGGTTCATTTTTAGAACTTTTCTCCCAGAGTGTCAGCATGACTCAGTTGGTTGAACGTCTTGTTCTTGATTTTGGCTCAGGTGATGATCTGGGTCCTGGGATTGAGCCCTGAGTCTGGCTCTGTGCTTAGCATGGAGCTGCTTGGGATTCTTTCCCTCTTCCTCTATCTCCCTCTCTGCTCCTCCTCCTCTCTCTGTCTCTCTGGTCCCTACCCCCATAAATAAATGAATGAATAAATGAATGAGTGAATGAATGAATGAATAAATAAATATCTTAAAATTTTTTTCTCTCCAATTTCCCCATTTCTTTGTGATACACCTACTCAACAGGTATTGGATTGCATATATTGATCCTCTGATTTTACCTCTTTTCCTCTTTTCTTTTCCATGTCATGATATTTTTCTTTTGCTTTTTAGAGATGACTTGACTTCTAGCCTGTTTCTGTCATTTAGAAATCTATATTTCCATTCTCTGACAAATAACAAGGGCATACTAACTTAAACAAAAATTATTTGTCTTTGCCTTTTCCCTCTCATGATGCAAGAAGTCTGGGTGCAAGCAGTCCAACCCTGAAACAAGTGCAATGCTATGATAGGTATAGAGGCCTTTCTCATTTTGGGGGGATACAATTCTTAAAATAAGGATCTTGATTGGGACGCCTGGGTGGCTCAATGGTTGAGCGTCTGCCTTTGGCTGAGGGCATGATCCCAGATTCCTGGGATCAAGTCCCACATCGGGCTCTTTGCATGGAGCCTGCTTCTCCTCCCTCTGCCTGTGTCTCAGCCTCTCTGTGTCTCTCATGAATAAATAAATAAAATCTTAAAAAAAAAGGATCTTTATCTATGTTGCAGCCAGGAAAAAGGCAAAAGGTAGGCAGAGAAGGGTAGGGGGTGAAGAACAAGAGGATAATAATAAAGGAGAGTTATATTCTATGGAGCCATTGCCTGTATCTCAGCCTAAATAGCAAAAGAGAGAATACAGAAAAAAGAGATTTTCAAGAAAAAACAGTTTCTAGCACAAGTTCTATTGCTTTATTTTTAGTTATCAGATTCAGAAACATCTTCTAGTTCTTTCTTATTTTCTGTTAATCCTTTTTGCTCAACTTCCTGTTCTCATTTAAGCCAAGAGATGCTTGCTACCTCTTACAGCATATAGTTATATTGATAGAATTTTCATTTTCTTCTTGTATCTCTTAAATATTTTCTTTTTCACAGCACAACTTTTTTTTCCCCCACTGGGTAGTTTGTTTTTAATCTACATCATCTGTATTAGAAAATTGTCTCCAGTATGTGGTGATCCATATTGAAGGCACTAATAAATCAATTGGTATCTTAATATACACAGGAATAGTTGATATTGGTTTTCTCTGGAGCGTGTGGCAAACTTTTTCTGAGAAGGGTCAGAAAGGGGTAGCCCCAGTGGCTCAGCGGTTTAGCACTGCTTTTGGCCCGGGGTGTGATCCTGGAGACCTGGGATCGAGTCCCGCATCGGGCTCCCTGCATGGAACCTGCTTCTCCCTCTGCCTGTGTCTCTGACTCTCTCTCTCTCTCTCTGTCTCTCTTATGAATAAATAAATAAAAATCTTTTTAAAAAAGAAGGGTCAGAAAGTAATATTTTAGGCCTCATGGGCAACATGTTCTCTGTTATAACCACTCCACTCTGGTATTGAAATGAGAGAATAACCACAGACAATTGCAAATGAATGAGTATGGCTGATTTCCAGTAAAAGTTTACATACAAAAAGAGGCTGCCAGCCAGATTTGGCTTACAGAGCATAGTTCTATGGTAGTTAGAGGAGGAATGGTATCTTCCTTATCAGTAAGCATTTTTTCTATGGATATTGTTTCTCCAGAAAAAAAAAAAACCTTCTAATTTCCTGTCTGAGGGTATTTGAGTCATATGTTGACATCTCTCTCTTGTCCTCCAAGAATCTAGATTCTCTGATAGTTTTCCTCATGGGAAAGCCTCTAACATCTAAAAGTTTAGTGACTAGGATACTCACCTGACTGCTTCACCCTGGTCCTTCACAGGAGTTGTTAACATGAAGGTCCTATGCCCTCCAGCATTCGGCAAATATACTTGTTACTCATCAGTATGTCTCTCTATGACGCTTAGGTTTTAGCTTCCTCAACTTCCCTTACTGAGGTATATCTTCCACTTGCCTTTATTTTTCAAAGATTGGATGGCATATCTTTCCCATTGTCACCCCTTCTTCCATTTTCCATTTCTTTCTGGGTTTACATTTTTCAGTTCTTTCACTGTCATTTTGGTAGAGTTGCAGGAGGGAGCCCGAGATAAATGCACATTCCCAGGTATATTTACCTAGAAATATGTGGGTTCTTTGTGTAAAATAGCTGGGCTCTCATAGTATCAGAAGTGAAATGGTAAAATAGCAGCCAAGTTGATAGGCAGAGGAAACACTGAATTGTGGTAAGCAAGAAGTATCATAACATTCAGGTTTTTGCTCATCACTGTATCTTGTTAGCCAGGGCAGTTTAAACTTCATGCCCAAATTAGAGTATAATAAAAACACTTCCATTAAAGTATCTTGATTAGAACACACAAAACATTATTATATAGGCAGATGAGAATCCAGTACAGAGCATAGCATCTACACTATATTTGTAGGGTGAATTCAGTCCATGGTCATGGAGAAATAGGTGAAGGATCATGCAGAGTGTAATAGAGAAAGGCAAAACCTCATTAATAATTTCATTGATTATCATTGTGTTTTAAAAGTCAACATGAAAAATTGCATTTGTAGAAGTTGCAATGTGTTGCATATTTTAATATTCATTAAAATAAATATCCCATTGCAAAGCATTTTTTTGAAACTAGAGAAGAGGAGCAGTGGAACCTAGATAAATGAAGAAAAAATAACTGCTGAGAAATGGGGACAGTTATCTTCAGTATGCCTGTTTTAGAATATTCAGTAGTTCCTCATTCATTAATGATGTGACACATATTTATTAAGCCTTGTATATAGTCTAAAAGGTAACACAGTACTTTGGAAAAATCAGTGACTGTAACAAACTGCAGTTTGGAATTCACATACAAGGTTAAGTATATAGTATCATCTGTTACAGGGGAAAGTTATTTAAAAATCATTCATCTTTATGTTCACACTTTTTTACAACTTTTTTATTTTTTAAATGAAAAATAATATTTCTTTTATAGTAAAAATTAATAACATGTACTATAGTATGTGACAGCAGTATCTTGTAAGTCATGTAAGTTCAGTATAGTTGAGTTTGGTGTGGAGGTAGGCGCCGTTCAGATGTTAGATCTGGACTTCCCGACCCCACTTTGCTAATGCAGTTGTTAATCTGAGGCCTGAAAGAGCAAACTCAAGTAACATCTTTTGCAGAATATTGCTTTGACACCACTCATTACTGTCTCAATGTCCTACATGGTAGAAGTTATTAGTGTTCAGTACAGTGTCTGGTATGTAATAAACACTTAAGAACTATTGGCTGATTTAATTGAATTTGACTCTTGTTCCTTCCTTAGACTAATTTAATAACATCTGAGAAAGAACCAGAAGTTCCATTTGACCAAGTCATTTACACTCTTTGTCTATTGGTTCCTTTTGAGGCATTTGAAATCTGATTTGCAAATATAGGCTTTTATAAAGAAATGTCATGAATATTGAAAACATACTTTTCAATTATTTAAAAAGCATTAATGAATATAAGTTTCAAGGAAGAAGCTTTTTAGTTCTCTTATAATTAACTTGTCTAATATAATGTCCATTTGATTGAAAAGACAAGTTATAAGATTCATTAAAATATATATACAAGCCCTAATGATAAAATATAAAAATATCAAGACCTACATTATACTAAGAATAATGCAAAGAGAGAAGAAAACCTACTTTGAGGTAATTTGAGGCAGCAATTTTGGCATGTTAACAGATACATTTTTTTCCATATACATTGTAACTGACACTGTGGCCTCAATCTTGTCTGTTTCCAGGCAACCTTGTCAGCATTTTAAATTTTTCTGTATTTTCTGGGTGCTCTTCTAGAAGCACTTCCTCTTTTATCCATATGATTTCTAATACTCATCACTTTTTGGTCTTCTGGACAAGATGGACAAGGGCTTGGTCGTGTGTAGCTCTTTTCTTGCTGACCTCTCTGCTTTCCACTAATTAAGTAAAAACCTCACTTCTAAATCAATTTCTCCAACACTTTATCCTCCTAACACCTCTAATCAAAATACTTAACTGTGCATAACATTGTTTCCACCCTTGTCAAATTAGACTTAAATAGGTTCAACCATTGCTTTTCTACATTCCCAACCTGATGATGTCAGATTAATCATTGGTCTGTGGAATACATTATTTGCCAATCCTGTGGCCTACAAATACACCTTTTGAATTCATATTGCGATAAACACAACTTTATATGAATCCTTTTATTACAATTTTTTGCACTTAAAGTGCATGTAGTTTTTCTTACATGAATTCATTATATTCATTCATACAACAGTTTTTCTTTACATATTCCGATTCAGACCTCTGGCCTGAATCATGACACACAGAAAGATAGAATTAAGAAGAAGAACATTTTATTGTAATCCAGCTCTGCTCTAATTAATTATTCAAAGCTCTTTGATTATGCAGATTTACATACTTCAGAATCCATTCCCTCAGACTTTCTACCTCACTGACAATGCTCTAAGAACATTTTGAAATTTAATGATTAAAACATTTTTTTTCCTAAACAATCCTCCATATGAACTGATGCAGGAGTTTCTAATCTCAGGTGCTTGCATCTGTGGGTGTACGTAAATAAAAAATGGTGGCTGCTGTGTTATGCTCAGTTATTTGAAAAGCCAAATCTCAACATTTTCATAAGCTGAGGCTGCAGTACTCAAGTGGAACTTGACAGTCCTTTGTTTCTTTCCTGGAAGTCTTTGCATGCTGCATAGTAACTGGTTATCTCAGCTTACTTGAAACTCTGACTGTTCTGACTGAAGTAAAATTTAGAATGTGAGTTATTCTTGAGCACTTGATTGGGAGGAAAAACTTTCAGAACATGAAGTCTGGAGACTGAAGTAGGAAGAATTGAAGGTATTAATGTTGTTAAAACCTTGGGAAAATCTAAGATTGCCTGTTTCATGACGTGCTGTAGGTATGATCTCAGGGTTGTTTTATGACCCCCAGAGATAACTGATCTGGATTTAATTATATAACACATGAAATTCAGGGATGTTCTTGGACGTGGCGGTAATTATTCTGGGGAAGTAAGGATAACAGAAAGGTTTATTCCTGTAATGCAATGGCCTCTGTGAACTTGCTGTGTATTATGTAGCTGAGTTTGATGCAGAATTCCTGATCCAGATGAATTTATATCCCTTATGTATGCAGACATAACTACATGCAGGCTTAATTCCATTTCTGTTTATAAAACTGGTCATAAAATGGGATATTTAGGCTTACATAATCTCTGAAGGGACCCTCTGTCATATATTCTCTCCTTAGTGTGCATTTCTGCCTAGTTCAGATTTTGGGTTCAGGTGACTTAGCTGTTTACTCAGTGAATGTACAGATTTCCTTTTGTGACAAATAAACCTTATTTGACTTACCCAATCAATATTGGTGCCCAGTTGTTACATCAATAAAGACATACTATTGACTCCTGTCACTGCAGTGATCAAAAAAATGTTAGGAATATTTGACCACAAAACTGATAGTTTATAAAATGATATTTAAGCAAAGAAGCAAACCCAAAACACCATCAGAAGGAATGAGCTAGATTAAGAATAAAGTCACTCTCAGATGGTAGCTACACTTGTGGTAAGCACAGCATAATGGATAAGCTTGTCAAATCACTATGTTGTACATCTGAAACTAATGTAACATTGGATGTCGACCATTAACAAAAAATTTTAAATAGAATAAAGTCGCTTGGAAACTATAGTATAACTTTTTTCCCAATGTTTTCTAATATATATTTATTTGGTAAAATTATAATGATAATACAAGGAATATAAATGATGTCAATACAATGCAAACACTGAATGTGAGACCTCTATTTTTCTTTGTATATAACTATAGTCAAAATCCAGTTTACATAATTAAATACTATTGCAAACAAGTTGTACTATAAATTATATGTTTGGAGGTTTTTTTTCCTTTTTTCTCTTTAATTTTTTATTGCATGGAGGATATAACAATAAAAGCCATCTAAACTTATAATTGCATGATGACTTTTCAGTTGGCATGGAAGAGGTCTTTTATTGAGATATAATTGATATATAAGATTATGTTATTTTCAGGTATACAACATAATGTCTGGATGTTTATACACACTGCAAGATGATCTTAGTAGGTTTAATTTGTTCCATTACCATATAAAGTTACATAATATGCAATACAGTAAGGTTGATTGTAATCACCACGCTGTACATCACCTCCCCGTGACTTATTTATTTTATGACTGGAGTTTGTACCTCTTGATCCCTTCTCCCATTTTGCCCATTCCCAACACCCCGGCCCTGTGGCAACCATCAGTCTTTTTTTCTACATCTGTGAGCTTATTTCATTTTGCTTGTTCATTTGTTTTGTGTTTTAAATTCCATATATAAGTGAAATCGTAGGGTATTTGTCTTTGACTTATTTCACTTAGCATAATAATCTTGTGCACAGTGCTGCCATGAATATGGGCGTGCATGTATCTTTTTTGAACTAGGGTTTTTGTTTTCTTTGGATAAATACTCAGAAGGGGAATTACTGGATCATGTAGTTCTGTTTTTAACTTTTTGAGGAAACTCCATGCTGTTTTCTATAGTGGCTGCACCAGTTGCATTCCAACCAAGAGCATAAGAGTGTTTGCTTTTCTCTGCATCCTCACCAACACCTGTTATTTCTTATGTTGTGGATTTTGGCAATTCTGACAAGTGTGATATGATAACTCATTGTGGTTTTGATTCGCATTTCCCTGATGATGAGTGATGTTGAGCACCTTTTTATGTGCCTGTCAGCCATCTGGATTCTTCTTTGGAAAAGTGTCTATTCAGATCTTCTACTCATTTTTTTAAAAATAAGATTGTTTTTGCTTTCGTTTTGTTTGCTATTGAGTCATATGAGTTGTTTATATATTTTGGATATTAACCTCTTAGCAGATAGGCTTTGCAAATATTTTCTCCCATTCAGTATTTTGACTTTTTATTTTGTTGACAACTTCCTTCACTGTTCAGAAGCTTTTTAGTGTGATTAGTCCCATTTGTTGATCTTTGCTTTTGTTGCCATTGACTTTGGAGTCAGATCCAAAATATTATAGGTAAGAGTGAGTGATGTGAAGGATCTTATCGCCTATGTTTTCTTCTAGGAATTTTATGGTCTTATGGTTTCTGGTCTTATGTTCTTTAATCTTCAATCCATATTGAGTTTATTTTTGTGTATGATGTAAGATACTGGTCCACTTTCATTCTCTTGTATGTAGCTGTTCAGTTTTCCCGGTACCAATGATTGAAGAGACTGTCTTTTCACCATTGTATATTCTTGCCTCCTTTCTCATAGTTTGACAGTTTATGTGTGGGTTTATTTCTGAGATCTCTATTCTATTCCATTGATCTTTGTGTCTGTTTTATGCCAATACCATGCTGTTTTGATTATTGAAGCTTTTCAATATAGTTTGATAATAGTCAATGTGATGCCCCTGGCTTTTTTCTTCTTTCTCAAGATTGTTTTGGCTCTTTGAGATCTTTTGTGGTTCCATACAAATTTTAGACTTGCTTGTTCTACTTCTTTGAAAATGATATTGGGATTTTGATAGAGATTGTATTGAATATATAGATTGCTTTGGACAATATGGACATTTTTATTTTTAAAGATTTTATTTATTCATTCATGAGAGACAGAGAGAGAGAGGCAGAGACACAGGCAGAGGGAGAAGCAGGCTCTGTGCAGGGAGCCTGAGTGGGACTTGATCCTGGGTCTCCAGGATCATGCCCTGGGCTGAAGGCAGCGCTAAACCGCTCAGCCACCTGGGCTGCCCAATATGGACATTTTAATAATATTCTTTCAATCCATGAGCATAATATTTCTTTCCATTTTTTGTGTCTTTTTCAATTTCCTTCAGCAATGACTTACAGTTTTCATTATATAGGTCTAATGCCTGCCTTGTTTATTAAATTTATTCCTGGTTATTTTATTCCTTTTGATGCAATTATAAGTGGAATTATTCTCTGAATTTCTCCTTTTTTTCTTTTTTTTAATTTAAATTCAGTTAGCCAACATATAATACATCATTAGTTTCAGATGTAGAGTTCAGTAATTCATCATTTGTGTATAACACCCAGTACTCATCACATCATGTGCCCTCTTTAATCCCCATCATTTAATTTCTCATAAAGTTTATTGTAAGTATATAAAAACATAACAGATTTTTGCATGTTAGCTTTATATTCTGCAACTTTACTGAATTCATTTCTTCTAATAGGTTTTTGGTAGTGGTTAGGGTTTTCTATCTATAAAATCATGTCATCCGCATAGTGGCAATTTTCTTTCTTCCTTTCCAATTTGGAGACCTTTTATTTCATTTTGCCTAATGCTCTGGCTGTGACTTTCAATACTCTGTTGCATAAAAGTGGTGAGGATGGGCATCCTTGCCAGCCATCTTGTTCCTGATTTTATTTTTTTTTATTTGCTTTTTGTTCCTGATTTAAAGGAAAAGCATTTAACTTTACACCATTGAGTATAATTTTAGCTGTGGGCTTATACTGCATGGCCTGTATTATGTTGAGATACATTCCCTCTATACCTTCTTTGTTGAGAGTTTTCTTTAAATCATAAATGGATGTTGGATTTTGTGAAATGCTTTTTCTGTATCTATTGAGATGATCATGTGCTTTTTATCCTTCAATTTGTTAATGTTACATATCATGTTGATTGATTTGCAGATGGCAAAATGTCCTTGCATTCCTGGAATAAATTGCACTCGATCATTACACATGATCTTTTTACTATATCATTGAATTTGGTTTGCTAATATTTTACTAAGGGTTTTTTTTTAATCTAGGTTTATTAGGGATATTGACTATAGTTTTTTGTGGTATCTTTGGTTTTGGTATTAGTGTAATGCAGGCCTCATTAAATGAGTTTGGAAACATCCCTTTTCTCTTCACTCTTTTTTGGAAGAGTTTGAGAAGGATAGGTATCAAATCTCTGAATGTTTGATGGAATTCACAGTGTAGCTGTCTAGACCTGGGCTTTTTTGTTTGTTGAGAGGTTTATAATTACTGATTCAATCTCCTTACTAGTAACTGGTCTAATCAGATATTCTATTTCCTCATTATTCAGTCTTGGGAGATTGTGTATTTCTAGGAATTTAGCCACTTCTCTAGGTTTTCCAATTTTTTTTGGCTTACCATTGTTCATAGCAGTCTCATGATCCTTTGAATTTCTTTGGTATGAGTTGCATCTTTTCCTCTCTCATTTCTGATTTTCTAAAATTTGAGCCATTTTTTTTCTCTTGGTGAGTTTAGCAAAAAGTTTATCAATTTTGTCTTTTCAAGGAACCAGCTCTTCATTTCAGTGTTTTTTTTTAATATTGTCTTTTTGGTCTCTCATGTATTATTGCTCTGATCTCCATTATTTCCTTCCTTCCACTAATTTTGGGCTTCATTTGTACCTCTTTTTTTGTACCTCTTTTTTTATGTCCTTTAAGCATAAATTTAGATTGTTTGAGATTTTTCTTGTTTCTGAAGGAAGGCTTATATCATTATGAACTTTCAGGATGGCTTTTGCTGCATCCCATAGATTCTGATATATTGTACTTTCATTATTTTTGAAGAGCAACCATATTTAAATACAAGTAAAGAGCATTGATGAAACAGAAAATAAAGCAAGTGATCCAAGACCTCCTATGTAGGACTTACATTCTACCAATATCCTGTAAACTTAACTTTCACATTTTATGTCAGATTAAATAGATTTAAAACGTTAAGCAAACTTTGTTGCACAAATTAATGATTTGGGGAAGTTAATGCATCTTTATTTTATGTGTTGGCTGTGTGTTTTTTCTTATGGTAAATTTTAAGTGAAAAGAGACAGACCCTTATCAGCTAGAGGGTATAATGAAGATTCTGTGGTCGAAACCTCTGCTGTTGCCCTGTTACTAAAATTAGAAAAGGACAGTTCAAGAAAAGAAAGCTATAGGCCAACATTTCTAATAAATATAACAATCTTTACTACAATTTGAGCTAATGGAGTCCACAGTTTGTGTAAAGAAAATTTTAAATATAATTTTTCTTGATATAATGTCTGTTTGAATATCTTATCCATTTTATAAAATAAATATTTTATTTTGGAATAGTTTTAGATTTAGAGAAGAGTTATGAAAATAGTGCAGCTATGTTCCACATACCACCATACCCAGTGTCTCCTATTATTAATATCTTACATTAATACAGTAAATTTTTATACCATATGTGAGGTATTTACCAATGAAAACTCAAAATGTCTGTGGACACAAACATTTACACTCAAATATTCAAATTACTCTTGTGTAAATACTCCCAAACTAGAAACAACCCAGTTGTGCATCAACAGGTAAATGGATAAACAAAGTACACTATATCCATACAATGAAATATTATTCAGAAAAAAAGTGATGAGACATTTAACAACATGGATAATTCTCAAAAGCATTATTCTAAATAAAAGAATCCAGACATAAAAGCCTACATATTTTCTCATTCGGTTTATATAAAATCTAGAAAAGGAAATATCATAGTAATGGAAAGATCAGTGATTACCAGGGGCAGAAGTGGAAGAAGGAGATTGAATGCAAAGGGATCAGAGAAAACTTTGGAGGAGATGGGTGTGTTACATATTTATTGTGGTGGTAGTTACATGATTGTATGCATTTGTCAAAAATGTATGCACATTGTCAGAAATATATACACTTTTCATGGGTGAATTTTAATATATGAAAGTAATACCTCAGTAAAGGTGATTAAGAAATAACACAGTAAGTCTTATGGAACAAGTCATAAAAGTCTGCTACATGTCAGCACAAAGGAGTTTGTGTTCTCTCACTTGGATGTTCAAGTAAGCATCCCTGAGGACACAAAGCTTGTTTTATAAACCTTGAAAGATGAGTATGGGTTGTTAATAATGAAAGATAGAATGGTATTTCAGCCAGAAGATTCCTGCAAGTCACTGAAAATAAATAATGTACTTATTCTTAGATTTAGTGATTTTTCTATAGCAGAAGGATGGTTAGTGTCTCTAGGTTCTTGAAAGAATAAAGAAGATGCAAAATCTTATCCTTATATAAATATCTGTATAAATGTGTACTTTATCTTGTCATTAAACTTTTAATATAGCATGTAGTAATAACCATTCTTGTTTTGGTTGCAAGTAGTAGAAATTAAACTTAAACACAATTACAAAAGGAGTTATTTATTTATTTCCTTATGTACTCATAACAGAAAAATCCAAGCGTAGACCTAGTCGCAGGTACACCTGGTTCAGGGTGGTCAAATGATGCCAAGAATCTGTTGATTGCTTTTCATCTCTCAGGTGTCCTTTTTTCCATTTAAAAGTTATTCTTAGGTAGGTTTTCTTGAAAGAGTAAAGTTTGTACTAAAACATTGTTTTGGTTTGAACAATAAATTATATACTAAGTATAGTGAAACTACAAGTATAAGCTAGGGTTGTCCTGGGTAATTGAGATTTATGGAGGCCATAACAAGAAGAACGCAAGTAAATCCAGGCTTACTTATTTCCACTTTGAAGCCCCACTGGAAATACTTCTTACCTAATGTTCCAACAATACCTTGTAGTTGATTCTCACTTTGAGTTACTTGAGCATTCTTGGACCAAAGGCTATGGCAGAAAAGATGTGGAACACTGATAGGCCAGCACAGGACATTTGCTTGTTTCTAAAACTCATGTAAGCTCGAAAATTCCAGAAACAGTTAAGTGGGCAGATCTGGTTGTGGAAAATGAATATTCTATTATCAAAAGATAATATTCTATTATCCATTATTCTATTATCAAAAGGAATGGATAATAGTTTAAGAAACAAAGATGAATAGTAGACTGTATATTTTCACATTATTTCATTTATATATACTATTTTGATTACATTATCTCTTTTTTTTTAGAAAGGGTAGCTTCTTTTGTCTTTAGAAGACTATGTCCCACTGTGAACAGAATTAAAATAGAATTTTTAAAAAGATTTTATTTATTTATTCATGACAGACACAGAGAGAGGCAGAGGCACAGACACAGGCAGAGGCAGAAGCAGGCTCCATGCAGGGAGCCTGACGTGGGACTCGATCCCGGGTCTCCAGGATCAGGCCCTGGAGAAGGTGGTGCTAAACCGCTGAGCCACCCAGGCTGCCCAAGAATTAAAATAGAATTTAATGTATTTGTCATCAAGCGATTAAAAGCACATGGTTGAGATTGTGGGCTACAGTGAGGAATGCATTCTATATTGTTATTTCTCAAGAAGTTTTAATTTTAGCTCTAAGTGATAAACTTTTCTGATAATATCACACATTCTCCTATATTTGTCACTCTTTATCTATATTTCATGAAATTTCTATTAACTTAGCTCTGCTTTTTTGAAATGAATCCAGTGAAATTATGGTTGTGTGTTTTCTGGAGTGTTTGATTTTCCCTGTCAATCAAGATCATAAGCATGGCTTGTAGCATGAGCATGCAATGCTTTATCCAAGTTATTTTAGTCATTTTATGTGGTTTAAAGTTGAGAACCACGGGAAACTATTCTCTTTGTCTTTGACTCATATCACTTTTCAGATTTCCCCCCCTTTTCATTAAAAAAATGGTGTTCTACAGTTTGAGAAACATTCATCTAAATCTATATTGGAGACACACAGCAATATGAGAAAATAAAGAGAAGTAAAACCATGAAATTGGTGCTCATGGTTTTATTCCATTTCCTTTCCTTCCAAGTAGTACCAAGGCAAGTTGGTTATGTCTGAGGCTCATCTTTTTTCTTCTCTCTGTGTGTTCTTCTTGGGTGGTTTTAATCTACTTTGTGTGTTAAAATAATATTGATACACTGTTGTATCCCAATTTATCTTTTTTATCTCCAGTCAAGATTTCTTTTCTGAATTTTTAATCCATTGGCAATTGGTTGTCTCTACCTAGTTATCCTTTTTTATTATTAAAGATTTTATTTATTTATTCTTGAGAGACCCAGAAAGAGAGAGGCAGAGACATAGGCAGAGGGAGAAGCAGGCTTTGCATAGGGAGCCCGATGCCCGACTTGATCCCAGGACCCAGGGATCATGAACTGAGCCAAAGGCAGACACTCAACCATTGAACCACCCAGGCGTCCCTCTACCTAGATATCCTAATGACAACTCAAACCTATCAGTTTCCAAATTTAATGCAGTAACTCTGTGTATCACTCCGTGGTGTGAAATATTCTTTTTCATAGTGAAAGACCTTACCCTGTACCCCAGTGTTCATGCAAGAATCCTACAAAGCTCCCACTTTCTTCTTCCTTATACTATACCAAACACTTCCTTATACCATACCAAACACTTCCTTATACCATATCAAAGTACACACTCTAATCATTTGTCAAATTTTTGTAACAAATTTTTCTGGCCCTGCCACTTTTACTGTAGCTCTGTCCATCATCATTTCTAACCCAGATTATTGCCTATTTCTCCAGGGTGCTCTCCCTCAAATATATGAAGGAGATCTTGAAAAATGCAATATGAGCTTCCACTTTCATTTCTGATGAAAAGTGTGGGAGGCCAATGTTGCCATTGATAACAACCAGGGAAAAAAGAAAAATAACTAAGAAATATCCATTTAAACACTTACAATCCCTGTGCAAAGGAAGTACCGAGGGTTCAGCCAACATTTACAAGCTCCTTTCCCTCTTCTGGCATCTGCCACTTCTCAGCACTGGCCAAAAGGCTGAGAATTCTGTCCAAAGGCTGTAATGAAGAAGCAGAGAAAAATATATAGAATTTTATTTCTCAATTATGCCTCAGTAAAGGTGGGGAAAATAAACAAAAATAAAGTTCCCAAGGTCTGAGCTGAAACCTCCCTCTCCCAGTCCTTGGAAAAAAGAAGCTGAGAAACCAACAGAGAGTTTGGCAGGCTCTCGGGACTTGAAAAATGAAGATTGGACTTTGGAACCAGGAGTTATGAGGCTGAGATCCTGATGAAAATGGAGGCAGACCAGTGACCTGCAACACTTGACAGTATTCTCCAGTAATTGTTCATATCTATTAGCAGCTAAAAATACTGAACAGAAAGGTGCATGTTGAGATGATTTATTTCTGAGTAACAAACCACTCCAAAGCTAAGTGGCTTGAAACAATAGCAATGTTTAATTTGTTCATGATTCTGCTATTTAGGGAAGAATTGGAAGGGACAGACTGTCTCTGCCCTACTCATTGTCAGCTGGGTCTGCTTGATACTAGAGGATGAAATAATACAAAAGCTCATTTCCTAACCATTTATGTGTCTGGCAGTTGATACCAGCTATTGTCCGGGATCTCTTTGGGAGCTCTGACCCAAACACTTTCTTATGGCCTTTCCAGGTGACTTTTTGGCTTCTGCACAGCGTGGTGGCTGGGTTCCAAGGAAGAATATCCCCATAGGACCAGATGGAAGGAAGTCATGTTGCCTTTTATGACTTAGTTACACAAGTCACAAAGCATCACTTCGGCCGTAGAAGCAGGCTTACCCAGATTCAAAGAACATGAATTTTACTTCTGTCAGCATTAAATTGCAAGAACATCATATGGGATAGGATATATTGGTGTTCTCATCTTTAAAAAATTCTTTGTCTCACTGAAAAAAAGTAGATCAGAGTTTATATTGGTTTCATAGTGCTGAGAGGACAGACTTAGAATTGGAATTCAGGACTGAGCAAAGGGGATCCTTAGGAAATCTATTAGCCTCTAAATTGGGATCTGTGGCAAGCTACGCTCCCAAAAGTGAACGTAAAGCAGAGAGAGATGGAACTTCATGAAAATTGCAACCTGTTTTTAGAACATTCAGTCTCTGATTGGATTAGGGTAATCTGCCTTTATTCTTCTCTGAAAATACAGTTAACTCTCCTGGGAGAAGATGATATCTTCTAGAGCCTTTGAAATTTTTCGTATACAAAGTATGGTATAAAGTCTAAAATTATCAGGCCAAAGTATTGAACAGAGTATAAATGGAATTAAACTACTATAAGCCTTTTATACTATTAACTCAGAGTAGACTGTGATAAGAATTTATTACTTTAGCAAGAATTTAGACATATCAATAGAAAGGACAAAAGGGATTCCTATGAAAATATTGGGTTAATATTAAAAAAAAAAGGAGATTGAAAGAATATGGAGGTCACATAGAAAACAAATAGTAACATGGTAGATTTAAATTCAACCATATCAATAATTATATTAACTATTAAGGAGCTAAAAATTCAAAACATTGATTTTTTTAACCTGATTTAAAAAGTAAGACAAAGCTACATGGTATTTTGAAACAAACATTGTATTTTATTTTATTTTAAATATTTTATTTATTTATTTATTCATGAGAGAGAGAGAGAGAGAGAAGCAGAGACATAGGCAGAAGGAGGAGCAGGTTCCACGGAAACCCGTGTTAAGCTCTCTGCTCAGAGAGGAGTCTGCTTCTCTCTCTCCCTCTGCCCCTCCCTGCTTGTGCTTTCTCACTTTCTCTCTGTCAAATAAATCAATAAAATCTTTTAAAAAAATCAGTATGAATTCAGACTTAAAGAATACTGGTGATCACAAAGTTTCACCACCCAATAATCTCTTTAAGGAAGAATTTGTTCCCTCACTTGTTTGCTCCCTCACATTTTGCCTCAGCTGCAGAGAGCCACAAGAGCATACCTGTTAACCTGGGCAACCCACATCCAAGTATTGATTATGGTAGGGTTCTACATTTCAGCTTGATCAGAGCCTTTCAGTCCACTAGGGATAATCCTGATGGGCTGTGTACATTGCAGGCAGTGATGGTGTTGTCTGAGGCTTTGCTGGGACTAAAGTACAATTTAACTTTTCTCTTTGCCTAATCTTAACCCACCGCTACCCTTATTCACAGGTATTGCTATCTAGTAAATATCTTACACAGACAACTTTTCAATATCTGCTTTTGGAAACCCAACCTGACAAACACTATCAACAGACTTCCTAATCGATATTTTTTGTACATTATAGACAACAACTATAGGATACACAGTTTTAAAAAGTGCATATGGAGCACGCACTTAGACATGTTCTGGGCCATATACCAAGTTTCAATCAATTTCAAAGAACTAAAATACAGTTATATTTCATTATCATGATGCAATTAAATTAGATATCAGTAGCAATAAGGTGTCTAGAAAATCACCAAATATTTAGAGGTGAGGTACCACACATTAATCCATAAGTAGAAAAAATACAGAAAGGAAAAACTCTTGAATAGTTACTTTATAAAGGGGGAAATCCAAATTAAATAGTGAATAAAACATGAAAATATGTCCAATCTTATTATACATTTGGGAAACACATACTAAAACCATCATGAGATAGAATAAAGACCTGTCACAAGACAAAAATGCAAAGTAGTGACAGTATGACTGTTGGCAAGTATGTAGACTACAGCTCTCACAACGTCAGTGGGATTGTGAATTAGGACATCTCTTTTGGCATAATCCACTAAGGGTAAGCATACATATAAACAGCAAGCCCACTGTTTTGTGGATACCCAGTGGTAATATATACTTGAACAAAAGTTTACATAGCAGTGCTATCTTGATAACTAAAAACTAGAAAAAAAAAGTTAAATGTCTATCAGTAATAGAATGTAAATGGTTTGTGGAATATCGGTACAGTAGAAAGCTACATAGCAATGAAAATGAACTAATCTCTAGAAAACATGGATGAATCCCACAAGTAATGTTGATCCAAAAAGGCCAGAAACGAGGAGTTTCATACTGTTTCATTCAACTTCTGTAAAATTAAAAAAAAAAACAGACCAAACTAACCCCTGATTTTAGGTTAAGGTAACAGTTACCTTTGGTGGGGACAATGAATTGGGTAGGTGTAGGAGAGGTCTTTTAGATGTACTGGAAGTGTCTGAGTTCTCTGGGTGTTGATTAAATTGGTGTGTTTGGTTTCTAAATGTCTGAGTTTTATATTTAATATTTGTAGACTTCTCTGTTTATAAGTTCTACTTCATTAAAAAGGTGTTTTGAAAAAACAGAGGTATGTCACAGTGATAGTTGTCTTGAATACCTTCGGGCCCTCTTCTTCTGTCCATTGGAGGCCAAACTTCTAAGCAAGACAGAAAAATCTCTTCATGATACAATCCCTGTCCACATTTCCAGCCTCATCTTTAGTGAGGTCCTATTGCTCATAACCTATGCGGAAAGATTTCTAGTTCTCCAGCGGTCATACTTTTGCAAACCTCCAGGTTTAGGTGTACGTGGTTCTCTCTTCCTAAACTTGCTTCTACTTCTCTTTTGCCTGATTACTTCCTGGTCAGAGAAGTCTTCAGTGGTCCCTGTTTTTATCTTATGTGTCTCCTGTATTGCTATTATGACTTCTTTTGCCTCTCTCAGTAACTTAACATTCCTGTACTTTGTAGCCTTTCTGGGATTGGCTCCATCATTGCCCTGGATATAAGTTACTTGAGAACAGAGTTCACCTCTCATGAAAAGTGGTGCCTGACAAACCCTTGGTATTCCGTTCTTGTTTCCTGAACACACAACTCCTTGTATCAAATGCCAGACCATATGTGGGCTGTACAAGGGCTATGTGCTCTGGAATTCACTTCCCCCAAGACGTTATGTGTTCATGCCCAGAGTTAACTCTGAGATGTTTAACCTGAACGGTGGAGGTTCTATCAGCCAGGGGCCAGAGTGCACAAGGGCACCAGTTATTTGAAAAGAAGGTCCTTAAAGTAATCAATATTTTAAATTATTAGAGAACTGAAAAAGCCAAAAGGGGATCTGAGGTATCTGAGAGGTAGTAGCTGAAACAAGTTATGCTATTCAAATCTAGAGGCTCCAAGGTGGGTCTCCACAGAATAGTTCCTTCCGACGGCCCCTCTGACCACATTTCTCCCTCCCATGTTGAGTCCTACAAGCTCCCGATGGAACTCTTTCTTGATAAAGCCTAACAAAGAGCAGCTGGAATTGCAAAAATGGGGTCTACGGTATCAGCCCAAGCTCCACAAAGCAGAGTACAGAAGGGGAGGTGTGCGGTTGAGAGGCAACAGCTAGTGGCCCAGCTCAGTGGGGCTGAGAGAGCTGTATCTGAACGAGAATTCAGAAGCATAACCTTTTTCATCTCTTCTAAAGGGATTAAGGGTCAGTGCTTAAACTGCTCTCTCGAGTATTATTTTAGTCTTCAGAGAGACCAAATGGCCAACTTGAACGTTCCCCTCAGTTCTGAGATGAAATGGAGCTTCCTGGACATCCTCAGGAGCAGACCTGGATAAGGAAGCATGTTTGGACAGAAGGACATACAGAACAGATTTTACAAACATTGGCTAACCTGAGCAGGATAGAGGGCCTTGGGATTTAGGGATTATAATAGTAACCATGGTGATTGTAATGTTTATGAGGCAAACTGCATGACCCAGTATATTTCCTACAGCTGTTGAAATATATCTCCATTTATAGATACTATTTCATTTAATAATAGCTAGAAGATGTAAAGTACTTCTTTTAAATGAGTAATTAGGGTTTCATTTAGCCTATCAACTCGAGAAGGACAAGGAAGTTTATCATATGCTGGTATTTTCAGCTGATTTTACTGGAAGATGCAATTTATACTCATCCCTTTGCAACTTGGGCCAATTTAACCAAGATTCCAATAAAAATCTATTTCTAAGTTTTATAGAAAAATAAATCTCATCTAAAAAAGCACAGTCTGCTTTTGCTATGATAGGGAGAGTACTAAAAAAACTTCACAGTATTAAAAAATTCCATAATAAATACAATTGTTTCAAGTGGAAAAGCAGTTTACAGTCCAAAAAGTTCCAGACTAGCAATAATGAGATTTCTTTACCTGTAGCAATTTCAATAATGATGGCATATTTTTGTGTTTGTGTATGTTTAATATCATAAATGTAACAAACCCAGCATATGCTCATGTTAATTTGGGTTTTATAATAATGGATTTTATTTTTTAAAATCTCATTAGCAGACATTGCTTATACAGCTGTATCAACCTTTATCAATTCCATCACCTATTGTTATGCTAAAACCACAGTTACTCAATTTGAATTATGAAAACTCTGTATTTCAGAAACACTTGAGTAATGAATTTGGATGGCATCTTGTGTTGAAGAACAATTGTGTACTGCTCTCTTGTGTTTCTGCGAACCTTGCCTATGAAACACCAACTGCCTTTTGTTTGAGAGAATCTTTTCAAGGATATTTGTAGAGCAAAAGGCCTTGAGAGACAGAGATAGTGTCTCTCTCTCTCTGGAGTGAAAAACAGGCCTGCTTAATTTTCCTTACAAAAGATTCAGGTTCCTTAAACTAAGGATTCTTCTCCTGTAAGGGAACTCACTGTGTGTGCAAGTATCACCTGGCTTTCCCTGCATCGCCCTGTGAGAACTGGGGCTTGGGAGAATTGGCACAAAAATGCTGATATCCTGGCTAATATTTGTATTAATTTTCTATTGATGCTATTTAAAAATTACCTCAAAGTTAGTGGCTTAAAACAACACACATTTATGGGGCACCTGGGTGGTTCGGTTGGTTAAACACCCAACTCTTGATCTCAGCTCAGGTCTTGATCTCAGGGTTGTGAGTTCAAGCCCTGCATTGGAAAGCAACAACACATTTTATTATCTTACAGTTCTGGGGGTCAGAAGACTGACACAGTTCTCACGGGGCTGACATCAAGGTGTCAGCAGGGATGTGATCCTTGTGGACATTCTAGGGAATAATTCATTTCTTTGCCTTTTCCCGCTTCTAAAGGCTGACACTTGGTTTCTTGACTCATGGCCCCCTTCTTCCACCTTGAGAGCCAGCAAGGTAGTGTCTCTTTGGCCCTGATTCCATCCTCACATCTCTTTCTCTGACCCCAGCCAGGAAATTTTCTCAAGGATTCATGGGATTAGACCAGGCCCATCTGGACCATTCTAGGAGTGCCCCCCCACCACCCCACACACACTCAAGGTCTCTGAGCCAGTAGTCATTTGTCTACCAGTATCCGTGAAACTGGCAGGATAACTTGTTCACTTGCTAGCAGAGTGAAACCTCAGGTTCTTGAAACTGTGACTTTTTGTTTGGAAATTGAATTCAAACATTTTAGCAAACATATCTAAATATAAGCAGAGCCTCTTTAATATTTCCATATTTAGAAAGCAGATGTCTGAACTTCTCAGGCCACAGGAACTAAATAAAAACTATTAAATGAACTTGAAAACTATTCTCAACCAAGTCACTGGTTCTCACGATGTAGCACGTACGGGAAAGTCCTGGGGACTTGTCTAATAGTCACATCTCCATTGCAGCTGCATCCACCTGAGATTTTATTCTGGCTTTGAAGGTAGAAATCCAAATGTTTAACCAGTGCCCCAAATGGTCCTTGCTTTGGGATCCACTTTTTTACCACCAGTTATTTTTGTTGCTTTAGTACTTAAATTTCTTTCTACTTGTATTGAAAGTGTCTACTTTAAATGGAATTCTAGAGTCATAATAGCAATTGGTACATTCATTATTTATTCATTAAAGAAAATGCTTCATGTAAAATGTTGAGGCCTTGTAATTGGTCAGCCGTGTTTAGATGTCTCATCAATGACACCAGTTATAGACCAGTGGAGGACACCACGTTCAAAAGCTCCCCATGTGAGGTTGTTCTAACAGGCATTGTGTTTGTGAATAATATAACTTCAGTTCAATTTATTCTAATTGCAAGGGTTTACTTGACATTTTACAATGACGATTTGGAAAAGATCATGAATGTTCATTTTGGGATGATAGAAACATTCATAGATAGCATGGTTGGATACAAACTAATAGGCTACTTCTGACTACCATTTTTATTTTATTTAATTTTTTTTATTGGAGTTCAATTTGCCAATATATAGCATAACACCCAGTGCTCATCCTGCCAAGTGCCCCCTTTGGTGCCCATCACCCTGACTACCATTTTTAAAGACACACATATACATCTAGGCTAACAGTGTCAGTGAACTGGAAACTCATCAAAGGAGCAGTAACTCATAAGCAAGAAAATTAAGAAAGACACCCAAATTGCAAAATTTCTTGCACAAATGGAAATGACGAAGTTTTCGGTCACTTCACCTAGGCTTATTGTTTGTAAGATTACATATGGCCATTCATCACTTTAGCTTGATTACTAATTTGTATCTGATTACTGGAAACTTGAAGCTTATTAGGGAAAAAATATTTTACATTACCTTTATAGCCTGTGTGATATGGAGAAATTGGTGGCTGAATTGTCAAAGTATATCTAACTATTAAGATTACTTCATTGGGATGTTTTGGGGAGACCAAATTCTATTAAAAATTTTCCCCAGGCTTTCTATTCACCCAAGTAAGTGAATCCTCTAGTTTACCAATTTAACTATATTAAAAGTTCTAATTTTTAAAATCATTCATTTCACAAGAAGCTAGAATCCACTTATTCTCAAACTAGAAGGCTGTTTTTTTTTTTTAAATGGGTGTTCTTGTTCTGTCACTTCATTAAGTAATCAACACAAATTTCCAAAGCCACCTCTTTTTAGTCTAAGATTAAAATAGAAATCCATTTCATTTACTATACAATGCCATTGTCCTTGCCATGTACACTTACGTGTGTCACAAGTTGGCATATTTATTTGACATCTGACAACAAATCATAAGCAGTAAAAATATTTTCATTAATTTAATAAACACTGATGAGGTCCAGGGCATCCATAAATGCTTGTGAGGTTGTGCACTGTGTGACTTCAGGGGTGCCATTCACATCATATTTATAAGTGTGGTACCCCTGGAGTTGTGCAGTGCGCAACCTGTGCAACTATATAAGGTGGCGCTGCATAATACAAAATGAGGCACGGTGATAGGTGCCAGCAATGAATATAAGGACAATGACATCAAAGTAGTTTTTCTTTCAGAACTTACAGTTTAGTAAGGGAGACTGGCAATTAAAGAAACCTGTGATAAATCCCATGGCAAAAGAAAGTGCAGAGCCTTCCTATCCATAGAGCTGTCTAATTAAAATGGATGAACAAATAAAGGTGAGCAGTTAAAGCTAGAACTTGCTCTGGGAACATTTCAAAGTATGGGATCTTAAATCAGACATTTTTTCTATAGCTTCTGAGTATTAACATGCAATTTAATCATAAATACTGTACTTGTGTAAATGAGGTAGGTGCTCTTTCTAACATCCTCCCTGCTCATGGTAAAGCCATAGCTATTAAATAAAACATGATTTTCCTATATGTTGTCTCAGGTCCATCCTGGCTCTGCCTCCTGATCTTACTAGTACCATCTTGTGTGTCTCCATTGTGCACAGTCTGTTTTTTATCTTGTTCATACCCATTGGTCTATCCCACAATACTTCATGCTTCAAAGAGTCTATACATTTCCCAAGTCAAACTCAATTCAGTGTTCTTGGTACTCTAACCCAATTCTAAACCCTGGTTTTTGAACCTCAGCCTTTGAAGCCACTGCTTACTTCCAATATGAGTGTGAATTTTTTTTCTTAAAACCAAGTTTCTAGGTTCAAAATTTTTTTCTTATACATGGAAGCGTTTTTGAGAGCAGACATTTTGATATATTTTGTTCAGACATACCTCCAGTGCCTAGAATAATGCTTAGTGTTTGGTGCCCATGTTTTTTTTTTTTTTTAAGTGATTAGTCGTGTGTGGCCCAATAAACCAAGGATTCCAAGGGCTTTCTGCTGGGACCTGCTTCCAGCTGTTGATGTTTTTTTTGTTTTTCTGGGGAGCAGCTTGCTCAGTGCGTACTGTGCTACTCCCTGGGCTACCAACTCAGAACTTAGGTTCAGGGGCCAACATCCCTGAAAGGTGGAGTCCAGGGAGGTCCCACAGCTCAACAGTGCCTCCCCGTGGTAATGAGTCCAACTGCAACTGACTGACTCCAGCAGTCTCAGAAACTAGAACACCAAATTCCCTTAAATTTCATCATGGCAGGAAGACTGCTCATGGAAATACCAACCAATGACTTTGGATCTCAATCCTCTTCTTGTGTTGGCACTTAAATAAGAATACATTATGCTTAAGATTCCCAGTGCGGGCAATGTATATTTCTCTTCATGCTTTCATGCTTGTCTAACTAAAGGGATCACGGTGCAACTCTGGTAAGATTTTGGGAAAAATGAATACATTATTTCAGGAAGGTTTTCCTCTCTCTGTACCATTTTCACTCCAACTGTAAAATTGAATTCATGGCTGAGGTTTAGGAGCCCATTAAGCCGGTACACTTTCCATTCTGAACGTGAAGCCGGAATCTGACTCAAGTGCAGCAACCACATGCAGTAGGATTTCCCTGAGACTTTGATCCCAAATGGAGTCCCAGGGCTTTGTACATAACATAGCACTAATGTTACACGACCTCAAAAAATAAAGGCCTTGGTCTGGTCTGTGGAAAACATTTGAAGATCTCTTGATACATTGACTGCCATCCAAAGTCCATCGTGAACCCGCCTCAGGCCTCACCTTCACAACTGTGGGTAACGCCAGAGCCTTAGACCTCTGTCCTGTGCTTATTTCCTTCCCTGGCTGTTTCCAGGAAATAGTACTTAGCTGTTTGGGGTGAGAATTTCTATGCATCACAGCTATCTTAAAACCTAGCTAATGTTACCACAAATGGCTCTGGAATCTGGTGACTCAGGCCAGTATAGCTGGAGCAAATTTGGCAGACCTGGGAAGTCTCCACATAAAAACAGTGTCACCTTGTTTTTGGTGTCTTGTGTTTGTCATAGATCACATCCAGAAATTAATGGTCACCACACAGACATACTTTTAAAAAGTTTCTATTTCTGGAGAGAAGACCCTGTATTGGAATATCATTCATTAACAAACTATGCCTACAGCTGGCATGATGACTCTCTCTTCCAGGGCTGTTTAAAGAGAATTCTGGGAGTGCAAAAATTCTCAACATGATACTACTAGCCAGTAGGATCCAACAGTACATTAAGAAGATTATTCACTATGACCAAGTGGGATTTATCCCCGGGATGCAAGGTTGGTTCAACACTCATAAAACAATCAATGTGATAGATCACATCAACAAGAGAAAAAACAAGAACTGTATGAATCCTCTTAATAGATGCAGAGAAAGCATTTGACAAAATACAGCATCCATTCCTGATCAAAATTCTTCAGAGGGGATGCCTGGGTGGCTCAGCAGTTTAGCGCCCTATCAAAATACCTATCAAATCCCTATCAAAATACCATGGACTTTCTTCAGAGACTTGAAACAAATCATCTTAAGATTTGTGTGGAATCAGAAAAGACCCTAAATAGCCAGGGGAATATTGTAAAAGGAAACCAGAGGCAGGGGCATCACAATGCCGGATTTCAAGTTGTACTACAAAGCTGTGATCATTAAGACAATGTGGTACTGGCACAAAAATAGACACATAGATCAATGGAACAGAATAGAGAATCCAGAAATGGGCCGTCAACTCTATGGTCAACTAATATGCAACAAAGGAGGAAAGACTATCCACTGGAAAAATGACAGTCTCTTCCATAAATGGTGCTGGGAAAATTGGACAGTCACATGCAGAATGAAACTAGACCATTCTCTTACACTATACACAAAGATAAACTCAAAATGGACGAAAGATCTAAATGTGAGACAAGAATCCATCAAAATCCTAGAGGAGAACACAGGCAACACCCTTTTTGAACTTGGCCACAGCAACTTCTTGCAAGACACATCTATGAAGGCAAGAGAAACAAAAGCAAAAATGATGAACTATTGGGACTTCATCAAGATAAAAAGCTTCTCCACAGCAAAAGAAACAGTCAACAAAACTAAAAGACAACCTACAGAATGGGAGAAGATATTTGCAAATGACGTATCAGATAAAGGGCTAGTATCTAAGATCTATAAAGAACTGATTAAACTCAACACCCAATTAACAAACAATCCAATCATGAAATGGGCAAAAGACATAAACAGAAATCTCACAGAGGAAGACATAGACGTGGCCAACAAGCACATGAGAAAATGCTCCGCATCACTTGCCATCAGGGAAATACAAATCAAAACCACAATGAGATACCACCTCACACCAGTGAGAATGGGGAAAATTAACAAGACAGGAAACCACAAATGTTGGAGAGGATGTGGAGAAAGGGGAACCCTCTTGCACTGTTGGTGGGAATGTGAACTGGTGCAGCCACTCTGGAAAACTGTGTGGAGGTTCCTCAAAGAGTTAAAAATAGACCTGCCCTACGACCCAGCAATTGCACTGCTGGGGATTTACCCCAAAGACACAGATGCAATGAAACGCCGGGACACCTGCACCCCAATGTTTATAGCAGCAATGTCCACAATAGCCAAACTGTGGAAGGAGCCTCGGTGTCCATAGAAAGATGAATGGATAAAGACGCTGTGGTCTATGTATACAATGGAATATTCCTCAGCCATTAGAAATGACAAATACCCACCAATTGCTTTGACGTGGATGGAACTGGAGGGTATTATGCTGAGTGAAGTAAGTCAATTGGAGAAGGACAAACATTATATGGTCTCATTCATTTGGGGAATATAAAAAATAGTCAAAGGGAATAAAGGGGAAAGGAGAGAAAATGAGTGGGAAATATCAGTGAGGGTGACAGAGCATGAGAGACTCCTAACTCTGGGAAATGATCAAGGGGTAGTGGAAGGGGAGGTGGGTGGGGGGTTGGGGTGACTGGGTGATGGGCACTGAGGGAGGCACTGGATGGAATGAGCACTGGGTGTTATGCTATATGTTGGCAAATGGAACTCCAATAAAAAGTATACATATTAAAACAAATTCTGGGAGAGGCCTAATTCCTAAAGCCTTACAGTACCTGTGTGCATCCCTGCATTTCCTGGCCAAGAAAGCGCTCCTAACACCTACTTCCAGATTACACTTGAAGATGAATTACCATTCCATATGGCTGTTTAGGCCACTGTTATGGCCTGAATGTTCTGTCCTACCAAACTCATACGCTGAAGTCTTTAGCCCCCAGTGTGTCTGTATTAGGAGATGGGGCCCTAAGGAAATAATCAAAATTAACTGAGGTCATAATGGTAAGCTCTCGTCTTATAGGATTAGTGTCCTTATAAGGGGACACCAGAAACTTGCTCTCTTGGTCTCTCCATGTGCGCATATCAAAGAGAGGCCATGTGAGGAAATAGTGAGAAGGTAGCCATTTTTAAGCGGGGAGAAGCACTCTCACTGAAAACTGATCATGACTTGATTTTGGATTTTAGCCTCCAGAACTGTGAGAAAATTAATTCCTGCTGTTGAGGCCACCCAGTCTGTGATATTTTGTTATGGCAGCCCAAGCAGCCTACACTGACCCAGATTGTAAATAATAGAACCTGGGACATATGTTGCCATGGAAATATATACCTTTTTTTTTGTCTTCTGTTCATAACTTAGTAAAGCATGAACAACAGTTGAATACAAGCCTAGAAATGTAGTTTTTTTTTTCACCAAAAAGTATATATTTAAATTAAGTTCTGACCTTTGCAGTTATTTTCTTCTATGTGAAATTCAGACAAAGAATGTCATAATCAAGAAGAAAATCATTGTCAGATTGGAATTGTGAGTCAACCTCAAACTGAGATTTTTATTTGTGAAGTGATAAAATTTTAAATGAGGGACAAATGTATAAAAAGGGGGATTTACAATGCTAATCAAGGAATTAGGGATATCAGACATTTCAAATTTAGGATTATACTAATTAATAGTTTTTTATGTAGAAAGGGTAATTATTAGAGAAAAGTCTCTTTAGTAATTAGAGATGTGATTCATACTCTGAAAAATCACAGACTATGAAAAAAGTCTTTAGATAAAACATATTTGATTGTAACTATAAAATGAGATGGGTTCTTAAGTGCTATTCTAATGATTATTTTTTTTAAATCTTAGATTTTAGTGACTTATGTAGTAAGTGCCTAGTTAATGTTTATTGGATGAATCTGTAAGTTAGTTAAGGATTAAAGGCAATCCAAGAATGTAATTTTTAAAGCTGTTCAGAAATTCCTAAAGCATTATTTACTTTGACAGTTGGAAATGATAACTGGAAAGTAGTCTCAAAAATAAGGTAATTTTTGACATTAAAGGAAAGCAATATTGATGGTCAAAGAAAGGGTGAGCTACTTTGAGTTTTTTCAAAAGAATTTTAAAAATTGCACATTATCGTCTTAATGGAAGTTTGGAATACATATGTTGTCAAATAAAAGTTCAATTAATTTTGGTAGATGCTATTAGGCTATGTAATGAAGAGGGAGGGAGGGGAGAAGGAAAGGAGAGATGGATAGGGAGATGGACAAGTTGTTCTCATAAGGAAAAATTATATTGGCCATTTCTACAAAGAGTACCTCCTTTAGCTAAAGCACTGTCAGGTGAACAAAGCTCTAGCCCATTTTCTGAGACCTTAAGTGTTCTTGACTAGATTTCAACCCTAGGTCTCTTAGCAACTCTTCCGTGATTACAGAAATCAACTTCCCTGACTCTATTGTGTTATAAGTAACATGAAATGATCACATTATCCAGTACCTTACCACTCTTAGAAATACAGAACTACCTTCCAGAATGTGATGGTCTGAAAAATTCAGAGCAGTAACTGTTTTGGTTGTATTGCAAGATTTTTAGGATCTCATCAACTTGTATTTTATTTTATTTTATTTTATTTTATTTTATTTTATTTTATTTTATTTTATTTTATTTATTTTACTTTATTTTATTTTATTTTTGTTTTTTAATGTATTTTTTATTGGAGTTCGATTTGCCCACATATAGCATAACACCCAGTGCTCATCCCATCAAGTGCCCCCCTCAGTGCCCGTCACCCAGTCACCCCATCCCCCTGCCCTCCTCCCCTTCCACTACCCCTTGTTCATTTCGCAGAGTTAGGAGACTCTCATGTTCTGTCACCCTCTCTAATTTTTCCCTCTCATTTTCTCTCCTTTCCCCTTTATTCCCTTTCACTATTTTCACTAGTCCTTTTCACTATATTCCCTGTATGAGTGAAACTATATAATGATTGTCCTTCTCCAATTGACTTACTTCACTCAGCATAATACCCTCCAGTTCCATCCACGTTGAAGCAAATGGTGGGTATTTGTCGTTTCTAATGGCTGAGGAATATTCCATTGTATACATAGACCACAGCTTCTTTATCCATTCATCTTTCAATGGACACAGAGGCTCCTTCCACAGTTTGGCTATTGTGGACATTGCTGCTAGAAACATTGGGGTGCAGGTATCCTGCCATTTCACTGCATCTCTATCTTTGGGGTAAATCCCCAGCAGTGCAATTGCTGGGTGGGAGGGTAGCTCTATTTTTAACTGTTTGAGGAACCTCCACACAGTTTTCCAGAGTGGCTGCACCAGTTCACATTCCCACCAACAGTGTAAGAGGGTTCCCTTTTCTCCGCATCCTCTCCAACATTTGTTGTTTCCTGCCTTGTTAATTTTCCCCATTCTCACTGGTGTGAGGTGGTATCTCATTGTGGTTTTGATTTGTATTTCCCTGATGGCCAGTGATGCGGAGCATTTTCTCATGTGCATGTTGGCCATGTCTATGTCTTCCTCTGTGAGATTTCTGTTCATGTCTCTTGCCCATTTCATGATTGGATTGTTTGTTAATTGGGTGTTGAGTTTAATCAGTTCTTTATAGATCTTGGATACTAGCCCTTTATCTGATATGTCATTTGCAAATATCTTCTCCCATTCTGTAGGTTGTATTATTGTAAGTTTAACAAAAAAAAAGCCTTATTTTTAATACTTCTTCCAGTTTCCATTTATTGTAAATGCAGGAAATAGACCAATACTCACCTGAGATAATGATAATGTGGCAGTAACTTTCTAACTCACCTTACTAGGAAGTGTAAGAACTTCAGTTGTTTGAGAACAGCAGATATATAGAGATTTATGCACTAATGTGCATTTTATTTTCTGCAATATGTATATTATAAATCATTCCTCTGCTTAGTATCGAATTAGGCAGTAACTGCAATTGATTCAAACCTCTGTATCAGAATTTGATGATAATGAAAGGCTAATAATACTAATATATCATATATTATGCCAGAGTTTCACTACGTTTTAACAAATATCTACCTACTTAGTTTCATTTTATATTTGGGTCTGAGCTGGAAGAGGAAATTATTCAACTTAATTTCCATATTGGCATAGTAAATGTAAAATCTCACTGGCAGAGCAGTAATGCAATTTGGCATTACATTTTACATCAATTTTGAATATGAATTTAACTTCAAGATGTGGCTATAGGTGAGCTGAAAAGATAGTGACATAAAAATGTGTTTCACAACTTAAATAAATAACTGGTAGACAGAATAACCACCCCCCCCAGAGACACCTACTTCCTAATTACCTGCCCACCTCCCTACCAGCCTGTGAATATGTTATGGTACATGGCAAAGCAGAATTAAAGTTGTAGATGCGGGATCCCTGGGTGGCGCAGCAGTTTGGCGCCTGCCTTTGGCCCAGGGCGCGATCCTGGAGACCCGGGATCGAATCCCACGTCGGGCTCCCGGTGCATGGAGCCTGCTTCTTGCTCTGCTTCTCTCTCTCTCTCTCTCTCTCTCTCTCTCTCTCTGTGACTATCATGAATAAACAAATAAAATCTTTAAAAAAAAATAAAGTTGTAGATGCAACTAAGTTTGCTAATTAGATGATCTTAAAGACATTGTCTTGGATTGTCCAGGTGGGCCCAATGTCATCGGAAGGGTCCTTGTAAGTGTAATAGGCAGGCAGAAGAGAGGTCAGAGAAGATGTGGCTATGGAAGAGGCCAGAGGGACACACTGAGAGGATTTGAATCCCATTGCTGGCTAAAACACCTACTTACTTTTAATTTCATCTCCTATTTAAAATTAAGTTTGTTTTTTCAGACTTTATGTCTAATCACATTGTATTATTTTGGGTCTCGTTTCTATCACTCAGCATTGTCTACAAGATTCTTAATTGTTGAGGCATTAAGTGGAAATCTGTCCATTTTTATTGCTTTGTACTATTCAGTGAATGTATATGCCATAATTTATTTAAGCATTCTTTTTTTCTGAAAAAAAGCTTTATTGTTTCCATTTGGTCTATGGCTTGGGAGAGGACTCCAGGGTGTTAAAAAAAAAAAGTTTGCTGTCTAGTGGCTACTGAGAAAGGCTCCGGGGCACAAACCCTGGCCCCACAGTGATGCCAGAGGGGCCCCTCAAGGGCTGCTGGGCTTCAGAGGCTCCTAGTAATGCTTGAGGGGAGCTTTTCTTTTCTTAGATTTTATGTATCTATTCATGAGAGAGGCAGAGACAGAGGGAGAAGCAGGCTCCCTGTGGGGAGCCTGATGCAGGACTTGATCCTAGGACCCCGGGATCACTACCTGAGCCTAATGCAGACGCTCAACCACTGAGCCACCCAGGTGCCACCCCGGAGGAGAGCTTTTCTAAGAGATAGGGCCCAGCCCAACCTGGGAGCCAACCTGCCTGCAGAAGTGAGTCAGGTGGTGGCCATCTTCTTGATGAGTTTCATCTCCTCATCCTGGAAGTGGCTCTCAAGGGAGTCACAAAGATAGGGATCTGCCCTGGCACAGCCCAGGGCGTGCAGATCTAAAAGGTCCTGGTTCAGGTTATTCTGCAGGACCAGGGTAGTTTCCATGACACCCACAGTTTTACTACACTCCTCCTGGGAAGGCTTCTGCATGTCCTGGAAGAGGGTGCTGCTGCAGCGCTGGTTTTGCATTTTCAAGAGATGCTCAGCGCCCTGGGGCTTCTCCTCAGCCAACTCCCAGAAGAAGTGGCCTATGCCCTCCAGAGCCACATTGTCCCGGTGGAAATAGAAGCCCAAGAGAGGTAGGTGTAGGGAGGCCCACAGGTGCATGTTGGCTAGGTGGTTTAAGGGCAGCTTTCACCTCAGTGCAATAGTATTGACCACTGTGGGAGCTCATGGTTGATCAATGTTAAGGTGCTAAGCTCAAAATAGGGGGCTGGCTGGTCTTGGAGGCAGAGAATGGCTGAGAAGATGGCTTCGAAGGTTGCAACTGGGAAAAGGGCTGGAGGGGTGGTCAGAGGCTGGTAAAAGGGTCATGCCTGGGTCTGTTCATCCAAACATCGCTGAAGCAAGAGACAGATCCATGAGGCGGCAGGGCACAGTGCCTATGTCTTCTACTTTTGATGAACATTTGTGCTGTTTTCTGTTGGAGCCTGTTACGGTGCTTCTGTGAGTGTGTGTGTATGTACGAGTATTGTTTTTTCAAATTTTCATTTAAATTCCAGTTAACATAGTGTCATAATAGTTTCAGGTGTGCGATTTAGTGATCCACCACTTAAATATAACATGCAGTGCTCGTCGCAAGTGCCCTCATTAACACCTGTCTTTCATTTAGCACTTCCCCCCCACCCATGGATATGTATTTTTGCTGTGAATTAGGGTCTTGCATAAGTTTTGGATATTTGTCATCATGTCCTAAAATCTCTCTTCTCCAGTATCTCTCTGCTCTCGTTCTGGGACACCAGTTCAATTTAAGTTAGGCCTTGTCATTGTAACTCTGTGTCTTCCATATTTTCCATCCATTTTGTCTATTTTTGGATGAATTAGCAATAATTTTTCTAGTAACTAATTCTATCTTCAGTTGTATCTACTGTTAAAACTATATATTGAATTTTTATTTCATTATGTTTACAATTTTTGTAATATCTATTTAGTTCTTCTCTAAACTTAGTCCATCACTTTTTAGAACCCTCTCTTTCCCATCCATATTTTCCAGCTTGGATTTCATTTCCCCTACAGATATGGAGCTCCAATTAATTTTACTAGCTGTTTTTTAATTCAGATTATTCTCACTTATGTCATATTTTTCTATGTGTTTATGATTTAGACATTGATTTTTTTTTGGAATTTTATTTTTTTATTTTATTTTTATTTTTTTGGAATTTTATTTTATTTTTTTATTTTTTTAATTTATTTTTTTATTGGTGTTCAATTTACTAACATACAGAATAACCCCCAGTTCCCGTCACCCATTCACTCCCACCCCCCGCCCTCCTCCCCTTCTACCACCCCTAGTTCGTTTCCCAGAGTTAGCAGTCTTTACGTTCTGTCTCCCTTTCTGATATTTCTACCCATTTCTTCTCCCTTCCCTTCTATTCCCTTTCACTATTATTTATATTCCCCAAATGAATGAGAACATATAATGCTTGTCCTTCTCCGACTGACTTACTTCACTCAGCATAATACCCTCCAGTTCCATCCACGTTGAAGCAAATGGTGGGTATTTGTCATTTCTAATAGCTGAGTAATATTCCATTGTATACATAAACCACATCTTCTTTATCCATTCATCTTTTGATGGACACCGAGGCTCCTTCCACAGTTTGGCTATCGTGGCCATTGCTGCTATAAACATCGGGGTGCAGGTGTCCCGGCGTTTCATTGCATTTGTATCTTTGGGGTAAATCCCCAACAGTGCAATTGCTGGGTCGTAGGGCAGGTCTATTTTTAACTGTTTGAGGAACCTCCACACAGTTTTCCAGAGTGGCTGCACCAGTTCACATTCCCACCAACAGTGTAAGAGGGTTCCCTTTTCTCCGCATCCTCTCCAACATTTGTGGTTTCCTGCCTTGTTAATTTTCCCCATTCTCACTGGTGTGAGGTGGTATCTCATTGTGGTTTTGATTTGTATTTCTCTGATGGCAAGTGATGCAGAGCATTTTCTCATATGCATGTTGGCCATGTCTATGTCTTCCTCTGTGAGATTTCTCTTCATGTCTTTTGCTCATTTCATGATTGGATTGTTTCTTTGGTGTTGAGTTTAATAAGTTCTTTATAGATCTTGGAAACTAGCCCTTTATCTGATATGTCATTTGCAAATATCTTCTCCCATTCTGTACATTGTCTTTTAGTTTTGTTGACTGTATCCTTTGCTGTGCAAAAGCTTCTTATCTTGATGAAGTCCCAATAGTTCATTTTTGCTTTTGTTTCTTTTGCCTTCGTGGATGTATCTTGCAAGAAGTTACTATGGCCGAGTTCAAAAAGGGTGTTGCCTGTGTTCTTCTCTAGGATTTTGATGGAATCTTGTCTCACATTTAGATCTTTCATCCATTTTGAGTTTATCTTTGTGTATGGTGAAAGAGAGTGGTCTAGTTTCATTCTTCTGCATGTGGATGCCCAATTTTCCCAGCACCATTTATTGAAGAGACTGTCTTTCTTCCAATGGATAGTCTTTCCTCCTTTATCAAATATTAGTTGCCCATAAAGTTCAGGGTCCATTTCTGGATTCTCTATTCTGTTCCACTGATCTATGTGTCTGTTTTTGTGCCAGTACCACACTGTCTTGAGGACCACAGCTTTGTAGTACAACCTGAAATCTGGCATTGTGATGCCCCCAGATATGGTTTTCTTTTTTAAAATTCCCCTGGCTATTCAGGGTCTTTTCTGATTCGTTCTATGAGGCCAGCATCACCTTAATTCCAAAACCAGACAAAGACCCCACCAAAAAGGAGAATTACAGACCAATATCCCTGATGAACATGGATGCAAAAATTCTCAACAAGATACTGGCCAATAGGATCCAACAATACATTAAGAAAATTATTCACCATGACCAAGTAGGATTTATCCCCGGGACACAAGGCTGGTTCAACACCCGTAAAACAATCAATGTTATTCATCATATCAGCAAGAGAAAAACCAAGAACCATATGATCCTCTCATTGGATGCAGAGAAAGCATTTGACAAAATACAGCATCCATTCCTGATCAAAACTCTTCAGAGTGTAGGGATAGAGGGAACATTCCTCGACATCTTAAAAGCCATCTATGAAAAGCCCACAGAAAATATCATTCTCAATGGGGAAGCACTGGGAGCCTTTCCCCTAAGATCAGGAACAAGACAGGGATGTCCACTCTCACCACTGCTGTTCAACATAGTACTGGAAGTCCTAGCCTCAGCAATCAGACAACAAAAAGACATTAAAGGCATTCAAATTGGCAAAGAAGAAGTCAAACTCTCCCTCTTCGCCGATGACATGATACTCTACATAGAAAACCCAAAAGCCTCCACCCCAAGATTGCTAGAACTCATACAGCAATTCGGTAGCGTGGCAGGATACAAAATCAATGCCCAGAAGTCAGTGGCATTTCTATACACTAACAATGAGACTGAAGAAAGAGAAATTAAGGAGTCAATCCCATTTACAATTGCACCCAAAAGCATAAGATACCTAGGAATAAACCTAACCAAAGATGTAAAGGATCTATACCCTCAAAACTACACAACACTTCTGAAAGAAATTGAGGAAGACACAAAGAGATGGAAAAATATTCCATGCTCATGGATTGGCAGAATTAATATTGTGAAAATGTCAATGTTACCCAGGGCAATATACACGTTTAATGCAATCCCTATCAAAATACCATGGACTTTCTTCAGAGAGTTAGAACAAATTATTTTAAGATTTGTGTGGAATCAGAATAGACATTGATTTTTTAAGAAGCCATTTGTCGCTCATGCCTCTAAAGATTACAATACAAAAACAAGAGTGAATTTTATCAAAATAGAGCATATTTCTTGACTATATCCACAAACATAAATTTCTATTAACACTCTTTTATACGAATACATTTTACTTGTTCATTATGGGGAGATCACTTGCTATAACCACACTCCTTACCACAGAATAGTCTTATAAATGTTTCTTGTACAATCTTTCTGATCAAATACTCTTTTTAATTACAGTAAACTTTAGTTTTTTAGGATAGTTTTAGATTCATAGCAAACATGAGCAGAAAGTACAGAGAATTACCATATACCCTCTATCCCCACAGGTGCACATCCTCCCCCACATCATCTCATTTGTTAGAATAGATGAACCTATGTTAATAGCATTATCACCTCAGTGTCTACATCAGTATTTGGCCTTAGTATTGTACGGTCTGTTTTAACAAATACATAATGACATCATCCACTGTCCTACAGAATACTTTCATTGCCATAAAAACCCTCTGTAAACATCCATGTGTAGGTTTTCACATGGACATGTTTTTTTTTTCAAGAGTTTATTAGAGAGAGAGAGAGAGAACACGAGCAGGGAGAGTGGCAGAGGGAGAAGGAGCCTCTCCAATGTGGGCAGCCCATTTCAGGGTTTATCCTAGGGCCCCGAGGTCATGACCTGAGCATTTTAACTGACTGAACCACTCAGGCGCCCTGAACATAAGTTTTTAATTAATGTGAGCAAATACCAAGGAGCATACTGATCACATGTTAAGAGTATGTTTAATTTTATAAGAAACTGCTTGGGGCGCCTAGATGGCTAAATTGGTTAATCATCTGCCTTCTGCTTGGGTCATGATCTCAGGGTTCTGGGATTGAGCCCTGCGTGAGGCACCCTGCTCTGCTCAGCGGAGAGCCTGCTTCTCCCTCTGCTCCTCCCCCTGCTCATACACTAGCTCTCGCTCTCAGAAAGAAAAAGGAAAAAAAAAAACTGCAAAACTATCTTTCAAAGAGTCTGTATAATTTTGCCTTCTCACAAGCACTGGATGAGAATCCTGTTGATCCACATCCTCACCAGAATCTGGTGTTGTCAGTGATCTGGATTTTGGCCATTCTAATAGGCGCATAGTGGTCTGATGTTTTAAGTTACATTTCCCTTGTAACATATGATGTGGAGCATCTATTCGTATGTTTATTTGCCATCTGTATATTTTCTTCAGTGAGGAGTCTGTTAAGGTCTTTGGCCTATTTTTAAATTGATTCTTTTTTTAAGATTTTATTTATTCATGAAAGACAGAGGGAGACAGAGACATAGGCAGAGGGAGAAGCAGGCTCCCTGCTGGGAGCCCAATACCAGACTCGATCCCAGGACCCCCGAATCACAACTTGAGCCGAAGGCAGACACTGAACCTCTGAGCCACCCAGGCGCCCAATTTGATTCTTTTCTTAGTGTTGAGTTTTAAAAGTTCTTTGTATATTTTGGATAAAAGTCATTTATCAGATGTGTCTTTCACAAATACTTTCCCAGTCTGGATTATCTTCTCATTCTCTTGATGTCTTTTGCAGAGCAGAACTTTTTAATTTTAATGAAGCCCAGTTTATTCATTATTTCCTTCATGGATCATGCCTTTGGTGATAGATCTGAGAAGTCCTCACCATACTCAATGTTGTCTGGTTTTCTGCTATGTTTTCTTTTAGAAGTTTTGCGCTTTACATTTAGGTATGTGATACATTTTGAGTTAATTTTTGCAAATGTCTAAGGTCTGTGTTTAGATTTTTTCCCTGCATGTGGATATCCAGCATCATATGTGGATGTACTGCCTCATACAAAGAGTTAGGAAAGAAATCCCCTGCAACTGTCTTCTGAAAAAGATTATAGAGAATAGACATAACTTCTTCCTTAAATGTTTAATAGAATTCAACAGTGAACCTATCTAGGCTTGATGAATTCTGTTATTGATCCAATTTATTTAATAAATATGGGCCTATTCAGAATGTCTTTTTCTTGCATGGATAATTTCTTTTCAATTCTATGTCTTCTATGAGTTTTGTAATATCGTATCTTTCAAGGAAGTAATCCATTTTATTTAGATTATCAAAATTGAGGATATAGAGTTGTTTATAGTATCCTTAATTATCCTTTCAGTGTCCATGGAATCTTTGGTGAGGTCTTCTCTTTCATGTCAATTTGAAATTTGTGTCCTTTTTTTTTAAGTTGGTGTATCAGTTTTACTGAACTTTTTAAAAAAAGATTTATTTACTTATTTATGAGAGAGAGAGAGAGAGAGAGAGAGAGAGAGGCAGAGACATAGGCAGAGGGGGAAGCAGGCTCTTTGCAGGAGCCAGATGCGGGACTCGATTCCAGGTCCCGGGATCACAACCTGCACCAAAGGCAGCCGCCCAACCACTGAGCCACCCAGGTGTCCCCAGTTTCACTGAACCTTTAAAAGAACCAGCTTTTGGTTTTCTCTTTTGGTTCCTTTATTCATTGATTTCTGCTCTAATTCATATTATTGCCATTCTTTTTTTTTTTTTAGTTTTTATTTAAATTCCAGTTAACATACAGTGTAATATTAGGTTCAGGTGTACAATTTAGTGATTGAACACTTCCAGCACTCATCATGACAAGTGCCCTCCTTAATCCCCATTCCATGTTGAATGTATCCTCCCATCCACCTCCCCTCTGGTCACCGTCAGTGTGTACTCTATGTACAGAGTCTGTTTCATGGTTTTCCTCTCTCTTTCTTCCCCCCATGATCATTTTTTTAAATTCCACATATAAATTATTTTGCTTAGCGTGATACTCTCTAGCTCTATCCATGTCATCACAAATGGCAAGGTTTCATTCTTTTTTATCACTGAGTAATAATCCATCATATATATATATATATATACCACATCTTCATCCATTCATCAGCTGATGGACATTTGTGCTCTTCCTGTAATTTGGCTACTGTTGATAATGCTATAAATATCAGAGTGCATGTATCACTTCGAATTAGTATCTTTATATTCTTTGGATAAATACCTAGTAGTGCAATTCCTAGGTGGTAGGGTGGCTCTATTTTTAACTTTTTGAGGAATCTTCATACTATTTTCTAGTGTGGCTGTACCAGTTTGCATCCCCACCAACATTGTAAAGAGGATTCCCCCTTCTCCACATCCTCACCAACATCTGTTGTTTCCTTTGTTGTTAATTTTAGCCATTCTGATGGTATGAGGTGATAATTCCTTGTAGTTTTGATTTGCATTTCCCTGATAAGTTATGATCACTTCCTCACGTGTCTGTTGGTCATCTGAGTATCTTTGGAAAAGTGTCTATTTATGTATTCTGCCCATTTTAACTGGATTATTTTTTTGAGTGTTGAATTTGAGAAGTTCTTTATGGATTTTGGATACTTTTTACAGATATGTAAATATATTTGCAAATATATTCTCCCATTCTGTAGGTTGCCTTTTAATTTTCTTGATTGTTTCCTTCTCTGTGTAGAAGTTTTTTATCTTGATGAATTCACAATCGCTTATTTTTGCTTTTGTTTCTATTACCTCCAGAAGCATGTCTTGTAAGAAGTTGCTATGGCCAAAGTCAGAGAGATTGCTGCCTGTATTCTCCTCTAGGATTTGATGGTTTCCTATCTCACATTTAGGCCTTTCATCCATTTTGACTTTGTTTTGTGTATGGTATAAGAAAGTGGCTTAGTTTCATTCTTCTGCCTGTTGCTGTCCAATTTTCCAAACACCATTTGCTGTACTTTTGTACTTATTGAGGCCTGATTTGTGACCCAGTATGTGATCTATTCTGGAGAATGGTCCATGTGCACTTGAAAGGAATGTGTATTCTGCTGCTCTGAATATATCTGTGAAGTTCATCTGGTCAGTGTGTCATTCAAAGCCACTGTTTCCTTGTAGATCTTCAGCTTGGGTGACCTGTCCGTTGATATAAGTGGAGTGTTAACGTCCCCTACTATTATTGTATTATCAATGAGTTCTTTTATGTTTGTTAATAACTTTTTATGTATTAGAGTGCTCCCTTGTTGGATGCATAAATACTTACAATTGTTAGATCTTCTTGTTGGATTGTCCCCTTAAATATGATACAGTGCCCTTTTGCATCTCTTATTACAGTCTTTGTTTTAAAGTCTAGTATGTCTTTCATAAGTATTATGATTCCAGCTTTCTTTTGATGTCCATTTTCATGATAAATGTTTCTGTATCCCCTCACTTTCAATCTTCAGGTGTTTTTAGGTCTAAAATGAGTCTCTTATAGGTAGCATATAGATTAGTCTTGCTTTTTAAAAAGATTTTATTTATTTGAGAGAGAAAGTGCATGCCTGTGCATGTACATTAGTGGAGGGAGGGGCTGAAGGTGAGAGAGAAGCAGACTCCTTATGGAGCAAGGAGCCCAACACAGGACCCTATCCTAGAACCCTGGATCATGACCTGAGCCCAAGGCAGACCCTTAACCTACTGAAAGCCACCCAGGTACCCTGATGAGCCTTGGATTTTATCCATTCTGACACCTTGCATCTTTTGGAGCATTTAGTCCATTTATATTCAGAGTAATTATTGATATATATGTACTTATTGCCATTTTATTACTTGTTTTGTGCTTGTTTCTGGAGAGTTTTCCACACGTTGAATCCCCTTTAATATTTCTTATGGGGATCGTTTAGTGCTCACGAACCTTTTAGTTTTTGTTTTTCTGGTAAACTTTGTCTCTCCTTCTATTCTGAATGATAGCATTGCTGCGTAGACTATTCTTGGCTGCACATTCTTCCCATTCAGCATGTTGAGTATATCATGCCACTGTCTTCTGGCTTGCCAAGTTTCTGTGGAGAGATCTGCAGCTAGCCTTGGAGGTTTTCCCTTGCAAATCAGGGACTTCCTTTGTTGTGCTGCTTTGAAGATTTCTTTTCCATTGTCACCATATTTTGCAAATTTAATTACAAATAAGTCTTGGCATTGGCCTGCTTTTGTTGATTTTGAAGTGAGTTCTCTGTGCCTTCTGAATCTGGATGTCTGTTTTCTTCCCCATATTAGGGAATCTTTCATTTATTATTCCTTAGAATACATTTTCTGCCCCCTTTTTCCTCTCCTTCATCTTCTGGAACTCCTGTAACGTGAATGTTACTACGTTTGATGGAGTCACTGTGTTTCCTAAGTCTACTCTCGTGTTTTATAATTCCTTCCCTCTTCTGTTCAGCTTCATTATTTTCCATTATTTTATCTTCTGTATCACATATGCATTCCTTTGCTTCTTCTAGCCTTGTGTTTATTGCATTAAGACTGATTTCAATTTCGGTTACTGCATTTTTCATTTCCAAGTAATTTTTTTAACTCTTTTATCTCTGTGGTAAGTGCCTCCCTGAAGTCACCCATTCTCTTCTCAAGCCCAGTGAGTTTCCTTATGATTGTTGCTTTAGATTCTCCATCAGAATGTTACTTATATCTGTTTCGTTTAGATCCCTGGCCGTGACCTTATTTTGTTCTTTCATGTGGGATGAATTCCTCAATCTTGGCACTTTGTCTAAGTCTCTGTCTTCCTTTCTGTGTTAAAAAAGTCTATTATGTTTCCTGCTCCTGAGAGTAATGGCTTCATGAAGAGGTCATGTATTGTCCCGGGCCTGGTGCTTCAGGGAGTGTCTCCCATGTGTGCCATGTCTGCTCTGCTGCTGTGTTCTGGCCATTCCGTCCTTCAGACCAATCATCTGCAGACTCTCCTTGCCCACAGTGGGCAGCTTTGGTCGCTGGCCAGAATGTGGTGAATTGTAACTAGGTGTGCTCTGGTCTGCTGGTTAAATGAGACCTGATACCACTTTTGCTAGAACTGAAGCCCTGAAGAACTCTCTGGTTGGGAGACGTGGTCTGGGCAGGGGCTTCCGTTGGTCCTGTGAGGAAGGGGCCCTCTCTGCTGGGACTGAGGCCAGCTTGATGGAGATGGTTGGTCATAGCAGAGCACTGGGGTGTGGGCCCTGCTATAAGCAGGTTAGGCAGCCAGGGTTTGTGCTGTGCTGCTTCCTGCAGGTGACTCTGTGCTTATGCTCAGAGGTGTGGGATGGAAATGGCACCAGCCAGCTCCTTTGTCTCCAGAGAGCAGTCTCCATGCCCACGGCTCTCAGGGAAGTACTCTGAGAAGAGCGAATAATCCCTGCCTCCCCCATGTGTCCCACACATTTTTCAGATCCCGTTTCCACACTGTCTGCCTCCAGCTCACCTGTCCGCCTTCTCTCCAGGAGCAGTGCAGTGCCCTTGGGGCTCTGTTCCAGCCAAGCCTGCTGACTGAAATCTCCAGGCTTCAGGGACCTGGTGTGGGCTGGGGGCCTAAGCTGGTCTTATGGGGGAGGGTCTGCTGTGCCAGGACTGAGGCGAGCTTGGCCTGAAAGGGCAGTCGTGCCAGGGCGTGGAGGTGTGGGGCTTGGTATCAGCAGGCTGGGCAGCCGGTGTCAGGGCTGGGGGGCTTTCCACAGGTGGCTCTGTGTTTCTGGTGAGGGTGGAGAGGGAAATGGTGCCAGCCAGCTCCTTTGTTCCCATGGAGGCGGCTCCCTAAACTCTGCCTCTTAGGAGGGTGCTTCAGGAAGAGCAAATCATCTACCCGCTGTGTGCCCTGGGCTTTCTTCAGATCACTGCTTCCACAACCATTTGCCCCTGTGTTGTTGTCCTGCCTTCTCCTTGGGAGCAGGGCAGCACCCTCTGGGCTCTATGCCAGCTGAGCTCACTGTTCTTTAAAACTCCAATCTTCAGGCCCCTGGTAGCGAGAACTCAGGAAGATCAGCCCCTCTTCTTTTCCCAGCTGATGGCTTTGGGGAAATGTCCTCCTTGTGGCTCCCTTGTGTGCTTCTCTCTCCCTTTGTCCTGCTCACCCTCACCCTTCTCTGTGATCAGAGCTCCCTCTCTCCCCTCTGCAGCATCTATGATCCATTTCTTTCCCAAAGCACATCTCTGCACTTTCTGCTTTCTCTTCTGTGGCTTCTTCTCTCCCTATAGTTCAAGGGACAAGCCCAAGGCCCTGCTGCTGTGCAGCCATCTTAGCTCCCCTCTTACTATTGATTTTCTTCACTTACTTGATGTTTAATTTATTCTTCCTTTCTAGTTTCCTAAAGAGAAGCTTAGATGATTGATTTTTCAATCCTTATTCTGATCCAACATATGCAGTCAGTGCTATATGTTTCCCTCTAATCACTGCTTTCACTGCATCCCACAAGTTCTATGAAGTTGTTTGTCCTTTTCCTTTTATTTGAACTATTTTAAAATTTCTTTTTAAAAAAATATTATTTATTCATGAGAGACACACACACACAGAGAAAGAGAGAGAGAGAGAGGCAGAGAGGCAGAGACACAGGCAGGGGGAGAAGCAGGCTCCATGCAGGGAGCCCGAGGTGGGACTCGATCCTGGGTCTCCAGGATCACACCCTGAGCCAAAGGCGGTGCTAAACTGCTGAGCCACCCGGGCTGCCCTATTTTAAAATTTCTTTTGAGATGTCTTCTTTGGCCCATATGTTATTTAGAAATGTGTTGTTTAATCTCCAAATACGTTGGATTTTGCACCTACCTTTCTGCTGCTGACTTCTAGTTTAATTCTCTTGCGGTATGTGGATAGAGAATGTGTGACTTCCATTCTTTCACATTTGTTGTGTTTTTCGGCCCAGAATGTTGTCTGTTTTGGTAAATGTTCCGTGTCAGCTTTGTTTATTTATTTTTAAAGATTTTATTTATTTATTCATGAGAGACACACACAGAGAGAGGCAGAGTCATAGGTAGAGGGAGAAGCAGGCATCCCGCAGGGAGCCTGTTGGTAGCTAGACTCGATCCCAGGACCCCGGGATCACTACCTGAGCTGAAGGCAGACACTAAACCACCGAGCCACCCAGGTGTCCCTCCTGGGGCACATAGCTTTAGAAGAAGTTGTATTCTGTTGTTGGATTAAGTAATCTGTAAACATCTATCATATCCAGTTGATTGATTGTGTTACTGAGTTCATTTGTATCTTACAGGCTTTGTCCTGCTAGACCCACCCATTTCTGATAGGTGTGGATGTTGAAATGTCCAGCTACAATTTGGATTTATCTGTTAATTCTTGCAGTTATGTCAGTTATTGCTTCATGTATTTTGATGCACTGTTGTTAATTGCAGACATTTTGAGATTGTTATATCTTATTAGAGAACTGATTCCATCATTATGTAATGTCCCTCATTTTGGGTGAGAATTCTTCTTGCTCTGAAGTATGTTATGTCTGAAATTAATAGATCTACTTCTGCTTTCCTTTAAATAATGTATGATACATTTTTCTCCATCCATTTATTTTGCAGTATATGTATCTTTATATTTAAAGTGGGTTTCTAATATACAACAGAAAATCTTGTTTTCTGATCCTGTCTGACAGTGTGTCTTGATTGGTGCATTTAGACCATTGACATTGAAATTACTGATATGATTGGAGTAGTATCTATTTATTACTGTTTTCTATCTGTTACCCTTGTTCTTTGTTCCTAGTTTTTTTTTAAATTTTATTTATTCACAAGAGACACAGATAGAAGCAGAGACATAGGCAGAGGTAGAAGCTGGCTCCCTGTGGTGAGCCTGATGCGGGACTTGATCCCAGGACTCCAGGACCACTAGCTGAGCCAAAGGTAGGTGCTCAACTACTGAGCCACCCAGGCATCCCTGTTGCTAGTTTTGCCTTCCACTCTTCTGTCTTCTTTGGATTTAATTGGGCATATTATATAAGTCCCCTTTATTTACTCTCTTACCATAGCATATCAATTATACTTTTTTGTTTTTGCTTTTCAAAGTTGTTATTAGAGAATTTGCAGTATACATTTATAACTAGTCCACTTTGAAGTAACAATAAACAGCTTCAGGATAGTGTGAGTGCCTTACCGTAACAAAATGATCCTAATTTTCCCCTCCTGTCCCTTGTAACATTGTTGTCATTCATTTTGAGTATGCATAAATGTTTTACACATATACATATGAGTGGAATGTCAGAGTCCCACAATAGGAAAGTCCTGAACTTTGTCTTTTCCTGTTTCCCTATGATGTTACCTAACTGCAGTTTAGTTTTTCAAATGTTTATTCCAGATCAGAAAATGTTATCAAGTCAAAATTAGCTTTGAGAGCTCAGTTAACTCTTGTGGGTTTTCACTTCTCTATTTTCTTCATTACCATATTGTCTCTTCAATGTTTTTGAGAAGCTATTTAAAAACTTTTTTTCTCCTTATTTTTTGTATATTTTTTATTGAAGTTCGATTTGCCAACATATAACATAACACCCAGTGCTCATCCCGTCAAGTGTCCCCCTTCAATGCCCATCACCCAGTCACCCCATCCCCCTGCCCACCTCCCCTTCTACTACACTTTGTTCATTTTCCGGAGTTAGGAATCTCATGTTCTGTCTCCCTCTCTGATATTTCTCACTCATTTTCTCTCCTTTCCCCTTTATTCCCTTTCACTATTTTTTATATTCCCCTAATGAATGAGACCATATAATGTTTGTCCTTCTCCGACTTCACTCAGCATAATACCCTCCAGTTCTATCCACGTTGAAGCAAATGGTGGGTATTTGTCGTTTCTAATGGCTGAATAATATTCCATTGTATACATAGACCACAGCTTCTTTATCCATTCATCCTTTGATGGACACCGAGGCTCCTTCCACAGTTTGGCTATTGTGGACATTGCTGCTATAAACATCGGGGTGCAGGTGTCCTGCCATTTCACTGCATCTATATCTTTGGGGTAAATCCCCAGCAGTGCAATGGCTGGGTTGGAGAGTAGCTCTATTTTTAACTCTTTAAGGAACCTCTACACGGTTTTCCAGAGTGGCTGCACCAGTTCACATTCCCACCAACAGTGCAAGAGGGTTCCCCTTTTCCCACATCCTCTCCAACATTTGTGGTTTCCTGTCTTGTTAATTTTCCCCATTCTCACTGGTGTGAGGTGGTATCTCATTGTGGTTTTGATTTGTATTTCCCTGATGGCCAATGATGCGGAACATTTTCTCATGTGCTTGTTGGTCATGTCTATGTCTTCTTTGGTGAAATTTCTGTTCATGTCTTTATTCCACTTCATGATTGGATTGTTTGTTAATTGGGTGTTGAGTTTAATCAGTTCTTTATAGATCTTGGATACTAGCCCTTTATCTGATAGGTCATATGCAATTATCTTCTCCCATTCTGTAGGTTGTCTTTTAGTATTGTTGACTGTTTCTTTTGCTGCGCAGAAGCCCTTTATCTTGATGAAGTCCCAATAGTTCATTTTTGCTTTTGTTTCCCTTGCCTTCATGGATGTATCTTGCAAGAAGTTACTGTGGCCAAGTTCAAAAAGGGTGTTGCCTGTGTTCTCCTCTAGGATTTTGATAGATTCTTGTCTCACATTTAGATCTTTCATCCATTTTGAGTTTATCTTTGTGTATGGTGAAAGAGAGTGGTCTAGTTTCATTCTTCTGCATGTGACTATCCAATTTTCCCAGCACCATTTATTGAAGAGACTGTCCTTTTTCCAGTGGATAGTTTTTCCTGCTTTGTTGAATATTAGTTGACCATAGAGTTTTGAGGGTCCATTTCTGGATTCTCTATTCTGTTCCATTGATCTACGTGCCTGTTTTTTGTGCCAGTAGCACAGTCTCGATGATCACAGCTTTGTAATACAACCTAAAACCCAGCATTGTGATGTCCCAAAAGTTTTTTTCTAAGGGAGAATTGGTGTCTGTTATCTAACTTTCATTTTCAAGAAGTGAAAATCTAAACAGCATTGGTTTTGAAGTTACATTTTCAATGATCATTTCTTTGCAATAGACAATTTTATGGTCTGACCTCACCACAGATTTGTGAGGCACTGTCATGGGTCAGGTTTCAGAGGCTGGCTTTGTTATCTCTTCATGATTTACAAGGAATTAGAATATATCTTATTAATCATCTTTTCAAGTTAAGGCATAAAAGTACCGGTCCTGAAAGGGAATCTAAGGGAAAGGGAGAGAGATTTTTCATAGAACAATAGAACCTAAATTTTCAAACCCCTTATATCTACTTGGATATGGGTGGTAGAGATTTAAGTGATTTTTCTGGAATCAACGTGGTTGCACCAGAGAACATAATCTCACAAGAAGATCTCTTCTCTTCTGCATGGAATAGGACATGCTCTTGTGATTTTTGTTCTGGAAATTTAGAGAAAGAAAACTAACCTGGAACTCTCTTAGTTAAATGGAGTCTTTATTTTGAGCACTGGATTTTTCAAGTTAGGACAAGATACATAGATGGGTCACCTTTTTATTTGATAGTAATTAATCCTATTCATGTGGTTTTGCAACAAAGAGCATCTTTTAACTCTCATCCTTGATGCCCAGAAATTTCAAGAATGTTAGAAAATACCACAGGAAATTATTTAAATTGAACTCAGAAGATGTTCAGTGACCTATATAATAAGCAATCAGAAATAAACAGGATTTTAATTTCTTCTAAATGTTCAAGCATGTAATTTTTAAATGCCGTTTTAAAATCTTAGCTATTTGATAGCAATTGAGTTCTAATTGCTCAAAAGTATGTTCTAACACAGTTATTAAAGAAATCGGTGATTGCCTGAGGTAGATAGATATAATTTAAATCTATACAAATTAGTTATCATTGATCCGGCTGACACTCAGTACATTTTTATTCTAATTCTTCTTGTTTATTAGCCAAAGGCAGTTTGCATAAATTTATAATCATGACTCATGATGTGCACCAATTGCTTTTTAAAACAAATGACATTGATTAATATTGTCTAGGAATCATTTCTGTTTTACATTTGTATATGCGAACATACTGGTATTTTTAAGGCAAAAATAATAGTTTGACAGTTGATCTTTATAAAGAAGTTGCTTAAAATCTGAACTTTGTGTTTAGTGCAGCATATGATGATTTTTATTTTTTTTATTTTTTATTATTTTTGCATATGATGATTTTTAAAGAAGTGTTCCTATCAGTTGACATAATTGAATTTTTTGGTGTTCAGTTTGAATTTCTTTGTTCAGGAAGGTGCCTTTCTGTTTGTAATTCATTTGTCATACACTCATCAGAAGTGCATCTTGAAAAGTAGTTAAAGCAACTTTTTCAATTGATGATAACTGAGGAGGTGATGAAACATGATTTCTGGATGTTGCACACAAAAAATTTTCTGACTTTTTTCCTGAATCCAGTATAAAACACTTCAATATTGATTCATCTCTGAAACTTTCAAAGCAAACGTAAGTCCCTCTTTCCATCTGGGTAGAGTTCTTAACACAAGGACTACTGGGTATAGAATAAAGAATAAGACATGGCTTTGGAGTTTGAGAGAGTAGATTCATATTCCAGCTTGTTCTTGACAGTTGGATCAATTAGCCTTGTTTTCTTAATATGTAGTCTGGGATATCACTTGTTTCTGTTTCACAGGGATGTGGTACAGATTGAGATAAGATATAATGGCCAAACCTTTTTTTCTGATTGGAAAAACAACGTATGAACTAGTAATTATAGTTAAATAAGTAAAGAGAAGTATTTAAACCACTGTACTGGAGGAATAATGGTTAGGAGAGTGGTCAGTTTTTATACAGGGATAATTACTACTTTTTATTTTACAGTGGTAATAACATGAAGTCTGCAAATTTTTAGGTGTTCAATACAGTGTTTTTGATTAGAGTCACTATGTTGTACAGTAGATCACTAGAGCTTATTCATCTTGCTGATACTGAAATTTTATATCCATTAATTACAACCTCCCCATTTCCCCCTTCTGCAGCCACTGAGAACCACCATTCTGTTCTTTGTGAATTTGACTATTTTCAATACCTTGTATAAGTGAAATCATGCAGCATTTGTCCTTCTATAATTTAATTCACTTAGCATAATGCCCTCAAGGTTCATTCATGTTGTAATATGTGTTAGAATTTCTTCCTTGTTAAACCCAAATAATATTTCATTGTATGTATATACCACACTTAAAAAAAACTATTCATCTATTTCTATAAGTTGGCTATTATGAATAGTACTGCAATGAAAATGGGAGTGCTAATATCTTGTTGAGATCCTGACTTCATTTATTTTGGATAGATACTCTGAAGTGGGATTATATGTAATTAATTTTCAAGAAGTTGGAAAGCGAATGAGGTGAGAAATGATGATTTATTGGTAGAACTTGGTTATTTCTGATAATTACAAGTTCAGTATAACTGTGCTCTGATTTGAATTTTATCTAAAATACTTGGTTTGCATGTAGGAGTCAGGATTGTTCAGGTTTGATGTTAATTTGATGGAATTTTCTCTTGTTCTAGTACTTTTTCTCTGTACATTCAAGATAATGTGCAAATATTACCTACACAAAACTAACTTTTCTGCCTGGTGCAAGCCTTAAGGACTTTCTAAGCCTTAAGTTTGCCAAGGGCTTTTAGTCAGTTTTTTTTTCTTTGTAAAAAGATTAACTAGAAATTAGACATAAGAAAAATTAAATGCATTTGTTGAACCTAAATTCCATTTCTCCAACCACAAATGTCATCATGATCATCTTCTAAGAATCCACATAATCTAAGAGTTTCATGTTGCTTCCTTTCACCATCAGTTTTTAATAACTTTCTGGCACATAATATTTAAACTTTGCTAACAGCTAAAAGACTTTTAAAGATACATGTATAGAGAAAAGTTTGGGCATGAATGTTTGAAATAAAAGGTGATAGGGTGACATGTAAAGAAATTTAGAGAATGCCATCTAAGAACAGAATTGGAGTAGAAGTAATACAAATTAGTTATAATAGATCAGATCGACCCTCAAAACACTTTAATTTTAATCCTGCTTGTTTATTAGCTGAAGGCAGTTTCCATACAATTATAATCATGACTCATGATGTATAATTGCTTTTTAAAAATGACATTGATTGGGGCACCTGAGTGGCTCAGTTGGTTAAGCATCTGCCTTCAGCTCCGGTCATGATCCCAGGATCCTGAGATCCAGCCCCGCATCTGGCTCCCTGCTCAGTGGGAAGCCTGCTTCTCCTTCTGCCCCTCTCCACCGCTCGTTCTCTCTCTTGCAAAAAATAAAATCTTTAAAAAAAATAAAAATGACATTAATTAATATTGATTTTAAAATGTTTCCTTTTCTACAATGTATTCATTAGCATTTTTAAAGATAAAACAGTATTTTGACCATTATTTTTTATGAATTACTTCAAAAACTGAACTTTTACATTTTACTGTAGTGCTTAATACGTGCATTATTACAAGTAGTACAGAGGCCAGGGTCTGTCAGTAAGGTAGTTAAGGTTATAACATAATTGAAAGAACATATCTTGTAAATAATAACCAGTTCAATGACCAGTGGCAACTTGATTGTTTCAAGGTAAGTTTCAACCATTTTGGAGTCTTTCTTTTTTTATACATATAGTATTTGTGTAATGGATTTAATACTGTGGATTGTGATGTTGAGGAAAGGAGGTAACGTGTGCAAAAATGAAAGGAGGCAGAAAAAGCCGAGGTAACATCACCATGACTACACTGAGGACACAAGAGGAAAATAGTGTAGGTTTTGCAGAGACAAGCATTTCAACCTCCACAGTCTCCCACCTGAACTGCTTCAATTGCCTCTCTTCTACTTGTGTCAAGATGCTTTCATTCTTTACTGAATGTAAACCAGATTCCATCTCTTCTGCTTAAATTTCCGTTGTGCTTACACTTAAGCCAAACTCTTCTCATTTCCAAAATCCTAAACTATCTGCTTCTACCTATCCCTTTGATCTCGTCCTCACTTTTCTCTCTTGCTCACTGTACTTTAGCAAACCTGGCCTCTTCTTTTGCTCCTACAAAATACTGGGCTTATTACCCCCTTTTGGCTTTTGCATTAATGTACACTCTGTTTGGGACCCTTTTCCCTGGTTGCACATTTTTTTCTTCTCATTTAGAGCTATCATGTTCTTAAAGGGGCTTTTTCATGACCACCTCTTCTGAAATAGCTACCCAGTAACTATGAAGTCTCCCTATTTAATTATATGGACAGCAAATATGGCAAGTGGATAGCTGCTCATTTCTGTTTATTGATCATTTGATTTTTCTTTGTTCACTAAAATGTAAGCTCCATGAGAAGAGGGATTTTTTTTTATATCTTGTTTACCACTGTGACTCAGAACCTAAAATAGTATTTGGCACATAGGAGATACTCAATATATATTTACTAAATGAATGAATTAATATTGGATGGATTAAAATAGCTCTTTAAAGATTAATCACCTGGATCAGCCAAATTTAGAAAGTAAGTGTATAAAGCCCAAAAGGTTACTGCAATAATGCTAGTATAAGGTGATTAGAATCTGGAACACTGGTTCTTAATCCTTTAATAAACTAATGAATTCATAATGAATTTTATGAATTCACATAGGTATATACAAAATTATGTATACTTTCTGTGAATTCACAGATTCTCTATCTATCACTTCCCCATAACTCCATGGACCCTTGAATAAAGACCCCCAGTCTACATACTCTACTTCATGTAGTGGGTGCATAAGGTAAAAGAAAAATTAGAAAGACATTTTAAGAAAAATTAGCATTCCAATTTTCAGATTACTAACAAAGGACAATGGAAAGAATGATGTCATTAAGATACCAAATTGACAAATGTAGGTGATGTTAAGACAACTATTTTGGGTTCTGTGACCCATTGGCAATTAGAATTAGAGAGCTGTAATTTTGGTAGAAGCCACAACGTTAAATACAGGTTTAGGTAGTAGGAAAATAATTAACGGAATACTGACCTTTTTGCAAAGGAGTTGGCAGAGAAATGTACATTTAGGGGATGAGAAAAGAAAGAAACACAATTGAAAGAGTAAGATGGAATTAGGACAATATATTACCACAAAAATGACAAACTTAAACACTGAGTGTTTACATTCATGTATAGAGTGAACTGAGAGAGCTGGCTTCATGGACCACTGGCTCTGAAGGCAATGTCCCAGAAGGGCTAAAAAGCAAAAGTATTTGGAATGCTGGAGGGGCAAGATGGTTCCATAAAGTTTGTGGATAATCAAGGGAAAGTGAAAACTGAAGATCTTCTGAGGGGCCCATTCAAAGCAGAGTAGAGTGAACTCATCGGACAAGTAAAATCCAACAAGAGTCAGGCATAGAGAAAGAAAGACAACTGGCCCAGGGAACGGAAATACTGATAGGGGCGTAATTCTAGTCACCTTTATACTTTGAGCCTCTTTTATCCTTTTGGAGATATTGGCCTTAACATATGAAAGAAGGCAGATACCAAACTGCTATTCAAATATTGAATATAAGAATCAGGAGTTTGGAAGCTCCCTAACACTGAGTACAATAAGAAGGACACTTCAAACTGGGAAAACAGGATGACCTTCAATAAAGTAGGTTTAGAGCGGTATCAGATGGAAAAAGTATGTGTGTTCCTGCGGGTTCTTTATACTGCTGTTGCTGTGTAACAAATGAGGTAAGAGTCTTCTATAAATGGTAGACTATGTAATTAAAATTAATCTTTTAACTAAAACATAACATACAGGGCAAAAATATTGAACATACCTTTTTGAAGGCCAAAAATATCTGAATGAAGTGAAGCACAGAGACCAAAAGGCATGAATTTTTTGTGTCTTTATTCCCCTTTGGATAGCAACAAACAATTAGAAAATCTTTTTAATTAGAAAATAAACTTTTAATAGTATGTTTTGAAAGATGATATCCAAATTTTGGCCAATAAACATATAGCCTGGGATTCAAACTCCTTCACTCATCAGTGAAATGCAAACTTAAACATAATATACTGCTGTTGGATTAGCTAATATTAAAATTACAGTATAAAATCATAGCAAAATGCCAGAAAAAAAACAATTCTCATATTTTGTCCTTTGTCATTTCAGAAAATATTTTAGTTTTATTACCCAGCAGTTCTACTCTAGAAATATACCTAACAAAAATGCACACACATGCTTCCCAGTACACATAAATGTGGATGTTCATATACATTATTCATTATATTGGTAGGGTGAAACAACAGAAACATTCATCAGTAGTAGAATGGATAAAAACCTAAAGTTTTGCATGTTTATTTAGTGGAATGCTACAAAATAATGAAAAGGAGAATCATAGACACATGCAGCAACACAGATGAAACACAAATACAATGTTGAATGAAAGAAGGCAGATACCAAAATAGGTGACATGTAATTATCTGGATATAAACTTTGAAGCAAGGGAAAATCTAGGGATGTTCTTTTTATAAAATGTAAAGAAAAATAAGAATATAATTCTTAGGAAAATCAGAAGAGTAGTCACCTATGAGCAAGATAGAGGGACATGTGGCCCAAGAGGGGGCATCTGGGTCAGAGTAATGCTCTAAATTTGGCCTGAGCATGGTTTCATGGGCACTTTCTTTGTGATATATAATTGAGCTGTAGGTTTTTGTGCAGTTTTTTATATGTGCGTTATATTTATAAGTTTTTTTTTAAAAGGAAGCCAGATGAAAATGTGTCATCACATGTAAGAAAAAAATGAAGAAAAGTTATCTTGAGGGACCTTATATTTAGTGAAAGCTTAATATATTTCCAGAACTAGCAAACAGAGCTTGAGAACAAGCAGAAGCTATAGATATTAGAATGTCTCTATTTTACAGGTGAGAAAGTGAGATTTAACAGGTTTTAACATACGCTCAATGTGATATAACTAGGTAGAACTAAGAATCAGATCTGCTAACTAGGAATATGGATATTTTTTGTACTGCCTTCTGATATTTCTTGCTAAATTTCACCATTGAACTGTGAATTTACTTGAGTATTATAAAAACTTTAAAGATATAAACTTTCCCATCCTTGAAAGAATATTTGTACCTCAAATCCATTTCCTGTTATAAATAAATTTATTTTTATAAGATTTTATTTATTTATTTATTCATGAGAGACAGAGAGAGGCAGAGACGCAGGCAGAGGGAGAAGTAGGCGGCTTCCCACAGGGAGCCCGGTATGGGACTTGATCCCAGAACCCCAGGATCATGCCCTGAGCTGAAAGCAGACACTCAACCGCTGAGCCAACCAGGTGTCCCTAAGTTGATATTTTAAAAAGAATTTTAAAGATACACTTTTGGGGTTATTTTTCTTTGGAACTTTTTTCCATTAGAAGTTAATGCCCATTGGGGTGCCTGAGTGGCTCAGTCAATTAAGCATCCAACTTGATTTCTGCTGAGGTCATGACCTCAAGGTCCTGAGATTGAGCCCCAGGTTGGATCTGCCCTGGGCATGGAACCTGCTTAGGATTTGCTCCCTCTCCCTTTGCACCCCTCTACCCCACTGTGTTCTCTCTTTCTCTCAAAAAAAGTTAATGCACATCATGAAATAACCTTCACCTGGTAAATCTCTTCAGAATTAATGGATGTGCAAACTGTCAAATGAAGCACATGTGTTAAATATGGGCTTTTATTTATTTTTTAAAGATTTATTTAAGAGAGTGAGCAAGCAGAGGGAGAGGGAGGCAAACAGACTCCCTGCTGAGCAGGGAACCCAACACCCAGGACCCTGAGATCATGACCTGAGCCAAAATCAAATCTGACACTTAACTAACTGAGCCACCCAGGCACACTTACATAGGATTTTAATTAAATAAGTGGATAAGTTAATATTTCTGTTCGCATGAAAAGATAAGATTTCATATCTAACATGCATGAAATGTATTACTTTGTGCACTAATTAGCAGTGATTTATTATAAAATATGGGAGAGTGTGTGCATGGCATGCATTTGTACATGGCATTGATGTTATAATTGAAAAAATATTTTCTACAGTACACATCGAAAGGCATATGAGTTAGACATGGTTTTTATCATTGTTCACATGTGAAACCAGAGAAGAATGAAGCTATGAATATGTCTAATTCATTCAAAAATATTCAGTGTCCACTAATGCAAGTTTAAAAGAATTGTATTAGCAGTGTTTACAAACTAACAATGTGATAAAGATTTGCATTCTAGAAATAAAGGTCCTGTTATATTGCCAGCTTGTGATTTAATCCTGGTTCTCTGTGTGAATCTTTATTTCTTATTAATCCAAAGTCATCTTTATTGTGTGTATTCATCTGTTAAATAATAATCAATTAGTGACAAAAGCCAAAGCCATGGGTGGGGAAAGAAATACACATCCAGTAGTGGTATTAATACTTTTGGTTTAAGGACTGTTTTCATCTGCCAAGTTTTGATTGTTCTGAATACTTGGATGTATTGCTGCCTTTCATCATGCCAGAAAATGTGGAATTCTTCATTTCTTTGTTTTCCTTGGCTTTCACAACAACCCTTGAGATTCATTGTCAATCTGACTGGCATCTTCCATATATTATGGCACCTAGAATTAAGCATAATGCTTTCAGAATAATATGTTTATTCAATTTAGAATTTCACCTCATTCTAAAAGGAGATCTCATAATTACATTGTTCAATAGTTTGTCACAATGCTCAGAGGAATACCTTAGCAAATTAAAGGGAAGACTAAAATATTTCATTATTTAATGACACATTTTCTACTAATTCTTCCTTATTATGAAATAAGAGAAATTTTTTCTTGTGAGATTTGTGATCAAAATCAGATCAACAGATATTGAACTTTGGCTCATGCAAGGAACTATGGGAAATATAGAGAAGTAGAAGATACATCGCTTGCCTTAAAAAGATTTGTAATTCAGTTAGAAATGGAGAAACATTAAATAATATGACACAGTATTTAATAACTCATGTTTATTATAACAAATTTATAAAAGTATCATATTTCAGTATTGGTATTAAATGTTTACACCTGAATTTCATAATGCATTCCAAATTATAAATACAAATAGAAATAAGTAGAAAGGAAGCCAAATTTCATGTTTTCTTAGTACATCCATTGAACTGTCAGTTACTAAAATTCTACTTAGTCTATTAGTACAGTGAGATATAGAAATTATCATTTTATAATTTTTGTCTCATCTGAGGGCTTTTCAGACTTAAAGATTGTTTTCATTAAAAGGGAAAAATATTTCATATATTCTCATACTTATAAATACATGTGACATGTTTCAAAAGGCAGCCTATTGAATTGGAAAGAACTGCTTAACATGTAATTTTGAATTAAAATTTGATAAAGAAGTCATCTATTTTTAAGAGGTAAAAAAAGATTGATATTTTTATTATGGTATATTCAGTTTGTAATAATATCCTCAATTTCATGCTTGTATAAACAGGAGATATTCAAATTATACCATTAATTTTAAAACATAAATATTTCTACTAGAATATTTATAAATCCATATTAAATTTATTTCCATAAGTATTTATGAACAAAAACATCTACTCACCTTCCAAACTCTACAAAGCAATAAACTTTAGGAAAGCAATTGTTGAAAACAATTTCTAGAGCTCATATTCATGAATACTTTGAAATTAGACTTTCTAAAACAAAAAATATTTCACAAATTCAAGCCCTAATTGGTTGCAATTGACATTTCTTTCTAGGTGAAACATTTGATTTCATAATTTCCATGATGCAGAAATGAAAGAGTCTTAATAAATGTGCATTGAAGTGTGAAAGTAGGTCTCAAGAAAACAGAGTAGTCACTTCTCTAATTTGGCTTGAAATAAATTAGAATTTTTCAGTTTTTCTCATTTCAATCTGTCAGGAATAGGTTGTTTTTCAAATCAGCAAATTTAAAGTAAATTTATTTGATTTTAAATAAGAACAACATCAGAATAAAGCCAAAAAACACCCCAACATGAAGAATGCACTTTTTTCTTGCATGCAACTACAAATGGAAAATAGCTCTCATAAATTATAAAAAGGAATGCAGCATCAGTTTACCCTCTCTCAGGCAATTGAACAGAGATCAATTCTCTCAGCCCAGCAGCCTCCCTGCAATCATTCAACAAATAGTATTGATGGCCTGCCATGTATGCAGCACCTGCTTTTGAAGCAGGAGAGGATACTCAGAAATATAATACTCAGTCCTTTTCAATAAGAAGTGTCAATCTAGCCTGGGCATAAGTCATGACAGTGGATGATAAATCACTGTACAAGAACGAATAATACAACAAGACAGCAATATAAAGAATGGCTATGAACACTATCTGATAAGTGATACAGGAAGTATATACTCTAGAAATTCCAAAAAGGAAAATACTATTGTCGGCTGGTTAGATGTTATGATCTTATGTCAACCAATTCTGGAACATTGGTCTAGTATCTGTTATATATAGTTATTTGAAAGCACATATATCATTTATTTCTTTGTAGGCACAGAAGAATTTGCTTAAAAACAAAAATACCTGATGTGTGTAATAATTAACAGGACTTAACCTCTATGTTTAGCCAGATTACTGGGCTTTGTCAAATTAAACATGTAAAGGCCACTCTTATTCATATAGGTGAAACACAACAAAAAATTGTTACTTTACCACCTTGTTTGGATTATTCTATCTGGAATTCTGGAAATGCCATTTTATTTTACTGATCTCAGTATCTCTTTTCTTTATTTTGGTATTAGCCTTTCAAATGTACTTAAAAGAGAATCGAAGGCAGCCCCAGTGGCTTAGCGGTTTAGCGCCGCCTTCAGCCCAGGGCGTGATCCTTGGAGACCTGGGATCGAGTCCCATGTTGGGCTCCCTGCATGGAGCCTGCTTCTCCCTCTGCCTGTGTCTCTGCCTCTCTCTCTCTCTCTCTCTCTCTCTCTCTGTGTGTGTGTGTCTCATGAATGAATAAATAAAATCTTAAAAAAAAAAAAGAATTGAGATGAACTCATTAAGGTAGAGAAATCCACATGGTGCTAGATTTCTAAATAAGGAATGTGATTCTCATTTTTGGAGATGTCTCTAATAGAAGAGTAAAATGTAAATTGTTGTTATATTAATCCTCACTTTCTCTCACATCCAAATTCTATAGTTTTTCTTCTTTGAAAAGCCCAATTTTATATATCTACAGAGATAAGGCATTTTTTTATTGATTCCAAGTGATGTAAATACTCACCATCCATACCCTAGAGTAGAAATGTCTGTATTTCATTATACATTCATACAGTTTAATATCTTAACCAAAGCTTAACCAAAGCTACTAAAAATTCTTGCTTATTTATTGCAAGAATAATTTCCTTAAAAATTCCTAAACTATTTTAAACTATTTGTTTAAAAAGAGAACTACTAAAGAAATCTGCATCATCAATATTTTCAGACATGAAAGCTTGGTAATTTATCTCTTTTAAACTCTCAGGCCACTTTTCCTAGTTTGGATGTTAGAAGATGATGGCCTTAGCTCATGATCAGACATGGATTAATAAAGCCTCTGTCAGACTTGGGAAATTATAGAAATAATGCTTGTAATAGAGAAGTGGCTTCTGCATTTCAGGGAAAATTAAAGTCAAATTAAACAGCCTTCAGAAGTTTAGACTAAAGATTGATTTATTTCCTGCAGAGTGTGTCCATCCTGGACTGGAGGAAGGATAGACATAAGGCTTTTGTTCAGATATTATCTAGACACAGGAATCATTCTTAGGCTAAATTCTGCTGACAAATGTTTACAAATTACATGCTCCAATTACCATTTAGTTAACCTGCTCTAGCCTTTGTTTTTGCATGTGTGAAATGAAGAAAAATTGCTCAAATCTCAGGGCTTATTGAGAGAATTAAGTATATATAAGAAAAGTAACTTCTTTTGTTCGTTTATTAAACAGATGTTTGTAGTGCCTAATGGAGGTACAGTGATTGAAAAGACATGGTATGTGTCATCATGAATAGGACTATTAGATGAGGAAGTAAATGTCAATTGACAAGAATGGATAAATAAAATGTGGGATACACATACAGCAGAATATTATTCAGCCTTTTAAAAAGGGAAATTCTTCATACATAACAGCATGAATAAACCTGGAGGACAGATAGGGCATGCTTCTACTTATATGAACTATCTAAAATTAGTCAAACTTACAGAAGCAGAGAGTAGAGTATCAGTTGCAGAAGGCTAGGAGGAGTGGAAAACGGGGAGTTCAGTGAGTGTGAAGTTACAGTTATGCAAGATGAGTAAGTTCTAGAGCTCTGCTATGTAGAATCTGGTGCCTATAGTTAATAATGCCATGTTGTGCATTTAAAAAATTTAAGGGGGTAGATCTCCTTTTAAGTGTTCTTACCCCTACACACACACACATACACACACAAGGCAGGAGGAGACTTGGGAGATGATATGTTTGTTACCTTAATTGTGTATGCATATGTCCAAACTCATCAAATTGTAACATTAAATACATGCAGTTTTTATATATTAATTACACAGTGAAAGTGTTAAAAAAAGAAACAGAGGGAGTGTTCTACTAGATGGAATGAGGAAACAGAAGAAGGAAATTGCTTAAGAGCATCCATTAATATATTAATTATAGGTGTTCACAGAAGCTAAGAGAGACCTATGTTACTTCCATATTCTTAATAGCTTTATTGGAATATAAAATACATACCATAAAATGTAATAAATACCATACAAAAATTAGATTGTACTGCAATATACCGCATTTCCAGCACCTACTAAAGAAACCTTGTGCCCATTTACGTTCATTCCCATTCCCACCCCCCAGTCCAAGGCAGTCACTAATCTACTTCCTGTTCCTAGAGATTTCTTTTAATGCATTTTCATATAAATGGAATCATATAATGTGTGGTCTTCATGTCTGCCTTCTTTTACTCAGCATAATATTTTTGAGGTTTATCCATGTTGTAGCATGTATCAGCTCTTTATATTGTCAAATCATATTTCACTGTCTGGGTCTTCATTTTTTAATGGATCTCACAAATTTTAAAAAATGAAGAAGCGCCAAAAGACAGTTATGCAAACCATAGTATAATTTAAATTCTTGGTGACAACAAATTAATATCTTTGTATAGAAAGATGAAATTTTATATGTCTCTCTGAATAAATATATCAAAAGCCTAAACCTGAGGCCTAACCCTCCCATCCTCTGCATACACATACTATTATATTTGATTAGTTAACATTTAACCAGTGATTACTGAAAGCCTATAATGCTTTATAAAGTAGGTATAAATGCTTATAGTGTTGATAGCTTTTAATATTCACAACAAAGTTGACTCTGAAATCAGCCTGCCTCAGTATCAGTGCTGGTCACTGATCAAGTGTGTGATCTGGGCAAGGCACTTGAGTATCACTGCTCCAGTATTCGGTCTTAAAGAATGAGAATAAAAATAGGATCCAGGAGTAGGTTTATTGTGAAGGTCAAATTATATATACATAAGAATTCTTGGCACTTAGTACAAATTTAGTGTCAGCTAATATAATAATATAATAATAATATATAATCTTGATCACAAAATTAGGTAAGAAGAATTTCCCTTTTTTATATAGTTGCTAATGTCCTAAATAAAATATTGAATTAAATTTAATAGCTTATTAAATAATACAACATAAGGTTATCCCACAAAAGCAAAATACCCCAAATTCAAAAAATCTATCAATACTGATTTCCACATAAGTTGATTAAAAGAGGATTTATACAGTTATCTTAACCAGTACAGAATAAATATTTGATACAGTTCTTCATCAATTTAAAATAGAAAATTCTATCAAGCCAAGAATATAAAGGAATTCCTTATCTTGGTAAATTTGTATTCTAACACCCTACAGCAAATATTACACTTATTGGAGTAACTGAAATATGTTCTTTTTATTATTTGGAACAAGGCAAGTATATTTATTATCACTCCTGCATTTTAATCTAGGATGGGAAAACCTAGCCAATACTAGAGAGAGAGAGAAAACCAGAAATTTAAGGATTTTAATATGGGACAATAAAATTCACACTCCTTGTGGATGAAGTGATTTACCTAGAAAAACTGACAACTCCAGACTTTCAGGATTAGGAATTCTTAAAACATTCACCTGCTATATTGTTGATAAAAAGTCACTATAAAAATGATCAGAAACAGCCAATTAGAACATTTTATAAAAGAACACATTGCCATTAATAATCTAGGAATTAAATCTACTTTAAATAAGAAAAATCTAGGAATCTAATCTATCTTAAATAAGAAAAGTAGTTTTTAGGGGTGCCTGGGCGGTTCAGTTGGTTAAGCGTCTACCTTCAGCTCAGGTCATGATCCCAGGGTCCTGAGTCCTGAGATGGAGCCCCTTTTCTCCATGTCAGGCTGCCTGCTCAGTGGGGATTCTGTTTCTCCCTCTCCCTCTGCCTGCTGCCCCCTGCCCCCACCTGTGTGCTCGCTCACTCTCTCTGTCAAATATATTTTTTTAAATAGATCTTCATAATTAAAGTTTAAAACTAATAAAGGACACAACATATTCCATGCTCTTGACTGGAATGACAAAATATTGTAAAGATACTGATTCTTTCAAATTCATTCAAAAATGCAATAAAATTATAGTACAATATTTAGGAGCTCGCTAAACTCACTTTTTACTATAAAAAGTATATGGATAAATGAAAATTCAGGAATAATAACTAGGCCAATCTTTAAAAAATAAGAGTAGAGATAGAGGACTGACCATGCTAGATATTAAGACCTAAAACAGGGATCCCTGGGTGGCTCAGTAGTTTAGCACCTGCCTTTGGCCCAGGGCAAAAATGGGATCAAGTCCCATATTGGGCTCCCTGCATGGAGCCTGCTTCTGTCTCTGTCTTTCTCTCGCTCTGTGTGTCATAAATGGATAAATAAAATCTTAAAAAAAAAGAAAAAAACCTAAAACAAAGTCATAGAAATAGAGTGTGCTGTCAAAGCAAGAAAAATTCAGCAAATGGGAACACCAAAGTATGTTCAGAGACAGATGGAGATGGGAACTTCATAGAGGAGTGATACACATCTCAATGGAGAAAGTGGATTGTTTAATGAATGGTGGTGGGCAAAAGGGATGACCATACGGAGCAAAACAAAAGTAGATTATTATCTACCACCACAAGGAAAAATAAATTATAACTAGATTAAAGGCCCAAATTTGAATGGTGAAACAGCAATGTTAATAGAAGAAAAGGTAGAAGGGCATGAACCAAAGGTAGGAGTCCTCCTTAAAACCTCAAAAATACTAATCACAAGGCAAAAATTTAAAGAGTTCATGTAAAAATTAAGGATTTCTACTCTTGTTCAGCGAAGGATATTAGACAAATTTAATTCACCGTTAACAAAATGGAAAAATATTGTGAGGTCTAAAACTGAGAAGAGTTCCTTGTTTTACATAAAATGATCTGCAAATAAAGAAGGAAAATATTACTGCAGTTACAAAAAATAGTGGATCAAAGATTTTTTTTGCATATTTTTATTGGAGTTCGATTTGCCAACGTATAGTGTAACACCCAGTGCTCATCCCATCAAGTGGATCAAAGATTTAAACAAGCACCTTACTAAAGAGAAAATCTATGAAAGTAACAGGCGTGTGATGAGATTCCCTAAACTATTGTTAGAGAAATAGAAATGGAAAGAAAACAAGATCACTCTATAGCTATTAAACTGGCAATAATTGGAAAGCTGGATTGTGCCAATTGTAGTCAGAGATTTGGGGACATGGAAATCCTCCTCATTGCTCTTGAAACTGTAGACCAATGCAGTCATTCAGGGAAGCAATAGGCACTACATAGTAAAATTAAACATATATATATATTAGCAATTTTGTGACTCTGTTTATATTCCAGTGAAGTCGTCATGCAGGCACATGAGAGTACATGTACAGCATGTTTATTGAAGTGTTCATCATCTGCCTGGGAGATGCAGGCAGTCTGTATGTGTATCTCTGGGAGACTGTTCAGGTAAAATGTGGTAGATGCACAACTCAAAATATGATGAGTAGAAGCCACAGATGAGATATACAAGAGGCAACTCATATAGATCTTAAAAGCATTGATGGAGTCGAGTGATAAAAATTAAGCAGAATGAGAACTAAAACTACTTCGACGTGTATTAAAAATGTGTTCACACAAACCAATCTACGGTTTTCAAGAAATACATTCAATTTCAATGGGGACTGAAGGCAAGAGGAGGTACGACTGGAGTGTCGAGAAAAGGAGGTATTATTCAAGTATTCAGTAAGTACATAAAACTGGATGCTCATGTAGGCAGTGTACCCTAAACTGAGTAAAATGATGAACTCCCTGTCCTTGAGGGATCTCTCCCTCTCTCTATTGTTTTAACTATAGTTGGCTCTTTCAAGTGGTGACAGAAACAGAGTAGTATGATTTGAGGACTAGTAAACTGAAAGCAGATTGCCACCTAAATCACTAAGTTAATTAGTATCTAAATTACTGTTCCTGGAATTACACCAGGCATCCTCCAGTGCTTTTCTTTCTTAGGCATTCTAGAGAGGTTTTATATTACGATGAAAAGAATTCCCAGGCCAGATCCTTGCTCCGCAGGGATAGAAGACAAGATTCCTCCGCATACTTAGCTTCTGTGCCAGACATCTGCGTGTTTGCTCTCAGATCTCTTCTTGGCCCTTTTTCTTTTTTAAAAAAGATTTTACTTATTTAATCATAAGACAGAGAGAATGAGAGAGAGAGAGAGAGAGAGAGAGAGAGGCAGAAACACAGGCAAAGGGAGAAGCAGGCTCCATGCAGGGAACCTGATGTGGGACTCAATCCTGGGTCCCCAGAATCACACCTTGGGCTGAAGGCAGGTACTCAACCGCTGAGCGACCCAGGGTTCCCATCTTCTTGGCCCTTGACTACTAAGTACATTTCCCAGACAGCCTTGCTTCAGGTTAGGGTTAGCCAATGGGTAGCACTCTCAGGACACTGGAAAACCGGAGTAGTCGAGAAACCAGATTCTCTCCCTTTTTTTTCCTCTTCCTAAGGTGGCAGCTCCAGCAGAGCCTGCATTAGCTCTTGTTAAGCTTTCTTTTTTTTTTAATTTATTTTTTATTGGTGTTCAATTTACTAACATACAGAATAACCCCCCAGTGCCCGTCACCCATTCACTCCCACTTGTTAAGCTTTCTGCTGGACCTTTTATTCTCTCTGCTCCCAGTTTCCCGGGGGCCCTCCTTTGCGTTGTAGCCCCGCCTCCCGGTTTCCAATTCTGGCTTGGCTAGCCCCTCAGACATCACCTGTTCCAAGTTTCCAAGCTCAGTTGGCAACCCTGGCTTCTGAGATCAACTAAAATAATTTACCCTTTTTAGTCCCCCTGGCTTTAGAACTGGCAGGAGTTAACTAGTTTTTATTCTCCTTTCCCTTCCCTTTTTTGTCACCCTCTCTGTTAGCCCTGCACCTAGTTCTCTGTTTTAAATTACCTGTTTTTAAATACTTGTTTTCCCAACTGGTAATACCTGTCTGCCAGAGAGTGTGTTGGGATTAAATGAGATAGTAATAATAATATTAATACAAACAGTAAGACTGTTACTATTAGAGAGGTGTAATATGCTTATTATGTGCCAAGTACTATTCTGAGCACTTTACATGCATTTTATTATTTCCTATTACAATCCTTTAAGATCTCTATCATATCACCATTTTAATGACGAAATTGAAGTCCAAAGGATGACTTGCCCAATATCATGTAGGTATCCATTGATTCCTCTCATTGTGCCACATAAAGTATATGGAACTTAGTGGATATTACCATGATTCTTAAATATATCTGTGGCAGTGAAAATTAAATCCCTGAATTTGGGAGCTTAAGGTGAACACTGAATGGTGGTACATCATAATAAGCACTTTTTAAGGGACACTGCATTCACTGTTACATCTTTTCTACCCATTGTTATATTCATTTATAAAACAGAGCATGTAAAAATCTAACTTGAAACAAATTCAACAGCATATTAAAAAGACCACACAAAAGAATTAACTCAAAATAGATCATAGACCTAAATGTAAGAGCTAAAACTATAAAACTCTTAGAAGAAAATATAGGAGTAATCTTCATGTGCTTGCATTAGATGATGATTTTTCAGGATATCAAAAGCACAAATGGTAAAAGAAAAAAATTGGACTCCATCAAAAATAAAAACTTTTCTGCTTCAAAGGACATCATCAAAGAAGTGAAAAGAAAATTCACAGAATGGGGGGAAACATTTGTAAATTATGTATCTGATAAGTGACTTGTATCTCGAACATACAACTCTCACAACTTGGTTAAGAAGACAAATAACCCAATTACAAAATGAGGAAAGAAGTTGAATAGATAATTCTCCAAAGAAGGTGTACACAAACCAATTAGAACATGAAAAGATGTTCAACATCCTCAGTCATTAGGGAAATGCAAATCGAAATCACTTAACTCCTATATGAGCACTATAATAAAAAAGGTAGGAACAGGATTTGGCATGGATGTGTAGGAATTGGCACCTTTGTACATTGCTGGTGGGAACGTAAATGGTGTAAATATTTTGGAAACTTTTCAATGGTTTCTCAAATGGTTAAACATTGAGTTACCATTTGATTTAGCAACATACCCTAGGCACATACTGAAAAGAAATGAAAGCGTGTGTCCACACAGAAACCTGTACATGAATTTTTATAGAACCATTATAAGAACCAAAAGTGGAGACAGCCCAAACGTCCATCAGTTAATGAATGGATAAAGTGTGATACATCCATGCAGTAGATTATTTGTAAAAAGAAATCAAGTACCAATACATGGTAAAACTTGGATGAATCTTAAAAATATATTAAGTAAAAGAACTCAGTTGCAAAAGACCACATATGGTGTGATTTACATGAAATGTTTGGAACAGGCAAATTTATAGGGATAGTAAGTAAAGGAATACTGTTTAGGGCTGGGATAGGGAAGGGAGGGTTTGAATTGGCTATTTATGAGTATGAGGTCTCCTTTAGAATTGGATTGTATACTTTATTTTATTTATTTTTTTTTATTTTTTTTTAATTTTTTTATTTATTTATGATAGTCACAGAGAGAGAGAGAGAGAGAGAGAGGCAGAGACACAGGCAGAGGGAGAAGCAGGCTCCATGCGCCAGGAGCCCGATGTGGGATTCGATCCCGGATCTCCAGGATCGTGCCCTGGGCCAAAGGCAGGCGCCAAACCGCTGCGCCACCCAGGGATCCCTGGATTGTATACTTTAGATGAGTTATGGTATAGGAGTTATATTCCAGCAAAGGTATGAAAACATGAGTTCAACAAAGCTATTTCAGTATGTTAACCCACCTATTCCAACTTGTTCAATAATATCAGATTCAGAGGTTTTGACTTTATAGGTCAGAAGAGTCACACAGTGAGATTTATTTGGAGATGTAAGAGGATAAATTTAAAAGGAAAATAGGATAGGACTTTTTTGTTTAAATAACTAATGAAAATAGGAATGAGCTAGATGTTACATGAAATGATTAGGAAGAAATGAGGGCTATACTATATAATCACTGGGGCAGTGATGATAGTAGCCCTTAGAAAGCAAAGGTAGGAGGGAAAATATTTTCATTCATTTCCTTGTTGGTTGGTTGTTTATTATACTGCACTTTAATTAGATTTTTGGGAGTCCATAATAACATAATGAGGAGAATGTCTACAGTAGACTCAAACAGCTTAAGGAGATTCAGATGACATTGTAGGAAGATAGTTTCTGGCAGATGAAATTGGGTTATAGCTACCTCAACCTATTGATTCATCCAGAATTAATTTAGCTCATCTGGCTGGCCAAGTGTGTGGCCCCTTTCTATATTTATCATTTCTCTTGTTTTCTTTCTGAAGCTGCATGCTTCATTTAAGATGATGACTTACTTAAATGGTTTTGATAAGCATATAGCTGCATCTGACCTCCAGGTAGAACTTTCAAAAAGTTCTGAAGGTCAATTTAAAGGAGAATTTAAGCTGTCTTAAGTAATTAATAACAGACTCCTTTATTTCTCCTAGAATGGGATTATTAGTTAAATTTCAGTGAAAGTTTAACAATTTAAGCTTGGTGTGCCAAGTGTTTTACATGCAATCGAAAGATTAGAGGCTGGGACCGTAGCTCACAGGGCTCTGATTTTGGCAATAGAAGGTAATAGTCTTCAAAGCATCATTAATAACAGGTTCTCTAGTAATGGTGTGTACATAAATCAAATTTTATAAATGCTTAATGAATACCCTTAATGTGTTTTACTATTTCTTTTTTGAGATAGCACAAGCCGTAACAATAAAGAGCGGTAACATAAATATACCTAAATCCTGCTCAATGATTATGAAAAAAAAACTAGGTGGGAAATCAAATCGTTGCATTTTTAAATAAGAAAGCTTTCATAAAGTTTTAAGAAATGATGTTCCACACTGTGATAAGTCCATAATTTGGCAAAAGTAAAACATTTCATTTCAGAGATGGAATGACTGTACTGCATTTCTAACCTTGAGGACATGAATATGGATTAGGCTCATCAATCAGGATATATTCTAAATTAGTGTTTCTCAACTCAATTGGACCTAACAATCTCTTTTAATAATAAATATTTTAATGCCTCATTTAATATCCTGAAATAAAATTTATAGGTATTAGAACCTACTGACATAAATTTTCAAAAGCACTATAGTGCTTTCAAAAGCACTATAGCACTTTAAAGGAGATATAAATGCTAAATGCTTCATTTTTTAAAGTATTTTCATTATGTAAATGCTTAGGTATGAGCATTCTAGACGACATGATGAGGTAGTCCGATGCTTGTACCCCTCCATAGAATCAGTAGACTTGTGACAACTATACATACCAACAGATGCAGATGTATAGTGTGGGCTACTCAAACGCCAGGAGTAGCATTGACTTCACTGGCATAATTTTCTGGAATACTGAGAAATCCTTGGTAACATTTTGGAGAGCAAAGTACAGATTTCCTCACTATACATAGAAGTGGAATTTCTAGAAAATTTAGGTTATTTTAAAACTTTACAAATATGCTTTGTATTTCTTTATAAAATAAGTCTATCTATACTCACATAAGCTTTTCATGTTCATGAACATTCACTGGGGATGCTTGACAGTCATAGAAGGGCAGGATAGTTCTTCACATTTGGGACAATCTGGAACATTTCTGGACCTCTGCATACTTCACTCTGGTACCTTTCCACCTCCATCACTTTGGTCCTAAAATGTTCCTGTGGAGTGAGTGATACAGAGCCCCTTAGAAAACTACTGCTTTAAATTAACTATGTCAGCAAGAGATTGCCTTGATTTTTTAGGATTACCGTTCATATATACATTTTTAAAATAGCCTAGAATTACATGATTTAGTAATTTTTAGGCTGGGAAATCCCTTGAATTGATGAAAGAGAGAGAGATGAAGATTATCACAGAACCACTCTGCTTTTAAGTATAGTTAATTATCATTCATCAGTAGGTACGTGCAGTTCTTTAATTTTATCTCTGAAATTCATACCCTAGTCAACACATAGAAGCATTTAGTACCATTCTGAAAGATGACACTCTCAGTGGGGTATGCTAAAACAATCCTGGGAAGTTAAATAATGTTTAGAGAGAATCAGCCTGAGGCCAGAAGATAGAGTCCTCAGTAGTTTGTTTGTTTGGAAAGTAAAGTGGTTATTATTATTTTTTTAGTTAGTTGTCATCATTTTAAAACTGTTATATTTTGAACAAGTAAGAGTCTAACATATTTTTAGAACTTTTAATTGTGATCTACTGGACCTATAGCTATTGCCATTTATTGATGGGGTACACATTCTCTAGTTCACCATAGTTTTTATCATTTCTTATTGACCTTCCAAAATGGCTGACCTCAAGTATTTATTCACCTGTTTTCAAATCAGGGTGCAAAGAGCCCTAGTGATAAATAGAATATCTAACTAACTTAAAGAGCTTTTTGATGCTTTTCTCACAGAATATAACTTTTTTCTTTCTGTTTAACATAAGTAATACAGTTCTTTACAGGATACTTTGAAAATAGAGACTAGTGCAAAGAAAAAAATATGAAAGACACACTAAGATAATAATTGTTAGCATTTTAGAGTATGTGAATCTTATTTAACAAAAGACCTCTGCATTTTTGTTTTGTACCTGAATTCCACTAAGATCTTAGTTGTAGAAAAATTTAAAGATACAGAAAAATACAGGGAATCAAAATATTCTAGTATCCTCCAATGTATTAGTTTAGTCTTGGTTCTCCAAAGAAACAGAAACAATAAGGTGTATCTGTATATTTTTATATCCATATGTATCTATCTAGAGAGGGTAGGAAGAGGAGTGTGGGGAGGAGCTCAAATCTGAAGGCTGCTGACAGAATTTCCTCCTAGGGAGAGTTCAGTCTTTTGCTGTTAAGTCCTTCAACTGATTAGATGAGGCCCACCCACATTATGGAGAGTAGTCTCCTTTATTCAAAGTCTGCTGATTTAAATTTTAATCCCCTATTAAAAAGTATCTTTACAAAACAACATTTAGAATTATATTTGATCAAATATCTGGATACCATAGCTTAGCCAAGTTAACACCTAAAAATAACTACCATATCCACCCAATATTAATATAGGCCATGTGAGATATTCTGTAGTCCATATATGTGAAAGGGCTGGGAGATGCTTATGAAATGTTCAAAAAACTAACTTACTGAGAGGGTTGTGAGTGAGAAAGTGATATTGTATTTAATGCTTGAAAGGCAGATAAAAATTTGGTAGATGCTAGGAAGTTGGGAGGTTGTAATTGATGAAGGAATTATAGGATGAGGGGCCGAGATAAGCACAAGTTACTAGGTCTGAGAAGTATAAGAGATATAAAATGCTCAAAAACTCTGATGAAACAAAAAGGATGTCCTGATGTTGAGGCTACAGTGGTCATGGGATTAAGGTCTACTCTGATCTGCATTTTAGAAAGCATTGGTGAAAACTTTTACAAACAGTAAAGTTTTATATTAAAATAAGAAATTATTATTGCATATTTGAGGTGTTTCAGTGGAATGTGTTTTTTAGATTTTTATTGTTTTCTTTAGTTAGTGATCTTTTGATGATCCTTATCAACCATGAATTTCAAGGTAAGAGCAGTTGAGGGCTTTGTAGTATATAGCATATTATAAAATGGAGTATTTCCCCAATGACAAACCATGGAAGTATTTAAAATTCTCTCTTATCTATACTCACATTATATGGGGAATCAGATTTATAGTGAACAAATCTGAGGATTATTTTAAGATTTTTATCCCAAAAAAACCCACAAACAAATAAACCAACAACAAAAAAATTATCCCCAAGGGTGAATCAGGAATAATCCATTTATCCTCATTTATCCTTACAATACATAAGAATACGTAAGCTTCTTACTTACACTTTCCTTTTTGTTGTTTGATAATTAATTTGATCAACTATTCCATATTTCTTTCAAAAATCTATCCCTTAGAAACTACCAGAGCATAGGGGTTGAACATAGCATTAAAAAAATCAAGAGTATAAAAGTGGGAATTTTTAATTTTTGTTATTTTAAAAGTAGACAAAAGTATAGAAGGTTGGGAATGTGAGTGTGCCTCTTTTAATCTGGGGATCCACATATTCCTGGAAAACAATATGCCATGAGTTAGTTTAAGGTCATAGTCAGAGAGTTTCAAGAATTTGAAATTTGCAGTGTGGTAGGAAATACATGCAGACTAGTATATTGACAGAGTCTAAATCATCCAGGGATCAGAGTCCAATACCTTTAGGCCTTTCCAGGATACTCAGGACTGGCTAAGAAGTGACCAATAATGCTGGGGCTTAGAATTGACAAGGATGAGAACTGACAGGCACATTGTGTTGATTATCATCAGACCTACCTTTTTCATGTTGCTTAAAGAAGCTAAATCAACTTCTAGGTTATAACAGGGTTTCAAACTACAGATATGGCTTATAGAGTAGTAATCACCCAAAGCCAGATTTTTCATAAAGTGAATATAGGAAACACCACTGCCAATATTTTATTCATGTTTTCTAAAATGCTAATGCATGCTCAATGCTTCAAAAATGAACAAACTGGCTCTTAGCATCCAGTGAATCCATGTATAATTTAATAGAGGGTTAAAACATGAAAAATTGGTTTCATAAAAACAGTGGATTGGGATATCTATTTTTTCCAAAATACTTGAGATTTGTAGAAACAAGGTCTTTTTAATTATTTCCTTAAAACAAAGACAACCTCTTACATCACTACAGTACCATTATTTAAATCAAGAAATTAATTCTGATGTAATACTATCAGCTGACCCATAGATCTGTAAATTTATTTTTTTATTGGTGTTCAATTTGCCAACATATAGAATAACACCCAGTGCTCATCTCATCAAGTGCCCCCCTCAGTGCCCGTCACCCAGTCACCCCCACCCCCCACCCACCTCCCCTTCCACCACCCCTAGTTTGTTTCCTAGAGTTAGGAGTCTCTCATGCTCTGTCACCCTCTCTGATATTTCCCACTCATTTTTTCTCCTTTCCCCTTTATCCCCTTTCACTATTTTTTATATTCCCCAAATGAATGAGACCATATAATGTTTGTCCTTCTCCGATTGACTTATTTCACTTAGCAGAATACCCTCCAGTTCCATCCACATCGAAGCAAATGGTGGGTATTTGTCATTTCTAGTGGCTGAGGAATATTCCATTGTATACATAGACCACATCTTCTTTATCCATTCATCTTTCAGTGGACACCGAGGCTCCTTCCACAGTTTGGCTATTGTGGACATTGCTGCTATAAACATCGGGGTGCAGGTGTCCCGGCGTTTCACTGCATCTGTATCTTTGGGGTAAATCCCCAGCAGTGCAATTGCTGTGACCCATAGATCTGATAGAAATTTTTGTTAATTGTGACAGTATCTTTTTTTTAGAAAAAAAAATTCTCCATAGCTCACAATCCAATCCAGGCTCACATGTTAAATTCAGTTGTCATTATTTCTTAAGTCTTCTTTAATGTACAGTGCATCCTCAGATTCCTTTGACTTTCACGACTAATATTTTGGAAGATTCCTGGGCAGGTGCTTTATAGAATGGTTCTCAAATTAAGTGAGTCTGATGATTCTTCATGATTAGTTCCAAGTTATACATTTTCGAAGTGATTTTGTGTGCTAGACCTTTTAGAAGAAGCAAGTGCTAGATACACTGTTATTTGGTGTTTTCAGGAAAGGTTACCAATGATAGCCTCTTCCTGTTTTAGAAAATGTGAAATAAGGATAAATAATCTTGTGAAAATGCATCTCTGCAATTTACTTGCCTTTTAGTTCTCTAAGTGTTTGGACTTTTACCCTTGAACCAGTAAATGTTTTTACTATGCAGCTGTACTTAACAGCACTGAGTTTTCTATCTAAAAGGGTACTGTACCCACACAGTGAGTGAGCTTAGGTCCACATAACCCAGCATTATGCTCCAGTGAATGAATATTTTTAAAATTCATAATGTGTACCATGTTCCTAAGAAAGTAACTTAATACAAATGAAAATTAGAATAGAGTTTGAAGAATTGGAAGGATTTATGTTCCTGCATTGTGATAAAGGATAAGATGATTATAGTGTTTCTATGCAGAAGTCATTTTAAGTATCTCTTTCACTTTGCAAAAATGGTAGAGTGGAGGAATTAAACACATTGCCTTCAGAGTCAGACTGCCTGGGGAGAGTCCCGAGTCTTCAATATCCTAACTAGGAGACTCTAGATCTCACTAATCTCAGTTTGCCTATCTGTAAAGAGGATCTCAATAGTACTGAATTAATGGGGTTATAGAGGATTAAAGGGAGCCGAGTAAACAAATTCCTTACCATGGTTCCTCCTACAGAGCCATCACATACAGCAATGATCTCATTCTAAATGAATTAGTTCAAATCCAGGCTTCTCGACTTTCGTGACCGTGGGCAAATACTTTAATCTCTCTAAATCCCATGCTTCTATTTTGAAACAGAGATAATATTAGTACTTACCTCATAAGGTTCTTGTGAGTATTAGTAATTGTTTAATATATTGTTACTCTCTATATTACCATGTTATAAAGATATATAAATATCTTTACAATATCATTAATGTGTTACTGTCTTTCTTAGAACCTCAGTGAAAAACTCAATGCTTTTGTGACAATTTGTAAATTTTAAAGTTCAATTTATAACTAAAGAAAATACTGGAACATAGACCTCTAGGGAATATTTGCTTTTCCTCTAAAATACAATTGCTGAAAATTTTTCTTCTTCAATGAACACAAGTATCTTAGAGGTAACCTCAGGTCTGTTTCATTGTTTGGATTATACACAGATATAGGAATTTAAGTTTTATTTTTTTACTACAGATATATACATATATCAATGTATACAACTTGTTTGATATAGGGTGAAATAAGATATTACCCTGGTCTGATACTAGAGTTGTGTGTGTATGTGTGTGTGTGTGTGTGTATGTGTGTGTGTTATGTTATCTTGGCCATTAGTGCATCTAACCAGAATTTTACCAGGCTTCATTAATATTTCAGAGCAGAGCAGTGGCTGCTTACTTCATCTTCTTAAACTGGACACCAGAACAGAACGTTCACTGCCATTGTCAATTGGGGTAAACGTTTTTCATATATCACAAACAGAGGATAGTACAATACATTGTTTTTTCCTATCCCGTAGAAAAACATAGTTTGTGCAAATCTCTTCTGCTCTCTTTCCCACAGTTTGCTCATATCTTGCCTTTGCCTGCATGTCAAGGTCAAACCCCATTTGGGAGAATCACTAGGCCCTAGAGGTCTTTAGCATTTTTTTTTGTGACATGAACCTATTTGGCAGCTTAGGGTTCATTTAATATTCCTTTGCCTCCTTCCTTTCAATGCAGGAATAATCCTTATAATATCTACAAGAATGAAACTTCTTTCTTTAGAAGACAGATTCTTCCATTTTCTAGGCACCTCAAATTGTTGGGAAATGTCTTCCTTACATAGAAGATAGGTTGATGAGTATGTCATGAATTAGGTTTTGAACTTGGGTAATTCCTTTTTCAGTTTTTTTTTGTTTTTTTTTTTTTTTTTAGAAAATTGAATGTTTTCCATATAGAATTCAAAGACTAGCTTTAATAATAATAACAAAATAATGAAATGACCCATGAGATCATGACCTGAGCCAAAACAGAGTCAGACACTCAACCCACTGAGCCATTCAGGCACCACTAAACTTTAAAATATTTAGAATAATTCACAAATAATTTTTCTCTGGGACACCGAAGTGGCTCAGTGGTTGAGCATTTGCCCTCAGCTCAGGTCAGGATCCTGGGGTCCTGGGATCGAGTCCTGCATCAGGCTGCCCATGGGAAGCTGCTTCTCCCTCTGCCTGTCTCTGTCTCTCTCTGTGTGTCTCTCATGAATAAATAAATAAAATCTTTAAAAAATAGTTTTCCCTTGTTATTGTCCATTTTCTCTTTTCATTCTATTTACTATTTCTAAATACTTTATAAAATTTATATAACTTATCCACAATGAGGTCTCTGAGATAAGCACGGTAGGAATGATTTCCCAATGTATAAATGAGAAAATTGAGCCATGAGATGCTGAGTAACTTATCAGGGCTCCTATACTGTTACTATCATAACAAAGACCTATCTCCTGAATCCTGGACCATTATTTTTCTCAGCACACAACCCAATCTGTCACTGTGACTTCAAACCTTTTAGCCTGCCAAATCAATTCCATAAGTCAATTAGGACATATATTTCAGTGTTGAGAACAATCAGTTCTGTAGCTAGAAATTGACTTGGCCTTGGTAACTTGAGTTTCACTTTTCCCCAGGAGACACCTCTGGACTTTTTGGTAGTTCTTTAAGATGGGCAGAGCACCAGGACACAGGATTAACAGTTCCCAGATGTGTTAAAAGTTTAAAAGAGTAATTAAGAACTTAGAGAAGGCTGGAATTTACAGAAATATATAGCTTTAAACCTGTACAATTCTTTAATTAGTCTCCATAGGATCATTTGAAATTCTTTTGTCTTATCTCCTCCGTATCTCTATTTGCTTTGGCAGCTGCTAAAATATATTTGACCAATTTCTCCTGCCTGCTTGAGGGTATATGAAACATCTTTTACCTGCCATCTGTTGCTGAGCCTTGAAACAGGCTTGCCTCATCTCCTTCTAGGTCTACCTACCAATGTAGAAATTTAAAAAATCTTAAAAAATATTTAATTGGACTTTCAAGGAAGACTTTTTTGGGCCCACCAACAAAACTCTCATGGAGTTGTTGTAAGATATTTATTTTATTCAGTAATTCATAAATTTTTGTAAAATATGTGGTTACCAATATTGATATAAAAACTTATAATTCCAGTTTTATAAGAGACTTGATGACTGTAACATCCGAATTATATACCATTCATAAATACCATCAAAAGCGTGACCCATGAGTTGTCAAATAGTTGGATAATTTTCAGTAGTCAAAACTTAATAAAAACTAGATTTCTAATAATGTTCAAGAATTAAGAATCTCCTAGTCCATGTCTCTTCTCACATATCTGAGGAAAATAAAGCTCAGGAAAGAAAAAGGTGGATGGTGACCAGAATGCAAATTTGAGTTAATAATTGACCATATTTTGTTTTTCTTCAGGAGGAGGTACAGTATTCAAAGTAGCCTCTTATTTGCCGTAAAGAATATTCTTTTGTTTTTGTTTTGTTTTGTTTTGTTTTGTTTTGTTTGCAGGAGAAAGGAGAAAGGAGAGGAGAGAGAATCTTAAGCAGGCTCCACACTGAGTACAGAGCCTGACATGGGGCTTGATCTCTAGACTCTGAGATCATGACCTTAACTAAAAGAAGAGTCAGACACTTAGCCAACTGAGACCCCAGGGGCCTCACCCTAAAGAATATTCTGTTATGAAATCTACTTTTTCTGGTATTAATATAACTGGTCTGGTCTTCTTTCAATTAGTGTTAGTATGTATATCTGTTGTCATTATTTTCTTTTTAGTCTACCTTCATCTTCACATTCAAAGTGGGTTTCTTGGTTTCCCTTTGGTTTAATATTCCTTTCTATATTATTCAATCTAACTATTTCTATCTTTTATTGCAGTATTTAGACCACTTTAATGTGATTACTGATATGGGTGGGTTTAAATTTACCATTTGTCTTTTTGTGTCTACATGAATCAATTATTTGTTTTTTCCTCCTATTCTGCCTTTTTTTTGGGGGGGGATTGGTTTTTTATTATTTTATTTCCTGTTGGCTAATTAGCTATGTTTCTTCTTTTTATGTGATTGCTTCAGGGTTTACAGGACACATTTATATTTTTTCCTCATCGTTAGATTAATATTATAGTACTTGATCTATGGTATAAGAACCTTCTGACCATTTTCCCCTGTCTCAGCCCTTAAGTTATGGTCTTTATGGATTTTATTTCTATATATGCTGTAAACAACACCCTGCATTATTATTTTGATTTTAAATTGACAGTTATATTTTAAAGAGTGTTAAAAATAATTTTAAAAGTCTTTGTATTTGCCAATTCTGGTGTTCTTTACTCCTTTGTGAAAAAAAAAAAAACAGATTTTCATCTAGTATTATTTTCATCTTACTGGAAGAATTCTTTTAACTTTTTTCTTTTAAATGCAAGTCTGGATGAGGAATTATTTCAGCTTTTGTAAGTATGAAAGGTCTTTATTTCAATTTTGTTTTTGAAATATATTTTTGGTAGGTATATAATTCAGGTTTACGATTTTCTTCCTTCCCTTCTTTTCCTTCTTTCCTTACATTGTTTTAAAGGTGCTGCTCCGGGGTCTTCTCATTTACATTGAATCCGGAGCAAAATCTACTGTAATTCTTACTTTTGTTCCCCTTGTATGTAATGTCTTTTTTGTCTCTGGGTCCTTTTAAGATTTTTCTCTTTACAACTAGTTTTACACAATTTGAGTGTGATTATGTCATGATAAATATTTCTTGATGTTTCTCGTGCCTGTGGACTGTTGAGCTTTGTGGATTGGATTTATAGTTTTCCTCAAAGTTAGAAAATTTTTGGCTATTGTTTCTTCAAAGATTTTTTTTTTCGTGTTCACCATACCACTCCTCACTTTTGAGGACTCCATTTACATATACATTAAACAGCTTGATATGTCCTACAGCTCGGTGATACTCTGTTCATTTTATTCAGTCTTTTTCTCTTTTATTTGTGACAGTTCCTACTGGCATGTCTTCCAGTTCACTAATGTTTTTTCTTCTGTAGTGGCTAATTTTCTGTTAATATTACACAATGTATTTTTTTATCAGAGTGTACTTTTTAATTTCTAAGAGTTTTTCTCTGTTTCATATGCTGAATTTTTCTTCTACCTTTTTGAACATATAGCATTAGTTATGAGAACTGTTTTGGAGTCCTTATCTAATAATCCTAACATTTCTGTAATTTCTGGATCAGTTCCAATTGATCTATTTTTCTCCTTATTGTGGATATATTTTCCTGCTTCTTTGTAAGCCTAATCATATTTTTATTGAATGTCAGAAATGTCAAGTTCTTACCTTGTTAGGCCCTATATTCTTGAACTTTCTTCTGAGTTGCAGTTAAATTATTTTGCAATGCTTTGATCCTCTCAAGACTTGATTTTAAGCATTGCTAAATAGAACTAGAGCAGTCTTTAGGGGTAAATTTTCTCCATTATTGTATCGGTGTCATTCTGAGTCCTCTCCCATATACCCTGTGACTTACAAAGTTTTCCATTTGATTGATGGAACCATGAACTATTTCTGGACCTGCTGTAATTATTTTGGATAGTTCTTTTGGACTTTTATGAAGAGTCTGAGCTTTTGTTCTACTTGCGAGACAACAACTTAGCTGCCACAGTAACATAAATGTTGACAGAAGCTGTAAGGTCCTGAATGGAGTTAACTTCTATGAGCCCCACTTCTCACAGGGCAATGTGAAAAGGACCAGGTGACTCCAGTGTGTGTAGTAGGTTTCATTATAGGAGGGAACTCTAAGCCTAGTGAATATAGATATTTTATACTGGATAGTAAACATGCCTGTCCTTTACTTCACAGGGAGTCATTATATCTATCTTGTAAGACAGTTCACTGTATAAACATCCTTGAAATTATATACTAGAACAGAGGCAGTTAGTGAATATATTTGGAAGATGTACAGAAAGAGATTGTTATGGACTTTAATTACAAACCCCCAAAATGTATGTGTCAAAACCCTTATCCTCAATGTGACTGTATTTGGAGACAGAGCCTTTAAAGAGGTAATAGAGATCAACTGAGGTCATAGGGGCAGGGCTCAATCCAACATGACTTATATCCTTAAAAAAGAGGAAGAAATAGCAGAGTTATACATTCACAGAGAAAAGACCATGGGAGGACACAAGAAGGAGGAGGCCATCTGCAAATCAGGAGAGGCCTTATGAGAAACCAACCCTGTTAGCACCTTGATCTTGGACTTCCAGCTACCAGAAGTGTGAGAAAATAAATTTCTGTTGTTTATATCACCCAGTTTGTGTTATTCTGTAATGCAATCCATGGAGTACTAATACAGATACCCATGGAGAATTGTCTCTAAATAGTTCTTTGCCTGACATCAGATAATTCCATTTATGTTGATCTATAGTTAGAAGATGACTTGAGGACCTTCTGCAGGTCTCTAAAGTCTCTCTTGGTGAAACTCTTTCCTGTCTAGTATACTATCTTGACAACTCTAGCTGCCATGGTATCCCCAGTTTCTAGCTCCAACTCCTCAAATCAGTGTGACCTTCTGCTTGTGTTCTCAACCCCTGTGCTATAAGCTTAGAAACTTTCTCTAGGTGGTATAATCAGGGTATTATCCCATTGGTTTTCCTATCTGAGAGATCATTGTTCTGTGATACTGATATACAGTGTCTGAATCATTTTTTTAAACTTTTAACCTAGGAAAGAATCAAAGTTGAATGGATAATTAGTTTGGAACTTAAGTGATGCATCATAGCTTTGATTCAACAATTTCTCAGGTCATCAGATATTCTGAGTCTTTATAACTCACTTTCTCACTTGTAGCATTGGGAAGAAAACAAATAACTAAGACTTCCAAGTAGAACATTGGCATGGTTAGAGAAAATGTTATGGAGGAGATTTAAACTCTCCAGGAAGAAGTTTATATACAAATATGGGGTTCCTGCATTATTAACAAGGCTTGGGAAATTCAAATTACATTATACTGTTTGGTGAACTACCAAGAAAGATCATAGTAAATATGACACCTCTCTTCTGCTACTGTGAGTGTTGCAGTAAAACTCCAGGACATTGTTTATTTTCTTTATTTTTAATTGTTGAGTCCTTTAAGCACATCCATTTTTAATCTTAATATCTCTACCTCCAATCATGTGTATTTGAGCTTTTTGCGCTTCTTTTATTAAAAAGAAAAATCAGAAACAGTTGAGTTAATTAGAATGGGTAATGGAATTAAACCCATACAGAAATTGAGTTCTAGTACCTAGAATATTTTTCTTTATAACTTCAAAATGGATGGCAAAATAGAATAAAATATTTCATTTGGTCCAGTCCATTTAATAAAATGTTGGGAAAAAATAATAAAATGTTGGGTAATGGTATCAGTGGTGTTAAAAGACTTGGAAAAAATTGAAGGATGAAAAAAGGCAAGAGGCTGAAGAGACATTAGAATGAAGTATCTTTGCCTTGGGGAGAGCAACTATTTAAAAAATACATTTTAAAAAAAATGTCATTCCTCTACATCAAGAGAAAGATGTCATCCAGGAGAGTACACTGTGAAACTGTTTTTAAATGCTTTTCAAAATCTGTAGCTAGAAAAAATTATCATTTAGAAGCCTTTAGAAAAACAACTTCTCTTCCCACACACTCACATTGGTGAAAGAAATGCTAAGGAAGAAACTCATTTTTAAGGGACCTAAAGTTGCTCTTTAAATAGAGCTTTTTATTTATTTAAGTCATTATTTTTAGAGCAATTTTATAGTTTTACAATAAAATTCAGTAAAACATATAGAGATTTCCCATATATGACCTGATCACACACAGTCATACCATCCTACATTTCTCACCAGAGTAGTAAACTTTTTTTACCAAGGATAAACCTACACTGATACATCATAATCTCTCAAAGTCCATAGTTTACCTTAGGGTTGGCTCTCGGTGTTGTATAGTCAGTGAGCTTGGACAAGTGTATAATGACATATACCCAGTATTATAATATCACACAGAGGGCAGTCCGGGTGGCTCAGCGGTTTGACGCTGCCTTCGGCCCAGGGTGTGGTCCTGGAGTCCCGGGATGCCTGCATGGAGCCTGCTTCTCCCTCTGCCTGTGCCTCTGCCTTTCTCTCTCTCTCTCTCTGCGTCTCTCATGAATAAATAAATAAAATCTTAAAAAAATAATATCATACAGAGTATTTTCACCACCCTAAAATTTCACTGTGCTCTATTTATCTTCCCCACCCTCTCCAGCAACCAACGATCTTTTTATTGTCTCCATAGTTTGGCCTTTTCCAGGATGTCCTATAATTGAAATAATACAGTATGTAGTCTTCTCAGATTGGCTTCTTTTACTAAGTAATATGAATATACATTACTCGATGTCTTTTCATGGGTAGACAGCTCCTTTATTTTAACACTGAAAATATTCCATCATCTGGACATACTGCAGTTTATTCATTCACCTACTGAAGAACATCTTGGCTGTTTCCAAGTTTTGGCAGTTATGAATGAAGCTGCTCTAAACACCCATTTGCAGGTTTTTGTGTAGTTATAAGTTTTCACCTCCTTTGGATGAATTGGTAGGTTGTATGGTAAAACAATGTTTAATTCTGTAAGAAACTACCAAGCCACCTCTCAGAGTAACTGAACTATTCTGCATTCCCAACAGCAATGTATAACAATTCCTGATACTCCATTTCCTCATTAGTATTTGATGTCAGCAGTATTTCAGATTTTAGGCATTCTGATATGTCCTTCATGCTGTCTTGTTAAGTTACGTTGCCTTGATGACATATAATGTGGAGCATCTTTTTATATCTTTATCTGCCATTTGTATATCTTCTTTGGTAAGGGGTCTTTGGAGGTCTTTGGCCCATTTTAAAATCAGATTGTTTTCTTATCGTTGAACTTTAAAAGCTCTTTGTACATTTTGGACAACAGTCCTTTATCAGGTGTGTCTTTTACAAATATTTGCTCCCAATTTGTGGATTGTTTTCCTATCTTCTTGATGTGATCTTTCACAGAGCAGAATTTTTCATTTTAATGAAGTCTAGCTTCTCAGTTATTTTTTCATGGATTGTATCTTTGTTATTATACCTAAAAAGTCATCACCATATCCAAAGTCTTCTAGGTTTTTTTCCTATGTTACTAAGAATTTTATAGTTTTGAATTTTACATTTAATTCTATGATCTATTTTGAGTTAATTTTTGTGAAAGGTATAAGGTCTGTGTCTAGATTAATGTTGTTTTGCATGTGAATGTCCAGTTATTCCAGCACCATTTCTTGAAGAGCCTTATCTTTGCTCCATTGTATTTCTTTTGCTCCTTTGTTAAATTTCAGGTAACTATATTTATGTGGGTCTGTGTCTGGGCTCTCTGTTTTGTCCCATTAATTTGACTCTTCTTTCATCAAAACTACATTGTCTTGATTACTGTAGCTTTATTATCAAGTCTTGAAGCCAGGTGGCATTAGTCCTCCAATTTTGTTCTCTGTCAATATTGTTTTAGCTTTTGCGCTTCATATAAACTTTAGAATAAGTTTATTGATACCCATAAAATAACTTTCTGGGATTTTTGTTTGGATTGTATTGAATCCATAGATCAAATTGGGATGAAAACACGTCTTGACAATATTGAGTCTTCCTGTACATGAACACAGAATGTCTCTCTATTTATTTAATTATTCTTTGATTTTGTTCAGCAGTTTTGTAGTTTTCCTCATATAGATCTTTTGCATTTAAAAATTATTTAAATTCAATTTAGTTAACATATACTCTCTTATTAGTTTCAGGGGTAGAATTTAGTGATTCATCAGTTACATATAACACCCAGTGCTTGTTCCATCATGTGCCCTCCTTAATGCCCATCACCCAGTTACCCCACCCTACCCTACTCTTCAGCAACCCTGTTTGTTTCCTAGAGTTAAGAGTCTCTTATGGTTTGCCTCCCTCCTGTTTTTATCTTATTTTTTCCTTTCCTTATTAGGTATTTCATCTTTTAAGTACTAATAATCCAGGAAAACCTCACTATTTTAAGGCTAGCTGATTCAAAACTTTAATTATTTCTTTAAGACTTTATTTTTTTTATTCATGAGAGACACACAGAGAGAAAGAGGCAGAGACATAGGCAGAGGGAGAAGCAGGCTCCATGCAGGAAGCCCAATGTGGGACTCAATTCTGGGACTCCAGGATTATGCCCTGAGCCAAAGGCAGACGCTCAACCGCTGAGCCACCTAGTCATCCCCAAAACCTTAATTCTATCTGCAACCTTAACTTCCCTTTGCCGTGTAACACAACATATTCAAAATTTCTGGAGATGAGAACATGGACCTCTTTGGGGGACTATTAACCTGCCTAGTACAAGACCTGATGCATACAAGGCTTTCAAATAATAGTTGCTCCATGAAAGAGTATATGGATGAATAAATGAATAAATAAGCATTAAGTGAAAAGTGGGGTAATGATGGAGGACTTAGGTTGATGTCTAGGAAATAGACCTGTTAACCAGCATCAAGAAAAAGTTAAAACCTTGAATAAACTTATTAACAGCAACAGTGTTTATAGTCAAAGTTCAGGGTTATCTTTGGGGGTCCACAGGATATAGAATTTCTAATAGGAAAAAGTACATAAAGCTAGGTCATAGACATCATCTGTTTCTTTTCACACACACAAAAAAGAAATATAGTGTACGACAGAGATTCCCACACTTCAGGATGCACTATAATTATCCGAAGGACTTGTTAAAATGCAGACTTCTGAGCCTACATCTGGCAGTATCTAGTTAGTAGATTTGGAATAAGGTACACGAACTTGTAACTTCCAACAAATTCTGAGGTAATGCTGTTGGTCCAGGCACTGCACTTTGGGAGCAACTAGTATAATAGGGCACAGATTTTTTTTAATAGGCCAATCTTTGGGCACAAATATCTCTCCAGTCATTTATTATTTGTGAGACATCTGGCAAGTTATTTAGTTTCTTTTAGATTGAGCTTCTTTGGCTTTAGGATAAGAATAAAGTTTATATGGTTATTTAAAAAGATAATGGAAGTGAAAATTTACTACTCTTTTAAAAAAGATTTTATATAAAAAGATTTTATTTATTTATTAGAGAGCGCACACAAGTATTGGGAGGGGCAGAGGGAGAGGGAGAAGCAGACTCCCCTCTGAGCTGGGAGCCCAATGCCGGGCCCGATCCCAGGACCTGGGATCATGACCTGAGCCACAGGCAGATGCTTAACTGGCTGAGCCACCCAGGCGCCCTCAAAATTTGTGACTTGATGAAAACATATGTACATTTTCCTATCTTCTGAAAGATACTCAACAAATATTGATACCCTCCACTTTCCCCTTGCAATAAAATTACTACTGTTTTCAATAGTGAATGAGAATGAGCACAGTGAAATGGAGCAGTGTTAGTGTGTCATCAGAAGTAGCAGACGTGTGAAGCTCCTAGGTCTTACATTAGGTGGTATGGAAAGATGGCCACTCTCATTTACATGAGGCAGGAGGAAGGAAAAACTGCTGAGTTAAGATCCTTGTAATAAAACTGGGAAGCACCCTAGCCTCAGCTGCAGCCTAAGATCTTGCTTGGCTCTAGGCTAATGGATACCAATTATAGTAATTAGTCATCTCTTTTGCTTATAAATGAGAATAAAACTTATTACCAGTAGGTCTTTTTAAAAATTATATCTGATTTAGTATCATTGATGAATGTTGATTTTAGATTTATTGTGAGAGAAAAGCTTTATGTTGCTACTCAGAGTTCTCTGGGGAAATATCTCTTTTTATGAAGTTTCCCCTCTTTTGATCAGATAAATGTGATTTACTTGTGCTTTATAAATATAATATTTCAAAAATTATATAAGGATCTTAAAATGCCCCAAATCCTCCATATTCTGTAAGATATTTCAAAATGTTGCAATTTATATTGGTATAGCTTCTTCCATTTGACAATCATCAGTGATACAGTTTATAAATATTGTTGCTAAGTGAAATCTTACTGGAAGTTATGCCCTAAAAGTATAGATCCTATCTCATTTTAAACTGAAGTTATTCTTAAAAACCAGTCTTTTTTGTTCTAGTAAATTGAAATATGCTTGTGAAATATCTAGCAATATATTGTACAGAATTCAAACTTGGCAACTTTTATTATACCAATTCCATGGTCCAGTAATCACTGAAAGTGTTTCTAGAAAATTTCTTTCTGCTTCTAGTAGACCTTCTTGGCACCATATCAAGATCCTCTTTCCTGGCTGTTGCTCCCATCCTTCACCCGCTGTGAGTTTTGGCTGCCAACATTTATGGCCCCTCTCTGGAGAATTGCCTTCACCTTGCTGGAGGAGTAATGGACCTCCCTAACCTTAGAGCCACCCATACTCCCAGAAGCGACTAGTATGGGCATACAAATGGCAGTACCTACTCTGTGGTACAGTTCATGCTTAATGTGGACTCTAAACTACATTCTTGCTTTTTTTTTTTCCTACTATACCTGCTTCCTTAACTTCCTTTCCTCTGAGAACATTCTTCCAAAAATTACTTGCTCATGAATCACCATCTCAGTCTTTGCCTTTGGGGAAACCAACTCAATATTCCTGAAATTAAATATTAAATTACTTCTGACTAAAATTTGGCTTTTATCTTCCAGTGTTTTACTGCAAAGATGAAGATGTTGAAATACTAGGCCTATACTGTGTACCTCAGATAATAGTAAATTAGACTTGATACATCACAGTATCTGGTGTAGGATTTTAAATCATTTAATGTGACCATCATGAGATTACAAAAATGGTCCAGAATGGTGAACTTGGAGACCACCTCTTTGGTCTGGGCCCAGGAATGAGAGAGAGAATGAAGAGAGTAGAGAAACTAACTGCTGTATGAAGGGGCAAAGATGGTTCTGGTGCAAAGCAATGAAAGTATGGCCTGGTAATCCAATGGCTAGAAGCTGAGAAACACAATTTGAGATTCTCTAGGATGTAAGGCTATAAAGATCCCTGTCTCCTAGTAGACAGAATCAAATTGACCTGCATGTCCATTTGTTGATGTTTCATTAAAAGTCACAAAGGAGAAAACACACATTTTACTGTAATGATCCATGTTCAAATATAATCTCCATGTTACTGTGTCATTCTAGTGCCTCCCCTTCTGCTACTGATTATGTAATCAGTTTATCAAAACAGGGAAGTAATTGGAAATTAATTTTCAATTTGTAATGCTGGTGAAAATCCATCCTCCCTCCCCAACCTCTCAAATGGATTTAGTTGATTTTACTTACATAGTCATTTAAGATGTCCAGTTTTATTCCTTATAAAGGAAGCACTTGTAACAGAAATAACAGGATCAACTTACTCAGACTTTGAGCTTCCTCTTCTAGTATATTTTGACATAAGCATACAGTGTATTTGAGATTACCTTCTTCAGATATTACTCATCAGCTGCCTCTCTCTCCTCTCAGCATTCTTCTTCTGTTCAGCTTTGGACTTCTATTTTCCCTCTTGACATTTCCTCAGCCTGGTTTTCTTTTCTTTTCTTTTCTTTTTTTCTTTTCTTTTTTAAAGATTTTATTTATTTATTTATGACAGACACAGAGAGAGGCAGAGACAGGCACAGGGAGAAGCAGGCTCCCTGCAGGGAGCCCTATGTGATACTCCATCCCAGGACCCCAGGATCACACTCTGAGCAAGGGCAGATGCCCAAATGCTGAGCCACTTAGGCCCCCTAGCCTGGTTTTCTAATGATAAATATTTCTTGGTAAAATATTGTAACTAGTCACATTTTTAACCCACCTTGGCCAGTATTCTGCATGGGCACAACTTTGCACTACAGACTCCTCCTCTGTCTGTAGACAAAAAAAAAATCCCATTTAAAAAAAAAAACATTGAGTAAAACATTACACAAATGAAATCACCAAACTTCTGCATAATATACCCTGAATTTTCTTTCTTTTCTTTTTTCTTTTTTCTTTTTTTTCTTTTCTTTTCTTTTTTCTTTTCTTTCTTTTCTTTCTTTTCTTTCTTTTCTTCTTTCTTTCTTTCTTTCTTTCTTTCTTTCTTTCTTTCTTTCTTTCTTTCTTTCTTTCTTTCTTTCTCTTTTTGGAGAATGGGAAGAGGGGCAGGAGAAGAGGGAGAGAGGGAATCTTTAAGTTCTACTGGGCATGGAGCCCGACATGGAGCTTGGTCTTATAACCCTTAGATCATGTCCTGGGCAGAAATCAGGAGTCAGTCACTTAACCAACTGAGCCACCCAGGCTCCACTATCCTGATTTATTCTTTAATGAATAATCTGATTTTTTTTTTGTATTGACAATTTTTTCTTAGAGGATTTTTTTTTCCATTTGCTTGTAAGGGATAATACAAATTCCTCTTCTGGGAAAACCCTTAATTTTACAAAGTGTCTGAGGTCTAGAAATGTTAGTATTTGTATTCACCATCATAATTTGTAACTATAATTTAACAATTTTGTAGTATTAGTACAGTATTGTATTTATTGTAATTCATTATTTCAACTATGTTTTACTATTGCATTTGAGTTGTTTCCTGGTTTTGCTATAAAAACAATGTTACTAAGAACTGTTTACATGAATATATCATAATTAGTTAAGAGTTTACTTGCTTATTACTTATTATTTACCTGAAAGTGGAAAGGTTGGAACATAGAATATGTGCATTTCCAGTTGCAATTTATAAAGCTAGTTCATTTTTTCAAAGTGATTATTACCAAGTCACATTCATACCTATGTATATGTTAAAGTTAGTAGTAAAAATATGGGAATTATTCCCCAAACCAGGATAGTGTTGACATTTAGGGGGAAGGAAGTAATTACAATTAAGGAGTAGTATGTAGGGGGTTACCAAAAGGCTGACAATATTCTACTTTGTGACTAAACATTGGCTATGTGGTTCTCTGTTAATATTTGCTAAACTGTGAATAGAAGTGTATGCTCTACTCTGAATATAAATGTGAAAATTGAAAAAGTTACACTTTGCCTCTGTTGCTGCTATTGATTAGAAATGCAACTGATTTGTGGCACCTGAGTGGCTCAGTAGTTTAAGTGTCTGCCCTTGGCTCAGCTCATGATCCCAGGGTCCTGGGATCAAGCCCCATATTGGGCTCCCTGCTCAGTGAGGAGCCTGCTTTTCCTTTTCCCTGTGGCCCTCTACCCTGTTTGTGCTCTTTTGCTCTCTCTCTCTCTCTGTCTGCTCTCTCTCAAATTAATAAGTGAAATTTAAAAAAAATGCACCTGATTTTTATATATTGATTTTTTAAAATCAAGCAACTTTTAGGAAACTTTCTTTTTTTTTATTTATAAATTTATTTTTTATTGGTGTTCAATTTGCCAACATATAGAATAACACCCAGTGCTCATCCCATCAAGTGCCCCCCTCAGTGCCCATCATCCAGTCACCCCCACCCCCCGCCCACCTCCCCTTCCACCACCCCTAGTTCATTTCCCAGGGTTAGGAGTCTCTCATGTTCTGTCTCCCTTTCTTTTAGGAAACTTGCTAAAATGTAATTTAAAAATCTGGTGTGATTTCATTTTTGTATTTTTAAAGGCTTGTTTATTTTAGAGAGACAGAGAGTACAAGAGCACAAGTGCAAGGGGCAGAGGGAGAGAGAGAGAGAGAACCTCAAGCAGTCTCCAAGGTAAGTACAGAACTTGACGTGCGGCTCGATCTCAGGACCCTAAGATCACAACTTGAGTGGAAACCGAGAGTCAGACGCCTAACTGTGCCACCCAGGTGCCCCTAGATAATGATTTTTAAAAATCACAGTGCTGTTATCAGAGAAAAACAATGATCTTGCCTTTTCCTTTCTAATCATTTGATTTATTTTTCTTCATTGATTAATCTGCCTTTTAACTTCTTCAGTATAATGTTTAATAGAAGTCGTATCATGTTCCTGAATATAAAGGGAGCATTCTTCATGTTTTTCCATTAATTCTGATTTTTAATATAGGATTTATGGAGCTCTCTTTTATCCAACTAGGGAGGTTTCCTTTCATTACATTTTTTGAAATAATTTTTTAAGTTAAAAATTGATGTTAAATTTTATCAAGCATGTTTTCCTCACCTATTGAACCCTTAATATTCAATATTATTTAATTCTTCAAGTTCAATACAGATATATTTTAGATCAGTTTGTTCATTTTAATACTTTCTTATCTATCTCATATTTAGTAACTTTGATTTTTTAAATGTATTATTTTTATGTTCTCCTCATAATTCAAATATATGAAGTATCGAGGTCTGATTCCACTGTCTGATGCTTTTTCTGGATTCTTTATACTTTATTTCATTTTGTGTTTAGTGGTTTTTGAATTTGAGTTAATAATTCTAGAAAGTTTACCCCTGGAAATCCTCTGAAACCTGGGTTTTAGGTGAGTTCATCTAAAAATTATTTTCATTTTCTTTTGTAGGCTACCAGGAGGCTTTACCAGCTCTGGACGATTTAAAGTCTTGGCTAGAGATTTTTCAGACTACTCATGTAGGGCAATTCAGGTTGCAAATGTACACGAGGGCTGAATTTTGGCTACAAATTCATTTTTTTCCCCTGCATTCAACGCTGAAGTTCAATGAGACAGGCAGAGAATGGGCAGACTTGCTTCTAGTATATTCTTATTTTGAAGATATAGTTTCTTGAGACCCTAGCTCTCCATGGGAGTTATATCCTATTAGATACTCCAATTTGGTTGACTTCTGGGATTTTCCTGTTCTCCTCTGGGCTGTGAGAGGATCTGAAAGTTGAAGTTCAAGTTGACAGCCACCCTTCAACTTACAAAATTTTCTTCTGGATTGGCTTTATTTTTATTGGCTTCTGAATGTTTCTTTACCAGTTTTTCAACTCTTGGATGCAATTAAAAATATTTTATTTTTTATTATTGGCTTTTATTTTATTTATTGGCTTCTGAATTTTTATTGGCTTCTGAATGTTTCTTTACCAGTTTTTCAACTCTTGGATGCAATTAAAAATATTTTTTAAATATTTTGTCCAGCATTTTTGTTTTGTTTTCTTTTTTTTTTCTTGAAAGGGTTTGTTCAGGTTACTTAGTCTGCTAGAATGCCAGAAGCAATAACTTAAGCTTTATGATTTCTGACCTCTCTTTCAACTTTGTGGTTGATGCTGTGTTCACTATATTAAAGATTTGTGGTTGGTAAGTGCTATATTTCTAAAAAGAAATAACTTGTGAAAGCAAGCAATATAATTGTCCACTCATGAGAGGGCTTTGGGCCACCTGTTCCCATAGCTTATGCATCAGTGTCCTTGCCTTAGGCTGTTGTATTTAACACATAGGGGATTCTTAGTTAAATTTTAAATTCAGTTTGACTAAAACCCCATTCTCTAACCATTTCCTAGAGCACAATAGCAATACCTTGATAATTGTTGAGATTTGTTTTAATAGAAAATAGCCTTCTAAAATAATGTCCTAATTCATATGGTATAAGATTAATTAAACTTTTAATGATATAAACCTCTTAGAAATTAAACACTTCTTTTTCTGTTAGTATACATTATTTTCTTAACAAGAATATGGTCTTCTCAATTATGTATGTATCTGTTCTTTTATTAATAATCCATTTTTTAAAGATTTTATTTATTCATGAGAGAGAGAGGCAGGGACATAGGAAGAGGGAGGATAAGCAGGTTCTATGCAGAGAGCCCAATGCAGGACTCGATCCTCAGACTCCGGGATCACGCCCTGAACCAAAGGCAAATGCTCAACTGCTGAGCCACCCAGGCATCCCATGTATATGTCTATTCTTAAATCATATTCTTGGTTATCTGTAATTATTATTCTTGCAATGATAATAGTACCAACTTTACACAGTTGTGAGAATTTCATGAATACATGTATATGAAAGATTTTTGCCCATCATAAAGCAATAGATTACCAAATATATTTCAAGAAATTAAATATTACATCATATGACTTCTTATAACACTTTGAAAAATCATAGAGGGATACAAGTTTATTTTTCTTTCCAAATTATGAGCTTAAGGATGGAAGAAATGGATTTATTCAAAGAATCTCTAGAATTTAGCACTGTGCGTGGCCCATAGTAAGCATTCAATCACATATAATGTTAAATTGATTATAAATGAGAAATACAGGGGATCCCTGGGTGGCTCAGCGGTTTAGCGCTTGCGTTTGGCCCAGGGTGTGATCCTGGAGTTCCGGGATCGAGTCCGCGTCGGGCTCCCGGCATGGAGCCTGCTTCTCCCTCCTCCTGTGTCTCTGCGTCTCTCTCTCTGTCTATGTCTATCATGAATAAATAAATAAATAAATCTTAAAAAAATAAATGAGAAATACTTTTAATGAGATTTTAAAAATACATCTCATGTCATAGAAACACTTTTTAAGGGGTATTTATTTAGACTTAGGATTTTTCATGTCTCTTGCTATCTTCATATTTTGTATCTGCTAAGAGATGTCTGTAACAACTGAAAATAATGGGCCCTTGTGGGGTAAGGGCAATGTTAAGATAATTTTTCCATGTGTGAAATGAGAGAATTTGGTTGAATAATGTAAAATGTTTTTTCCCATATATAAGCTCCTACAAAGTTTGATATTAAATGAAATGTACACTTCTATTTTCTACACTATAGCACCAACATTGTCACTTTTAGCCTAGAAAATACATATTGGAAGACATAGGCAAATGTATACAAATATGCAAAATTTGCAAACACACAAATTTCTTTTGTAATACTTAACTAGTCCACTTTTCAAACAGGACTCTGCGTGGCCCTACCTCTATAAATAATCCTACTTGGATTGCTTTTCAAAGGCAAAACCTATTGATTCATCTTTTCTTTCTCTTACCGTCAAAAATTATTTGCTTTGAGTATGATCATTTTGGGGCCATTTTCTCTAATTTCCAGGGTTACAACTAGATAACCCAATAAAATAATCCATGAGCTTGTGTTGATATATTTATGGAGGAATAATTACACCTAGGCTCAGTCTAGTATATTATCCTGGATTATTTAAATATAATAAAATATAGTATCCTTGTGATTGTTGTTTCAGCAGAAATACTGTATTTATTATTGAGACCTCCACAATTGATTGTAATTTGTATGTAGTGCCTTAGACTTCAGAGAAGGAAAAATATTGAGGTCAGCAGAGTGTAAACATGTTCAGTTTGTAAATTTCCATCAGGTTTTTGGATTTGTGGAGGATGTTTAGGTGAACACCAATTATAAATACTGCCAGTTTTTACATTGTTTATATGTCTTTAATTTCTTTAAACCTCTACTAACTAGAATAGTACTATGAACAATACTGGTGCTTCATAAATAGTTAATAAATACTATATGATTGAGAATTGAATGGATTTCAAAATTAATATTTTACTTGAAGAAATAGATGCAGCCTCATTTAATCTTTCCATTACATATATTTCTTCACTTAGAGGGCATATACTTTTAATATTTAGCCCAAATTTATGAATGTTATTAAATGTCCTTCCATTAATTTTTTTTGATAACTAAAAACATTGCTGCTTAAGATTTCTTCCAATTTCTGTGGTTGTACATTAAAAGCAAGAAAGAAAAGCAAAAAAAAAAAAAAAAGAAAAAAGAAAGAAAAGCAAATGTTAAATGTAAGGACACATTCTAAATATTCTTGAAGAGATAACATTTTGTTGTCAACTTAGATTGTGAAGTGAGTGGATGGAAATTGAAATGTAGTCTTTTAAGACTTCTATTGAAGTCCATATTACCCATAAGGAGTGCACAGGTTATCTGTGTGAACTATTGTGTGGCTGTAGATCCAGGGATTTTACTATTTTGCTATCACACTCCCTTTAGGCAATGAATCAAGGAAATATAAACTGAAAAACCTACAGATAAGGGATTTAGAGTACTTATAAATAATTCATCCTTCTCTTATAGCATTTAAATGACTGTAAAAAGTTGCTAATCTAGGGGCATGTCATGCTTTCTCTTTTCATGTCAGTTTTTTGGTTTCTACATGGTTTCCCTGTCTACTTTTGAAAAGTAGGAAGAATGTTAGAAATTATTAATATACCTTCTGTTTTCACAAACCATCACTTGGTAACAAACCATTTAGAATGTTACAATGTTAAAGACATCAATCACGTAAGAACAGAAATCAGTACAGTACAATTCGATTGTAAAATGTGTGTTCTGTGCATGTTTTACAATATATTCATAGTTTACACATCAGAAAAATTCAATTTGAACATATTTTTGATCGGAAATTATTACCTGTATTTTTTTCTCTTTTCTTTAGTACCTTGCTTTTGGCATCCACAAAAACACAGACACAACATGAAAGAAATTGATATCACAAATTTAGGAAAATAAGACTTAATAGTAAATTGATAGCAAAAACCCAACTATCAACCTCATATCAATAACACCATTGATTAAACAGAATACTTTTCATCTTCTCATCAAGATGTAGCACCCTTCAAGCGTACTCTAGAAAGACACTAGCTGTTCAACAGAGGTAGAAAAAAACCAACATCATTGGCAATTGCTGATTAAAACAAATGTTTGAGAAATAAAGATTTAGTTCAATTCCACATTTTACAGATAAGGTTGTACTAAATAAGAGATAGGTATTCAAAATGATGACTGAGGCAATGTATGGACTGGTTATTAATGAAGTCCTGAATATCAAGCATTGAACTATACCCTGAATATACAAAGATAAATTAAGACCTTTGCCCTCAGTCTATTAGGAGTGTCATACAAATAAACCATTTCAGTACCAAGTAATAAGCCATAAAAACAGTATGGACAATGCTATATAGGAGCACAAAGAAAAAGAGAACAACTGTCTGTTACTATGGAGAGTGCCTGAAGAAGACTTTCACTGAGAAAGTAGTAATAGTTGAGTTAGCCTTGAAAGATGAGAAAGAAAATGCGCTGGGGAGATAGGCAAGAACAGTAACACTCCATGAAGAAATAACGACAGGGAAAAGTAACATTATGGTGAGATACATCTTAATTAGAGAAAGATCAGTCACTTGGTGAGTCTGGATAGTAGGAAAGGAGAAAAATTTGATGATTTCAGGCTATGAAGGGTATATTAAGTTAAATAGTTTGAGTTTATGGCATGAATGTGGATAACAGGGAACCCTTGCGCACTGTTGGTAGCTATGTAAATTGGTGCAGCCGCTGTGGAAAACAATATGTAGGTTTCCCCCAAAATGAAAAATAGAGCTAACATATAATCAGCAATCCCACTTCTGGGAGTATATCTGAAGAAAACAAAAAAGCAAATTTTTTTTAAATAAATTTATTTTTATTGGTGTTCAGTTTACCAACATACAGAATAACACCCAGTGCTCATCCTGTCAAGTGCCCCCCTCAGTGCCCGTCACCCATTCATCCCCACCTCCTGCCCTCCTCCCCTTCCACCACCCCTAGTTCGTTTCCCAGAGTTAGGAGTCTTTATGTTCTGTCTCCCTTTCTGATATTTCCCACACATTTCTTCTCCCTTCCCTTATATTCCCTTTCACTATTATTTATATTCCCCAAATGAATGAGAACATATAATGTTTGTCCTTCTCCGATTGACTTACTTCACTCAGCATAATACCCTCCAGTTCTATCCACGTTGAAGCAAATGGTGGGTATTTGTCCTTTCTAATGGCTGAGTAATATTCCATTGTATACATAGACTACATCTTCTTTATCCATTCATCTTTCGATGGACACCGAGGCTCCTTCCACAGTTTGGCTATTGTGGACATTGCTGCTAGAAACATCGGGGTGCAGGTGTCCCAGCATTTCATTGCATCTGAATCTTTGGGGTAAATCCCCAGCAGTGCAATTGCTGGGTCGTAGGGCAGGTCTATTTTTAACTCTTTGAGGAACCTCCACACAGTTTTCCAGAGTGGCTGCACCAGTTCACATTCCCACCAACAGTGTAAGAGGGTTCCCCTTTCTCCACATCCTCTCCAACATTTGTGGTTTCCTGCCTTGTTAATTTTCCCCATTCTCACTGGTGTGAGGTGGTATCTCATTGTGGTTTTGATTTGTATTTCCCTGATGGCAAGTGATGCAGAGCATTTTCTCATGTGCTTGTTGGCCATGTCTATGTCTTCCTCTGTGAGATTTCTCTTCATGTCTTTTGCCCATTTCATGATTGGATTGTTTGTTTCTTTGGTGTTGAGTTTAAGAAGTTCTTTATAGATCTTAGAAACTAGCCCTTTATCTGATACGTCATTTGCAAACTTCCCGGGTGGAAAGGCACCCGCAGGGAGTTAGAGCAAAAAAGCAAATTAAAAAAGATATCTGCACCTCCTTATTTGTATCAGTATTATTTAAATAGCAAAATATGGATAATATAGATATTTTAACAATATTTAACAATTCCAAACCATGGGAATGGAATGTCTTTCCATTTCTTTGTGTCATCTTCCATTTCTTTCATCAGTGTTTTATAGTTTTCAGAGTACAGGTCTTTTATCTCTTCGGTTAGATTATTCCTGGATATCTTATTGTTTTTGGTGCAATTGTAAATGGAATTGATTTCTTAATTTTTCTTCCTGCCACTTCATTATTGGTATATAGAAACTCAACAGAGTTCTGGAGTTGATTTTATATCCTGCCACTTTACTGAATTTGTTTATCAGTTCTAGCAGTTTTTTGGTGGAGTCTTTTAGGTTTTCTATATATAGTATCATGTCATCTGCAAAAAATGAAAAGTTTCCATGGAAAAGACTTTAGTGTATTTTGAAGAATGAATATCTTGCCATTTGTGACAACATGAACGAGCCTTGAAGGATATATGCTAAGTGAAATAAAGCAGAGAGACAAATACTGTTTGATCTCATTTATATGTGGAATCTAAAAACAAACCACCAAACTAATAAAAAAAGAGAGATCAAATTTGTGGTTACCATAGGTGGAGGGCAAGGTAAGGGGGAAATGAAGAAAGGTCATCAAAGGCACAAACTCCCAGTTAAAAGATAAATAAGTACTAGTAAAGCATGATGACTATATAGCTATGTCTATAGCTGTACACTATATAGCAAAATTTTAAGAGAGTAGATCCTAAGAGTTCTCATCACAAGGAGAAAATTTTTCTCTTTTTACTTAATCTATGTGAAATGATGAATAAATCAACAATAGGTTGTGATAATCATTTCCCAATCGATATAAATCAAACCATCATGCTATATGCCTTATAAACCTTTAAAAAAACTTTTATTATCTTTACAGGAGAAAAATTTCATCAAGATAATTCTTTGACTTTTTTAAGTTTTTATTTTAAGATAACTGTGGTTTCACATATAAGTGTAAGAAATAGTATATGGAGATCCCTTGTACTCTTGACCTAGTTTCTCCCAGTGATGACATCTTGCAAATGTATAGTGCAGTATCATAATCAGAATATTGACATTGATACAGTCAAGATATAGAGCATTTCCATCATCACAAGGATCCCTAATATTGTCTTTTTGTTACCACTGATACTTCCCTTCCATCTAACCTCACCTAGACTTATTCCTTGGCAACAAGTCTGTTTTCCATTTCAATAATTTTGTCATTTCAAGAATGTTATCTAAATTGACTGTTCTGCAATTTTAGAGATTGGCTTTTTCCATTAAGTTAATTCCAGAGATCTATCTAAGCTGATGTGTATATCAATAGCATGTTCCTTTTCATCACTGAGTGGTAGTTCATGGTATAGACTTGCCACAGTTTAACTGTTCATTCATTGAAAGATATACGGGTTGTTTCAAGTTTTTGGTTATTGTAAATAAAGCCTTGATAAACATTTGTGTAGCAATTTTTATGTGATTATAAGTTTTTACTTTTCTAGGGTATGAATGCCCACAAGTGCAATTGTTGAGTCACAGGATTGTAGCATGTTTAATTTTAGAAAAAATTAACACACTGTTTTCCAGAGTGGCTAAACTATTTTATATTTCCACCAACAAGGGTAATGTATAAGTAATCCAGTATGTATTAAGTGTTGCAGTTTCTCAGCATACTCATCAATATTTGGTATTGTCAATGGTATTTTGTTTGTTTTACTATTCTGATAGGCATATAGTGAAATCTCACTCTGGCTATAATTTGCATTTCCTTAATGACACATAGTGTGCATAACTTGTTTGCCATGTGCATATCCTCTTCTTTGGTGAAATGTCTCTTCATGTCTTCCATTCAGTTTCTAATTATCATCTTTTTAATTGCTAAGTATGAAGAATTTATCACAGTCTAGATACCAGTTCTTTGTCAGATATGTGGTTTACAAATATTTTCTTCCATGTATATCTGTTTCCAATATTTTTTGGCAACTTTGAAGTGAAGACATATACTACGATATCAGGAAGGAAATTACTAAATATCTGTAAAATAATGTAAAAGAGAACACTTCATACCAGAATATATGGAAAACAGCAAAAGGTGCCCTTAAACATTAAATGCCTTTATTGTTAATAAAGAAGAATGCTCAATGAATAACCATGTTAAGAAATTAAACATCACAAGACATTAGAAAATAGTACATATTAAACACAGTATTGATGAAGGTTTTATTAGTGATAAGGTAGAATTAAAATGTAGAATTTTATTAATACAAAGACCAGAAGATAGAATAAAGGGCAACTGTGCACACTGACCCTCCCCTTTTTAAAAAATAATAGAATCATCAGTGGCTGTCTAACTTAAAAGTTACATTTCTGGGCAGCCCGGGTGGCTCAGTGGTTTAGCGCGGCCTTTGGCCCAGGGCCTGAATCTGGAGACCTGGGATTGAATCCCACATCGGGCTCCCTGCATGGAACCTGCTTCTCCCTCTGCCTGTGTCTCTGCCTCTCTCTCTCTCTGTGCCTCTTATGAGTAAATAAATAAAAATTTTAAAAAGTTACATTTCTAGTAAAGTCTTCTATTCTGACAGGGATGCAGATATGATGGCTAAAGCTCTGTAGTTATTTTGGACCATGAGTTGGAGAATGTATGTTGAGTTTAATAGAGTTTTAAGACAGAAAGTGCTGGAATACCTGAAGATTATGAAGTCCTAAGTTATTTATTTCCAGAATTTGTTTATGTATCTGAAAAGTAACTTTCTGTATACATGGTAGTATCAAAGGGTAGCTTTAGAAGGATATGCTCACATAAAGGACAGTGGACATTTAATCGAGGAAGAGATTAGGTTATTTCCTTCTCATCAAAGTCTAGGGTTTCAAATGGCCTACAAGAAGGCTGCTGTTACTCAAAGAAAAGGGTTGAGTATGATTTGGAGGCCAGTAAGTAAAAGACTAGAGTCTGAAGGCTTAAATACATATCTAAATATGGAAATAGCCTATAGCAAATAGGCCAGAAATCATATATTTTTGAGGTAAAAAATTTTTTTACCATAAAAAGCCCAAAAGGAGACAAGCACAAAATACAAGCTAGGACTGAAAAATCCTGTAACTGTTTAACCCATAAAGCAATCCCCAGGCCACTGCAGCATGAAACGAGTTGCAAAAGCTTTCCCATCTATGCTTCAAATTTGGCCATGGAAGGTAATAGAAAAGAAAAGAAAGAGCCTCCCAAAGGGCAAACACATGCATCATAGAGGAAGGTAAAGAAAAAAAAATGCTCCAAGAAGACAATCGGGGGGACTTCCAACTACTGCACTGCTATGATAGGCAATATTTACAGTCCCTGCCCTAAAGGTTTTGATATTGGCTATGAATCAGTTATTGCTGTTTGTGTTTCCTATTTTCCTATTTTGAATGAGAGCTTCATTTTAGTTCTATTAACACTCCATCAATTCCTGAGCTCATGATACATGTCTAGAAAACAAATACCAAATATGAATCTGAGGGAAAAGATGGTTATCACAGACAGAGCTCGGATTTTGAAATATAGTAATTATTTGGTTCATTGGAGTTCCCTTGAAAAATGGATTGATATGATTTTTTATATAAGAAAATGGTCATGGGGATGCCAGGGTGGCTCAGCTGTTGAGCATCTGCCTTTGGCTCAGGGCATGATCCCGGGTCTGGGGGATTGAATCCCACATTAGGCTCTCTATGGGGGGCCCGCTTCTCCCTATGTCTATGTCTCTCTACCTCTCTCATGAATAAATAAATAAAATGTTTAAAAGAAAAAAAAGTCTATTTCTTAAAAAAAAAAAAAAAGAAAAGTGGTGATGGATAGTTGGGTTGCAGGTCTACAAGGTGTTCCCCAAATCAACCTATTATCAATATCTAATTTAGTATTAGATGTCCTGATGTTTAATAGGGCACAGGGATGCCCAGAATAAAGACTACACTTCTCAGCTTGCTTAGTAGCCAAATGGGTCTATATAACTGAATTCTGGTCAATGGGATATAATTAGAAATGGGTTGTTCTAGTTAGGACAGATTCTTGCCCTGTTCCATTTAGTACCAGGGAGAAGTGTGTTCTTCATTCTTCCTTTATCGTGCAAAAAACATGGAAGAGATGAATGGGTTAATTCATTCTTCTTAAAGTTCGTGAAATGTTGGTTGTCATGGGGCAGAAAAAGAGAGCTGCACCCATGGAATTGCCTACCAGCCTTGGAGTTCTTACCTCATATATACTTTTTAAAGACAACAGAGAAATACACTCCTGCCTTTTGAAATCATTGATGTTCATTCATTTTATAGTCTTTGGAGTACATTATTCCTTACTGCATTATTGTACTTCCACATGGAATCATTTTTCCTCTGCCTAAATAATATTTAGTAATCTTTTAATGAAGGTCATCTAACCCCATGCTTTCCCAAATCTTGGGTTGTCTTTAAAAACTGCACTTTATTTTTTTTTTTTTTGGAGGAAATCTTTGAGAGTTACACAATTTTAGCTGTTACCCACTTTCAGAACTTTAAATAACTCACTCAAGTTTATTCCCAGTATCATGTTTCTGTTTCTGTTGAATAGTAAACTGTCAGGTTTGCCGATGCTCTAAAAGTTGTTAAGGTAATGTATTGTGTTCATTGTTTTCTGGATTTCCAATCATCCTCCTATCTCAGGAATAAATACCACTTGATTGTGGTGAATGATCCTTTAATGTACTGTTTTTTAAAAATTTAAATTCAATTAGCCAACATATAGTACATCATTAGCTTTAGATGTAGAGTTCAGTAATTCATCAATTGCATATTGATGACCAGTGCTCATCCCTTCACATGCCCTCCTTTATGCCCATCACCTAATTACTCCATCCCCTACACACACACCTTCCCCTCCAGCAACCATCAGGTTGTTTCCTATACTTAAGAATGTCTCATGAAAAAAAAAAAAAGAATGTCTCATGGTTTGTCTCCTTCTCTGATTAATTCCCATTTAGTTTTCTCTCCCTTCCCCTATGATCCTCTGTGCTGTTTCTTATATTCCACATAGGAGTGAAACCATATGATAAATGTCTTTCTCTGATTAACTTATTTAGCTCAGAGTAATACCCTCCAGTTCCATCCACATCGATGTAAATAGTACATATTCATCCTTTCTGATGACTAGGCAATATTCCACTGTGTATATATATCCCACATCTTTATCCATTCATCTGTCAATGGACATCTTGGCTCTTTTTATGGTTTGTCTATTATAGACATTGTTGCTATAAACATTGGGGTGTATGTGCCCCTTCAGATCATTACATTTGCATCTTTGGGGTAAATACCTAGTAGTGAAATTGCTGGGTCATAGGGTCGCTCTACTTTTAACTTCTTGAGGAACCTCCATACTGTTTACCAGAGTGGCTGTACTAGCTTCTATTCCCACCAACAGTGTAACAGGGTCCCCTTTCTCTGCATCCATGCCAACATTTGTTGTTTCCTGACTTGTTAATTTTTGCCATTCTGACTGGTGCGAGATGGTATCTCATTGTGGTTTTTGATTTGTATTTCCCTAATGCCAAATGATGTGGAGCAGTTTTTCATGTGTCCGTTGGCCATTTGTATGTCGTCTTTGGAGAAATGTCTGTTCATGTCTTCAGCCCATTTCTTGACTGGATTATTTGGTTTTTTTTGAGTATTGAGTTTAATAAGTTCTTTATAGACCTTGGATACTAGCCCTTTACCTGATACATTAATTGCAAATATCTTTTCCCATTCTGTAGGTTGCCTTTTAGTTTTGTTTACTGTTTCCTTTACTGTGCAGAAGTTTTAACCTAGATGAACTCCCCATAGTTCATTTTTGCTTTTGTTTCCCTTGCCCTTAGAGATGTGTCTAGCAAGAAGTTTCTGCAGATGAGATCAAAGAGGTTGCTGCCTGTGTTTTCTTCTGGGATTTTGATGGTTTCCTGTCTCACATTTAGGTCTTTCATCCATTTTGAGTTTATCTGTGTGTATGGTGTAAGAAAATGGTCCATTTTCATTCTTCCACAAGTGGCTGTCCAATTCTCTCAGCACCATTTGTTGAAGAGACTGTCTTTTTTCCATTGGATATTCTTTCCTTCTTTGTTGAAGATTAGTTGAGGATCCATTTCTGGGTTCTATATTCTGTTTTATTGATCTGTATGTCTGTTTTTGTGCTACAAAACAGTGTTTTGTGTTTTTGGTAATAGAGCTTGAAATCTGGCATTGTGATGCCACCAACTTTGGTTTTCTTTTTCAACATTCCTCTGGCTCTTTGAGGTCTATTCTGGTTCCATACAAATTTTAAGATTATTTGTTCCAGCTCTGTGAAAAATGTTGATGGTATTTTGATAGGGATTGCATTGAATGTGTAAATTGCCCTGGGTAGCATAAACATTTTAATAATATTTATTCTTCCAATCCATGAATATGGAACATTTTTTTCAATTCCTTTGTGTCTTCCTCAATTTCTTTCATATGTGTTCTGTAGTTTTTAGAGTACAGATCCTTTATCTCTTTGAGTAGCTTTATTCCTCAGTATCTTATGGTTTTTGATGCAATTGTAAATGGGATTGATTCCTTAATTTCTTTCTTTTGTCTTGTTAATTTATAGAAATGCAACTGATTTCTGTGCATTGATTTTGTATCCTGCCACATTGTTGAATTCCTGTATGAGTTTTGGGTTTTCCACGTAAAGTACCCTGTCATCTGCAAAGAGTGAGAGTTTGACTTATTCCTTGCCAATTTTGATGCTTTTTATTTCTTTTTGTTGTCTGATTGCTGAGGCTAGGACTTCTAGTACTATGTTGAACAATAGTAGTGAGAGTGGGCATCCCTGTTGTGGTCCTGACCTTAGGGGAAAAGCTCTCAGTTTTTCCCCATTGAGAATTATACTTGCTGTGGGCTTTTCATAGATGGCTTTTATGATATTGAGCCATGTTCCCTCTACTCTTACACTGTGGAGAGTTTTAATCAAGAAAAGGTGCTGTATTTTGTCAAATGCTTTTTCTGTATCAATTGAGAGGACCATATGGTCCTAGTCCTTTCCTTTATTAATGTGAGGTGTCACATTGATTGACTTAAGAATGTTGAACCACGCTTGCAGCCCAGGAATAAATCCCACTTGGTTGTGCTGAATAATCTCCTTTTATTTTTTTTATTTTTATTTTTTTTTGAATAATCTCCTTTTAATGTACGGTTGGACCCTATTGGCTAGTATCTTGGTGAGAATTTTGGCATCCATGTTCATCAGAGATATTGGTCTGTAATTCTCCTTTCTGGTGAAATCTTAGTCTGGTTTTGGGATCAAGGTAATGCTGGCCTCATAGAACGAGTTTGGAAGTTTTTCTTCCATTTCTATTTTTTGAAACAGCCTCAAGAAAATAGGTATTAGTTCTTTAAATGTTTGGTAGAATTCCCCTGGGAAGCCATCCAGCCCTGGACTCTCATTTGTTGGGAGATTTTTGATTACTGGTTCAATTTGCTTGCTGGTTATGGGTCTGTTTAGGTTTTCTATTTCTAGATTTCAGTTTGGGTAGTTTATAAGTTTCTAGGAATGCATCCATTTCTTTGAGATTGCCTAATTAGTTGGCATATTGTTGCTCATATATTCTTAAAATTCTTTGTATTTCCTTGGTGTTGGTCATGATCTCTCCTCTTCCATTAATACTTTTATTAATTTGGCTCCTTTCTCTTTTCCCTTTGATAAGTCTGGCTAGGAGTCTATCAATCCTAATAATTCTTTTTTTTCCTAATAATTCTTTCAAACAACCAGATTCTGGTTTCTTTGATTTGTTCTACTGTTCTTTTGGTTTCTATTTCATTAATTTCTGCTCTAATCTTCATTATTTCTCATCTCATGCTTAGTTTAGGCTTTATTTGCTGTTCTTTCTCCAGACTTTAGGTAAAAGGTTAGCTTGTGTTTTTGGAATTTGCTAGTTTCTTGAGAAGGGCTTGTATTGCTATGTACCTCCCTCTTAGGACTACCTTTGCTGCATCCCAAAGGTTTTAAACAGTTGTGTTTTCATTTTCATTTGTCTCTATGAATTTTTTTAATTCCCCTTAATTTCCTGGTTGACCCATTGCTCTTTAAACTCTAAGTATTTTATTTCCTTCCAAATTTCCTCTTGTGATTGAGTTCAAGTTTCAAAATATTGTGGTCTGAAAATAAGTAGGAAATAATCCCAATCTTTTGGTACCAGTTGAGATCTGATTTGTGACCCAGTATGTGATCTATTCTGGAGAATGTTCCATGTGCACTCCCTTTAATGTACTGTTGATTTTGGTTTGCAAATATTTTGTTGAAGATATTTGCAACTGTGTTTATCTGGGGTATTTTCCTGGATTTTTCTTTTTTGATAGTTTGTCTAGTTTTGCTGTCAGGGTGTCAGGGTAATGACACATCACAGAATGAAATTGAAATTTTCCTTCTTCTACTTTTTGGAAGAGTTTGAGAGAATAGGTATTAACTTATCTTTAAATGTTTGGTAGAATTCATATATGAAGCTATCTAGTCTTAGACTTCTGTTGTTTTTTTTTTATTACATATTCAATTTTGTTACTAGAAATGGGTTTGTTCAGATTTTCTGTTTCTTTCTGATTCATTCTTAGAAAATTATATATTTCTAGGAATCATTTCTTCCAGGTTGTCCAATTTTTTGGCATATAATTTTTCATATTAGTCCCTTATAATCCATTGCATTTCTGTGGTGTTGGTTGTAACTTCTCTTTTATTTATAATTTTTTATTTAAGTCCTCTTTCTTTTTTTCTTCATGAGTCTGGCTAAGGGTTTATTCATTTTGTTTATCCTTTCAATGAACCAGTTCTTAGTTTCATTGATCTTTTCTATTTTTATTTTTAGTCTCTATCTCATTTACTTTTTTCTCTTATTTCCTTCCTGATACTAACTTTAGGCTTTGTTTGTCTTTCTTTTTCTAGTTCCTTTAGGTGTAGAGTTAGACTGTTCATTTGAGTTTTTTTTTCTTATTTTTTTTTAAAGTAGGCCAGTATCACTGTAACTTCACTCTTATAACTGCTTTTGCTATGTCCCAAAGATTTGGAAGTGTTGTGTTCTCATTTTCAGTTGTTTTCAGGTACTTTTTGACTTCCTTTTTAACTTATTCATTGACCTGTCAGTTGTTTAGCTTCCATATTTGTATTTTTTTCCAGTCTTTTTTTCCTCCTAATTGATTTCTAGTTTCATATCATTGTGGTCAGAAAAGATGCTTGATTTGATTTTAGTCTTCTTAAAATTATTGAGATGTGTTTTGTGTCCTAATGTATGATCTATCCTGGAGAATGTTCCATGTGCACTTGAATGTGTATGCTGTTGTTTTGGGGTGGAATATTCTGTATATATCTGTTAAGTCCATCTGGTCTAGTGTCTTATTCAAAGCCACTGTTTCCTTATTGATTTTCTGTTTGGATAATTTATCCATTGATGTAAGTGGGGTGTTAAAGTCCCTTACTATTATTGTATTACTTACTATCAGTTTCCCCCTTTATGTCTGTTAATATTTGCTTTATATATTTAGGTGTTCTTTTGTTGGATTCATAGATATTTACAATTGTTCTGTCATATTGGATTGGCTTCTGTATTATTATATAATGCCATACATTCTCTCCTGTTACTGTTTTTGTTTTAAGGTCAATTTTGTCTGATATAAGTATTGCTATGTGGCTTTTTTTCACTTAAATTTGCATGGAGTATTTTTCTATTCCTTCATTTTCAGTCTGTTTGTGTCTAGGTCTGAAGTGAGTCTCTTGTAGGCAGCTTATAGATAAATCTTGTTCTTATATCCATTCAGTCACCTCTGTCTTTTGGTTGGCACATTTAAACAACTTATATTTCAAATAATTATCAATAGGTATGTACGTATTGCCATTTTGTTCATTGTTTTCTGGTTTTTGTAATTCTTCTCTGTTCCTTTTTCCTCTTTTATTCTCTTGTGATTAATGACACTCTTTAGGGTTATGCTTGGACTCCTTTCTCTTTATTTTTTGTGTGTGTATTATAGGTTGTTTTGTCATTACCATGAGGTTCATATATAACATTCTAAGTGTATAGGAGTCTATATTAAGTTGATGGTTGCTTAAGTTCAAACAAATTCTAAAAGCACTGCATTTTTATTCCCCCCTCCACATTTTATTTAGATGTTGTCATATTTTATTTTTTTAGTGTCTTATTTTTTATATTTTTAATAAATTTATTTTTTATTGGTGTTCAATTTGCCAACATATAGAATAACACCCAGTGCTCATCCCATCAAGTGCCCCCCTCAGTGCCCGCCACCCAGTCACCCCACCCCCCACCTCCCCTTCCACCCCCCCTAGTTCGTTTCCCAGAGTTAGGAGTCTCTCATGTTCTGTCTCCCTTTCTGATATTTACCACTCATTTTTCTCCTTTCCCCTTTATATTTTATAGCTTTTCATTTTGTGAATCCCTTAACTAATGTTTTAGATATAACTGATTTTACTACTTTTGTCTGTTAACCTTCATACTAGCTTTATCAGTGATCATACACTACCTTTTAATTATTATGTGTCTTGATGAGGACCTCCTTAGCTTCATCTTGTTTGAGGCTTTCTGTGCTTCTTGGACCTGAATGTCTGTTTACTTCTCCAGATTTAGGGAATTTTTTAGGTAATATTTCCTCAAATAAGTTTTTTTTTTTACCTCTTTTTCTCTCTGAGGCCCTTATGATTGTTAGTATCCTCGATGTTGCTGCAGAGGTCTCTTAAATTATGCTTATTTTTTTTTATTTTTTCCTTTTGCTGTTCAATTTGTGTGCTTTCCATTACCCTGTCTTCCAGATTGCTGATATGTTCTTCTGCATCCTCTAATCTGCTCTTGATTTTTTCTAGTATATTTTTCATTTCACTTATTGTACTCTTCAAATCTGGTTAGTGCTTTTTTTTTTTTTTTTTTTTTTTTTTTTTTTTTTTTTTTGCATTTGACTTTGTTAAAGTTTTCACTGAGTCCATCCACTCTTCTCTAAATTCTGGTAAGCATCTTTATGACCATTACTTTGAACTGTCTCCTCATTTTGTTTGACTGTCAGTATTGGTTCTATGAATTGGGTGAAACAGCTACTTCTCCCAGCCTTGAAGGAGATGCCTTGTGTAGATTGCAAGTGGCTGACAGCTTTGGCTGGGTGACAGAAGCTATAGCAGGTATGGGTTGGGGGTCCCAGGGTGATCCACATAGGGGCCACCCTGGTGGAATGGTTGGAGCTAAAGTGGGTATTAGCCATGGGACTCCTGGGTGCTCTGCATAGGAAGCACCCTAGTAGGATAGCTAGAGATAAAGTGGGAGAGTGCTAGAGGATTCTGACATACTCTGTTCAAGGGTCACCCTGGTGGGACCACTGGAACTGAAGTGTGCCAGGCTGGATGATCTCAGGGCACTCTGTGCTGAGGCTACCCTAGTTGGACAGGTGGAGCTGAAGCAGGCATGGGCTGGGGGTCCTGTGGTGCTCTGTGCTCATGGCATGTTGGTAGGGCAACTAGAGCTGAAGGGAGTGTGGGCTTTGGGAGTCCTGGTGTGTCTCATGCTGAAGCTTACTTGGGGGTGTGCCTGGAGCTGTTGTGTGCCCTGGTCTGTGCTCACTGAGGGGACAGGCCACCTAAGTGCCTAGACTTTGTTCTGTCTTTGCTGTCAAGGTGAAGGGGGAGCATAAACAGTGGTGGTTGCCAGTACCTCTGACCCTGGAGAGAGTTACAGCAGTTCCCCTACCATTTGGTAAATGATCAAGTTAGTGAATGAGTTTTCTTCACTTATAGTCTGGTTCCCCTTTAAACCCTAGCTTTTTTTTTCTTCTGTGTCCCAGGGTGAGTGAATCTGCATGCAGGTTCCTCATTGCTATCCTTCCTGACTGCTATTTGCACATTTAGGGATGGAGTTCCTCATGTAGCAGTGTCTACTCTCCTGTTATTCTGTATGGTCCCTCTATCCTTTGTTGTGCAGAAGCTGTTCAGTCAGTACTCAATCCTTCTATAGGAGTTGATTTATCCATGAGAAGGTGAAATCAACATGGTGTTGCTGTCCTATGTATTTTGAGGTCTGTGCCTAAGAATCATCTGGATCACTTGTGGACCTATTTTAATATTCTTCAGTTTTCAGTCCATTGATCTTGTCTCTGCATTTTTAGTAATTATTTTTTAGTTAATAAACTTTAATTTTTAGAGAAGTTTTAGATTTACAAAAAAAACTGAGCAATAAGTATAGAATTCCTGTATACCCTTTCTCTTCCCCACCCACTCCACCACACCCCAGTTTCCTATATTACTAACATCTTGCCTTGATATGGTATATTTGTTAAAATTGATTAACCAACATTGATAACATTATTAATAACTGAAGTTTGTAGTATACACTATGGATCATTCTTTGTGTTGTGTAGTTCCATGGGTTTTAACAAATGTATAATGCGGTGCATCTACCATTATGGTACCATAATGAATAGTATTACTGCCTTAAAAGACCCTGTAATTCCACATGTTCATCTGTCCCTCTCCCCTTGAATCTCTCTGGCAACCAGTGATAATTTTATTGTCTTTGTTGTTTTGCCTTTTCCAGAATATCTAGTTGGAATCATATAATAATTAGTCTTTGAAAGTGGCTTCTACCACTTAACAACATGCATTTAAAGTTCTTCCATGTTGAATGCAAATGGGTGCAGCCCCTCTGGAAACCAGTATGGAGATTTTCAAAGTGTTAAAATAGAACTATCCTATGATCCAGGAATTGCACTGCTAGGTATTTACCCAAAGGATACAAAAATACTGATTGGAAGGAATACATGCACCCTGGTGTTTATATGTTATAAACATTATATCAACAATAGCCAAATTATGGAAACAGCCCAAGTGTCCATTGACAGATGAATAGATAAAGAAGATGTAGTATGGTGTGTGTGTGTGTGTGTGTGTGTGTGTGTGTGTGTGTAATGGAATATTACTCAGCCATCAAAAAGAATGAAGTCTTGCCATTTGCAATGACATGGATGGAGCTAAAGTGTATTGCACTAAGTGAACTAAGTCAGAGAAAGACACCATATGATTTCACTCATATGTGGAATTTAAGAAACAAAACACATGAACATGGGGGAATAAAAGAGAGGGGCAAAGCAGAAAACACTCAACTATAGAGAACAAACTGAGGGTTACTGGAAGAGGAGGTGAGTGAGGGTGGTGGTAGTGGGTCCTGGTTAAATGGATTATGGGTATTCAGGAGGGCACATGTTGTCATGTACACTGGATATTGTATGTAAGTGATGAATTACTAGATTCTATACCTGAAACAAATATTACACTGTATGTTAACTGGAATTTATTTATTATTTATTTATTTTTAAAGATTTTATTTTATTTATTCATGAGAGGCACAGAGAGAGAGAGAGAGAGAGAGAGAGGCTGAGACACAGGCAGAGAGAGAAGCAGGTTCCATGCAGGAAGCCCAACGTGGGACTCGATCCTGGGTCTCCAGGATCAGGCCCTGGGCTGAAGGTGGTGCTAAACCGCTGAGCCACCCGGGCTGCCCCGTTAACTGGAATTTAAATAAAATCTTGGCAGGGGTGGATAATTCCATGTCTATTAACAGATAACTCTTTTTTAAAAATGATAAATATTTCATTGCATGGAGAGACATACCTGATAATTTTGATCAAATGCTAGATATAACAAATATTAAAATCCCTAGATATGTTATCTTTTTCGTGGGATAATTTAATTTTCTTCTGGCAAGAAAGTAGATAAGGGCTTATTCCCATGTTTCAGTGGATCTCAGATTATTTGAAGCTGGATTTCTTACTTTAGGATAGTTGGTTGTCTTATGCTTTGCTGTTGCTTCTAGAATGTAGTCCTTCAGTGGTGTCATCTGAAAGCCTGGAGCATTTACCCAGGTATTTCTGTTTCAGCAAGATGAACTCAAATTTGTATCTTGGCTACATAGAGTACAATAACATCTCATGAACCTAATTAAGAAAAAAAAAAACAAAAACAGGAGCACCTAGGTGGCTCAGTCGGTTGAGCAGCCAATACTTGATTTCAGCTCAGATCATGATCTCAGAGTTGAGAGCAAGCCTGGTATTAGGCTCCCACACTGGGCATAGAGCCTGCTTAAAATTTTCTCCCCCTCTCCTTCTGCCCCTCACACTCCTCTCTAAAACACACACACATGAAAGAAAACTTATCAGCTGTATAGAGAGCTTAAAATAATTATAGAAAAATGTTACAGGGACGCCTGGGTGGCTCAGTGGTTGAGCCTCTGCCTTCCGCTCAGGGCGTGATCCCGGAGTTCTGGGATCCAGTCCCACATCTGGCTCCCTGTGGGGAGCCTGCTTCTCCCTCTGCCAATGTCTCTGCCTTCTCTCTGTGTCTCTCATGAATAAATAAATAAAATCTTTAAAAAAATGTAACATAAAACTGACAAATTCAACAAACCAAATGAGGTGGATTATTTTTTAACAGAATACAAAATATCAAAATTGTTCAAACAAATTTTCATGGAAGAGATTAAAAAATTAATAGAAATATTTTATGTGAAATAACACTGAGCATTGGATCAGTTAACACCTCACCTCGAAAAAAAAGATGTTTCGGATGTCATTTAATATGACAGAATAGTTGGAAATTCCCTGGTTTTGTGAAGCAAGGCTAATAGTTATACAAAAATCTAATAAAATTGAACCAATAAAAATCATAATAGGCTAGTTTATATATTTGGATGCAAACATATTTACAAATTTAGAAGACAGTGGAAAACGGTTTTAAAAATTCTGCAGGAAGGGGCATCTGGGTGGCCAGTAGGTTAAGCATCTGCCTTCAGCCTAGGTCATGATCTCAGGGTCCTGGGATTGAGCCCTGTGTTGGGTTCTGTGCTCAGTGGGGAGTCTGCTTTTCCCTCTCCATCTGCCTCTCCCCCTCACCCAGCTCTTGTGCTCTCTCTCTCTCAAATAAACAAATAAATAAAATCTTTAAAAAAATTATGCAGAAAAAAATCTTAATCTTGAAAATCAGGAAAAAATGTAATTTAAACATAAGAAAAATTTAAAATATTTCTCAACATGGGATGAGACATCAAGTTTACCTTTTATAATTTCTCATAAAGTCAATAATATCCAGAAATAAAATTAATGGACTTTACCATTTAAACAAAGTGTGTGGTGAATCTTTACATGACTCACTAAAAGGTGAAACCTATAAAACCACCTTTTAATATATAGATGATTATATCTAATCACTATTTTGTCAGTTTGGGTTTCTTGAGAGAGAAGCAGCTATCTGTTTGCATCTTCATTCTGATAAAAGACGATCTTAATTTAGCCATTTAGAAGCTCATGGCCTTGCTTGCATTCCAGTTAATGTGTCTCGTGGGCACTGATTCAGTATTTGAAATAACTGTGGTATTTAAGTTGATAACGAGTTGACCTTCAACATCAGGTGTTTCTCATGAAGTGTTTCCATTTATGGAATTCATTTTCCCCATGAATTGATGAAAGCCAGATCTATTTTAATGGTTGTACCCTCCAACTCAATTCTATTAATCAGTGATGTAAGTGTGTGATGCCTCAGGTTGTTAAAGAGTACTATTTTATAATTTAAAGTTGGTTGTTGTGGTGGCTTGAATAATGGCTCCTAAAGACTTGAAAATCTTAATCTGTGGAATCTGTAAATATGGAAAAAGGTCTTTGCATATGTGATTAAGTTAAGGATGTTCAGATGGTAGAGATTATGCTTGTTCATCCACAACCTAAACATACTAATATCCTTTTAAGGGAAGGCAGAGGGACATTTGACACAGAAGAGAGGGCAGCATTGTGACCATGGAGGCAAAGACAGAAGTGATGTAGCTGCAAGTCCAGAACTGCCCAAGGAATTCCAGCAGCCAGGAGAAACTGTAAGAGGCAATAACAGATTCTCTAGAGCCTCCAGAGAGTGTGACCCCAACACCTTGATTTCTTTCTAGGGATAGTGATTTCAGACTTCTAGACTCTAGAACTGTGAAAGAATAAATTTAGGTTGTTTTAAGCCACCAAGTTTATGGTAATTTATTATGGCAGCCATAGAAAATTAATACAGTTGATGTTATAAATTTTCATGCATTCTACATAGAAGCTTGGCAGATACACTTATTCTAGAAAATTGATGACTCTTGAAAAAATAAAAGTATGTTTAATATAGATTGGTTTTTTTGGAAATAATTTTTAAGATTTATTTTTAAATAAAAATTATATTTTAAGGTATACAATATAATTTGGTATACATAGTGAAATGGTTATTAGAATCAAGCTAATTAACATCTCAATTACCATTTTTTGTGATGAGAACACGTGAAATTTATTCTCAGAAAAGTTGTAGTGTTCAATACAATATTAACTATTGTCATCATACTGTACATTAAATCTCAACTTAGTCATCTTATATAACAACTTTGTATCCTTTGACCTATGTCTATTTCCCCTATTTCCCAACCCTGGTAACTACCATTCTACTCTCTACTTCCCTGTATTTGATTCTTTTTAGATTCCATCTATAAGTGATATGATGTGGCTTCTTTTTTTCCTCTTTCTGTATCTGGTTTATTTCACTTAGCATAAGGTCCTTCAGATCCATTAACATTGTTGCAAATTGCATGATCTCTCTCTTTTTTTGAGGTTGAAAAACATTTTGTGTGTGTATATGTGTATATATCTCACGATTTCTTTATTCATTCATTCATTGATGTATACAGGTTGTTTCCATATCTTGGCTTGGCATTTGTGAATAATACTGCAGTGGTGAGTTGGGGAAAATGAAGTCCATTACTAATGATTGTTCCAACCTAGGGCATGAGGGAGAAAGGATGACAAGAAGCTAGTACTTAAATGAAAGTAGCAGTAGGATCTTCTATTATTTGGAAAATATCACAGGTCAGAAGGAGAAGACATAAATGAATACAGAGGATGGATAAATCATAGTATGAATGGAAAAATCCCATGTTTACCTTATATGAGAGATTTTATGTATTTTGTGCAAAGGCCCAATTTGTTTCCTTGGTAACAGGCATAGGCAGCAAGGCAGGTTAAGCATATTGGAAATAAGAATGCAAAAAAACTATCTTACCTTTCAAAAATATAAAATAGCAGGCACTCTGTGAATATTAAAGTAGCCAGCAATACTATAGCTTTTGTTGTCACTTTTGTGGTCTCTGTCAGGAAAAATCTTTCCACTTCCTCTATTTTCACAGTCTACACGCATATATACACACTACTCTATATACACAACTCTGTCATTCCTGTTTGCTTTCATCACCACAATATTATTTCAGTGCGTTCACCTCAAGATAACAATTTTCCTGTAGATTTTAAGGAACATATTATTTGTTACAGAATTATAATTATAGGATGTGTTAATTTATAATTATAAATTAGGTACTATTATTTTAGACTTTATAAAATTATTAGGTACTATTATTTTAGTGACATTCTTATACCAATTCATCTCTCTTCCTATGCTATCTCCCCTTCATTACTGAATTTGTAGTAAGCATTTAATAAAAAATGATAACAAAAATCTTTAAAAAATTAAATATTTTAAACTTTGTAACTGTTAATATTCCAGTCTTGATTGGATCATTTAGTGGGAGCTACAGGCTCTAATTTACTGATTCACATAAACAAAATCTAAACTAGGTTTAACTTGCTTTTAACAAGTAATCTTTTGAATCGCTTTAATAGATAACAAAAATACTATATTAAATTTCCAGGTGTAAGAAAATAGATATTGCCTTAGAAATCTTAGAGAATAGTGATGTCTAATTTATTGCTGCCTACAAATGATCCCCCAAAACATAGTGACCTAAGAATAACATCTTTTTTCTATGTATCAGGAATCCGAGCATGGTTTAGTTGAATTCTCCAGCTTAGGCTCTCAGGGCTGTGATCAAGTTGTCACCTGGGGCCTTAGTCATCCCAGGGTAAAACTAGAGTATTAATTATCCACTTCTAGCCTGACTCAGTGTTGTTGGCAGAAGTGAATGCCTTGAAAGCTGTTGAGCTGAGGGCCTTGATTTCTTTCTGAAGTTTGAATGGAAGTTGCCCTCAGTTCCTTGCCACATAAGCCTTTGCATAGGGTAACTCATAACATTGTAGCCTGCTTTATCAAGGTGAGCTAGTGAGACTAAGAGAGCGCCCCTAAGACAGAAGTCAGTCTTGTGACCTAATCTCAGAAGTGACATGCCATCTCCTTTGCTATCCTATTTGTTAAAAGGGAATCACTTTGTTCAGCCCACACACAAAAGGAAGAAGTTATACAAGGGTAGAGATACTGGGAGATGGGGTACCTGGGTGGTTCAGTGGTTGAACATCTGCCTTTGGCTCAGGTTGTGATCCCAGGGATCTGGGATCAAGTCCCGCATCGGGCTCCCCACAGGAAGCCTGCTTCTCCTTCTCCCTGAGTTCCTGCCTCTCTCTCTCTCTCTCTCTCTATCTCTCTCCTTCTATGCCTCTCATGAATAAATTTAAAAATCTTAAAAAAAAATAAGAGAGATACGGGGAGATGGAAGACGGAGCATTCCACACCAATTGAGAAGGCAGTCTAACAAACATGTACTTCTTGTTTTTCAATTTAATAACAATTTAGGTAGGTCCATTTAGGAATTTGATTTGAATCAAATGACTTTGTTTTTCAAATTATTCAGTTGCAATGTAGTTGTTATTTAAGGATGTGTGTTGACATTGCTTTGATTTACAAGAGATGTTTTTATGCTGTTTCCACATAAACGGTGGACTTATCTAACAAACAGTACTTCTCTATCTCCATTCCAACAAATGTGTCTTTAACTTTATTCTCATATTCTAATATGATTTGACTGGTGAATCATATACCAAACTTGATCTGACTCATGATAGATACTTACTGTATGTTGTCATTTTAAGTGTGTTTTATATTATTTTTAAAGATTTTATTTATTCGTGAGAGACACACAAAGAGAGGCAGAGACTAGGCAGAAGGAGAAGCAGGCTCCTCCCAGGGAGCCTGATGTAGGACTCCATCCAGGGACTCCGGGATCACACCCCAAGCCAAAGGCAGATACTCAACCACTGAGCCACTCAGGCATCCCTCAAATGTGTTTTAAACTGACATTGTATTTTTTGATAACCTTTTCAAGCGTGTGTCCATGTATTTATATGTATTTATATACACTTGTCTCATTGTCTTTATTGAGGAATAATTGACATATAACTATAGCATACAACTGCTTCAGTTGTACAATGTAATGATTCAGTATTTGCATATATATGAAATCATCAAAGTAAGTCTAGTTAACATCTGTCACCATACATATGGATTTTTTTTCTTCTGATGAGGACTTTTAAGATCTATATGCATAGCAAGTCTATTTTGATGTTACTTAAATTTGCAAAACATATTACCATGTCCATAAGTCTCTTTCTTGCTTTATTTTTCTAGATAGCATTTTGTAACATCTCACGCATAGAATGTATTAACTGTGGAGTTATTCATTGCCTGTTTAACCCTAAACAATGTAAATTCCATGATGAAAAAAACCTTTTAATGGTATCTCATTCTAGAGAAAGGTTGGGCCCACAGTTGGAACAGAAGAAGTAACAGTCGACTAAATGAACTGAGGAATATCCACATATACTTTGACTCTTTACATTTTGATTCTTGAGATAATTCTTTCTAGGCTTCTGCCAGTTTTATGTCAGCCTTTGAGAACATGATGGAAATTATTTATTTCTATAGTTTATAACCAATATTGTAATGTTATTTCCAGGTATTTTAATGTTTCTCATTAAAGGATCATATGTCTCAGTTTCCCCACATTCAGAGAAAAATAGAATTTGGAACAAGGCCAAATAGAAATAGAAATAAATCACAAACAAAATAACAAGTAAACAATTTTATTAAGTTTAAGGGGAAGATATTCTTAATATTCACACTCTTCATATTTTAAGATTATATTTATGCAGATTTTTCTTGCTAAATATATATTAAAAATGTGTCAGTTCATGAATAGAAAGCAGAGTGATTGTCAGCATCATAAAAAATTAGAAAATTAAAAGATTTAAGCCTTTTAATATTTTCAGACTACCTATTAAGCTATTCTTGATTCAAGCACAAAGTTTTACCTCTTCAAAATGTTTCCTACATTTGTCCCATTGTCTTTTTTTATTGAGTAAAACATTATATTAGTTTCAATTACACAGTGTCATGATATTATGAAATGATCATCATGTTAAGTCTAGTTAATATCCATCACCATACATATATTTTTTTCTGTTGAGGACTTTTAGATCTGTGTTCTTAGTAACTTTCAAATATGCAATGCAGTGTTAACTACTGTCCACATGCTGTACATTACATTTCCAAGGCTTATTTATTTTATAACTGGAAGTTTGTACCTTTTGACTCCCTTCACTCATTTCACTCACCTCCAACTACCCCTCTGGCAACTACTAATCTGTTCTTTGTAGCTGAGAGCTTGTTTCTTCTTTTGGATTCCACATGTGAGATCACATGCTATTTGTCTTTCTTTGACTTATTTCACTTAGCCTAATGTCCTCAAGGTCTGTCCATGTTGTCACAAATGGCAAAATTTCATTATTTTCTATGGCTAAATGATATTCCATTGTGTTTATAATGCCACATTTTCTTTATCCATTCATCCACTGACAAACCCTTAGGTAGCTTCCATATCCTGGCTATTGTAAATAATGCTGCAATGAAATTGGGGGTACAGATATCTTTTGAGTTAGTGTTTTCATTTTTTGTTGGATAAATGCTGGATCATGTGATAGTTGTTTTTAACCTTTTAAGGGGCGTTCTTTCTGTTTTCCATAGTGGCTATATCAATTTACATTCCAACTAATAGTTACAAGGATTTCCTTTTCTCCACATCCTTGGCAACTCTTGATATTTCTTGTCTTTTTGATAATAGCCTTTCTGACAGGTATGAGGTGATAGCTCACTGTGGTTTTGATTTGCATTTACCTGACGATTAGTGGTGCTGAACATCTTTTCATGTACCTGTTGGCTATCTGTATGTCTGAAAAATTTCATTGTCTTAACTACCTTGGCTAGAGACTCTCTTTTACTTCTAGACATCACTAAAGGAGTAATGTATTTTCCACGCAATTATTTTCTTTAATGCCAAATTAAATGTTTTATTAAAAGAATTAAACCAAAGTTTTAGAAAACATAATTGATAAAATTCTCAGTGATCATTAATTGTTGAATCCTGTTTCTACCACACATTTATATGTTTTTATAAAATATGCCTTTATATTTTCATCCAATTTCTAGAATAAAATATTTTGAGGGGTAATTTATGACTTCATAATGATTTAGCATCAAGCAACTTTGTAATTATTTAAAGCTCTGGCTATTTAGGGAATTGTGTCAGGGGTTTCCAAGACTACTCTGATGCTCAATGATTCACTAGAAGGACTGACAGGATTCAGAAGCTGTTATATTCACTGTTATGATTTATTAGAGCAAAAGTAATATAGATGATAATCAGCAAAGGGAAAAGACTCAAGAGGTGAAGTCCAGCAGAAAACTGGAGCAGGCTTCCAAATCCCTCCCTACTTTGCTCCCTGGCATGGGATATTCTTTTTTTTTAAGATTTATTTATCCATGAGAGACACACAGAGAGAGGCATAGACATAGGCAGAGGGAGAAGCAGGTTTCCCACAGGAAGCCCATGTAGGACTCCATCCCAGGACTCTGGGATCACGACCTGAGCTGAAGGCAGATGCTCAACCACTGAGCCACACAGGTGTCCCCTGGCATGGAATATTCTTAATTCTCCCAACAACAATGTGTGACAACATATGCAAAGTGTTGCCAATCAGATAAGGTCATCAAAGCCTTGATGTCTAGGGTTTTTATCAGGGGTCAGCCAAGTAGGTGTGCAGTATCTGCATAACTGACCTTAGCTATTTAGACCACATTGCCAGAGGAAAAAAAAAAAGTGTTTCCATAAATCACATTGTTTGCATAAACTATTAGGTCAAAATAGTACAAAGAGAACATTCTAAGAGCTCAGAGTTCAGCTCTCAGGAGCCAGCCATGGGCCAGTCCTAAAAACAGGCCTTTTTTGAAATTGTGCAGAGTTTGAGCAATTCACATCTACTGAATTAGTCCTTTCCTACACAAGAACACATCCTGTGACCACTGCTTTAAAAAACTGCTTCATAAAGAACAATCCCCTAAATATTTCTCATTTCTTCTGAGTTCTGTCTTCTTTTTTCTCTAAACATCAAAAAGCAAGAAGAAAGAAAACATGAAGGGCATTATTAGTCAGCACTATCACTATTATTTTTCCATAAACAGAGATAGTTAACTAATTTCCTTTAAAACAAGAGAGGAGAAATTACCTCCTCTCCCTGAGAAGAGTAACGATTTGTCAAATAAGTTATATGATCACTAATGTAATTATATTTGTCCTTTTAAGCAACCATTCTGTTATGGGATGACATATTAAATTGTTATTATCCATCCAATATAAATATCAGAAACAATCCTGTGAAAAAAATAGTTCTCTTTTAAGCCAGTGTTTGAAACATCTATGCATAAAACTCAGTGATTTTTAAAAAGATTTTATTTATATATTTGAGAGACAGACAGTGACAGAGATAGCGAGAGAGAGGACAAACAAGGAGGAGAAGGCTCCCTGTTCAGCAGGGAGCCTGATGTAGGGATCATTACCTGTGTCAAAGGCAGATGTTCAACCTACTGAATTTCCCAGGCACCCCAAAACTCAGTGATTTTATTTGCATTTTAAAATGAGTTTATGTTTGTTTGTGGGTCACTTACTTGACTATAGAATTCAAACATCACAAGAGCAAAATTTTTGAAAAGTAAAAATAATGCCTCTGCCCACTTTCCGGAATTAACACTCGAATTTGTTAGTGATGCCTAATTACCACCACTGTCACCATCACCATAAAACCCCTATATAGTGACTTAAATATCCAGGGATTTAATTATCTTTCATAGCAAAAACAACAACAACAACAAAAAACAAAAAAACAAAAAAAAACAAAAAAAACAAAAAACAAAAACAAAAAGAAAAAAAAAAAAAAACAGTGCCAGTATTGTTGTCTTAAGTTGCCACAAAAGACTCAAACATATTTTTCTTCTCTATGGTATTGGTTCTGGTCCTGACACTTGCTGTCTTATGGTCACTAAATGACTGCTGCACCTCCAGCCTTCGTGGTATTCTAAGCAGAGTAAAAAAAGAGGAAGAGGCACCAATGGGTGACTTCTTATTATAGATCATTATCCATAATAGTTTGACATGCTTAACCTCAACTGCAAAGAAATCTGAGAAATTGGTTTTATCTTTTACAGCCCCTGCAGGAAAGGCAGGTAGGACAGAAGAGAGTTGAAAATGAGGTCAGGTAAGCCAACATACAATGACAACTATATAGGTTCTATATACATACTCACACAAACAAGCATATACGTATATGTAGATATATGGATTTGTAATATTCAAATGACAGCATGCAAAATAAAATTTCATGACATGGTTGGCATCCTTATTATTTATTAGATACCTTTCTGATCAGCCATATACAGATTTTCTTTATACTTTGTAAAGGCACAGATTATATGGACATGTAATTATTTTACCCACTTCCTGATGGCTGGGCATTTATATATTTAGATATCAGTATTATAATCGGTGTGTTACAGTGATCATCCTAGAACATATATCCTTTTGCACCTGTGTGAGTATATCTTCAGGATAAATTCCTTGAAGTATAACTGTTGGATTAAAAGGTATGCATGTTTAATTCTTAATGGGGATTTAAAAAGTGATAAAAAGTGGTTTTATAATTATAATGGGAGGTAATGTGTCCAATTTTATATTAGATACAAAGGGCAGTTTCTAGTAAAAAAAAAACCAACATCTTCCAGTATAACCTTGTATAGTGAAAAAAGAAATGTAAGTTTTGTTTCAATAGGGTTTTTTTGTAAATTCTAAAAGATAGAAGGTTGATCAAAAGGGGTACAGGGAATATAGGTTGCAGGTGGAGTTTACATATTTATGACAGATTTAGAAGATGGCTAGTATATCTGTCTCAGGTATTGGTCCTTTAGCCAAGACTTTAAGATACATACACATCACCTGCTAAAATTTGGGTTCTCAGCCTGTATATTCAGAATTTGGCCGGAAATTCTGAATTTCTAAGAAGATCACAGGTTATGCTAATGATGTGGAGGAAGCTTTACTCAAACTTCATGGATCAGACGCTGGGGTCTATGGCAAGAGAAATGGTAAGCACTAACTGAGGTTTGCATGAGGTGTTTGCATAATGCTAAGCACACCTCAGGGAACACTGTCAGGGAGGGCCTCAAGGTACATGTAAATCATTGTGTAATTGACACAGTGCCAATTCTAGATCGTGTTGATTTCTATCAGCACCAGCACTACCTGTAGTAACTATGCTTATGTGTGTTCAAATAACAAAGTAGGATTCTTGGGCCTAGGGTGAAATGCCACTGAAACAAGAGAGGAAGGACTTGGAAGATACTCTGTGGTTGCTGAAAGGGCATTTGCATGATGTCTCAAAGGACAGTTATATGGAGTTCCCATATATAACTTGGAGTAGGGAAAGATGGTGGAATTTGTAGTAGACTGGATGGCTATCATATCAGTTTGTGGTAAGGGTTATAGAAATAGGAGTAGTTACTTTTACTCTGATACCATTTAGGCCCTGGGCAAATATGACTTCAAGAAACATGGGTTATCCTCCCTTATAAACTGCTGTCTGAAATCCATTAATTTGGAGTTCTATTTAGTGTAAAACTTTATTGGCAAAGGAGAGTCAGGTGTGGACCATGACCTTCTGGGGCTGAATGAGAAATATTAAGGTACCTTATCTTTCTTCTCCTTGCTCCTAATTCCCTCTCAGTTCCCCTAATTTACTAAGTCACAAAAATACTAAGTTGAGAATGGACAAACTTTTGTCAGATACAGACAGTTTACTCATGCGTTGCAATGGAAATAAAACACAAATGAGAATAACAAAAGGTAAAGAATACTGTATCTTTCATTAGGATATTAGTAAAAGCCTGTGTAGACTTTCTCTAGTTCGCTGACCTGTTCATTAGTGCTGATTAAGAAAACTAAATATATATGCTTGAAGACTCTTACATATAAGTCATTAGTTTTAATTCAAGACACAAATTGATAGCCAGATATGGCCTATATTACTGTCTTATTTGGCCAGTACAGTTGTTTATTTTTTAAAATTTTCATTTTGATGGAGATACCACGTGAGCATCTACATTTTTACCTTCTTTTTGAGAAATAGCATATCTGGAAAAATTGTGTTCACATACTCACATGAAAATTATCTGGTAAGGGCAAAATAACAGCTGCCTCTTTGGGCAGTGACATTTTCACCACAGTCTCCACCACTCCTTATTTTTTATTCTGTGGCCAGATTCACTCATTTAAGTGAAATGTCAGGCCTGGTAGACAGTTAAATTTGTGACACAATATCCTAAATTCTAAATATTATTATTTAGAATATTTTGGGTTTTTTTAAAAGATTTTATTCATTTATTCATGAGAGACCAGAGCGGGGGGGGGGGGCAGAGACACAGGCAGAGGGAGAAGCAGGCTCCTTGCAGGGAGCCCGATGCAGGACCGAATCCTGGGTCTCCAGAATTACACCCTGGGCTGAAGGCGGCACCAAACCACTGTGCCACCGGGGCTTCCCTATTTAGAATATTTTGAATAGTATTCAGCTCTTTCAAAAAAATAAATTAAGCTCTTTCAGTATTTGTGTTATATCATCTTATTGAGTACCTTTGTATAAGGTGCCCTACACCTATGCTGAAAGAGCCTCTTTGCTTTCACTCCATCAATATACATTCCCTTAAGCAATTAAGGCACATTCAGAATAATCTTATGTTTTCATGGCATATATACTAGTTGGAAAAGGTACTTAACATGCATATATTCAAATGTACAACATGCATGTGTGTATTCAATATTTTGGTTAATACTTTAATGAGTGAAGATGAGGTTAACCAACTGGAAACCAGGAAAAGACAAGAAAGAGCCCAAAGTTTCTCTGTACACACAAAACGAATGGCATGTAGCACATATGTATTAGTTACCTGTGCTGAATGCATTACCACAAATGCAGCAATTGAAAACAATACCCATTTATTATCTCACAGTTCTGGTGGGGCAGGACTCAGGGTAAAGTTTAGCTGTGTCCTCTGCTCAGAGTCTCACCAGGCTGCACTCAAGGTGTTGGTCAGACTTTGGATTATCACAAGGTTTTTTTTTTTAGGATTTATTTATTCATGAGAGGCACAAAGAGAGAGAGAGGGAGAGAGAGAGAGAGAGGCAGAGACATAGGCAGAGGGAGAAGCAGACTTTTCGCAGGAGCCCGATGCTGGACTCGATCCCAGATCCCGGGATCACAACCTGAGCTGAAGGCAGCCACCCAACTGCTGAGCCACCCAGGCATCCCAGGATTATCACTAGATTGATTGAGGGAAGATTTGGTCCTAAGCTCCTTCAAGTTGTTGGAAAAAGTTCATTTTTTTTTCACAGCTGTAAGATTGACAGCCTCAGCAGTTTTGATGGCTGTCAGCTTCCTTCCCATCCTAGAGGCTACCTGCAGTTTCTTGCCACATGGTTCTCACCACAGGCCCCCTCATAACATGACAGTGTGCATCTTCAAAGCCAGAACTGAAGAGTCTCTAACTTTAGGAAGGGTCTAGTTCCTCTTATAAGGGATTTCACCTGATTAAGTCAGGCCCATCCAGGATAATCTTTTTGATACCTCAAAATCAGTTTATCATCCTTAATTGTATCTATGAAATCCCTTTACAGTGCCATTAATGTAACCTAATCAAAGGAGTGGCATCCTCTCTACTTTGTATATTCTATTGTTTCAAAGCAAGTCAGAGGTTGTACTCACTCAAGAAGACGTGAATACACAAAGGCTTGGATACCATGGAGAAGGGATGAGATTCTGTCCATTGGAGCATGCATTTAAGTTTGTATATTTTATTTATAAGAAAGTCTCACTCAGAGAGGCACTTTTAGATACCTTTGCAATGAGTGTGGCTGTCTAATTTCCAAAGTCACATAAGATTAGAAGTACAGGGAAGCACAGTGGCAGGATTGAGATCACACAATCTGACACTAGGAAACAAAAGAGAAAACCTACAGAAAAAATACACAAAGCCCCAAAGGTAAAGATCCTAAGAACATGCAGTACAGAGACACACTTTTCTACCAACTTGCATAAACTCTGAAGGCATCAACATATGAAACACAATACAATAATTTCTTTTAATAATGGTGATGACCCACAACCATTGAGCAAAATATAAATTATGTTCAGAATACTCTATTTAAGAGGCTGAATTTCTATCTGATGTAAAAATATTTCCTTTAAAGTGAAAATATGACTCCAAATTACTCCTTGACACCACATTTGGGATGTTAGCGCACATGCTATTGTTTGTATAAATGTATGTACTTGAGAATATAATATAGAGGAAGAAAATAATCCTTTGATGTACAAGACACTACCAAATAGTAGAAGTTACTGGAAGGATAATTACTGCTCGGCATAAGCTAGCCTCTTCTAGTAACTGAAGATATGTAACAATGAAATGAAGAACTGAACTTGTCCTCTCTGTAAAAGTGCCATAACTGGTGGGTTCATCATCTTCCTGAAATCTGTAAATAGAGCTGCTGGTTTTGTTGGGTAGTTAGTCTAGGTTAGCTCTCTATTACTCTTCTGACTACTAATCCTTTTGTCAGGTTTACCTTGGCAGTCTTCAGAGACTGAAAACTTCCTTGCAACAGAGGCCTGATTCTCTTGTACACTTTAGGCTACCTGTCTAGTTAAGAGGATTTTAGAGACCACAGGTGGTAAAAGCTAAAGCTGCGCTTGGGAATGTCCAAGGTACTATAAAATGGTTTTACATGGTCCAGGAGCAAATAAAGAATAGAAAAGAATTCCATTAGCAGAGAAGGCACATCAGTCTTTCAACTGATTTCAGAGCACTGGAAGACAAGAAAATAGGCAGAAAACATACCCCAGCCAAATAGCCACTTTTAACCCAAATTTCTATGCTGTGTCTTTTTTTTTCTGTTAAGCTGCTAACCTTCAGCATATGGAAAGACGATATAGTATTTCCAACAAATCTTCTAACTGATTTAGAGCAATCTGGATACATTTTACAATATTTCTGGCAAGAGTTAAGAATTCAGTTTCCAACCTTTATGTGTAATTTATCTATATTCTAATGGATGAGTCTGGCCTTTCAATTTATTTATTGTCCACATGCAAAATACACACATATAAGCTTCTTCTGCACTCTGCCTTCCTTTTCTCTGCTGTGGATGGCACACAAATGTTGTCACACACATGGGAATTTTTGGAGATACATTTAAAAACAGTACATGATTACAAACAATATCTCTCTTTGTAGTGTTCTCATTGTATGTGTATCTCAGGACTGGGAATATTAACTGTGAATTTTTAATTTTTCTCTTTCTGTTTCTGTTGTTTTAGACTACATAGAGCAAATTACTTAATAAAGGGCAAACTTAATCTCACTTACCAGTGTCTTTATGAACCCATACAGCTTCATGCTTATGTTTACTATACCATGCACTGAAAGCTTGTCATTGCTACTGCTTTACACGCATTGTGGCTGTGAATTAAATATTAAAACTCTGTGTGCTTTTTAGCTTAAAGAGTAAAGGGACAATCAAGTTTAACCCTTCATTCTTGTTTTAATATTACTAAGGCGAATAAGACTGAGGCCTGGATAATTAGAATAATATCAACATTTGGAAAATATTCAACTATCCATGGTTTTTACTTCTAGATAATCCAAGTTAAAATTAAGTTTAAAAAAATCTATCTTCAATAACCAGAAAGTTGCCTGTCCCTGAAAACAGGATTTGTTTCTGGTATATCTTCATCATTTCTCATTGTCCAGCATAGTACAAGTACATAGAGTTTATTTTCATTAAGTTCCTTCTGGAGAATTTCTAAATATTTCTATCTGAATTGCATGGGGCATGAGTGCCTACTTGAATGAAAGAAAAGTGAGGAGGCCGGTGTACTTCATTGTAAAGTTTATTGTGAGAGGAAAGATATTTAAAGATAAAGTTAGAAAGGTTGTGGCTGGTTGGTACAAGTTTATTAAGAATCCCCCATACAGTAAGGAGTCTTAGCAAAAAATAGATTATTCAGGACTAGAGGCAAGTAGACCTGATGGAAGGCTATTGCAAAGTAAGATGAGGATATAGTAATTATGAATTGAGAGTATAGGCCTGGATCTATGCTATATATTTTGCACATAATAAATATATATTAAATGCATTAATATATATCAAAATATTTCAGGTGGGTTCTATCTCACTTTTGCAGAAAAACAGAAGACCATAGAAACAAACTAATATACCCTGAGGCTGAGAGAGGTAATGTAATTTGCTCAGAGTCACATATCTCCTAAGTGCCAGAACAAGACTGTAACATTTGTCTATTTGACTCTTCAGCCTGTGCTTCTACCACCACATTTGGCTTTCTCCTTTGTACCGTGTGTTTGCAGAGATACATGGGAGAAATTTTATGAGCTGATAATTACAGCAGTTTGGAAAAACTATTTGGCTTTTCATTTGTTTTTATTATATTCATTATTCTTGATGTATATTAGTGTCTTCTTTTTGTATGGAAAGCTAATATTTGACCCGTTCTAGAGAGCCATTCTGAAAGCCCCCAAGTACAATGTTAAAGAAGCAAGAGAAAGTTTTTTATAGTATTTGAAAGTTATAATAAAATAAAATTTGTCACACAATATCAAACAGTGTGATTTAATGGCACAGTAAATTAAGAATAAAGCAAAAATATGAGTACTTTATCACTACATACTGTTTTAGGAACACAAAGTCTGTGTTCATAAAACTAAATTTATCTAGATGTTCTGTAATCACAGAGAGTACTTGGTAATATTAAAATGATTCAAACAGGATGCTCACAGAATTATTACTTCTGAAACACAAATGGGAGAAATCTTCAAAACAATTAGGGAGAATTTTTGTGGTCAACAGGCAGATTCTATTCTATCACTCCTGTTTAAAATCTTATACAAAATTTGGAATCAGAGGCAAAAATTTTAATGAATGAGAGCTATAAAGTAGAACCATATAAAGTACAACTATTGTTTTCAAATGATAAAAACATTTTTCTATTAGTATATATCACTGAGCTATATTTTAATTTTTACAATTCTATTGTGATAGTCTCTTAATTCTAAGAAATCTTCAACCTATTTTTCCTAACACATGGCAGCTACTAACATAACAAAAATCTTTGAAAATCTATTAATATGCTTTCTCAGTAAAAGATCCTTTTTGGGTAGCCCTGGTGGCGCAGCGGTTTAGCACCGCCTGCAGCCCGGGTTGTGATCCTGGAGACCCGGGATCGAGTCCCACATCGGGCTTCCTGCATGGAGCCTGCTTCTCCCTCTGCCTGTGTCTCTGCCTCTCTCTCGCTCTCTCTGAATGAATAAATAAATAAATCTTTTAAAAAAATTCCTTCTTGAGGAAAATAAGATCAATAACTGCAATAAGTGGTTATTTTACATAAAGACTTTTATGTATATATATATAAACATGTAATATATTATAAATGTGTAATATAAGGCACAGCATATGACATTAACTTGTGATAATACAAATTATGTAAACAAATTACATATTACAGTTAGTAATATATATTCTTGAATATTATATATATTTAGCATATAGTATAGAGTAATATATATTATATGGAACGTCTTATATAATATGTGTATTATATAGATTATGATACATAAAGCAGTGTGTTTATATATTCCTGCTTTTTTCATAATCAGATAACAAATAATAAATATTTTTCTATATAAACATCATTTGAAGATGATGCTCTTTTTCTCTTACTTGAACTGACATTATATGAAAGAGCCCTAATCACATTTCACTTCAGTTTTTAGACTGTCCTTGCATTTCAAAAAATAGTCTTAAATTCTAAATTGTTGTGGCTTTTAAATAACCATACACACAGTTACTCTTTCAAACAATCCACAAGGTGTTACTGATGAGACTGAAAAAGAACAAGGTATTTGAACACCAATTACCTCCTTGGTGATTTACGTAGGTAATCTCAGTGTCCTCACATCAATACTGTGACAGACTTATCTTTATAGCCGTTTACAAATAGGTTATAATTACTTGAATAATTACCTTTTCTAAAGGCTTACCAGGATTTGAACCCAAATGTGTTTCCTCAAATGTGATTCTCTTTATACTATATTGCTATCCTACCACGTTTTATATAACATATACTTGTATATATGAGGAATAACTGGTAGTATCTCTCTCCAAATAGGGATAAAAATCTATGCAGATAAGATGAAGTGTAAACCCTTTTTACAACATTGTCAAACAAAACTTGGAAGCAATACTGTATCTGGGACAAGATGCGGTATTTCTTACACCACCAGTACAGTAATTAAGCTGATTGCTAAGCTATTTGTCCATGAAGAGTTTGCCTAATTTGTGAGTTTTATATTTTATCTGTAGTTTGAAGAAATCAATAGCAAGCCATAGATTCTCCCATTATTTTGAATCATTATCATCCCATGATATTATGAAAAAGAATCTCAGAGATTCATATTAAACCTAAACTTTCTAACCTTGTGTTTTCATCATTACATAAGATTGATATTGAAGGCAGTTTTGAGAACTATCCAACCTTGTAATAGAAGGTTATTTTAGGAAGGTACGGTGTATTAATCCCAGCATGGGTTATTGATGTTAACATCAGGGAATGGGAAAATTTAGGTAGGCATGACCTTAAGATAAAATGACCCTTCTGCTGCAAAGGGAATACCCTAGTGGAGCAGGGATAATTACTGTGTGAGATGAATGATCTCGTTTTGTCCATATGTCATACTCAATTTCTATGCGCTGTATTATTTTATCCAGAAAGTGGGAATAGCAAATATCACAATTTAGGACCTGGCAAAAATGTGAACATTTTCAGTAAACTCTGTAAAAATGACACTCATTGCTTCATGCTTTTCATCTTGATAAAAATGAGGGGCTTTTAGAAACTTTTCTCCATTTCACTGTTCCTATTTTGTTGTCTCAGAATTTTTCTGACCACTAACTTTATATTCTAGCAATTTAATACCTGAATTATCCTAGCACTAATAGCTTTTGCAACCCAAAATCTATGTATTTACTTTACACTAATTAAAAACTGAATAAATGTTCATTATTTACATGTTTCTTTTAGAAATTCAAAGGTAGAGGTCTTTCAGTTTATAGTTGATTTATAAAATTAATTTTTTTCTCTTGTTCCTTTACTGCTACTGAGATTTTAAGTTCAGATTCTCCCATCAGTTTCTAACTGCTTTCATTATTTCTCTGGACAGGGATGAATATACAATGGAATGAAGCAGGTAGCAGACAGGTTTGTAGAACCATTATCGCACACTTTAGCATTATAAGATAAATATTAATTCTAAGAAATTAGAAATCTTTTTCTGAGTGTATTTTAGACTGCTTTTAAATAACACTTGAATGCAAAGGAATTTTAATATCTTCTCAAAGAAACGTTTGAAAAATCACTTTGGAAGAGGCCAAAGAACCTGAAGTCACAATTTTTAATTTTACTGTAAAGTTTTTTCCAGTTTTATTGAGAAATAATTGAAATACATTACTGTATAAATTTAATGTAAAAATAGTGAAAGGGAATAAAGGGGAAAGGAGAGAAAATGAGTGGGAAATATCAGTGAGGGTGACAGAGCATGAGAGACTCATAACTCTGGGAAACGAACAAGGGGTAGTGGAAGGGGAGGAGGGCGGGGGGTTGGGGTGACTGGGTGACGGGCACTGAGGGGGGCACTTGATGGGATGAGCACTTCGTGTTATGCTATATGTTGGCAAATTGAACTCCAATAAAAAATATACAAAAAATAAAAATAAATTTAATGTGTACAGCAAGGTGATCTGATTTCCATACATTGTAAAACAATTACCACAGTTAGTTTAGTTAGTTAGCATCCATCATCTCATATAAATAAAAAGAAAACAGCAAAATGGGATCACAGGAAGATCCTGAATTTATTTCCATTGGACACACTGAATCTATACCGACATATGGAAAATTCCCTTTGAAAAAGACCTGAAAACTCCCTGAACAGCTACTGCATAACAAATGATAAAAGGGTCATTCAAGACACAGGTAGGAGAGGCAGAGAAATGGTCTTATAAACCATACCCCCAGCCCAGTGCACACACTCAGGAGGAATCTCACAAATCAGAGTTTTTCTCTGAGGAGCAAGGGTATCATATCCCATATCAGGCACCCCAACCTTCATATATTGGTTTCAGTTATGCAACAGTGATTCAACAATTCTATACTCATTGCTCACCATAAGTATAGTATCATCTGTTGCAATACAATGCTGTTATAATCTTATTGTGTATATTCCCTATTTTGTACTTTTCATCTCTGTAACTTACTTATCTTGCAACTCAAAGTATGTACTCTGAATCATCTTCACCTATTTTACTCACTCCCCCACACCCCTTCCCCAGCAACTACCAGTTTCTTCTTTGTGAATCTGTTTTCTGTTAGTTTTGTTTTTTACATTCGTTTACATTTTGTTTTTTTACATTCCGCATATAATTGAATTCATTTGGTATTTGTCTTTCTCAGAATTATTTCACTTAGCATAGTACTCTCTAGGTCCATCCATGTGGTTGTAATCAAGATCTTATTTTTAAGATTTATTTATTTATTGAGGGGGGGAGCAGAGACACAGGCAGAGGGAGAAGCAGGCTCCATGCAGGGAGCCTGACATGGAACTCGATTCCGGGTCTCCAGGATCATACCCCCGGCTGCAGGCTGCGCTAAACCGCTGCACCACCAGGGCTGCCCAAGATCTTATTTTTATGCTCGAGAAATACTCCATTGTGTATATATAGAGCTGCTTCTTTATCCATGCACCTATCGTTAGACACATAGGTTACTTTTATATATTGGCTACTGTAAAGTTGCAATAAGGGAATGTATATTATCTTTTTGAAATTTCTTTTTATTTGGTTAAATAACCAGCAGTGGAATTACTGGGTCATATACCATTACATATACCATGGTCAAATACCATTACTGGTATTTCTGTTTTTAATTTTTCAACAAATCTTCATACTGTTTCTCACAGCAGTTGCACCAACTTAAATTCTCACCTACAGAGCATGAGGGTTTCTTTTTCTCCACATCCTCACCCACCCTTGTTATTTCTTGTGTTTTTGATACTAGCCATTCTAATAGGTGTGAGGTGATATCTCATTGTGCTTTTGATTTGTATTTCCATGCTGATTCATGATGTTGAGCATCTTTTCATGTGTCTGTTGGCCATGTGCATGTCTTCTTTGGACAAATGTCTATCTAGATCCTTTATCTTTTAAATTATTTTTATTTTTTATTTTTTTTAATTTATTTTTTATTGGTGTTCAATTTACTAACATACAGAATAACCCCCAGTGCCCGTCACCCATTCACTCCCACCCCCCGCCCTCCTCCCCTTCCACCACCCCTAGTTCGTTTCCCAGAGTTAGCAGTCTTTACGTTCTGTCTCCCTTTCTGATATTTCCCACACATTTCTTCCCCCTTCCCTTATATTCCCTTTCACTATTATTTATATTCCCCAAATGAATGAGAACATATAATGTTTGTCCTTCTCTGACTGGCTTACTTCACTCAGCATAATACCCTCCAGTTCCATCCACGTTGAAGCAAATGGTGGGTTTTGGCATTTCTAATAGCTGAGTAATATTCCATTGTATACATAAATTATTTTTCTGGTGTTGAAATGTATAGGGTTTTTTTTGTTTGTTTCACAGTCTTATATTTTCCAATGCATTTTAATTTTCACACTTTCTCCAAATTTTTAAATTCCAGTTAACATCCAGTTTAATATTAATTTCAGGTGTAGAATTTAGTGATTCATCACTCACATACAACTCCTAGTGCCCATCAAAACAAGTGCCCTCCTTAATACCCATCACACATTTAAGCCATTCCCCTGCTCACCTCACCTCCAGTACCTCTCAGTTTGTTCTTTATAAGAGGGTGTTTTCTGGTCTGCCCCTTTTTTCTTTTTCCCCTCAATGTCATTTTTTTTTGTTTCTTAAATTCTACATATGAATGAAATAATATGGTATTTGTCTTTCTGTGACTGAATTATTTCACTTAGCATAATACACCCTAGCTCCATCCACATTATTGAAAATAACAAGTTTTCATTCTTTTTGATGGCTGAATAATATTCAACTGTATGTATAGGTATGTGTATGTTATATCTATATCTATACACACACCACATCTTTATTCATTCATCGGCCTATGGGCATTTGGGATCTTTCCATAGTTTGGCTAATATTAATAATATTACAAACATTGAGGTGCATGTAAACTTTCAAATTAGTATTTTAGTATCCTTTGGGTAAATACCTAGTCATGCAATTCCTGAGTGGTAGGGTAGTTCTATTTCTAACTTCTGAGGAATCTCCATACTAGTTTTCAGAGTGGCTACACCAGTTTGCATTCTCACCAACGATGTAAGAGAGACTTAAGGGGACTTTCTCCACATCATCACCAACACCTATTGTTTCCTTTGTTAATTTTAGCCATTCTGACAGGTGTGAGGGGATATCTCATCCTGGTTTTGATTTTTATCATTTCCTTGATGGTAAGTGATGTTGAACATCTTTTCATGTGGCTGTTAGCCATGTGGATGTCTTATTTAGGAAAAATATCTATTCATGTCTTCTGCTCTTTTCTTAACAGGATTATTTGTTTTTTAGGCATTGAGTTTGATGAGTTCTTCATAGGTTTTGGATATTAACCCTTTTATCAGATATGTTGTTTGCAAGTATCTCCTCCCATTCCATATGCTGCCTTTTAGTTTTGTTGACTATTTCCTTCTCTGTGTAGAAGCTTTTTATCTTGATGAAGTCCCAATAGTTCATTTTGTTTCCCTTGCTTCTGGCACCATGTCTAGTAAGAAGTTGCTGTGGCCAATGTCAAAGAGGTTACTGCCTGTGTTCTCCTCTAAGATTTTGATGGTTTCCTTTGTCATCTCGCGTTTTGGTCTTCCATCCATTTTGAATTTATTTTTGTGTATGGTGTAAGAAAGTGGTCCAGTTTCATTCTTCTGTATATTGCTGTCCAGTTTTCCCAACCCCATTCACTGAAGAGACTGTCTTTTTGACATTAGATATTCTTTCCTGCTTTGTTGAAGATTAGTTGAACATGGAGTTTGCAGTCCATTTCTGGGATCTCTATTCACTTCTACTGATCTATGTGTTTATGTGTCTATGTTTCTGTGCCAGTACCATGCTGTCTTGATCACTACAGCTTTCTAATAAAACTTGAAGTCTGGAGTTGTGAAGTCTCCAGCTTTGCTTTTCTTTTTCAATATTGCTTTGTCTATTAGGGTATTTTTGTAGTTCCATACAAATTTTAGGATTGTTTGTTCTAGCTCTGTAAAAGTATTTAGATAGAGATTGAATGAAATGTGTAGATTGCCCTGGGTAGTACAGACATTTTAACAATATGTGTTCTTCCAGTCCATGAGCATGGAATGTGTTCCTATTTCTTTGTGTTATCTTCAGTTTCTTTCATCAGGGTTTTATAGTTTTTAGAATATAGATTTTTTTTACCTCTTTTAATAATTTAATTTCTAGGTATCTTTTGGTCCAATTGAAAATGGGACTGATTCCTTGATTCCTCTTTCTGCTGCTTCATTATTGGTGTACAGAAATGCAACTGATTTATGTTTATTTTGTATCCTGTGACTTAACTGAATTCATATAATAGTTCTAGCAAGGTTTTGGTGGACTCTTTGGGTTTTCTTTTTTTCTTTTTTTTTTTCTTTTGGGTTTTCTATATAGAGTATCACGTCATCTGCAAATAGTTATAGATTGACTTCTTGCCAATTTTATTTGTTTTTATTGTCTGATTACTATGGCTAGGCCTTCCACTGCTGTGTTGAATAAAAGTGGTGAGAGTAGATATCCCTGTCTTGTTCCTGACTGTATAGAAAAAGCTCTGTTTTTCCCTATTAAAGATGATATTACCTGTGGGTTTTTTCATATATGGCCTTTATTATGTTGAGGTATGTTTCCTCTATTCCTACTTTGTTGAGGGCTTTTATTATGAATGGAAGTTGTACATTGTCAAATGCTTTTTATGCATTTATTGAGAGGATCATATGGTTTTTGCTTTTCTTTTATTGTGGTGTATCAGGTTGATTTGTGAATATTGAACTACCACTGCAGCCCTAGAATAAATCCCACTTGATCGTGGCGAATGACTCTTTTAATGTACTGTTGGATTCAATTTGCTAGTATTTTGTTGAGATTTTTGCATCCATGTTCATCAGAGATATTGGCCTATAGTTCTTTTTTTTTAGAGGAGGTGTTTTGTCTGTTTTGGAATCAAGGTAATACTGACCTCGTAGGATGAATTTGTACGTTTTCCCTCCATTGCTATTGTTTGGAATAGTTTGAGAAGAATTGGTACTAACTTTTCCTTAAATATTTGGTAGAATTTTCTGTGAAGCCATCTGTACCTGGACTCTTGTTTGTTAGGAGATTTTTGATTGCTGGTTATTGATCTGTTTAAATTTTTTTTTAATTTTTTTTAATTTATTTATGATAGTCACAGAGAGAGAGAGAGAGAGGCAGAGACATAGGCAGAGGGAGAAGCAGGCTCCATGCACCGGGAGCCCGACGTGGGATTCGATCCCAGGTCTCCAGGATCGCGCCCTGGGCCAAAGGCAGGCGCAAAACCGCTGCGCCACCCAGGGATCCCAATTTTCTTTTTTTTTTTAAAGATTTTATTTATTTATTCATGAGAGACACACAGAGAGAGGCAGAGACTCAGGCAGAGAGAGAAGCAGGCTCCATGCAGGGAGCCTGATGTGGGACTCGATCCCGGGACTCCAGGATCACGCCCTGGGCCAAAGGCAGGCACTAAACCACTGAGCCACCCAGGGATCCCCTGTTTAAATTTTCTATTCCTGTTTTAGTTTTGGTAGCTTATATGTTTCCAGCTTATATGAAATTTATATAGCTTATATGAAATTTATTCATTTCTTCCATGTCCAATTTGTTGGCAAATAGTTTTTCATAATATTGTCTTATAATTGTTCATATTTCTGTGGTGTTATTTCTCCTCTCATTTGTGATTTTATTTATTTGGGTCGTTTTGATATATCTGGCTAGGAGTTTATCAATTTTATTCCTTTTTTCAAAGAACCAGTTCTTTATATTCCCCATATGAGTGAAATAAAAAATAGTGAAAGGGGTTATAGGGGAAAGGAGAGAAAATGAGTGGGAAAAATCGGAGAGGGTGACAGAGCATGAGAGACTCCTAACTCTGGGAAACGAACAAGGGTAGTGGAAGGGGAAGTGGGTGAGGGGGAATGGGGTGACTGGGTGATGGGCACTGAGGGGGGGCACTTGATGGGATGAGCACTGGGTGATATGCCATATGTTGGCAAATCGAACTCCAATAAAAAATATACAAAAAATAGAAAAAAGGAAAAAGAAAAACACAAAGAACCAGTTCTTGGTTTCATTTTTCTGCTCTATTTTTTTTTTTTTTTAGTTTCTAAATCATTTATTTCTGCTCTAATCTTTATTATTTCCCTTTTCTGTTGGCTCTATGCTTTGTTTATTGTTCTTTTTATAGTGCCTTTAGGTGAAGGTTAGGTTTTTTGAGATTTTTCTTCCTTCTTGAGGTAGGCCTATATTGGTATATACTTCCCTCTCAGGACTACTTTTGCTGTATCCCAAAGGTTTTGGACCATTGTGTTCTCATTTTCATTTGTTTCCACATATTATTTTTTTTATATTTCTAATTTGAGTTACTGGTTGACCCATTCATTCTTTAGTTAGTACCATGTTCTTTTTTAAAGATTTTATTTATTTATTCATGAGAGACACAGAGAGAGGCAGAGACATAGGCGGAAGGAGAAGCAGGTTCCTTGCGATAGGCCTGATGTGAGACTCAATCCCAGGACCTCAGGATCAGGACCTGAGCCAAAAGCAGACATTCAACTACTGAGCCACCCAGGTGCCCCTAGTAGCATGTTCTTTAACCTCCATGTATTTTTGGTTCTTCCAAATTTCATCTTGTGGTTGACTTCAAGTTTCATAATGTTGTGGTCTGAAAATGTGCATGGAACCATCTCAATCTTTTTGTACCAGTTGAAAACAGATATGTGACCCAGTATGTGATCTATTCTGGAGAATGTTCCATGTGCACTCAAAAAGAATGTGTATTCTGCTGCTGTAGGATGAAATGCCCTGAATGTATCTGTGAAGTCCATCTGCTCTAGTGTGTCATTCATAGCCACTGTTTCCTTGTGGATCTTCTGCTTAGATGATCTGTCCATTGATCTGAGTGGGGTGTCAAAGTCCCGTACTATTATTGTATTATCATCAGCGAGTTTCTTTATGTTTGTTATTGTTTTATATATTTGGGTGCTCCCATGTTGGGTGCATAAATATTTATAGTTGTTAGATCTTGTTGGATAGACCCCTTTATTATGATATGGTGTCCTTCTTCATCTCTTATTACAGTCTTTGGCTTAACATCTAAAGGATGGCTACTCCAGCTTTCTTTTGATGTCCATTAGCATGATAAATGCTTTTCCATCCCCTCACTTTCAATCTGGAGGTGTGTTTGGGTCTAAAATTAGACTCTTTCTTATAAGTAGCATATCAATGGTCTTGTTTTTTTTTGTTGTTGTTTGTTTGTTTTTGTTTTTTAATCCATTCTGATACCTATTTCTTTTGTTATGAGCATTTAGTCCACTTACATTCAGAGTAATTATTGAAAGATAAGAATTTAGTGCCATTGTAGTCCTGTAAAGTTGCTTTTCCTGTAGCTTGCCTCTGTTGCTTTCTGGTCTTTGTTGCTTTTGGCCCTTCCTTCCCACTCAAAGATTCCCCTTTAATATTTATCGAAGGGCTGGTTCAGTTTCCATGAGCTCCTTCAGTTTTTGTTTGTCTGGGAAACTCCTACTCTCTTATTATATTATGGAATGATAGACTTGCTGGATAGAGTATTCTTGGCTGCAGATTTTTCCCAGTCAGCACGTTGAATATATCATACCACTCCTTTCTGGCCTGCCAGGTCTCTATGGACAGATCTGATGCCAGCCTTATGTGTCTACCTCTTGCCCCAAACTGCTTTCAGCATTTTATCTTTTTCTTTGTAATTTGCAAGCTTCAGTATAATATGTTGAAGTGTTGACCTATTTTTGTTGATTTTAAGGGGGCTTCTCTGTGCCTCCTGGACTTGAGTGCCTGTTTCCTTCCCAGATTAGGGAAGTTTTCAGATACAATTTGTTCAAATAAACCTTCTACCCCTTTTTTACCACTCCTCATCTTCCTATAATATAGATAATATTTCAATTTATGAAATCCATGAATGTCCTAAACCTACCTTAGTAATCTGTTTTCTTTCCCTTTTCTTTTCAGCTTTCTTATTTTCCATAATTTTATCTTCTGTACCACTGATTTTCTGCTTTGTTCATCCTTGTTTTTATGGCCTCCAATGGGTCTTCATCTTGATAATAGCATTTTTAATTTTGGTCTGACTAGATATTAATTCTTTTATTTCTATAGTAATGGACTCTCTAGTATCTTCTATGTTTTTTTCAAGCCCAGCTAGTATCTTTATAATCTTGGTTTTAAATTCTAGTTCAGAAATCTATTTTAAATCCACATTGATTAAATCCCTGGCAATGAGTACTACTTCCTGTTGCTTCTTTTGCGGTGAATTTGTCTTGTCATTTTGTCCAGAAAAGAAAAGAATAGAAAAACAACAAAAACAAAAGCAACATAAAAACAAAAAACTAAATCCTCAGTGTGTTTTGGTCAGCTTATTAAAAGAAACTAGATCCCAAAATAAGAAAAACAGATATATATATATCTATATATATATATATAGATATATATATATATCTATATATATATATGACAATACAATGAGGAAAACAAAAAGTAAAATGCATAAAGTATATATAAATTTTTCTAATTAAATAATTGAAGAAATAATAACAAAAAATAATACTAAAGAACTAAAGAATAAAAATACAAAGCATGCTATATACTGTTTTCCCCAACAGCTGAAGCTCTGCAGCCCTCTAAGATCTGTAAACTTGGTGATAGCAAGTTGTTTGTGCTGGTCTTCTGGGGGATGGGCCTGCTGCACTGATTCTTAGGTGGACTTGCCCTGGTGGAAAAATTCTCAGGTGCCTTTGCCTCCATTGCGCAGAGGGAGGGTTTGGTGTAAGCAGCTTCGGGTTCCACTAGGTGGCGCTGTTTTTTTCCATGAAGGCTTTCAGCACTGATGGGCAGGAAGAAAATGGCTGTGTGCCCCACTCTCTAGCCCCAAGCTGAAAATTTGTACCCCTCACTCTTGAGTGAGCCCTTGCACACTTTTACTTCTCTTTCTGCTTTGCAGAAAAGCAATCGGTCACTCTTGTCTCCCGGGTTTCCATCAGAACTAGGTGTCCACCAGGCCAATGACCAAGCATTTTTATCTCATGCATGTGACTTTCTAAACTCCAAATTTTATAGACTCCCGAGGTGCAGACCAGCACTGTCCCTCCCTGGGAAGGGGAGGGGCCTTCCACACTTCTGCCTTTGGCTAGCCCCCTCCCAGGAAAGTGGCAGCTCACCCTTGCAGCAGTTGGCAGTTTATGGCAATACAGAACAGAAACACTAGCACCTAGACTCCCTGTTCTCAGCCGGCTTTCCTGCTCCTATGCCTGGAAACTCTGCCCCACTCAGAGACCACCATTTCTTGCACCCTTGGCATCCTAAGACTATGCTTTCACACTTCACCCCCTGAACACCTTTAATCCAAGTACATCCAAAAGTTCCTATTGTGCACTCCAATGCTTATAATACTTTGCTGTAGCCTCAGCTACATCACACCTGATTCAAGTCTCCACACCTCTTACTTCCAAATGTTGATCCCTTTTCTATTTGAAGACTTGCAGCATTTTTTTTCTCTGAGTGCCAATATATTTCTCAGGTGTGCAGAATGATTTGATAGCTATCTAGTTGTATTAGAGGGAGGAGACAAACTTACGGTCCCTTTACTCCTCAGCCATCATGAGTTTTCTCTTTTTTCCCTGGTTATGCTACCTAAGGGTTTGTCAATTTTGTTTATCTTCCTAAGAACCAAGTCTTTCAACCAAACCAAGTTTGGTTAATCTTTTCTATTGTTTTTCTGCTATCACATTTATTTTTGCTCTAATCTTTATTATTTGTTTTATCCTATTGTTCTTGAACTCAATTTGTTCTTTTCCTAGTTCCTTAAGGCATAGAGTTAGATTGTTTACTTATAATTGTTTATGGCCATGAACTTTCATCTTAGAACTGCTTTTTTGCTCTATGCCATAAGTTCTGGTATATTGTGTTTCCACTTTTGTCTCAAGAAGATTTTTTTTAAGATTTTATTTATTCATGAGAGACACAGAAAGAGAGACATAGGCAGAGGGAGAAGCAGGCTCTCTCTGGGGACCCTGATGCAGGGCTTGATCCCAGGACCCTGGGATCACGACCTGAGCCAAAGGCAGATGCTTAACCACTGAGCCACCCAGGTGCCCTCAAGAAGATTTTTTATTTCCCTTTTGATTTATTCTTTGATCCACTGGTTGTTCAGGAGAATGTTACTTAATTTCCATGTATTCATAAATATTTTAGTTTTCCTCTCGTTACTGATTTGTACTTCCATGCCACTGTGATCAGAGACAATATTTCGTGATTTCAATCTTCTTGAATTTGCTAAGACATACTTCATGGCTTAACATATGTTCTATCCAAAAAATTAATGTTCCATGTTCTCTTTAGAAGAATATATATTTTGTGTTTATTGAATAGAATGTTCTGCATAGGTCTGTTAGATCCATTTGTTCTATAGTTTTATTCTAACACACTGTTGACTTTTTGAGTATTTGTGGATGATCTATCCACTGTTGAGAGGTATTAAATCCCACAACGATTACTGTATTGCTGTTTATTTTCTTTTTAACTCTTTTAGCTTTTTGCTTTATCTACTTAGGTGCTCTGCATTGGACTCAAACATTTACAAATGTCTTATCTCTTGATAAGATAAAAAAACTTGACTTTTTTATTTTGATTGACCCCTTTATTATTATACAATTATGTTCTTGTCTATCACTGTTTTTAGTTTACCATGTATTTTGCCTTATAGAAGTATAGCTATCTCTGCTTTTTTTGTTATTGTTGTTACTATTTGAGGTGTCTTTTTCCAACTGTTTACTCTCAGTCTGTGTGTCTTTAAGGCCACAGTGACTCTTCTGGGCAGCATATCATTGAATCTTATGCTTTACTGGACAGCCATTGTATGTCTTTTGATTGGAAAATTTAATCTGCTTATATTTCAAGTAAATATTGATAAAGACTGTTGCCATATTGTTGGTTTTTGTAGATCCATTATTTATTATTTCTTACCCTACTCTTTTTTTGTGTCCTAATATCTTCTAATATCATTATGCATTGCCTTCTAATTCATGTTCTTTGGTGTAAGTGCTACAGGTTTTTCTTCTTAGGTTATCAGGAGAATTACATAAAATACTTTAAAGTTTAACATCTTAATTTAAGCTGATAACAACTTAATTTCAGTAGAATTCCTAAACTTCACACTTTTACTTCTCCTACTCACATTTTAGGATATTGCTGTTATAACTTACATATTTGTTACTGTTTAATAACCTTTTATTATAGTCATGGTTAAAAATTAAAAAAAATGAACAGAGTAAAATTAAGTTTTAAGTGAATTCTGGACTATTACCAATTTACAGTATCTAACTTTGACTATATACTTACCACTACCAGTCAGTTTTACAGAAATTTTTAATCTCTTTCTGATGTAAACTAGTATCCTTTACTTTCCACTCAACTCTTTTTGGAATTTCTTGTAGGGAAGATCTGGTGGTAATGAACTTCCTTAACTTCTCTTTGCTTGGGAAAGTCTTTATCCATCCTTCATTTCTGAAGTACAATTCTGCCTGGTATAGAATTTTGGTTAACAATTTTTTTCTTTCAGTATTCTGAATATGTCATCCCATTATTTCCTGGCCTGAAAATGTTCTGTTGAGAAATCTGATAATCTTATGGGGCTTCTCTTGTATGTAACTTTTCACTTTTTTCTTTCTGCTTTTAGTATTCTTTGTCTTAGAAGTTTGACAAATTATAATGTCTCATGTAGCCCTAGGAGTTTTTCTTATTTGGGTTCTTTTAGGCTTTATGCAGCTGGATGTTGATTTCTCTCCCAAGGTTCAGGAAGTTTTCAGCCAATAATGCTTTAAATATACTTTATGTTCCTTTCTGTCTCCAACTCTTGAAATTCCCATAAAGCAAATATTATTTCTTTTCATTGTGTCTCATAATGCTCAAAGGCTTTCTTCACTCTTTTTCTTTTTTCTTTTTGATCCTTTGTGTAATTTCACTGAGGGTTCCCCTTGCTATGCCCAGCCAGAGGGATTATTTTATAACCAAGAGTAATGGTAGCTTCTGGCCTCTCTGGAATGGAAAGTTTGTTTGGAAAAAAAAGGAAAGGCCTGGAGTGGCCCCTTCCCATCTTGCCTAAGCAAAGGAAATGTAAAATTGCTCCATCTGAACAAAGGGCAGGTGAGAATACCTGGAAGCTGCATAAACCAGCAATGGGAAATGCAGGTATCTCCTAAGAGAGATACTGATTTAATTTCCTTCAGGTATTGCAAAGTTGGGATTGTTGGATCATATGGTGGTTCTACTTTTATTTTAGGGAGGAACCTCTGTAATGTTTTTTATAATGGCTCTATAAATTTATATTTCCACTAACAATGTGCAAGGATTTCTTTTTCTCCACAATCTTGCCAACATTTGCTATATTTTGACTTTTTTGGTAATAGCTACTCTAACAGGTATGAGATGATTTCTCAGTGTGCATTTCCTTGAAAATTATGATGTTTAGAACCTTTCCATATACTTTTTGGCCATTTGTATGTCTTCTTTGGAAAAACATTTACTTAGATTTTGTGCCCATTATTTAATTGGACTATATTTCTTGCTACTGAGTTATAGGAGTTCCTTATATATTTTTATTTTAGCCACCTATCAGCTCTATGGTTTGCATAATTTTCTTCTATTCCAAAATATCTTTTCATTTTGTTTCTGTTGCTATGCACAAACTTTTTAGTTTGATATAGTGTCATTTGTTGATTTATGCTTTTGTTGCATGTCCTTTTGGTGTCATATCCAAAATATCATTGCCAAAACCAATGTCAAGGAACTTTTTCTCAATGTTGTCTTCTAGGGGTTATGTGGTTTTAGGTCTTACATTTATGTCATTAATCCATTTTGAGTTAATTTTTATGAGTGAAAACAAACAAAAGAAATTTATGAGTGGCTGAAAGAAGGATCCCATCTCATTCTTTTGCATGTGAATATCCAGTCTTCCAGAACTATTTACTGAAGTAATATATTAAATAAGGTAGTATAATGTGTCCTACTTTGTTATCCTTTCTCATTTTGGGTCTTTTTTGGTTTCATACAAATTTTTGAAAGAATTCAATTTCTGTGAAAAAGTCCATTGGAATTTTGATACAAGTTATATTAAATCTGTACATTGCTTTGGTTACTATGGACATTTTAACTAACAATCTTATCCTGTGTTCATGGACTGAAAAAATTATCTTCCCATTTATTTGTGTCTTCTCCAATTATTTTCTTCAATGTTTCATACTTTTCACTTTCCTGGTTAAACTTTTCCAAAGTGTTTTTTTCTTTTTGATGCTGTTGTAAATGGGGCCGTAGATTTTAATACAAGGACACACAAAAATAATTTTGGCAGGCATAGGCAAGGATTGAGGAGCTGAATTATTTCAGTGTCTCTGATTAGTGCTTTCTATCTAGTCCAGTCAGGTAAGTAAAGGTTTCTAAGGGAAATTACATTTTAAGAAATCAAGGTGATGAAAATAACATTAGCATGGGACCATACCATCTAAGAAAAAGAATAAGAACTAAGATATATAATCAAACTATACTTATATCATACCCTTAGTAATAGAAATACCCAACATATGCAATATAAAAATAATTCTTACCATTTCTTTAACACCTAACATGAGTCAGGCACTATGCTAACTGCTTTACAAACATTTCTAATTCTAAAAATAATTATTCTGTAGATGGTTAAAGCTATTTTTAGAAGCAGAAGAAGAAAATAAGCTTATCAAAGTTTAATGACACATCTAAAGCCATATAGCTGGCAAGTGTCAGAACTGGGGATGGAATCCAAGATTTTCTTGCACACTACACAGCATCTACTATATAGAAAATTAGCAGAACAAATTGTTCTTATTTTATACAAATTTCATTTGTAAAATCTTACGTGTGACCTATCATTTTAATATGGCAATATCTAACTTTCATGGTATTAATAAATAATAAATTCTATTGTGGTCTTATCATGAGATCACAGATAACAATAGTCTAGCTATTTTTGTCCTCAATTCCAATGACTTAGAACCTGTTACTCAAGATAAGAAGCCCTCTGATTCACATATAAAACATAGTATTCTATTTAGTCACAAACACAAAGATCTGAAACATCGTTTTTGAAATTTAGCAAGCCAGAAAGGAATAGCATGAAAAATTCAATGTGCTGAGTGGGAAAAATCTGCAGCCAAGAATACTCTATCCAGCAAGTCTATCATTCCATAATATAATAAGAGAGTAGGAGTTTCCCAAACAAAAACTGAAGGAGCTCATGGAAACTGAACCAGCCCTTCGATAAATATTAAAGGGGAATCTTTGAATGAGAAGGAAGGGCCAAAAGCAACAAAGACCAGAAAGCAACAGAGGCAAGCTACAGGAAAAGCAACTTTACAGGACTACAATGGCACTAAATTCTTATCTTTCAATAATTACTCTGAATGAAAGTGGACTAAATGCTTATAACAAAAGAAATAGGTATCAGAATGGATTAAAAAACAAAAACAAACAAACAAAAAAAAAAACAAGACCATTGATATGCTACTTATAAGAAAGAGTCTAATTTTAGACCCAAACACACCTCCAGATTGAAAGTGAGGGGATGGAAAAGCATTTATCATGCTAATGGACATCAAAAGAAAGCTGGAGTAGCCATCCTTTAGATGTTAAGCCAAAGACTGTAATAAGAGATGAAGAAGGACACCGTATCATAATAAAGGGGTCTATCCAACAAGATCTAACAACTATAAATATTTATGCACCCAACATGGGAGCACCCAAATATATAAAACAATAACAAACATAAAGAAACTCGCTGATGATAATACAATAATAGTACGGGACTTTGACACCCCACTCAGAGCAATGGACAGATCATCTAAGCAGAAGATCCACAAGGAAACAGTGGCTATGAATGACACACTAGAGCAGATGGACTTCACAGATATATTCAGGGCATTTCATCCTACAGCAGCAGAATACACATTCTTTTTGAGTGCACATGGAACATTCTCCAGAATAGATCACATACTGGGTCACATATCTGTTTTCAACTGGTACAAAAAGATTGAGATGGTACCATGCACATTTTCAGACCACAACATTATGAAACTTGAAGTCAACCACAAGATGAAATTTGGAAGAACCAAAAATACATGGAGGTTAAAGAACATGCTACTAAAGAATGAATGAGTCAACCAGGAAATTGAAGAATTAAAAAAATACATGGAAGCAAATGAAAATGAAGACACGATAGTTCAAAACCTTTGTGATGCAGCAAAGGCAGTCAGTCACAGGAGGGAAGTATATAGCAATATGGATCTTTCTCAAGAAGAGAAGTCTCAAAAATACAGCCTAACTTTATATCTAAAGGAGCTAAAAAAAAAAGAACATCCAATACAACCTAAATCCAGCAAGGGAAACGAAAAAGTATAGAGCAAAAATCGATGCAGAAATAAAAAAAAATAGTAGTACAGATCAATAAACTAGGAGGTGATTCATTGAAAGAATTAACAAAATTGATCAACATCTAGCCAGACTCATCAAAAAGAGAGAGGACACAATAAATCATGATTGAAAGAGGAGAGACCACAATTAGAATATTATAAGCAATTATATGCCTACAAATTACGCAATCTGGAAGAAATAAATTCCTAAAAATATATGAACTACCAAAACTGAAACAAGAAGAAATAGAAAATTTGAACAGACACATAACCAGCAAAGAAATTGAAGCAGTAATCAAAAATCTCCCATGACAAAGAGTCCAGGACTAGATGGTTTCCCAAGGAAATTCTACTAAACATTTTAAGAAGAATTAAAACTTATTCTTCCAAAACTGTTCAAGAAACATAGAAATGGAAGGAAAACTTCCTAACTCATTCTATGAGGCCAGCATTACTTTGATCCCAAAACCAGACAAAGACCTCACTAAAAAGGAAAATTACAGACCAACATCCCCAATGAATATGGATGGCAAAATTCTCACAAAGATACTAATTAATAGGATCCAACAGTACATTAAAAGGATTATTTAGCATGACCAGGTGGGATTTATTACTGGACTGGAGGGTTGGTTCAACATCCGCAAGTCAATCAATACACATTAATAAAAGAAAGGATAAGAATCATATGACCTTTTCAGTAGATGCAGAAACAGTATTTGACAAAATACAGGATCCTTTCTTGATAGAAATTCTCTGCAGTGTAGGGAACATGCTGCAACATGACAAAAGCCATATAGAAAAGACCCACAGTTAATATCCTCCTCAATGGGAAAAACTGAGGGCTTTTCTCCTAAGAGCAGGAACACATCAGGTATGTCCACTGTCACCACTGTTCTTCAACACAGTACTGGAAGTTCTAGCCCCAGCAATCAGACACCAAAAAGAAACAAAAAGTATCCAAATCAGCAAAGAAGTCAAACTTTGACTTTTCAGATGACATGATACTCTGTGTAGAACACCCAAAAGACTCCACCAAAAAAATTGCTAGAACTGATAAGGAATTCATCATAGTCACAGTATATAAAATCAAACCATTAAAGTCAGTTGCATTTCTATACACCAACAATGAAGCAGAAGAAAGAGAAATCAAGGAATTGATCGCATTTATGGTTGCACCAAAACCCATAAGATACCAAGGAATAAATATAATCAAAGAGGTAAAGGATCTGTACTCTGAAAACTATAGAACACTTCTGAAAGTAAATGAGGAAGACAAAAACTGGAAAAACATTTATGCTTATGGATTGGAAGAACAAATACTGTAAAAATGTCTATGCCACCCAAAGTAATCTGTATGTGCAATGCAATCTGTATCAAAATACTATCAGCATTTTTCACAGAGCTGGAACAAAGAATCCTAAAATTTGTATGGAACTGGAGAAGACCCCAAATAGCCAGAGGAATGTTGAACAAGAAAACCAAAGCTGGAAGCATCACAATTCTAGACTTTAAGGCTGTATTACAAAGCTGTAATCATCAAGACAATATAGCATGGGCACAAAAACAGACACATAGATCAATGGAACAGAACAGAAAACTCAGAAATGGACCCTTACCTCTATGGCCAATTAATCTTCCTGACAAGGCAGGAAAGAATGTCCAATGGAAAAAAGACCGTCTCTTCATCAAATTGTGCTGGGAAAACTGGACAGCCATATGCAGAAGAATGAACCTGGACTATTTTCTTACATCACACACAAAAACAAACTCAAAGTGGATGGAAGATCTAAATCTGAGACAGGATTTCATCAAAATCCTAGAGAAGAACACAGGCAGCAATCTCTTTGACTTTGGCTTGCATGAGCTTCTTGTTAGACACGTCTCTGAAGGCAAATGAAACAAAAGGAAAAATAAACTGTTGGCAATTCATCAGGATGTAATGCTTTGACACAGCAAAGGAAATAATCAACAAAACTAAAAGGCAAGCTACAGGATGGAAGAAGATATTCACAAATGACATATCCATAAAGGGTTAATATCTAAAAGCTATAAAGAATTTACCAAATTTAACAAATTTACCAAATACCCAAAAATAAAAAAAATTCAGTCAAGAAATAGGTGGAAGACATATTCAGCTATTTCTTCAAAGAAGACATATAAATGGCCAACAGACACATGTAAAGATGTTCAACATCACTTGCCATCAAGGAAATACCAATCAAAACCAGGAGATACCACCTCACACGGGTCAACAGGGCTAAAATTAACAACTCAGGAAACAACAGATGTTAGAATATGGAAAAAGGGGAATGCTCTTACAGTCTTGGTGGGAATGCAAACTGGTACAGCCACTCTGGATAACAGTATGGAAGTATCTCATAAAGTTAAAAATAGAACTACCTTATGACCCAGAAATTGCACTACTAGGTATTTATCCAAAGCATACAAAAATAGTGATTCAGAGGGGCACAGAGGCTTGAATATTTATAGCACCAAAGTCCACAATAGCCAAAATATGGAAAGAGCCCAAATGTCCAACAGATGAATGGATAAGGATGATGTGGTATATATATAAAATGGAATATTAGCCATGAAAAAGAATGAAATCTTCCAGTTTGCCACAATGTGGATGGAACCAGAGGGTATTATGCTAAGCAAAATAAGACAAAGACAAATACCTTATGATTTCATGTATAATGTAGATTTTAAGCAATAAAACAGATGCATATAAGAGAAGGGAAGCAAAAATTAAATAAAAAGGGGGCACCTGGGTGGCTCAGTGGTTGAGCATCTGCCTTTGGCTCGGGTCATGATCCCGGGGTCCTGGGATCAAGTCCTGCATCAGGCTCCCCATGGTGAGCCTGCTTCTCCCTCTGCCTATGTCTCTGCCTCTCTCTCTTGTGTCTCTCACAAATAAACAAATAAAATCTTTTAAAAAATAAAATAAAAACAAGGAGGCAAACCGTAAGAGACTCTTAACTCTAGAAACAAACTGAGGGTTTCTGGAGGGGAAGTGAGTGGCAGGGATGGACATTATGGAGGGCATTTGATGTAATGAGCACTGGATATTATATGCAACTGATGAATCACTAAATTCTACCCTGAGACTAATAATAAAGTATATGTTTACTAAATTTAAGTAAAAGTTTTTTTTAAGTCAACCATCAAAACATTTTTAAAAAAGAAAAAGACATTACAATAGAAATACAAGGGATCATACTATGAACAATTATACACCCCAAAACTGGAAAGGTTACAAGAAATGGAAAGATTCTAAGAAACAAACAACCTAGCAAGACTGAAGCAGGAAGAAATAGAAAATGTGAATAGACTAATTATTATAAGGAGACTATTATCAGTAATCAAAAATCTTCCATGGGGATCCCTGAGTGGCACAGCGGTTTGGCACCTGCCTTTGGCCCAGGGCGCGATCCTGGAGACCCGGGATCGAATCCCACATCGGGCTCCCGGTGCATGGAGCCTGCTTCTCCCTCTGTCTGTGTCTCTGCCTCTCTCTCTCTGTTACTATCATAAATAAATAAAAATTTAAAAAAAATCTTCCTTGGAGGAAAAGCCCAGGACAGTTTCACTGGTGAATTTTATCAACTATTTATTTATTTATTTGAGAGAAAGAGTACAAGCACCTAGCAAGGGGGAACAGAGGGAGAGGGAGAAGCAAACACCCTACTGAAGGGCTCAATCCCTCAATCCCAGGACCCTGGGACTATGACCTCAGGTGAAGGCAGACCCTTAACCAAGTGAGCTCCTCAGGCACCCTTTACCAACCATTTAAAGAAGGATGAATACCAATCCTTTTCAGACTCTTCCAAAAAATTGAAGAGGATGGAATACTCCCAAATTCATTTTACTAGGCCAGTATTATCCTCATATCAAAGTGAGATTAAGGACACTACTAGAGAAGAAAAGTTACAGGAAAATATCCTTGCTACATACAGATGCAAAAATTCTTTCAAAGGTACTAACAAGCCAAATTCAGCCACACAATAAAGGATTTTTCACCATGATCAGGTGAGTCTTATTATATCAGGGATGCAAGGAAGGTTCAATATATGCATACCAATAAATGTGATATATCACAACAGAATAAATAAGGAATTATATAATTATCTCAATAGATATTGGAAATTTATTTGAAAATTTAATATCCATTCATGACAAAAACACTGAACAAATTAGGCAAATAAGTATTATATATCAATGTAATAAAGGACATATGGGGGCAGGGCAAGATGGCGGAAGAGTAGGGTCCCCAAGTCACCTGTCCCCACCAACTTACCTAGATAACTTTCAAATCATCCTGAAAACCTATGAATTTGGTCTGAGATTTAAAGAGAGAACAGCTGGAATCCTACAGTGAGAAGAGTTTGCGTTTCTATTAAGGTAGGAAGACAGAAAAAAATAAATAAATAAAAAAGCATCCAAGGGGGAGGAGCCCTAGCGAGGAGCCGGGCTAGGGCCCTGTGGCGAGCGCCCCCAGGACAGGAAAGCCCAGGCCAGGAGAAGCATGAGCTTTACCAATCTCCCTGACGAAAGGCGCTCACAGGGAGCTTGGACAGGATCCCAGGAGGGGCAGGGATGCCCTCAGGCTCCCAGGGGCATGAACAGAGGACCTGTGCCCCAGGGGAGAGTGCACTACACCCCGCGGCGGAGCTCCCTAAAGGGCTGCAGCAAACTCCCGGCGTGGCCCCGGGAGCAGTTCGTGCAGCGGCTCCACACGGAGGGGGCTGGGTGACCCGGGACCACGAGTCCAGTGCGCAGGCCCCGGAGCCAAGGGCACTGGGGGACACAGCCCAAGACCCGGTACTCCCCCCAGGACAGGTAGAGGCCTGGAGGGCCCAGGACAGCGAGGATGCTCCTGCCCCTGGGCAGCCCCAAGCTGTGCAGATTGGTGCCCCCGCGCCAGGAGCATCCAGGCTCCTGTGGTCTGGGAGCTGTGGTAGTTACTGCGGGAGCTGACTCCAGAGCTGGACAGCTGGCCACCGCCACTGTTGTTGCTCCTCCTGGTGTCACCTTGTACCTGGGAATGAGCAGAGGCCTCACAGGATAAACAGCTCCCACTGAGCCATGTACCTGGCAGGGGACTGGGCAGCTTCCCCAGCTACACACACCTGAGAATCACACAGCAGGCCCCTCCCCCAGAAGATCACCTAGAAGGACAGGGGAAAAGCAAGTTATTGACCAAGCAGCACTGGAAAGTTCCAGGGGAAGTTGAGGGATTTACAGTATACAGAATCAGAGGATACTCCCCCTTGTTTTTCGTTTTCTGTTTGTTTCCTCCCCCTTTTTTTCTTTTTATTTTCTCTCTTTCTCTCCTTTTTCCAGTACAACTTGGTTTGGCCACTCTGCACTGAGCAAAATGACTAGAAGGAAAAACTCACCTCAAAAGAAAGAATCAGAAACAATCCTCTCTCCCACAGGGTTACAAAATTTAGATTACAACTCAATGTCAGAAAGCAAAGTCAGAAGCACAATTATAAAGCTACTGGTGGCTCTAGAAAAAAAGCATAAAGGATTCAAGAGACTTCACGACTGTAGAATTTAGATCTAATCACGCAGAAATTAAAAATCAATTAAATGAGATTCAATCCAAACTGGAGGTCCTAATGACGAGGGTTAATGAGGTAGAAGAACGAATGAGTGACATAGAAGACAAGTTGATGGCAAGGATGGAAACTGAGGAAAAAAGAGAAAAACAAAAGCTCATGAGGATAGGTTAAGGGAAATAAATGACAGCCTCAGAAGGGAAAATATATGTTTAATTGGGGTTCCCGAGGACACCGAAAGGGACAGAGGTCCAGAAACTGTATTTGAACAAATAATAGCTGAGAACTTCCCTAACTTGGGAAGGGAAACAGACATTCAGATCCAGGAGATAGAGAGATGCCCCCCTTTTATTGATTTTTAAATCAATAAACACCTTAACATTTAATAGTGAAACTTGCAAATTCCAAAGATAAAGAGAAGATCCTTAAAGCAGCAAGAGACAAGAAATCCCTAACTTTTATGGGGAGAAGCATTAGGATAACAGCAGACCTCTTCATAGAGACCTGGCAGGTCAGAAAGGGCTGGCAGGATATATTCAGGGTCCTAAATGAGAAGAACCTGCAGCCAAGAATACTTTATCCAGCAAGGCTCTCATTCAGAATAGGAGGAGAGATAAAGAGCTTCCAAGATAGGCAGAAATTGAAAGAATATGTGACCACCAACCCAGCTCTGCAAGAAATCTTAAGAGGGACCCTGTGAAAGAAAGAGGAAGTCCAAGGAAACAATCCACGAAAACAGGGACTGAATAGGTATCATGATGACACTAAATTCATATCTTTCAATAGTAACTCTAAACGTGAATGGGCTTAATGAACCCATCAAAAAGCACAGGGTTTCAGACTAGATAAAAAAGCAAGACTCATCTATTTGCTGTTTACAAGAGACTCATTTTAGACAGAAGGACACCTACAGCCTGAAAATAAAAGGTTGGAGAACCATTTACCATTCAAATGGTCCTCAAAAGAAAGCAGGGGTAGCCATCCTTATATCAGATAAATTAAACTTTATCCCGAAGACTATAGTAAGAGGTGAAGAGGGACACTATATCATACTTAAAGGATCTATCCAACAGGAGGACCTAACAATCATCAATATTTATGCCCCGAATGTGGGAGCTACCAAGTATATCAATCAATTAATAACCAAAATTAAGACGTACTTAGATAATAATACACTTATACTTAGTGACTTGAATATAGCGCTTTCTACAATCAACAGGTCTTCTAAGCACAACATCTCTAAAGAAACAAGAACTTTAAATGATACACTGGACCAGATGGATTTCACAGATATTTACAGAACTTTACATCCAAACGCAACTGAATACACATTCTTCTCAAGTGCACATGGAACTTTCTCCAGAATAGACCACATACTGGGTCACAAATCAGGTCTTAACCGGTACCAAAAGATTGGGATCATCCCCTGTATGTTTTCAGACTGTAATGCTTTGAAATTAGAACTAAATCACAAGAAGTTTGGAAGGATTTTCAACACGTGGAGGTTAAGGACCATCCTGCTAAAAGATGAAAGGGTCAACCAGGAAATTATGGAAGAATTAAAAAGATTCATGGAAACTAATGAGAATGAAGATACAACCATTCAAAATCTTTGGGATGCAGCAAAAGCAGTCCTAAGGGGGAAATACATCACAATACAAGCATCCATCCAAAAACTGGAAAGAATCCAAATACAAAGGCTAACCTTGCACCTAAAGGATCTGGAGAAAAAACAGCAAATAGATCCTAAACCAAGCAGAAGAAGAGAATTAATAAACATTCAAGCAGAACTCAATGAAATCGAGACCAGAAGAACTGTGGAACAGATCAACAAAACCAGGAGTTAGTTCTTTGAAAGAATTCATAAGATAAATAAATCATTAGCCAGCCTTATTAAAAAGAAGAGAGAAAAGACTCAATAAAATCATGAATGAGAAAGGAGAGATCACCACCAACACCAAGGAAATACAAACAATTTTAAAAACTTATTATGGGCAGCTTTATGCCAATAAATTAGGCAATCTAGAAGAAATGGATGCATTTCTGGAAAACCACAAACTACCAAAACTGGAACAGGAAGAAATAGAAAACCTGAACAGGCCGATAACAGGGAGGAAATTGAAGCAGTCATCAAAAACCTCCCAAGACACAAAAGTCCAGGGCCAGATGGCTTCCCAGGGGAATTCTATCACATGTTTAAAGAAGAAACCATACCTATTCTACTAAAGCTGTTTGGAAGGATAGAAAGAGATGGAATACTTCCAAACTCATTCTATGAGGCCAGCATCACCTTAATTCCAAAACCAAAGACCCCACCAAAAAGGAGAATTATAGACCAATATCTCTGATGAACACAGATGCAAAAATGCTCAACAAGATACTAGCCAATAGGATCCAACAGTGCATTTAAGATTATTCACCATGACCAAGTGGGGTTTATCTCCGGATGCAAGGCTGGTTCAACACTCATAAAGCAATCAATGTGATTGATCATATCAGCAAGAGAAAAAACAAGAAGCATATGATCCTCTCAATAGATGCAGAGAAAGCATTTGACAAGATACAGCATCCATTCCTGATCAAAACTCTTCAGAGCATAGGGATAGAGGAAACATTTCTCAGCATCTTAAAAGCCATCTATGAAAAGCCAACAGCAGATATAATTTTCAATGGGGAAACACTGGGAGGTCTTCCCCTAAGATCAGGAATAAGACAGGGATGTCCACTCTCACCACTGCTATTCAACATAGTACTAGAAGTCCTAGCCTCAGCAATCAGGCAACAAAAAGAAATAAAAGGCATTCAAATTGGCAAAGAAGAAGTCAAATTCTCCCTCTTCACCGATGACATGATACTGGACATAGAAAACCCAAAAGACTCCACCCCAAGATTGCTAGAACTCATACAGCAATTTGGCAGTGTGGCAGGATACAAAATCAATGCCACTGACAATGAGACTGAAGAACAAGAAATGAAGGAATCAATCCCATTGACAATTGCACCCAAAAGCGTAAGATACCTAGGAATAAACCTAACCAAAGAGGTAAAGGATCTATACCCTCAAAACTACAGAACACTTCTGAAAGAAATTGAGGAAGACACAAAGAGATGTAAAAATATTCCATGCTCATGGATGGGAAGAATTAATATTGTGAAAATATCCATGCTACCCAGGGCAATTTACACATTTAATGAAATCCCTATCAAAATACCATGGACTTTCTTCAGAGAGTTAGAACAAATCATCTTAAGATTTGTGTGGAATCAGAAAAGACCCCGAATAGCCAGGGGAATATTAAAAAAGAAAACCATAGCTGGGGGCATCACAATGCCAGATTTTAGGTTGTACTACAAAGCTGTGGTCATCAAGACAGTGTGGTACTGGCACAAAAACAGACACATAGATCAATGGAACAGAAGAGAGAATCCAGAAGTGGACCCTCAACTTTATGGTCAACTAATATTCAACAAAGGAGGAAAGACTATCCCCTGGGAAAAAGACAGTCTCTTCAATAAATGGTGCTGGGAAAATGGGACATCCACGTGCAGAAGAATGAAACTAGACTATTCTCTTACACCATACACAAAGATAAACTCAAAATGGATGAAAGATCTAAATGTGAGACAAGATTCCATCAAAATCCTAGAGGAGAACACAGGAGAAAATATCACTGAGGGTGACAAAACATGAGAGACACCTAACTCTGGGAAATGAATAAGGGGTAGTGGAAGGGGAAGTGGGCGGGGGTTTGGGGTTTCTGGGTGATGGGCAATGAGGGGGGCACTGGCAGGATGAGCACTGGGTGTTATGCTATATGTTGGCAAATTGAACTCCAATAAAAAAATTAAAAAAAATAAAACCATGTAAAAAAAAGGACATATATGATACACTCATGGCTAACAGAATATTCAATGATGAAATGTTGGAAGTTTTTAACATCAGAAAGAAGACAAAGGTACCCACTCTCACCACTCTATTCAACATAGTAATGGAAGCACTACCTAGAGCAATCAGGCAAGAAATAAAAACAAAAGACATCAGAATTGGAAGGGAAGAAGTAAAATTGTCTATTTGTAGATGACATGATTTTATATATAGGAAATCCTAAAGAGTCAACCAAACAACTGTTAGAAACAATTAATAAATTCAGTAAAGTTGCAGGATACAAAATTAACATACAAGTATTAGTAGCATTTCTATACAAAATAAAATTTATGAAAAAAATGGATCCTATTTACAATAGCATTAAAAACAATAAAACATTAGGAATAAATTTAACCAAGGAAGTAAAAGATCTATATTCTGAAAATTATAAGACATTGATGAAAGAAATCAGAGAAGACACAATTAAATGGAAGGGTGTCTTTTGTTCATGGATTGAAAGAATTAATATTAAAATGTCAACACTACAAGTCATCTATAGATTCAATACAACCTCTATCAAGATTCTAATGGCATTTTTTACACAAATAGAAAACAGCCCTAGATTTTGTATGCCACTACAAAAGACATTGAGTAGCCAAAGAATTCCTGAAAAAGAATAAGAAAGCTGTAGGCATTGAACTTCCTGATGTTTCAAGCTATACTATAAATTTATAGTACTGGAAAAAAATCATAGTACTAGCATAAAACAGCAGACCAATGGAACAGAATTGAGAGCCCACAAACCCAAGCATATATAGTCAACTAATATTTGACAAGGGAGTCACGAATATTCCATGGAGAAAATAAATGGTGCAGGAGTGATTGGATATTTACATGTGAGAGAATGCAATTGGGGTAATGCTTTTATAGAAATCAAACTAACAAGTTTCTGTACAGCAAAAGAAATCTTCAAAAGAGTAAATAGACAACCTATAGAATGGGAGATAATATTTGCAAAGCAAACCATGTATCTGGTAAGGAGTTCATAACTAACATATATAAAAAACTCAGAAATGAAATGAAAAATAATAAATCCAATTAGAAAATGGACAGATGATTTGAATAGGTATTTTACCAAAGAAGACATATAGATGGTCAACAGGTACATGAAGAGATGCTCAACATCATTAATCATCAAGACAATGCAAATGCAAACCACAATGAGATATCACCTCACACTTGTTAGAATGGGGATCTTCAAAAAGACAAGAGATAAACATGTTGGTGTGGAGCAGATGAGAGGTGGTTTCACGTCCAAGATGGCAACATAGGAAGACCCTGAATTCATCTCCATGGATACCAAAACGATCCCTGTCTATAGAGGGCTGAATGAACAGCACAACAGAAAAAAAGAACTGAAGGGCTGAATGAACAGCACAACAGAACTGAGGGCTGAATGAACAGCACAACAGAAGACAGACCATTTGGAGAATGGCAAAAGAGCTTGAGAGATTATAATGAAGGGAACCCCGACACCTGATGCTGCAGACTGCAGTGGGGAGGGATAGTGCTGAGGGACTGTGAGCCGATTTGTCTGCCATTGGACACAGAAAACAAAAGTGCCATGGTTTAAAATTTAAAAGAGCAACTAATATATAAAAGATCTAGCCTTAGACGTTCATAAAACAGCGGGGGCTGCTGCTGGAACTTACCCCAGGCAGAGGGAGAAGAAGTAATTAATAGAGGTAATGGATCAATAATTTCCAAGTATGAAGGGTAAAAGACAAAAATTGTAAAATAAATTAAAACTACAATAATTAGGGTCCTTGAAGAGCTAAGATGGTGGCATAATTGGAAGAACCTAGCTTTTTCTCACCCCTTGAATACAACTAGGTAACCTTCAAATTGTTTTGAATATGCCAGAAATCAACCTGAGGACTGACAGAATAAACTGCACAACTAGAGGGAGAAAAGGGGCCACTTTGAGGAAGGCTGGAATTGTGGAGATGTGGTTTGGGGAGTAACAGATTGTGGGTGCTGCAGAGGGGAGGGAGAGAAAAAAGCTGCTCTGAGAGAGAGAGAGAGAGAGAGAGACAGAGACAGAGACAGAGACAGAGAGATTGAGAAGCATACTGGGGAGTGCACAAGAACACTTCCCCAAAGCTACTGCCTTGGAAAAGGAAAGGGGCTGAATTTTGTGAGTTTTTGTAACCAGGGGGCTCAAAGACTGGGGATACAAAAATAGCAGAATACACATTCTATTCAAGTGCACATGAACATTCTCCAGGATATATCACATGTTAGACAACAAAACAAGTCTAAATTTAAGAAGAATGAAATCATGTCAAGCATATTATCTGACCACAATGGGATGAAACAAGAAATTACTGGAGAACTGGAATTAAACATATTGAAACTAAGCAACATGCTTCTAAACAACCAATGGATCAATGAAAAAGTCAAAGAGAGGAAACCAAAAAATACCTTGAGACAAATGGAAATATAACCTTCCTAAATCTTTGGAATGCAGCAAAAATAATTCTTAGGGAGAAGTTCATAGTGATACAGGCCTATCTCAAGAAACAAGAAAAATTTCAAACAATCTAATTTTAAATTTAAAAGAAGTAGAAAAGGAAAAACAAAGCCCAGCATTAGTAGAAGGAAGGAAATAATCAAGATCAGAGTGGAATAAATGAAATAGAGACTAAAACAATGATAAAAAAAGACCAATTAAACTAAGACCTGGTTCTTTGAAAAGATAAAGTAGATGAACTTGTAACCAGACATCAAGAAAAAAAAGATGGAGAGCCCAAATAAAATCAGAAATCAAAAAGGGAAAATTACAACTTATACCACAGAAATATAAAAAAATCTAAGCAAATACTATAAATAATTATGTGTCAACAAATTAGACAATCTAGAATAAATAAATTGCTAGGAACATAAAATCTTCCAAGACTGAATCATAAAGAAATAGAAAATCTGACTAGAGTAATTCCTACTAATGAAATGAAATCAGTATTAAAAAATCTCTTAAAATTCCAGGACCAGATGGCTTCATAGGTGAATTCCACATAAACATTTACATAAGAGTTGATACCCATTCTGAAATTATTCCAAAAAATTAAAGTAGAAAAAACACAAATTCACTTTATGAGGCTACCATTATCCTAATACCAAAAGCAGACAAAAATACTACCAAAAAAAAAAAAACTATAGCCAATAACCCCTGATGAACATAGATGTAAAATTCCTTAACAAAATTCTAGCAACAAAATTCAACAATACATTAAAAAGATCACACACCGCAATATAGTGGGATTCATTCTAGGATGCAAGCATGGTTAACAATCACAAATCAATAAATGTTATTAATAAAAATAAATCATGTTATTAACAAAACAAAGGATAAAAATCATATGACCATTTCAATAGATGCAGAAAAAGCATTTTACAAAATTTAACATCTATATATGGTAAAAAACTAATTGGCATATAGAAAATATACTTCAACATAATAGAAACCATGTATGACAAACCCATAGCTATCATCATACTCATTGGTGAAAAACTAAAAGCCCTTCCTCTAAGATCAGAAACAAGACAAAGATGCTTATTCTCACCACTTTTTTCAATACAGTATCAGAAATTGTGGGCACATAAATCAGACAAAAAAATAAATAAGCACCTAAATTAGAAAGGATGAAATAAAATTGTCATTATTGGCAAATGGCATACTATATATAGAAAACCCTAAAGACTCTACCAAAAATCTACTAAAAGTAAAAAAAATAATAATAATTTGGTAAAGTTGCAGAATATAAAATTAATATAAAACAATGTGTTGCATTTCTGTACACTAATAACAAAGTAGCAGGAAGAGAAATTAATAAAACAATCCCATTTACAATTGCATCATAAAGAATAAAATATCTAGGAAGAAATTTAAACAAGGGGTGAAAGACTTGTACTATGAAAACTATAACACTGATATCAGCAAAAATGAAAAGAACACAGAAAGATACACTGTGTTCATGAATGAAAGAATATTAAAATGTCCATACTACCCAATGCAAACTATAGACTCATTGCAACTCCTATCCAAATACCAATGGCATTTTTCACAGAACTACAATAAATTATCCTAAAATTTGTATGGAACCACAAAAGACCTGAAATAGCTAAAGGACTCTTGAGATAGAACAAAGCTGGAGGTATTACAATCCCAGATTTCAAGATATACTACAAAGCTGTAGTGATCAAAACAGCATGGTACTGTCATAAAAACAGATATATAGATAATAGAACAGACTAAGAGAGTCCAGAAATAAACCCATGATTATATGATCAATTAATATATGACAAAGGTGGCAGTAACATAAGATGGGAAAAAGTCTTTTCAATAAATGGTGCTGAGAAAACTGCACCACTTTCTTATATACAAGAATAAAAATGAACATAAGATCTGAAACATCTAGAAGAAAACATAGGCAGGAAGCTGTTTGACATCAGTCTCAGCAGTACTTTTTTGGATTTGTCTCATCAGAGAAAGGCAACAAAAGCAGAAATAAACAGGGGTGCCTGGGTGACTCAGTTGGTTAATCATCAACTCTTGATTGTGGCTCAGGTCATGATCTCAGGGTAGTGGGATCGGCCCTTGTGGGCTCTGTGTTCATGGAGAAGTCTGCTTGCTCCCCTCTCCCTCTGCTCCTCCCCTGCTCGCTCACTCTTTCTCTGAAATAAATAGAATCTTTTTTTAAAAAAAAAAAAAAGCAGAAATAAACAGGAGTACTTCAAACTAAAAAATTTTTGCATAGCCAAGGAAACCATCAACAAAACAAAAGGTAACCTACTTAATAGGGTGAAGATGCTTGCAAATGATACATGCAATAAGGGGTTAATATCCAAAATATATGAAGCCATACAACTCAATAACAAAACGCTTCAATTAAACTGGGTGGAACAACAGACATATGAAAAGATGCCCAACATCAAGTTTGTGTGTGTATGTGTGTGTGTGTGTGTATGTGTGTGTTTTAGATTTTACTTGAGAGAGAGAGAGTGCATGAGCAGGGGGAGAAGGAGAAGCAGACTCCCTGCTGGGCAGACAGCCCAATGCAGGGCTCAGTCCCAGGACCTTGATATCATGACCTGAGCTGAAGGCAGATGCTTAACCTACTGAGCCAGCCAGGTACCCCTTAATATCAAGTTTGTAAAGAATAATATAATTGGGGAATTAAAAACTGGTGAAAAAACCACTGGGGTTATTTAATACTCAAGTACCACCCCACAGATTACTTACTAAAAGCAAGGAAACATCTTTAACATTGGAGTCATCTAGCCAACACTGTGTTAACTAGGTAATTCAGTATTACCAAAAGTGGGACAAACTTTATAGGCTTCTGAAGTGACACTGTAAGAAGGCAGTTAACATTCCCTATAAGGCATTTATATGTTCAAAAATGTTTGAACTAATTCTAATCATGAGGAAACAATTATTAAAATTCTAACTGGAAGATTTTATAAGAGATAACAGACCAGATTCTTCAAAAATTTAATGCCATGAGAAACAAATAAATGTAAAAAACAAGCAATGAGAAAACCAAAAAGGCAGATGTTTGAGATTAAAAAATGACAAAAAAGATTTCTGAACTTTGGATATTAAAAAGCTCCAGAAGACAATTTGGGGAGAACCAGGGATATCAGAATATTGCATGATATATTACATGATAGTATAGAATTTTTTTATTATTTTAAATGCAGTAATTATACTGTGGTTATATAGGACTGTGTCTTATTCTTAAGAGATAAAGTATCATGATGTAACTTTTCAAGTGGTTTTGCAAAATAATATGCAGAGAAACATGTTAATACAGCTTGTGTGGCAAAATGTTAACAATTGATAAATCTAGGATGAGCTGATACTCATTGTACTATTCTTTTAACTTTTTTGTAGTTTTGAAAATTATCAAGAGATATCTTAAAGTAAAATTCAAGTTACAGACTGGGAGTGCATTTGTCATTACACAAATGACAAACAATAAATATTAGGAATATGCAAAAATCTTCCACAAATCACTAAGGAAATCAGAAACAACCCAAAAGAAAAATGAAGGGAAATAAAGAATATGCATTTGACACATGATAAGAAACTTGGTGCTAATAAATTTGAAAACACATGTTCTGACAAATGAAATGCAAATCAAGATCAAAATGATATATATTGATATATATTTTTCCATTTGGACTAGTGAAAGTTCAAATAAAAATGTCTAACACCACATGTGGGAGAGAATATAGACCCATAGCATTTTGAAAGATTTCAGGTGACACTCTAAAATTGGTACAGCTACTTTGGAAAATATTTGGCATTATCTCATAAAATTCTATATACACATCCCTTATGACTAAACAATTCCAATCCTAAAAGGAACTCACATTCAGAGACACATGCAAGAACATCTATAATAACACTGTTCATGAGAGCAAAAACCTGAAAACAATCCATCTATCCAGAGGGGAATGGATAAATGAAATATGTATGTTCACACAGAGGAATATTGTACAGAAGTTAAAGTGAATAAATTGTAGCAAGATATAATATGTGAAACCCTGAATTTTTAAGTTAAAAAATCCTAAAAGAGAACATAACAGCCTGTATATCTGTTTATCTATCTATAGTTATACCTATATGTCTTTGCATATACTTTTTAGGAATATATATAGTTAATTTAAAACTAGATGCCATTTAACCTAAGGAAATGAACACAGAATTTACATAGAAATTCCATTAGGTGAGGAGTAGGCAGGATAATGGTTTGTATAGGATCATGTATTAGTTTAACTTATTTTTTTTTTTTTATTTTTATTTTTTTTATAGTTTAACTTATTATCAAGATTCTATTTTTCATGTTGAGGGATGATTCCTCAGGTTCTTATATTCACATAGAGAAATAAATACAAACATATGCATACCTAACTGAATAATAAAAGAGGGTCATGCCTGGACCAACAATGAATGTGTATTATGAGCCAAAGATGAAGATTAATCTTCATCCTTATACCCCTGCAATCAGGTTATATGATAATCATTTGCTGTGTGAAGCTCATATAAATAACTACTGGCAATAGGCATAAGGAACACAAAGTCGGATGACAAACTTTAAAGAACACCAGGAGTGAATAAAGTAGTTCTCTGTCTTTACTGTGTACCTCCTTAAATTCTTTATTGATACTTTGCTCCTTATTAATTCCATAAGGTTCACTGAATATCACTTTGCCTTGAATTTCTACAAAAACTACTGGCTGTGTGGGTGGATCTATTCCTGAGAGTATCAACACTCTAATAAACCTGGATGTTTTGAGCTGTTTGTAAGAGCAATTGGGCATAGTTTGAAAACCCTGGAGGAGGAAAGAGCAAATTAAGTTTAGAAGGTATTATTACCTTTTTTTTTTCTCCAAGTACAACTCCTAGACTAAGAAGGAATCAGAATACTTCATATTCCCACCCATTTTCCTAGGTGATGAGGCAAAGTTAATTTTTCTTAAAATAAGACTGTTTTAAAAAGATTTAGGTAGTTAATCTGGCAGGCAACATACAAAGGTGGATGTATTTCTAAAGAATACTCAGCAGCTAAAATACTAATTAAAACTGTGAAATAAGCATCAGTATAAGTAGCATATAGGTAGATTCTGGAAACGTCACATTTTAAAACCCAGAGAGATTAATAAAATAGATATATGCTTTTATTCATATAATTCTTCCATTCTACTTATTGGATTATTATCCTTTTGAGTGTATTGTTCATATGTGCAGGGTCTACTGGGGGCTGGCCAGATGGCTCTGTTGAACTTGGCTATACTTACAAGTCTAGAGTCAGCTGACTGTTAACCAAGCTGACTGCTCTCATCCACATCTATCCTCCAACAGGCTAACCAGGGCATATTCCCATGGTGATGACAAAGGCCTAAGAAGCAAGTAGAAATACAGAAGAAACAGAGCTGACTGAATGCAGCATTAAAGGAGAGCAGCATTAGGAAGAGAAAATAACGGGCTAGTTCTGCAATTTACCAATGGCACTTACGTTTATAACTGTTTCCTAATCACTGATCTTTGAATAAAAAGCCAATTTTTGTCACCTCACATCCCTTCTCACTCCATCTATCTAGTTTAGGTTGAGGCTTCTCTCACCTCATCCCTTCAAAGGTTGTTTCACCCCCAACACTTGAAAGAAAGAATTTCAACAGTTCGTTAGCAAGCTACATGGTAACTATATAGTCTCTATTTCTAATTTAACAAGCATCAGTTAATTTTTGTATTATGGGCCATTATTTCATATAGCTATGAAATAACTATGCCTTCGTCACAGTATTTCAGATAAATATGTCTTGTGGTCAATATGTTTTAAGTATATTAATTTCCACATAGCATCTAACTACTCAAATAATAGGTGCTCAGAAATAATCAGAAATTATTTAATGTATATGTCGCTTCTGAGGCTAACAAACCTGTTACATCAAGGATAAAGACCAGTCCAGGCTAAAGAAACAATATTCAATATGAATTTTCTAGAACCAGTACAGAAATGTATTGGCTTTTAAAAAAAAGACTACAGCACTCAATTTTTTTTTCTTAGTGGAATATTGTTTTAATTGACTTAGCAGAAGTTTATTATGAAGCACAGAAAAGTTTAAGCAACTGCTTCTATTATAAACTAGTGGTTTTCTAGCCTAGCTTCAAACTGGAATCATCTGGGAAGCTTTTTAAACAATAGCAATGACAGAGTTCACCCAGATCAATTAAATCAGTATCTCTGGAGGTAAAGCCTAGCCATCAGTATATTTAAAACCTCCCTAGATGATTCTAATGTGTATCCAAGTTTGAGGAAAAATGCTTTAAACTCTTCTAAAAATGACAACGAAGTTTGGAAATTAAGCAATACACCTGGAAGCAACACATGGCTGTTAACTTGGATATTACTAAACAATACTGACAGATGAAACAGTATCCTAATTAATTGGTCTTCCAAAGTCCATTATGGGCCTTCACCTGGCAGCATTTTCAAAACATAGGTTTTGGAAATGCTGAATTTCAGTTATTACAACATAGTTCATAGATGCTGGCTAAGCAAACTTACAATTTGACTTACATTGTGATATAAAATCGATTTAATATCACTGGGATGCAGATCTCCTGATGAGAGCTGACAAAGACCAGCTGAGGCTTTAGCGAAATGATGTGTGAGTGCACTGAGGAGCAGACAATTGGAAACTAATGAGATGATAAAGGCTTTCAGGTATGTGAGTTGATCAGCTACCTGCTGAGAGCCTCTCACTGTAGAAGAGAACTCCCTGGCTCAGGGCCCTCTTTTCCATCTTAGATGCAATCAAGGTTAGTCTAGGCTGTATGTGATATTCTGTTAAAAATTGTCTCTGTTCATTTTGGAAGTGAAGTCAGTCATAGAGGAGTGGGAGCTAGTAGATATGACTTCCATCCCACATTTATATACACTCTATTCTAAGGAACATTTATTAGCACTTGCATATAGTGGCACAGGGATGATTGGTGACAGTGATTATTAAAGGGAGTTTGAGCCACAGATCAAAACCCTGTGGCCACTTAAGTTTGTGCTTGCTGTCCCGTAAACTGCTTGTGTGAACAAACTCACTCTCATCCCTGATAAAACCAAGCCACTTTCTACCCCTCACCCAGAGCAGAGTGTCTGTGGTAGGAAAGTGAGGCATGAGACTATACTTCAAAGTCAGGCTAAAATCAGTTTTGGATTCTAAAAAATTCAATGGGATTTGGCAGTTCTAACTTCAAACAATTTAAAATACTTCATAAGATGATGTAGGTTCAAAAGAGAAAATACTAGCAAAATATAAAGAAAATCTGTAAATAAAATAATCAAAGGTTATCAAGCTTTTGAAGAGTGTGAACAAAAAAATCCTGTTAAGACCAATACACTAATAGTAGGAGACACGGCACTTTCAGCAAATGACAAATCTTCTAAGCACAACATCACCAAAGAAACAAGGGCCTTAAATGATACACTGGACCACATAGATTTCACAAATATATACAGAACAGATATATACAGAACTTTCCATCCGAACGCAACTGAATACACATTCTTTTCAAGTGCATATAGAACTTTCTCCAGAATAGACCACATACTGGGTCACAAATCAGGTCTCAACCGATACCAAAAGACTGGGATTGTTCCAGATATTTTCAGACCACAATGCTTTGAAACTAAAACTCAATCATAAGAAATTTGGAAGAAACTCAAACATGTGGAGGTTAAAGAGCATCCTATTAAAAGATGAATGGGTAAACTGGGGAATTAGAGAAGAATTAAAAAGATTCATGGAAACTAATGAAAATGAAGATACAACCGTTCAAAATCTTTGGGATACAGCAGAAGCGGTTCTAAGAGGGAAATATATAGCAATACAAGGAATCCCTCAAAAATTGGAAAAACTCAGATACACAAGCTAACTTCACACTTAAAGGAATTGGAGAAAGAACAGCAAGTAAAACCTACACCAAACAGAAGAAGAGAGATATTAAAGATTCGAACAGAACTCAATGAAATAGAGACTAGAAAAACTGTAGAACAGATCAACAAAACCAGGAGTTGGTTCTTTGAAAGAATTAATAAGATAAATAAACCCCTAACCAGCCTTATTAAAAAGAAAAGAGACTCAAATTAATAAAAGCATGAATGAAAGAGATCACAACCAATACCAAGGAGATAAAAAAGATCTTAAAAACGTGTTATAAGAAGCTATATGCAAACAAATTAGGCAATCTAGAGGAAATGGATGCATTTCTGGAAAACCACAAATTACCAAAACTGGAACAAGAAGAAATAGAAAACCCAAACAGACCAATAACCAGCGAGGAAATTGAAGCAATCGTCGAAAACCTCCCAAGACACAAAAGTCCAGGGCTAGATGGCTTCTCAGGGGAATTCTATCAAATGTTTAAAGAAACCATACCTATTCTACTAAAGCTGTGTTGAAGGATAGAAAGAGGGGGAATACTTCCAAATTCATTTTATGATGCCAGTATTATCTTCATTCCAAAACCAGACAAAGATCCCACCAAAAGGAGAATATCCAAAATCAGACAAAGACCCCACCAAAAAAAGACTAATATCCCTGATGAACACAGATGCAAAATTCTCAACAAGATACTAGCCAATGGGATCCAACAATACATTAAGAAGATTATTCACCATGACCAAGTGGGATTTATCCCCGGGATGCAAGGCTGGTTCAACATTCATAAAACAATCAACGTGACAGATCACATCAACAAGAGAAAAAACAAGAACTATATGATCCTCTCAATAGATGCAAAGTAAGAATTTGACAAAATACAGCATCCATTCCTGATCAAAACTCTTCAAAGTGTACGGATACAGGGAACATGCCTCAATATCTTAAAAACCATTTATGAAAAGCCCACAGCAAATATTCTCAATGGGGAAACACTGAGAGCCTTTCCCCTAAGATCAGAAACATGACAGGGATGTCCACTCTCACCACTGCTATTCAACAGAGTACTAGATATCCTAGCTTCAACAATCAGACAACAAAAAGAAATAAAGGTCAGAGAATGACTTGCTGAGTTCAGAGTGGCATCAGTAAATATGCAGAGCCAGAAGTGAGTCTTTGCAAATGAATGAGGGTTAATCAAGGGTAAAAATATATGATACATGTATATACCTCATAGCACTGTGTGTATACATATACATACATATACGTATACATACACAAAGACTCATATGTCATTGATAAAAATGACTTCTGAATATATTTTTATAAACAATATTCCCTTGGTGAAAAGTATATAACATTGAGAGCATACTTGTACAGACTACAAACCTGAACCCATTTCATATGCCTTACACGTGTTAGTTTAATATTAATAGTGCTTTTACAAGGTATATGTTAAGAATATTGCCATTTTTACAGAAGAGAAAGCTAAGTTTCAATCCCTTGGCATCATAACACCAGTCTATGCTACTAGTGGTAGCACAGACTAGTAGCGTAACCCCCAAATGGGACCTGAATGCACACGTTATGAATCCACAGACAATATACTCATTTACTACACGATTCTAGCATTTGCTTTGAAGTCTCATGTGAAGAATACAGAGGTCTGCATACTTGAGGATAGGATCATCAAACATCCAAGCTCTTCCTTCCATAAATACAGTAGCACTGGTACTTGTCAGATCACATCTTTAAATTCTGTTTGCAAAATATGATAATGTGCCAAGAGATGTTGCTTTTACTGAAAGCTATATTTACATTAGTGCTTAGTCATGGTGGCACAGCAAGCAAAAATATGGATACATAACAGTGAAATATATTTTGGCTGAAATTTCAAGATATGTGGGACTTATGTTATTTGAATGGAAGATATTATGTTACATTTTATGACCAAACCTAGAAACCTCTTATGCACAAATTAAATTTGTTTTTAGGAAAAGAGAATATTTGACGTATAAAAACCTTTAGAAACTCAGAAAACTCTTGATTTGTAAAATTGCTATCTTGTGAAATAAACATAAGTCAGAAAGACAAAGCAATGGCAGAAAACTCATTTTAATTGCTTGTATATGTGGTAATAAATTGAGAGAAATTTTGGCATGGATGATCAAATCCCTTGGTGACAAGATTTGTAAGTCACTGGTATTTGAAATAATGAGAAAATTCTTGGGAAAAAAGATTCTCTTTGGATGTTAAGGCTCTTTAAGTGGAAGGCAGATATTATACAATCAATGAAAAAATAATTTAGTGTGAAAATGGATTTGAATCAAAATTTAAAATTAAATGAAACTTTCACATAAATAGAAATGAATATGGTTTGAATATGGTTTGAATATGTACACATTAAAGAGTATGTTGCTTATACATTTAAAATTCTAATTCTAGGAATGGGAATAATTAAAGAATGTGTGTGGTAATAAACTTTCTGAAAACCTAAAATATGCTTTTCTACTGATAACAAGAGTCATTTGAATGTGAATTTTAATGGAAATAAATTTGTCCTGGCATAATATGAAAAATTAGAATCATTAATACATAAATCACTTATAAACAAATACCTGTAGATTTTGAAAATCATTTCTGATTATAATGATTCTTTATTCTGCAATGACTTAATGAATTTCAGGATTTACATTACTGAAAAAGACAAATAATTTGGAGAGGCATAGTTTTTTGTCTCCTATTTCCTTATCTCTCCCAATTTCCAAATTCCCTACAAATTTAGCTCTGAAAGACTTCCTCTCAACCACACCATCTTAATTTCAGAGACGGTGCTCCTGCTTATATGTAAAAATACTTCTAAGTTTTCCTAAATAGTGTATTTTTTAAAAAATTATAAAATGATACATTCCAGCTTTCATTGTTTCAGAAAAAAAATATAAGAAAAAGAAATTCAAATAATTTACCACAGTCAAGTGGGCTTTATTCCAGGGATGCAAGCAAGAGTGGTCCAGTATTTGCAAATAAGTCAATGTTATATATCACATTAACAAGAGAAAGGGTAGAAACCAAATGATTATTTCAAAAGAGGTAGAAAAGACATTTGACAAAATACAAAAACTGGTCATGTTAAAAACTCTTCACAAGGTATGTTTAGAGGGAACATATCTCAACCTGATAAAGGTCATGTATGACAAACCTTAACATCATATTCAGTAGTGGAAAATTGAAGGCTATTACTTTAAGGAACAAGAAAAGCATGTACACTCTCACCACTTTTATTCAATGTAGTGTAAAAGAGGTCTTAGTTGCAGCAATGAGACAAGAAAAAGAACATGTATCCAAACTGGAAAGGAAGAAGGTGAACTGCCACTATTTGCAGATGAGAAGATTCTATATAGAGAGAATCCTAAAGACTCTACCACATAGAACTGATTATATGCAGGATTCTGTGGCATTTCTATACACTAATAATAAAGTAACAAAAAGAGAAATTAAGAAAAGAATCTTATTTTCAATTGTACCAAAAGAATATACTACCCAAAATAATCTACAGAATCAATGCAAACCCTATCAAAAACACCAATAACATTTTTAACAGAACTAGAACAATCCTAACATTTGTATATAATGACAAAAGACCTCCAACAGCCAAAGCAAAAGTGAGAAAAACAAAGCTGGAGGTATCATAATCCCAGATCTCAAGCTATACCATAAAGCCATAGTAATCAAGAGTATGTATGATACTGGCACAAAAGCAGACACATAAATCAATGGAACAGGATACAAAAGCCAGAAATAAACCCATACTTATATATGGTCAACTTACAACAAAGACAAGAGTATACAATAGGGAAAAGATAGTCTTTTCAATAAATGGTGTTGGAAAAATTGGATAGCTACATACATACAAAAGAATGAAACTGGACCACTTTCATACACCATATATAAAAATAAACTCAGAACCATAAAGATCCTAAAAGAAAACATAGGCAGTAATCTCTTAGATGTTGAGTATTAGTAACATATTTATGGATAGATCTCCTCAGGTAAGGGAAACTAAAGCAAAAATAAACTATTAGGACTACACCAAAATAAAAAATATTTGCAGAACAAAACAAAAACAAAAAAACAAAACTCAACAAGAAAAGGCAACCTAGTGAATGGGAGAAGATATCTGCAAATGATATATCCAATAAAAGGTTAGTATCCAAAATGTACAAAGAACTTAAAGGGTACAAAATCCAGGCAGCCTGGGTGGCTCAGCGGTTTAGTGCTGCCTTTGGCCCAGGGTGTGATCCTGGAGACCTGGGATCGAGTACCACGTCGGGTTCCCTGCATGAAGTCTGCTTCTCCCTCTGCCTGTGTCTCTGCCTCTCTCTCACTGTGTCTCTCATGAATAAATAAATAAATAAAATCTTTTTATAAAGGGTACAAAATTCTTAATTGACTCAAGTTCATAAATAGACAAAACCCAAAATTATTAACAAACCATAGTCTCTGTCATTTCTCTCACAGCAGAAAATAGATCTCTGTCATTCATCTGCAAGATATCACCAAATGGTAAGACCATAAGATGAAATTTCCAATCACTGCTGCCACCACGGGAAAATAACTTGTCAGTTGAGCAAAAAGGAAACAAATACAAAACACAAAATCATTAATATTTGGGGAAAACAACTTAAGAAAAACAGAGTTAGCAAAGTAAAAGTTCTATTGCCATTCAGAATTCACCCCAGGAGCTAGGAGAAAACTGGCCTGGACTTACCCAGCCCACAAGATTTAGTTTATTTGGCTCCATCAGGTGAGACCACTTGGGAATCTCAGTGAAACCTCCAAAATGGTTCGAGTATAGTTTTCAAAAAAGTAAAATTATGAATCTAAGGGACATATAAAATGAACAATGTCAAAGATGCTTTTTAATTCATCAATTAGAAAACAAGTAGGATAGTTAAAAAAAGAGCCCAGAGAATATCTGAAAAGTTAGGTATATAGGAATTTAACAAAGACAGATACCTTATGATTTCACTCATAGGTGGAATTTAAGAAAGAGAACAAACAATCATGGGGAAAAAAGAAAAGCTTCTTAAGAAGCGAACCCTTAACAACAGAGAACAAACTGATGGTGACCAGAGAGGAGGTGGGTGAGCAGTTGGGTGAAATAGGTGAAGAGGATTAAGGAGTGCAATTTTGTAATGAGCATCAGGTGATGTATGAAAGTGCTGAAACACTTCTGTACAGCTCTAGCTAATATAACACTGTTAACTATACTGGACTTGAAAACTTTAAAAAAAAGAAATGGTAGAATTAGATTGTTAGGTTAGATACAAAACTGCTAATGTCTAAAAGAGCCATAGAGAGTAATCGGAGCTTCTTCCTGACGTGCCCCTCTCCTGCTTTCGTGAAGTTTCCTCACAGCATGGCCCCCAAGCGCCAGTCCTCCCTCGCACCTCAAACGAAGAAACCGAGGCTGCCTCTGGCCCCCAAGCCGGAGGAGACGTCGACCTCTCAGCACTTGCCGAAGGGAGAAAAAGAACAGCAAGAAGCAATTGAACATATTGATGAAGTACAAAATGAAATAGACAGACTTAATGAACAAGCCAGTGAGGAGATTTTGAAAGTAGAACAGAACTATAACAAACTCCGCCAACCATTTTTTCAGAAGAGGTCGGAATTGATCGCCAAAATCCCCAATTTTTGGGTAACAACATTTGTCAACCATCCACAAGTGTCTTCACTGCTTGGGGAAGAGGATGAAGAGGCGCTGCATTATTTGACGAGAGTCGAAGTGACAGAATTTGAAGATATTAAATCAGGTTACAGAATAGATTTTTATTTTGATGAAAACCCTTACTTCGAAAATAAAGTTCTCTTCAAAGAATTTCATCTGAATGAGAGTGGTGATCCATCGTCAAAGTCCACTGAAATCAAATGGAAATCTGGAAAAGATTTGACGAAACGTTCAAGTCAAACGCAGAATAAAGCCAGCAGGAAGAGACAGCACGAGGAACCAGAGAGCTTCTTCACCTGGTTTACTGACCATTCTGATGCAGGTGCAGATGAGTTAGGAGAGGTCATCAAAGATGATATTTGGCCAAATCCATTACAGTACTACTTGGTTCCTGATATGGATGATGAAGAAGGAGAAGGAGAAGAAGATGATGATGAAGAAGAAGAAGAAGAAGAAGGATTGGAAGATATTGATGAAGAAGGAGATGAGGATGAAGGTGAAGAAGATGAAATGATGATGAGGGGGAGGAAGGAGAGGAGGATGAAGGAGAAGATGACTAATGGAACACTGATGGATTCCAACCTTCCTTTTTTAATTTTCTCCAGTCCCTGGGCGCAAGTTGCTCTCTTTCCCCGCCCCCTCTTGTGCTCATTCGCCCTGTTTTTTGAAGTCTCTTTTCTCTCCCTTTATACCATTGTTCTCAACTTATTTTGGGGGGAAATACTTTTAGCAGAATACAGCGGGAAAAGAATCTCTACCCCTTTCTGTTCCAAATTCATTTTTATTCCTTCCTGTCTCAACAAAAACTTTATGGAATCAACACCACCGTGCTCTATGGGAAAAAAGAAAAACTCTCTGCTCCCTTAGCTCTCCTGGAAGCTGGAGGGTGCTAGGCCCCTGTGTAGTAGTGCATAGAATTCTAGCTTTTTCCCTCCTTTCTCTGTATATTGGGCTCAGAGATTACACTGTGTCTCTATGTGAATATGGACAGTTAGCATTTACCAACATGTACTGTCTACTTTCTCTTGTTTAAAAAAAAAAAACTTTAAAAAATGGGATCAGCAAAGGGTGGGTTTGAGATGTTTGGGTGGGTTAAGTGGGCATTTTGACAACATGGCTTCTCCTTTGTCATGTTTAATTGTGATGTTTAACGGACATCCTTGCAGTTTAAGATGATACTTTTAAAATAAAACTCTCCTAATGATGACTTGAGCCCTGCCACTCGATGGGAGAATCAGCAGAACCTGTAGGATCTTATTTGGAATTGACATTCTCTATTGTAATTTTGTTCCTGTTTATTTTTAAATTTTCTTTTTGTTTCACTGGAAAGGAAAGATGCTCAGTTTTAAACGTTAAAAGTGTACAAATTGCTTTGTTACAATAAAACTAAATGTGTACACACAAAAAAAATAATAAAAGAGCCATAGACCTTTAGGGGTTATCTGTTTCAATAAATATAAAGGAATTTCATCTCTACCAGCCAAAAAGTCTCCAAATTTAACCTCTGCCTTACAAAATTGTAAAATAGCCCAAACAAAAGAAAGTCAAGTGCAGTAATATATTTTTTCTCGTTTCCAAATTTCAGATTATTTTCCTGACAGATGTCACCTATGTTTACTTCCATTGGATAAGAAGAGTTGACATAACTTCAGGAGAGAAGCTGATGAAGTATGGGGTATGAGAACTTAGGGTAACTGTATCCATCTAAAGCAAATTTCCCAAGACTCCACATAGTTTTGAAGGAAAAATTTAAAGCATGTGAGGAATATCCTCACACAATAGAGCTGCAAATTTGCTGAGCTAATTAAAAGTAGATTAAATCATTTTATAAATTGAATAATGAAAGTTAAAATCATCTATAAAAGTCTCAGAATATCAAGTCTAGGGGTAGCCTGGGTGGCTCAGCGGTTTAAGCACCTGCCTTCGGCCCAGGGCGTGATCCTGGGGTCCCAGGATCAAGTCCTATGTCAGGCTCCCTGTATGGAGCCTGCTTCTCCCTCTGCCTGTGTCTCTGCCTCTCTCTCTCTCTATCATGATAAATAAATAAAATCTTTAAAAAAAATCAAGTCTACTTTCCTTGGATGTAATGAAATTAACAAAAATAATAGACCTTATAATGTTTTTTAAAGAAATTTTATGTATTAAAATATTAACTTTCCCACACCCCATCAACACTATTTGCTAAGGCCATCTAAGAAATGACATATACACTCAAAACCTATACTAATTCCTGGAGGTTTCTGTCCCTCTTTCTCTGGCCTCCACTAGTTCTGAAAGGTAGCTGGATTACAAAACAAAAATGTGAATATACACTTATTATACAACTCTCATATAGAAATTCTTGAGACAAAGTGGGCCTCAGATATATTGCGAAAGAATCAAAGATAATTCACACACATTAACTAGAGCAAATAGTTCCTGTTCATGGAGCTTCCCATTCTATTTATTATGAAAGTTTAAGATGAAAATAAATGTCATAACAAATATACAAAAGTATATAGAGAAATATAGAAACATAATTTGAAAAAGAGGGTAAAAAAAATAGGAACAGAAATTATGCTAGAAACAACCAAAAAACAACTAAACTACCCAGAATAAATTATTTGTACCACAGAAAACTTTTTCTAGCTATTGAGGAATAATAAATAAAATTGTAAAGGGGTGCCTGGTTGGTGCAGTTGGTTATGTCAGACTCTTGGTTTGGACTCAGATTGTGATCTCAGGGTCAGGCTCCACACCTGGCACAGGGTGATTATGATTCTGTCCCCCCTTTCCCCTCTCCCTTGGCCCTTCCCTTTGTGCTCTCTAAATATATACAATTTTACTTAAATATTTATTTATTTAAAAGTGTACAATATGGTGATTTGCTGTAGGTATACATTATAAAATATTTACCAATATCAAGTAAATTAACACATCCATTACCTCACATAGTTACCTTATTTTTTTGTGGTTAGAATTCTTAAGATCTATTTTCTTAGCAAATCTAAAGTACATATATAGCATTATGAACTATAGTCAACATGCTGTACATTGGTTCATCAAAATTTATTCATCTTTTAGTTGCAAATTTGTATCCTTTGATCATCACCTTGCCCATTTCATCCACCCCTTGTGAACCACCATTCTATTTTGTTTCTAGGAGTTGGACTTTTTCTTTTGATCCCACAAATGTCACACAGTATTTGTTTTTCTCTGACTTATTTCACTTGGCATAATTCCCTCCAGGTGCATTCATATTTGTTGCAAACAGCAAGATTTCCTTCTTTTTATAGCTGAATAATATTTCATTGTATATGTATATGTATACACACAAATGAACACACATACATATTCTTGATCCATTTCCTGTTAAGATACACTTAGGCTGTTTCCATATCTTGGAAGATATCTGCATTCCCATTTTCATTGCATTATTCACAATAGCTAAGATACAGAAGAGTTTAAATAAATACATTAAGTGAAAAGAGGACACTAAAACCAGGATAATAAAATGATGGACTTTTAGGATAAGGAAAATGCAGCAATTTAAACCAACATTCTGAGGGACTAATAAATGGATGCTACGCACCACACAAGAGACTAAATATAGCAAGATGTTGATAACAAATTAGAAAATCTTGACATAGTCAAAAATAGGAAAATTGAAAAACTAGTAAGTTTTTACAGAGAAATCAAAGCTGGACTTGCAGTCCTGAAAAGTGGAATAGACATATTTGACTTCAGTCTTCCTACTAGATATAGCTAAAAATCTGGGACATTTCATAAATATATATATTTATCCTACATAAAGAGAATCTGAGAAATGGAGAGAAGCAAACCTGCTATAGCCCTCAAGACTCAAGAAATGACACACTATTAAGTACTTTTGGTTTTCTTTTAACCTCAAATATCCCATATTGAGTACTAAAGCAGCAACTTAGAAATGCCAATGGAGCTCAGGTTTAAAAAAAAAAAGCCCAAGGAAAGCCAGCTGTCTTTAGCCAAAACCATGAAAGGGTCAATCTAGCAAGACAGAAAACTTTTAGACAAAAATCATTCTATTCTAGTTAAACATCAGAGAAAAAACTGTGGTTCCACTCAAAACTCTAATTCTACCCTTGCCAGGATTTAAGGAGGGATGCTAAACCCTCCTCTTAACCCCTACCATAATGGGGTCAGGAAAGTTTGAGTGGAGAGCCAGGATGCTTAGTCCCACCTAGTAGTAACAAAGTGCACTTCTCCCTCCTAACTGGTGTTGTATCTGAGCAGGGCTAATGGAGAGTCAGGATTATCAATACCACTCAATGATAGGGATGCCACCCCTTTTCAGTATAAGTGGGGGAAAGCAGTGAAGAAGCACACTGCTCCTGCCAGCTATAATAGTATCAACAGTGGCCTAATAGTCTGAACCCCCAAATCTGCCTAAGAGTAGGGAGGTGCCCCTTCCTCATCAGGTGTTGACAGAGGCTATATAAAAAATCTGGAATCCCCCCATCACCACTGCCAATGTGGGAATAAGAAGATGGTGCCTCACTCTGCTGGAGGAAGCCTGTCGAAACACAGATTTTAAAAAGATCCAGAGTTTCATAAAAACCCCTAAAATTCCACATTTCAATTAAAAATCACTTTTCATACCAATAACCAATATCAAAAATCAGTGATCTAAGATACCAACCACAAGAAAATAAAGAGCAAATTAAGCCCAAAGCAAGCAGAAGTAAGGACAAAAATAAAGATAAGATCAGAAATCAGTGAAATTAAAAACAGGAAAATAGAGGAAGTAAATGAAACAAAAACTTTGGTTCTTTGAAAATAGTAAAATTGAAAAACCTCTGAAAATTCTGGCAAAGATAAAAAGAAGACACAGTACATCACTATAGATTGTGCAGCCATTCACAAAAGAGAATATGAAAATATTAACAAACTTTATGTTCATACATTCAACTTAGAAGAAAAATAAATTCCTCAAAAAACACAAATTGTTAAAACTTAGCCAAGATCAAACAGCTAACATGAATATTATTATAACCATTAAAGACATTTAATTTGTAATTTAAAAACTTTCAAAAAAAAAAAAAAACATGTCTCCAGGACCAGATGGTTTTGCTGGAGAATTATAATATTTAAAGAAGTATTAACACCAATTTTACACTTCCAGAAAATGGAAGAGGGGACACTTTCCAACTCATTTTATGAGGTAAGTATTACCTTAATACCAGTCAAAAACAGCACAAAAAAAAGACTAGAGACCAATATCTTTCATGAATTTAAACGCAAAAATTCTCAGCAATATATTAGCAAATAGAATTCAACAATGTGAAAAGGATTTGTACAAATGGATGTTAGTACTCAAGGTTACCTCAATGTTTCAGAATTAATCAATGTAATCTACCATATCAGCACACAAAAGAAGAAAAAAAATCATGATTCTATCAACTGATGCAAAGAACGCTTTTGACAAGATCCAACCACCGTTCCAGATAAAACTATCAGCAAACCAGGAAAAGAAGCAAACTTCCTCAACTTGTTAAAGACCATGTAACAAGAAAACCAGATAACATAATTTGAAAGACTGAATGTTTTGTCCCTAAAAAAGGGACTAAGAATGTCCACTCTCACTCCCACTTTTCAACATAGTGCTGTAAGTTTTAACCAGCTCAATAAACAAAGAATAGGAATACATTATATGTTCATTAATTGAATTTAAATAAATTTTTTTTATTTATTTATGATAGTCACAGAGAGAGAGAGAGAGAGAGGCAGAGACACAGGCAGAGGGAGAAGCAGGCTCCATGCACCGGGAGCCCGACGTGGGATTCGATCCCGGGTCTCCAGGATCGTGCCCTGGGCCAAAGGCAGACGCCAAACCGCTGCGCCACCCAGGGATCCCAATAAGATTTAATAGAAGAGAAAAAATGGTGTTGGAGCAGTTAAATATACATAGGCAGAAAGAAGTGCCTCAACCTGTCTCAAACCATAAACAAAATTTAATAAAAATATATCAAAAACTGAATCTAAAATGTGAAACTATAAAAGAACCATAAAACTTTTCAGAGATAATATTGGCAAATATCTTCAGGACTTAACACCAAAAGCATGATTATAAAATAATCACTAAATATGATTTTGTTTCTATTCCACTATAGGGAGATGACTATTAAGCTCAGGGGAATATTAAGGCCAAGGTCATTTTGGTCAAAGCCTTAAGTACTGGTTATTTCTGCCATGGGAAGATTCTTGCTATCTGTGATAGGGGTACTATTTTGTTTGTAGATATAGGAATATTTAGATACAGCTTTCTTTCAATGTACATTCCATGAGAGAAGACAATAAACTGAAATAAGAATAAAATTAAAAAGAACAAAAATTCCAGGAGATCTATTAGATCCAGGAGTCAAGTTAAATCAAATCACATCATTCACCAAGATTAAGTGAGATTTATCTCTGGGATGCAAGGATGGTTCAACATATGCAAATCAATTCACATGATACATCACATTAATAGAATGAAAGAAAAGAATGATATGATCATCTCAACAGATGGAGAAAAAGCATTTGACAAAATTCAACATTAATGATAAAACACTTAACAAATTAGGCATAAGGAACATATCTCAACATAATAGGGGCCATATATGACATGCATCCAGCTAACGTCATATTCAGGGGTGAAAGATTGAAAGCTTTTCCTCTAGGATCAGAAACAAGATAAGGGTGTCTCCTCTCACCACCCTTTTCAACATAGTACTGCAAGTCCTAGCTAGAGCAATTGGGCAAGAAAAGGAAATACAGGCATTAGAATTGTAAAGGAATTTTAAGTAAAACTATCTCTATTTGCACATGACATGATTTTATACAGGCATAACCTTGGAGATACTTTGAGTTCAGTTCCAGACCACTGTAATAAAGCACACATCTCAATAAATCAAGACAAAAGAATTTTTTGGTTTCCCAATGCATATAAGCATTATGTTTACACTATACTGTAGTCTATTAGGTATGCAATAGTATTATATAAAAAGTACCTATATTAATTTTAAAATATCTTATTGTTAAAAATAGCTAAACATCATCTGAGTTTTCAGTGAATCCTTATCTCCTCTGTTAATGTAGGATCTTGCCTCTGTTAGTGGATGCTGACTGATCAGGGTGATGACTGCTGAAGGTTGAGGTAGGTATGGTAATTTCTCAAGATAGTAATAAAGTTTGTTCTATCAGCTGACTTTTACTTCCACTGCAACACTCAGAAGACATTGTAGGGCTATTATTTGGCCTACTTTCAACACTGCTGTGTCTGAGAAAATAGGGAGGCCTGAAGAGAGGGAGAGAGATGGGGAAATGGCCAGTTGGTGGTGCAGTCAGCACACAACATTTATCCATTAAGCTTGCCATTTTAGGTGGGTGTGATTTGGGTGCCCCAAAACAATTACAATAGTAACATCAAATAGTAACAATAGTAACATCAGTGCTCACAGATGACCATAGCAAATATGATAATAATGAAATAAATTGAAATATTGTGAGAATTAGGAAAATATTATAGAGACATGAAATGAGCAAATGCTGTTGTAAAAATGGTGCCAATAGATTTGCTCAATGCACAGTTGCCGCAAACCTTCAATTTATAAGAATGATATCTCCAAAGCACATTTTATTGTGCTTTACAATAAAATGAGGTATGCCTTTGTAGTATAAAGTTATACTAATTAAAATAGTATGATACTGGTGTAAAAACAAATAGACCAATGGAACAGAATCAAAAGACAAGAAATAAACCCAACCATATCCATATATGAAATATTTGAAAAGGAAGACAAGAATATTCAATGGGAAAATGATATTCTCTCCAATAAATGGTGCTGGGAAAACTAGATATTTACATATAAAAACATGAAACTTGACCCCATCTTACACAACTCATGAAAATTAACTCAAAATGGATTAAAGACTTCACTATAAAATCTAAAACCATAAAATTCCGAGAAGAAAACAGAGGGGGAATAAAACACCTTGACATAGATCTTGGTAATGTTTTTTTTTTTTTGGAAATCACACCTAAAGAAAGCACAAGCAACAAATTAAAAACAAAAATGGTACTACATCGAACTAAAAAGCTTCACACAGCAAAAACCATCAACAAAATGAAAGACAATTTACAGAATGAGAAAAAATACTTGCAAACCATCTATGTGATAAAAGGATAATACCCATAATATACAAAAACTCATACAATTCAATAGCAAAACCCCAAGTAGTACAATTAAAAAATGGGCAATGAATGGAATAGACATTATTCTGAAGAAGATATATGAATGGCAAACAGGCACATGAAAAGATGCGGGTGCGGGGCAGCCCGGGGAGCTCAGCAGTTTAGCGCCGCCTTCAGCTCAGGGCGTGATCCTAGAGACCTGGGATTGAGTCCCACATCGGGCTCCCTGTGTGGAGCCTGCTTCTCCCTCTGCCTGTGTCTCTGCCTCTCTCTCTCTCTCTCTCTCTCTCTCTCTCATAAATAAATAAAATCTTTTTAAAAAAAGATGCTCAACATCACTAGTCATTAGGGAAATGCGAATTAAAGTGATCTCAAACCTATTAGAATGGCCATCATTAAAAAAGAAAACAAATGCTAGCATGGATGGGAGAAAAGGGAACCCTTGTGCATGGTTGAGGGGATTGTAAATTGGCACAGCCATTATGGAAAAGAGTATAGAGGTTACTCAAAAGATTAAAAATAGAACTACCATAAGATCCAGCAATTCCATTTTTGGGAATATATCCAAAGAAGACAAAAACACTAACTCAAAAAGGTATCTATACCCCCATGTTCATAACAACATTATTCTCAATAGCCAAGACATGGAGGCAATCTAAGTGTCCACTGATGGATGAATAAAGAAGGATATGTACCATTGTACACACACACACACACACACACACACACTGGAATATTATTCACCATAAAAAATGAAGCAATCCTATTATTTGTGACAACATGGATAGATCCTGAAGGTATTATGTTAAATGAAATAAGGCAGAAAGAGAAAGACAAATACTTTATGATCTCATTTATATGTGGAATTAAAAAAAAAAACCCACAAACTCATAGAAAAAGAGGTCAGATTTGTGGTTACCAGAAGCAGGTGTGGAAAGAGGGGGAATTGAGGGAAGATGGTCAAAAGGTGCAAACTTCCAGTTATAAAATAAATAAGTACTAGGGAGAGCTGTATATCACATTTGACTCCCCCAAAATTTAACTAGTAATAGCTTATTGTTGACTGGAAGGAAGCTTTAATAATAACAAAAACAGATGATAATAGATACTTTGTATGTTACATGTATTACATACTATATTTTTACAATAAGATAAGCTGGAGAGAAGACAACGTTATTAAGAGAATCATAAGGAAGAGAAAGTACATTTACAGTACTGTATTGTTAAAAAAAAATCCACATATAAGTGGGCCTGCATAGTTCAAACCCATGTTGTTCAAGGGTTAACTGTATTTCTTAATAAAAAAATGAAAATTAAATTAAAAAATCAAGATCACAGTACAGAGTCATAATAAAAAAAATGCTCAGTGAAGAGTGAAGATAAATGAGGGACCAGAAGGTTACAACCTAAGGATAATATGAAGAATAAAGATAGATAAACTTATCTCAGAAGCAATAAAATACAATTAGAGTTGAGTTTATTGACATTTTGGGTAAAAAGTAAGTCCCAGTTTCTCCTAAATACTTTGAGTAAAGTATTTAAAACTGCAGAAACATTTTCTATGTGACATCTCAAGTCCCTAACTTACTTTATTTGAAGTCACCCACATTAAAATAATGATTCATTTTTATTTATCAATGATCAGATTTCCACAACTACCAATTATTTTCCATGCCAATGATTTAAAATAATAATAATAAAAGCTTAGCAGATTTTATTCTGTCACTGACTATGTGCATAACTTTTATTGCAATTTATTTTTAAAATTTTATTTCATGGTTTTACCAAGAATTTTAACTTGCAGTACATCTTAATGATGCATTTGTTTTAACTTACATATAATATTTAATAATGTTATGTATATCTTTTGTAGATCAAAAGAAAAGCTAGTTAATTAATGCATGAATCACCTCAATCATTCTACAATGTATATCAAATCATCATATTGTACACTTTAAATATATACAATTATCTTTGTCAATTATTCCTCCAGAAAGTCAAAAAATGGGGGACAAAAGTAAAGTTAGTATACCACAAAAAAACACACACAAAGAAGATAATTAAAAACAATTATTTTAAAAAGCACTATAGCCTACCAAACATTCTATCTTACCATGCAGTGCTTTTTCCAAATTCGGTACCTTGGGTTTTATTAAATTCTGAGTTGCCTACATACACTAATAATCACAATACTCATGGAAAGTTCCTAACATTAGGTACATTTAAGATATGATTGCAAATGTTTTAATGGTAATGTCAAATGTATGGCAATATTAATCTTACTTTTTTAAAAAGATTTTATTTATTTATTCATGAAAGACAGAGAGAGAGAGTGAGAGAGAAAGAAAGAAAAAGGAAGGAAGGAAGGAAGGAAGGAAGGAAGGAAGGAAGGAAGGAAGGAAGGAAGGAAGGAAGGAAGGAAGGAAGGGAGGAGAGAGGCAGAGACACAGGCAGAGGGAGAAGCAGGCTCCATGCTGGGAGCCTGATGTGGGACTCTATCCCGGGACTCCAGGATCACGCCCTGGGCCAAAGGCAGGTGCCAAACCGCTGAGCCACCCAGGTATTCCCTTAATCTTACCTTTTATCTTCATTTCTTAAATAGCAGCTATAACCACATCCACATTCTGTTTGGAAGGAAATCCCAAATGGTTTAGTGAATGTTTGATATTATCTTATATAAAATGTACACTCCCAATTTCTCTGTATTTGGATCAAAGTGATTAGAAGCAGTTCAAGTAGCTTTCTTAAAAAATGAATTCATACAGGAATATCAACTAACTTTAATTTTAGGTATTTTACGTGAAAGTTAAAGGGCACTCAGCAAGAAGTGAGGACACTGTTATGAAGGCCTTGACCACAATAGTGTTCCTTAGGTACAACTGAGATACACTATATTTGACTAATTCTATAAAACACTCATTTTCCCACGCTGTAATATTTCAGAACCATCTTAACATTGCCATATTTTCTTTCCTTTGAAAAATCTGTGAAGCTAGTGGTAGTATAAATTCAGTAAAGTCTGATGTATTTGATATTTTCCACATGTGGCCTTCTTAGCATATTTCGTTAGTTTTATCATCAAGAAGCCCAGAAACTTGCATAGATTTGGAATTTTCCTAGAGGGAGAGGATGATCATTTTTTAGTGCCCTACTAACACCTTACTTATAATGGCACCTCTAAAATCCCTTGATTTGTTATCTTTGTTTGCTTGCTTTTAGGTAAATCAGATAAAAAGTAAAGGATTAGCAATTTTTCCATATAGAAATTTGCTGTGTTCAGTGGAGTCCAAACTCATGGAAGCTTGGCTATATAAGTTCTGGGTTTTTGTTTGTTGGGTGGCTTCTTGGGCTGACCATGTGATCAAGTAGATGTTAATATTTCTATCAGCTTATGCTATTAAGCCTCAAAACTCTAGGTTTTGTGTCTAAGTAGCCCAAAGACATTGATACAGTCTTTTGTATTCTTGAAATTTACTGACAGCTTTGAAGAGCAAGATAATTTCATTCACTTCCTATCTGAGCTTCCTAATTCCATCAAGGTTTGGACTACCAATCAAATGAAAAAGACTTCATTTTACTAACTCTTTCACTGAGTCAGATCTTAGGGTAGCGTCCTAGATGACCAATCAGTTCTTTAATATTTATACAGGTGAAGATGGAAGAGGACATGCTGGACATGAGGGTAAGCTACCTAAAGTATCAGAAACATTGTTATCTAGGAAACAATGAACAGAACTGTTTGGTTGAAAAAAATAGATAGCTTTTCCATGTTGAAGAAATGGGTAGTGGCTACATATAGGAATCTATTAAATGCAAGGTTTCCTGGATTGTATTATTGGGGAAAAATGTTGAACCATTAAAAGTTTTTGAGCACAGCAAAGATTAGGGAATTGCAGAGGTATGGAGTAAGTGTAAATTATTATTTTGAAAAATAGCATTTTAGAAGGTAGCTTTGGATTTAAATTTTGAGCAAGTGTGTGCCAAGAAAGTTCTGAGAAAATCCCTAATCCCTGAGCATAGGAATCTAGAGGCAAGCCAGTGTATGCAACCAATAGGGCTTAATAAGATTTTGGGACATCCACTCAGGCCTTGAGTTAGCTAAGTATAGAGTAAATAAACCAGAGGGAATTACTCCAATACCGAAAACAGTGGACTGTAAATGGAGGAGCTGAATAAAGAAGAGGAAAGAGCCTGCTTAACAGCCCAGTATGCCATCATCACAATTCCACCACAACTGACTGACCTTTAAGACTGGCCCCTATGTTTATCTTAGAATATTTGGCATTTTTAGAAAATAGGTACTGTTATGAAAATAGCACAATTCCTTGTTATGTGGTTGTGCCAGATAGAGAGTGTACTGTTCCAGTTAAATTCAGCCTGCTTTAAGAAAAGAATTGTTTTTTTTAAAAGACTTTTATTTATTCATGAGAGACACAGAGAGAGAGGCAGAGACACAGGCAGAGGGAGAAGCAGACTCCATGCATGGAGCCTGATGTGGGACTTAATCCCGGGACTCTGGGATCATGCCTAGAGCCAAAAGCAGATGCTCAACCACTGAGCCACCCAGGAGTCCCATAAAAAAAAAAAAAAAAAAAAACTCTTGAAGTACCTGGCAAAGTTAATGGAAAAAGGAAAACATGTAGACATACCAGGGTGAAATTTCTGAAATTAAAACACTGAGTAAAATTCCTACAAGCTTCCCAGGACATTATCAGCAAAGGAAAAGAAAAATAGGTTGGCAACACTAAATATCAGAAAATATTGGTACAAAGTTTATAAACAAACTTTGGAGAAATGAGTATCTTTGACAATCTGATTATGCACCTTTTACCTAGAAGAATGCATGATACTCATTCATATAAGGAATTGGTTCACAAACTCCCTAAAGCCCATTCACATATACTAGATCGTTGAGTGAAGGTCAAAGCACACAGAATTTTAAAGAAGTGTCTATGAGTATACCTTGCAGTAAAGTTATGCTATGTTCATTTGTAAAGGCAACAGAAAAAAACCACCCACCCACCCACCCCCCAAAAAAAACCCCAAACACAGAAATACTTTAGCCAGTTGAGAAATGGCTATAACTAAAAAAAAAAAAAAAAAAAAAAAAAAAAAAAAAAAAAAAAAAGGCTATAACTAAATGAGGGAGACAGAATAAATGGGAGTAACCATTTATTAAAACTAAAAATTAATGTCTAAGAGCTATATTAACAGGGTTCAGAAATGTAATTAAAAGACTTTTTGTAAGGCACAATAAACCAAGAAGATTTTTAAAAAGGTATCCTTTTCAGAAATAAGATTACTTCAGTCATATAAAGGGGTTGCAGACAGTATAATTATACTTTACATTATCCTGCTGAGGGATAGGATACTGATAGATTATAGGTGTTGGCAGAAAAATAGACATTCCAATAATAACAGTATAAAAATAATTATGATTCTACAGTCTTTACAGCAAGGAGCATTTGGTTAATAAACAGAATTTTTTTAATTTTTTATTTAATAAAACATAAAGAAATAAAGCAGAGAAATATCAAAGAAGCCTGCAACCATGAAGCACAAATAGGTTGACAAACACAAAATTCTAATTAATCTTGTTCCTACTGTATGTGTGTAATATGTCTTTTTCCTCTAAAAGTGGAACCAAACTGATAGTGAATTGTTTTAGAGGTATTATTAACAAACAAGATCACTGAGAACATGACTATGTAGCACAGAAGCCATTTCAAAAATGTTGTTGGGGATCCCTGGGTGGCGCAGCAGTTTGGCACCTGCCTTTGGCCCAGGGCGCGATCCTGGAGACCCGGGATTGAATCCCACGTCGGGCTCCCGGTGCATGGAGCCTGCTTCTCCCTCCTCCTGTGTCTCTGCCTCTCTCTCTCTCTCTCTCTGTGTGACTATCATAAATAAATAAATAAATAAATAAATAAATAAATAAATAATAAATAAATCAACAATATAAAAAAAATGTTGGAAGGCAGAAAGATGGAGGATGGGTACTTAGGCAAAGCAAAGGAAATGACAATGGAACTGCCTTCATGGGGGAAAGGAGACCATATTCTCCTGTGGAATCTCAAGAGTGGCTCAACAACTGAAAATACCACATAACTTGGCATATGAGGCTGAGGGACATGACTGACATTATGAAGATATTTTGAAATCCTGTATCCAGAAATGTTTGATCCCTTTCCTGTATCCATTATCCAGGCTGCAAAGTCAGCTGACTATTATTACTCCCTTTTGCCAACTGAGGAGTAGGAAAGATTAGTCTCTAGGCAAATTGAACCAGTGAGGGTCTGGTTGGGGACAATAGTCTCAGTGGAGAAGATGGTTCATGGCTGAGATGCAGAGCTGAAAATGGCAGAATTAAGTCTATACAATGAACTGTGGGTATTCTCATCCCAGTTCTTCCTTCATGATTCCAGAACAGAACACCTAGGCATATACTTACCAGACAGGAGAGTAAGGATTATTTTCTTAATTTCCTCAGAGAAAAAAAATGTCCTAAAACTGACATTTGGGAGATCCATTAATAAAAGCTGGATTTGACATCTGATAACCTTAGAGTTAAGACAACAGAAAAGAGGCTTTTCTAGTTCTCATTTTTAATTTAAAAGGACAGCCCCAAAATAGTAGGCATTTGATGAGCCTTATACTTGGGGAAAAAAGGGAAATAGAAGGAAACATAGACACTGTATACAGTGAAAGAAAACTGAAATTAATACAAAGCACAAGATAATTCATGCAAGAAACAGAATTCTAACAAGACAGGAAAATGTCAAAGAACATCAAAGAGTTCTTGAAAATATCGGTAAGATATTCAGAATTGAAAATTCAATAGGGCTGAAGAATAAAGTTGAGTAAAATCTCACAAAAGTAGAATGAGACAAAGAGATGGAAAATAAGGACTAAAAATAAGAAAATAGGAAAACAATTGACTAGCTCCAACATCTAACTGCAGTACAAGAGAGAGAGAATAGAGGAAACAAATGGAAGAAATTGTCAAAGAATGAAATTTCCCAAACTGAATGATAAATCTCCTGATTAAAATGGCCCATCAAGAACCTAGAACACAAATAAAAGGGACCCACACAATGTCAAATCTCTAAGAACATTCACAATTTCAGGAGGAAAAAAACCCTAACGACTTGCAAAATGAGATTACATGTAAATTAATTATAAATTAGTAAATAGGGCAGCCCGGTTGGGGATGTTTTTCAAGTATTGAAGAAAAAGAGTTTTATTTTTTTAAAGATTTGAGGAGGGGGAGGGGTAAGGGATAGAGGGAGAGGGAAAGAGAATCTCAAACAGACTCTGTGCTGAGCCTGATATGAGGCTCGATCTCACAACCATGAGATCACAACCTGAGTCAAATTCAAGAGTTGGACACTTAACCAACTGCACCAGTGAGGTGTCCAATAAATATTTTTTCATTTAGATTTATATAACTAGTCAAATCGACATTACTATATGAGAGTGTAATAAATGTGTTATCAGGCATTTTTTAAAAAGCTATAGAAGGTTTATCATGAAAAGAACCACATTAGAAGGGAAAAAACAAAAACACGTGGGAAATGCTCAACACAATTCAGGACTTATCACTGTCCCTGACATATAATAGGTTCTCTATAAACAGCTGCTGAACTAATGTAAACTGAGGTGGTGACTGTTGAGAGAGAGTCTGGAGGAACTGGAAAACTTTAAGAGTGAACACATAGAAAAAAAAAAGAGTGAACACATAGGAACAAAATAAAAAGAAGAGGCTAAAGGAGGCATATTTGCAGGTTCCTTGGTGTCTTCCCAACCCCTGATCCAGTATAGCTTTCTTTACTGCTATACACAGTGATTTAGTTTTCAGCAAGAGAAAATGTCTCTGAGATTTACAGAGGAGAATTAAAGAATATCAAATGCCTAACACACTAAAATCTCTTCTATATCAAGCACACAAAAACTGCTAATACATGAAAGGCATATGTCTCTGTTAGTTCATAGGTAGAAAGCTATTCATGGAAAGGAAATTTGTTTTTTTTAAAGGGAATTATAAAGGTCTACATACATTCTCAAAGAAAGAATCATTTGTGCAATAGCTACTACTCAAATAAATACAAAGATAAATTCCCAAGCAGAAGATAAAGGGCCTAATTACTGCATCTGCCTGCAGCTTATATTCATTCCTTCATATTACAACAATGTGTTTTCAGCTTTCTGAGGTCTGAAATCAATTAAGATAATTCTGGACTCTTTTCATAACAGTTTCTAGAGAACAATAGCTTAGCCCCTTTCCTTCAAATGGTGATTATATGAAGAAATATAAATTTTTCCAACCTCCTTAATAAATGATTGGTCTTTTTATTATTTTATTTTTATAAACCTTGAAGATTAAGTATTCATCGATCAGAGTCCTTTGCTTTTATATTCAGAGATTCAACTAGAATTAACTTAAGCAAAAAGGCTAATGCATGAGCTCAGTTATCCATTATGATAAAAAGGGCTGGGCACAAAATTCTTTCTGTCCCTGCTGCCTGCTTCTTTTATTCACACAGACTACACAGCAGTGAGCATGATATGCAGTCAACTTAGTCCCATACCCCTATAGGTTGTGTCCAAAGGATAAGGAAGTCTTTTACCCTGCCCAATTTTGAAAAACATCTCTAAGAGAAACTCTGGTTGGTCTAGCCTAGGTCATATGCTAGTTCTTGAAGCAATCAAAATGTATAGGTGAGAGAGATACCATGACTGCATCTGTCTAGGTCTCGTGTTCATCTTAGTAGTAAGGGTTTTGTTTCAGGCTGGGTTCCCTGGAAAGCAGGCTCTGAGAAAGAGATTTGTATGCAGGAAGTTTACTACAAAGTGCTCTTAAAATCAGTTATCTGTCATAGAGTTTAGAAAGGACTGGCTTTTTACTCTTGATTCCACTAGTCATTAGTAGAAGGTTGCTCCTGGAGCTGGCTATGACTTTAGGCTTATAGTTCTCTTCAGCTAGGGTATTCTTTGGAGGGGGACTCAGCTTTAAGTGGTTGGCTGTCAACACTCCCAAGAGCTGGAGGAATGAGTTCTTCAGTCCTGGAGGAGAAAGGGATAGGAATCTGGGCAGAATACCATAGCACCCACTAAGGAAAGCAAAGCCTTCTCCTAGAACAAGGGTGAGGAGTAGAAGATGGGCTGAATAGATTAAGCAAACCCACTAAAGGTCACAGTGTAATTATTACTGACTTGTTCATAAAACCCATTTTGTAAGTTTTAATGAGTACTTTAGAACACGTGGCTCTGAGAAGGCACAGGTTCCTTGAGAAAATCAGTTAACCTTTCTGAGCTTGGTTTCTTCTTCTTTCAAGAAGATGAAAACATTGCCATGCTTGTGTGGGTTATGTGGAGCATGATATGATATCGCTAAATACTAACATTCAATTTATAAATATAATTTATTATTGGGTTAGAACTTCTAATTCTGACCTTCCTGTTTTCATCATTGTATACCTGGCTCCTTTAGGATAAAAAAAAACTGCTCTCTGCTTAAAATTAAATATAGGCATATCAGTATTGACAGCCAGGCTGAAATATAATTCACAGTTTATTCTGTGGGAGCACAAATTAAGAGTTTAAGTATTACCTAACATGCCTATGGCCCTTGCAGCAAGTATTCTCTCTGTTAGGTGCTATGCAAAGTTAGCAGAATCCAATAATTTCCCTTTTTGATGTTGTATTCTATGGATGGAGGTTTTTGTGACTTGTCCTGAATAACCACTCACCCTGACCCACGTGTATGCAGGCAGACTAAAGGATGTTGTTTGTGAAGCTTCTGCTTCATGAGTGACCTTGGAAGCCTGTTAGTTGACATTAGCTGGCCGCCAGGTCAGAACTGGCCCTTTTGTTCAGGATGCCATGGGCTATAAATTTTGCCTTATATCCCCCCTGGCTTTAAGCCAGGCTGCCCCCCCCGCCCCCCCTCCGGGGGAATAGAATCCAGGAGGGGAGGCAGACGCACCTAGCCCAGGCTCCTTGAAGCTGTAAAGATGATAACAACGGAACACAGCTCACTCCACACTGAATGTTTAACATTCAGTTAAAGCAAATGTTTAACCTCTGACCCCATCATTTGCCCTATAAATACAGCCATGATGGGGATGGTCAGTTGGAAGTCTCACCTGAGGGGAGGATGGTCTCCTCACACTTCTCCATCCAGACTCCAGCTTGGCTGACTCCACAGGGCTTCCCCAGCTAGTGAGAGGCTGGATGTTGTAAGTGCCCGATTTGATGTAACTTTGGCTTATTTTCCTTTACTGCTTACTATTGCCCTCATCTATGCATAGATTTCCCTTTTCTTCTGTTTCTGTTAGATTTTTATAATATTAATAAGGTGTTTTTTCCTCTTCGAAACTGAAAACGTGGTTGTTGTGAATCTTTTCTTTAGAACAGATATTAACTTCATGGTTTAAGAATATACACCTAAATATTTTGGGGTCCCTTTAAAGAGTATTCTTAGTAGTTTATCACCACTAATTTATCTCGTATCAGTTTGAATCTTTCAGCTTTTATATCCACTAAATTGGTGAACCCCATAAATTATTTTATGTTGTTCAAATTAGGGCTTCTCTCCATTTGTATGATACCTCCGGCATGCTTCAAAGAATGCTTCCTTGCTCCATTACTCAATAATGTGATAAATATGTCACATTATCTTTGTTATTATTTTTTAATGGTACAGACTTCAGCACATATCCTTTTTTGAGAGAGAGAGAGAGAGAGAGGAGAGAGAGAGAGAGAGAGAGAGGAGAGAGAGAGAGAGAAGAGAGAGAGAGAGAGAGAGAGAGAGGAGAGAGAGGACCGGCATGAACAGGGGGAGAGGTGGAGAGGATCTTAAGCAGGCTCCATGCCCAGCACAAACCTGATGCTGAGCTTGATCTCATGACCCTGAGATCATGACCTGAGCCAAAATCAAGGGTCAGATGCTCAATTGAATGAGCACCCAGGTGCCCCCAGTGTCTATTTTTAAAATCAACATCTTTACAAAATAAGGCACTTTAATTTAAAATCTTTTCAACTTTTTTTAGAGCACTTCCCTTCTACCAATTTAATGTTCACAAGTTTATCTTTCAAGTATGGCAACAAAAATCAAACTAATGGGGGCTCCTTGTTAGAAAATTATTAATAATTTTGGGATGCTTGGGTGGCTCAGCTGTTGAGCGTCTGCCTTCAGCTCGGGGCATGATCCTGAAGGCCCGGGATTGAGTCCCACATCGGTCTCCCTGCATGGAGCCTGCTTCTCCCTCTGCCTATGTCTCTGCCTGTCTCTGTGTGTCTCTCATGAATAAATAAATAAGTCAATCAGAAAAGGACAAACATTATATGGTCTCATTCATTTGGGGAATATAAAAATTAGTAAAAGGGAATAAAGGGAAAGAAGAGAAAATGAGTGAAAATATCAGTGAGGGTGACAAAACATGACAGACACCTAACTCTGGGAAATGAACAAGGGGTAGTGGAAGGGGAGGTGGGCGGGGGGTTGGGGTGACTGGGTGATGGGCACTGAGGGGGGCACTTGGCGAGATGAGCAATGGGTGTTATGCTATATGTTGGCAAATTGAACTCCAATTTAAAAAAATTTTTAAAAATAAAATATTTTTTAAAAATTTTAAAAAATATATTGAGAATTTCAAGACAGTGACAGCAGAGAATTAAACCAAGTGTGGCTCCCTTTTAAGTGCAGTACCCTGTGCAACCGCACAGGTTGTATATCTATGAAGCTGGCCATGCTTCTCCTTGAGGCAAGGGTACTCAAAGAATTCATGCTTGGCTTCCCTGATCCATGGAGATCAACTACCTTAACCTTCTCTCCTTCTTATAGTAGCATTATTATTTGAGAATTTAGTTCGCAGATAATTATAAGTTCAATTCTGTGTTTGCCTGGATATGTTCTAAAAAAGCCAGATCCAGAATTTCTGAGTTTTAAGTTACCAAAGGCTACTATCTTCTGAGCCAAAGTCTTCCATTTTTGTATGACTACACTCTTGCCCCTTAGAAAATCTTTACCAAATTTACTATGTTCTCTGATTTGAATGTCTATTAGCCCATTCTAACACTTATGTTCACTAATTCATAGTTCCTGTAGCACTGTTTGCTTTGAAATCACTAATGTTCATTATTTGCAAATATTTAGATGTCACAGGTACCTGCTATTTGGCATCATCAACTATATTGTTTCAAACAAAATTCAAATATGTCTACTTCTAGACAAAGAAGTTTATCATCAGTAGAAAATACCTTTAAATTTTGATGAATCATCATTGCATCACTGGCAAAACATATCTGCCTATATTCTTTTTTTTATCATTTTAGTCTATGTCTTGATTTATTAAGGTTGTCTTGATGTCCGAGTACTCCTATGGTAGTATTGTCTACCTTGTGACTCTCTAGTTCTAGAAAGAGGTCTTTTTTGTTTGGTTTTGGTTTTTATTAGTTTGAAATAGGCTTCTTAAGTTTCATCACCCAGGTGCCTCTGTTTTTAAGTATCCCCTGGGAAGAATGGACAAATGAATCTCTTCAGCATATTCAAAGAAAGCTTCATTTCCTCTCTCTCTCTCCTCCTTCTGACAACTACATTATGTTATTAGAGGTTCTAAAGCAGTATTTGGAAATCTTTCAAAGTTATTCTCATTGGAATTAACTTTATCCTACACATGTGAAGAGATTTTTAAGGCTTTACAGTTATAATTATGTGCTACTAAATGTGATCATGATTGTTGTCTCAAAACTAATAAGTTCCAATAGTAGGGCATGGAATTGGTCCCTGTTGTACGTAAGTGCTATAAGAACTCTTAGTAAGCCTGAATGAGGTCCCTACATGTAATGTACAAGAGTCTTAATCCACAAATTCAAGAGCATAAAAAAAGCAGTCCTTAATACCTTCTGCATCCACAAAAACTCTAACTCCTAAAGTCCTCCACTTCCTCACTGCTGTTCAGCCTCAGACACCATTATTCTCCTCCTTCCGACAAAAGTTTCAATAACCTTGGGGTCTTGCACAGCAACAAGGCATAGTCAGCCTCCTCTCTCCAAACAACTTACCTTTGAGATGGTCATGTTCCAACTCCACAAGGTGCCTCAGGTCCAAAAGTTCTTCAGCCTTCTTGCCATGTTTGGTGCACATCTTTCCTCAAGATTATATTTCAAATTTGGAAAGCATGGTTCAATTTCCTCAACAAAGATCAGAAAACCATATCAACATGGCTGAGAAGAATTTGTCTTGAATAACATTACAGTTTCTCTGGACTCTTCATAGCAGAGCCAAACTCAAATGAATCAATGCACACTAACTTTCATAAGTACCATTTTCACTACAACTCTCACTTCCTTTTTGCTATTTCCTCCTTGTCCTGATACTCTAGATATACTGCTTTAGATTTTTAAAAAAGAATACTTGGATACCCTTAGGTACTTTAAGAGTCCACACAAGGAACATCAACTTGTACCAGACTCCAGGGCAGGACATCTCACCAGGAAATGTATTCCCTGCAAATCTAATTCCATTCATGTGTGAGGTTGGGTTTTGATCCATGGGCTTTGAGGTAAGACAGATCTTTGACATTATGGCCCATGACTCCTGCTATCTATCTCCATCACTCCATTCTTTCCATTGGCCAACTTTGGTCCTTGATTTATATGGAACAATCATGAGAACCACCTGAAATGTGCTAATAAGTGGCAGGGCATTCCACTGGGCAAATCTGAGAAAACAGTGTAGCTCAAAGAGAGGACAATCCCTAGTCCATGTTTTTTTTTGACTGTGAGACTCCTTATTGAGATAGATCTATAGCAGGAGAACTTTAAATGGATTAATTTTTCTTCTCCTTTTCTTCTCCTCTCTTCCTTTATCACCAAAGTTTTTTGAACACTTACTTTTTGCCATATATCACTGAACAAGACTTCAGCTGGGTTATTTTCTCATGCTGACAACAGTTAGTTCTATGAAGAAGGCACTATAATTTCCTCCATTTTTCAGATTAAGAAGTGAGGCAGAGATAGGTTAAGTAATGTCTAGGAAGAAGTGGGACTGAGATTCATTGAAACCCCAAGTCAAGCAAAACTGGATATTGCCTATCTGCACAGCTTTTAGGTTATAAATCTAATTACATATATAATATATGCTTATTGTAAAAAATTCAATCTGCAAAAGAGTTAAGAGGTAGGTGAAAATTCCAACTCTGACAGTTCAGCAGAAAACTATTAGTATTGTTAAGATGAACATCATTCTTGATGTTTTCATGCACAAATATACATAAAGTTACCTAAAATATAGTTGTATAATACATATACATATAGATAGTAGATACACTGATATCAACATCATATACTGTTATCTCCTCTCTTACTTACCAATATGAATAGCTACATAGTAATCTAATGTATAGGTATAATAATTAAATCAACCAATCCCTACAAGTAGTTACTTTATCATATTACATTATCATTTTATGACTTATGTGCCATCCTCACAGGACTTACTTACTGAGAAGAGAGAATTTCAGAGGTATCCATTTTTAATAGATCCCCTGAACACAGCACCTAGTGGATGGATAAATATTTGAATGGAACCATGAATGGATAAATGGAAAGAAAGATGGATGGAGCAGTGTGGCAGATGGTCTGTAGAAAGAAACACCTAATGACAATAAGAATTCCTGGGTTATTATTGCCATAGTTGAGGTAAGAGTAGTGAGAGCCTGAACTAGGGTATCAAACACAGCAACAGAAGCTATCTTGAATGGCTGGTTGTTTTGCTTTTAAAAAATTTATCTCGGGATGCTCAGCATCTCGGTGGCTCAGCAGTTGAGCACCTGTCTTCAGCTCAGGTCGTGATCCCGGGATCCGGGATCGAGTCCCGCATCGGGCTCCCTGCGAGGAGCCTGCTTCTCCCTCTCCTTGTAACACACTCTGCCTCTCTCTCTGTGTCTGTGTCTCTCCTGAATAAATAAATAAATCTTTAAAAAAATTATCTCAAACTTTTAATAAGATGGTTTTAAATAGTCCACTAATTTCCCCTATTGACTTTATCTTTAAAATTTGAGTTACTATTGCATTTTGTCAGAGTTTAATTTGTATACTGAATAATTATATTATGTATTCCTTTGACTTCCTTTCCCACCATGATTCTGATTTTAATTGTGTGGTGACTCACTAACATTGATTTATGCAGGAGTTTCTGTTCATCATCCAACACAAAGTCCCTCATAGGTTCTAGAAATAATTGCTAGAGAAAAATAATATATTTGAGCAAAACGTTTATTTCATTTCTTATTCCAATGAAATATTCTATGATTGATAAATAATAACAAGTATGTCATAAAGAGCAATAAGTGATTACACAAGTATTATGTTAAATAATTAAAAAGGAATTTAATTCCCATAACTATGAGGAAGCTAATAAAGTGATAAAGTAGCCAGGCTATGGCATAGGATCAGTTCAAGCTGACCTCAAAGTTTGTTCCTTCCCCACCAGGAAACATTCCTCTATAGCCTGCCTTTATGTCAATCTTCAAATCTGTAGTTTTTTCATCTTTATTTAAAATGTTATCTCAGCTCTACTTCCCTGGTCAGGTAATTTGTAGTGTCAATGATGAGACAAAACAGAGAGTCTCTTCTATGTAAGTCTTCCTCATTCTGTGGGTTCATTGCTCTCCTGTTTGCCCATAAAGAGGACTAATCCTTTTCCATTTCTTGGACAAATATGTGCATACCAGCATGACTACTGATTTTCTATACAACCCTTACTACATCCCTCAGGCTGTCCTTAGGCTGATTTGGGATTGAGTCCAGTGTTAATAACTGGTCCTGCAAAGTTGTTCCTAATTTCCTTACTTTAACACATATCTGGGAAGTAAACAGGCTTTTATCTTTCACCATATACATCAATATTATGTCCACTTTGGGGTTATTTGAAGGGCTTACTAAAATGTGGTCACTACCAACATCTCACCAATATTTTCCACTCTTACAGTCCTCCAGGATAGTGGCTGAACTTCCTAATCACACCACACTCATCCTCTCTGATTTGTATATGTAGTTCCCCATCTTGGTTTTCTTTAACCCACAGTGTGTCTCTTTGGTGAATGCTTACTTGTTTAAAAATATTTCATTATTTGGGAATTTTCTGTGACATGTTTAGGTGGGGATGAATACATTAGATTAGACTTCTGTTTGCATGAATCACATTTGATTACCACTTGGGCTGAATCTCCCAGCAGTCAAACCCACTACCCACTATAGGGCAATGATTTTGTACCAGCTGTATCTCTTTGAAAAAAGTGATTGTTAAGCCTTTCCCCAAATCTTGGAAACTATGAAGGCCAGAAGGCAGTGGTATTACAAATTCAAAGCACTGAAGAAAAAGACTGTTAACGAAAAGACCTATATGTAGCAAAACTATTCTTAAGAAATGAAAAAGAAATTATAACATTCCCAGAAAAACAAAAACTGAGAGAATGCACCATAAGCAGACCTACCCTACAAATAATACTAAAGAGGCTGAAACTAAAGAACATTAGACAGTAAATCAAATCTACATGATGTGTGGGCCAAAGGATATACAGTTTCACTTGTGCTTATCCCAAAAAGAGAGAGAAAGAAAGAGAATTTTAGAGGTGATGGCTCAGTTTATGGTATTACATAAGGCGATGACCTCACATGTATATACTTATCTTCAAACTCATCAAGATGTACATATTAAGCATGTACTGGCTTTTTTATATGTCAATCATACTTCAATAAAAAATAAAGAACATGAGTAAAGGTAACTGTATAGGTAAATATAAAAGTGTAAGTGTATTTTTCTTAGTAACTCTTTTCTTCTTCTATAGATTTAAAAGACAGATCATAAAGCAATAATTATAAAATTGCTGACAGGTTTACAAGGCATAGTAAATATAATGTATAATATATGCAAAGTATAACATATAATAAACATGTAATTTGTTTGACAATAATACAATGGAGGAAGAGGAGGGGATGGAGCTATACTGAAGCAAGGCTTCTGTATACTATTGAAATTACATTAATATTAATCTGAATTAAAAAATGTATTAATCTGAATTAGGTTGTTTTAAATTATCATGCTAATTTTAATCCTGAGAGCAACCACGGAGAAAATAAAATGATATTGTACTGCTAAAAGCTAGACTATTACCATCTGGAGAATAAAAAAGATTACTGACTACAGCTGAAAGCAGAAAGAATTCGAATTATTGTCTCTTTATATGTAATTTCTCAATCTGTAAAAAGTTGTAGCTTTAACTCTGTAAATGAATTAGGTAGCATCTACAAGCAGAAAAACATCCAAGTGAATTAATAACAAAGAATATACAAAAAGTGACATCAAAAACATAAAAATGTTGTTTTAGAACATATTCAGATTTACCCTGCTAACCAAGAAACAGACTCTTAACTACAGAGAACAAGCTGATGATTACCCGGGGGGAGGAAGATGGGGGGGATGGGTTAAATAGGTGATGGGGAATAAGCAATGCACTTATGGTGATGATCACTAGGTACTGTATGGAAGTATTGAATCACTGTGTTGTATACCGGAAGCTAATATTACACTATATGTTAACTAAGTAGAATTTAAAATATGTATCTATATAAATATCAAAAATATAAATAAATGCTACCCAAGTGGATTCAACATCTAAAAAAAATACCCTGCTATCAACTTAAAATAGACTGTTATAAACACAAGGTGATATAGGTGAACCTCATGGTAAGCACAAAGTAAAAATCTATAAATACACAAAAAAAAATGAGAAAGGAGTCTCAACCTAACACTAAAGAAAGTCATCAGGCTACAAAGGAAGAGAGAAAGAGAAGAAAGGAACAGAAAAGCACTATAAAAACAGCCAGAGGGGAACCCTGGGTGGCTCAGCGGTTTAGCGCCTGCCTTTGGCCCAGGGTGCAATCCTGGAGTCCCGGTATCGAGTCCCACGTCTGGCTCCCGGCATGGAACCTATGGAATGTAGCAAAACCTATGGAATGTAGCAAAAGCAATTCTAAGAGGGAAGCTCATAACAATATAGACCTACTCCAAGAAACAAGAGAAATCTCAAACAATTTAACTTTATACTTAAAGGAAATAGAAAAAGAACAAGCAAAACCCCAAGTTAGTAGAAGGAAGAAAATAACAGTGATCAGAGAGGACATAAATGAAATAGAAGCTAAAAAGACAAAAGATAAATGAAACCAAGAGCAGGTTCTTTGAAATGCTAAACAAAATTGACAAACCTCTGGCTAGACTTGCCGAGAGAGAGAGAGAGAGAGAGAGAGAGAGAGAGAGAGAGAAAGAGCTCTCAAAATCAGAAATGAAAGAGAAGTTACAACTGATACCACAGAAATACAAAAGATCGTAAGAGACTACTATGAGCAATTATATACCAACAAATTGGACAACCTAGATAAAATGGTTAAATCCCTAGCAATTTATAATCTCCAAGACTGAATCATGAATAATAGAAAATCTGAATAGACTGATTACTAGTAAGGAGACTGAATCACTCTCTGATAAGGGGTTCATATCCAAAATACATAAAGATCATATGAGTCCATAACAAAAAAAAATCTGATTAAAAAATGAGAAGAGGACCTGAATAGACATTTTTCCAAAGAAGGTAAACAGATGGCCAAAAGACCCATGAAAAGATGCTCAACATCACTAATCATCAGGGAAATGCAAATCAAAATTAAAATGAGCTACTACCTCACACCTGTCAGTATGGGTATTATCAGAAAGACAAGAAATAATTGTTGGGGAAGATGTGGAGAAAAGGGAGTGCTTGGGTACTGTTTGTGGCAAAGTAAACTGGTGCAGCCATTATGGATAACAGTATGGAAGTTCCTCAAAAAATTAAAAATACGGGCAGCCCTGGTGGCTTAGAGGTTTAGCGCTGCCTTCAATCCAGGGCCTGATCCTGGAGACCTGAGATTAAGTCCCACGTCGGGCTCCCTGCGTGGAGCCTGCTTCTCCCTCTGCCTGTGTCTCTGCCTCTCTCTCTCTCTCTCTCTCTCTCATGAATAAATAAATAAATAAAATCTTTTAAAAAATTAAAAATACAAGTACCATATGATCCAGCATTTCCTCTACTGGGTATCTATCCAAAGAAAATGAAAACACTAATTCAAAAAGATGTATTCACACCTATGTTTACTGCAGCATTATTTACAATAACCAAGATATGGAAACAAATGAACCTAGTGTCTGCTGATGGATGGATAAGGAAGACATACACACACACATACACATACAAAGAATACAACTCAACTATAAAAATAGTGAAATGTTGCAATTTGCAACAACATGGATAGATTTTGAGGGTATTGTGCTAAGGGAAGTCAGAGAAAGACAAACACTGCTTTTTTCACTTATATATAAAATCTAAAAACTAAAACAGAACTCAGATTCATCAATACAGAGAAGAGATTGGTGGTTGCCAGAGGTGGGGTGGGGAGCATCAAAATGGCAAAGGGATTAAGAACTACAGATTTCCAGGTATAAAATAAGTCATGGGTACTGTAATGTACAGCATGGGGAATATAGTCAATAATATTGTATTAACTTTTAAGTGATCGATGGTAACTAGACTTATTGTGGTGACTATTTCACAATATATATAAATGTCAAATCACTGTGTTTTGCACCCTAAAACTATAATACTGTATGTCAATTATAACTCATTAAAAAAAATAAAACCACCCAGGTGAAAAGTTGTTAATTTAGTCAAATGATATTTATTTATTTATTTATTTATTTATTTATTTATTTATTTATTTATCAAATGATATTTAAAAACCACAGTATAGTGCCCTAAAGAAGTGGAGTAATTTTATTTCATGACCTGCTCTGTTGTTTAAGCATATAGTCACATTCCTGATCAACTACTTCCTGATAATTTATCTTGATTAGCATTTTCAGTGGCTGCAAATTACCTTAAGTCTAGAATATATGTGTTCTACAAAGATAGTATTTGACTTATAGGAATTTGTCTCTTTCTGAAGTAATTTTAAAAATTGGATAAAATACTGAGCCATATATGGGGCTATATTGATAATTCTCGTGCAAATGAAATAATGTTAAATCGCAAAAAATTATAAAGCTGAACACAAAATGTACAAATTACAACTATATCTAAGTATTGTACATATTAGCAAAAAAATAAATTAAGAATGTAAAAATATATACTAAGGGAACTCTAGATTCATACAATTACCTAAAAAACTCTGAGAGTTTGCTCAATATAGAGGAAGGAAAAACCCCATTTTGGACAGCAGGGAAAAGATGGTACAAAATCACTGAGTTTGTATTTCCTGGCAATGAGAAGTCCCTATATTTAAGAGATGTAGTCATATTTGTACTTTCAAAAATTAACTCTGAAGAGAAGGCAGAAATGAAAATGACCCAAGGCAGTTGCTTTGTTTGAGGCTAGTGGGTAAGCCAGATGACAGATGATTAAGGCCTGATCACAAATGTAGAGAACGGGGATAAACTGACAAAAAATTATGGAAGCAGAGCTGACATAACTGAATTATTTCATGTGAAGGGCTTCATTGGAAGGAAGTTTAGAACCATTTAACAAATATTTACTGTGAACCAATTAAATGTCAGGCACTGTTCCAGGCTATGCAGACACACTAGTAAATAGAATAAATAATCTCCTGGCCTAATAAAACTCACCTTATGGTTAGAACAATGAGAGAGACAGTAAGATGAAACCAAGGTTTCTGTTTTGTGAGAATAACTTAAAATGAAATCTCTAAACAAGATAGTGAAAATAGAAGCTATGTCCCCTCTATCCCAATAAGGTGGAGGTTTTTTTTTTATCAAGAAAAGATGCTGTATATTATCAAATGCTTCTTCTGAATCAATTGAGAGGATCATACAGGTTTTTTTCCTTGCATTTACTACAGTGGTTGATTTGTGGATGTTGAACCATCCCTGCAGGCTGTGCTTATGGTAAATAATCATTTTAATGTACTGTTGAATCCGATTGGCTAGTATCTTGGTGGGAATTTTTACATCCATGTTAATCAGGGACACTGATGGCTAATTCTCCTTTTTAGTGCGGTCTTTGTCTCATTTTGGGATCATGGTAATGCTGGCCTCATAGAATGAGTTTGGAAGTTTTCCTTCCATTTCTATTTTCTGGAGCAGTTTCAGGAGACTAGATATTATGTCTTCTTTAAATGTTTTGTAGAATTCTCCTGGGAAGGAAGTCGAGGGATTTACAGTATATAGAATCAGTGGATACTCCCCTTGTTTTTTGTTTTCTGTTTGTTCCCCCCTTTTTTTCTCTCTTTTTCTCCATTAGCCAGCCTTATTAAAAAGAAGAGAGAAAAGACTCAAATTAATAAAATCATGAATGAAAAAGGAGAGATCACCACCAATACCAAGGAAATACAAATGATCTTAAAAACTTATTATAAGCAGCTTTACGCCAATAAATTAGGCAATCTAGAAGAAATGGATGCATTTCTGGAAAACCACAAACTACCAAAACTGGAACAGGAAGAAATAGAAAACCTGAACAGGCCGATAACAGGGAGGAAATTGAAGCAGTCATCAAAAACCTCCCAATACACAAAAGTCCAGGGCCAGATGGCTTCCCAGGGGAATTCTATCACATGTTTAAAGAAGAAACCATACCTATTCTACTAAAGCTGTTTGGAAGGATGGAAAGAGATGGAATACTTCCAAACTCATTCTATGAGGCCAGCATCACCTTAATTCCAAAACCAAAGACCCCACCAAAAAGGAGAATTATAGACCAATATCTCTGATGAACACAGATGCAAAAATGCTCAACAAGATACTAGCCAATAGGATCCAACAGTGCATTTAAGATTATTCACCATGACCAAGTGGGATTTATCTCCGGATGCAAGGCTGGTTCAACACTCATAAAGCAATCAATGTGATTGATCATATCAGCAAGAGAAAAAACAAGAACCATATGATCCTCTCAATAGATGCAGAGAAAGCATTTGACAAAATACAGCATCCATTCCTGAACAAAACTCTTCAGAGTGTAGGGATAGAGGGAACAGTCCTCAGCATCTTAAAAAGCCATCTACAAAAAGCCCACAGCAAATATCATTCTCCATGGGGAAACACTGGGAGCCTTTCCCCTAAGATCAGGAATAAGACAGGGATGTCCACTCTCACCACTGATGTTCAACATAGTACTAGAAGTCCTAGCCTCAGCAATCAGGCAACAAAAAGAAATAAAAGGCACTCAAATTGGCAAAGAAGAAGTCAAATTCTCCCTCTTTGCTGATGATATGATACTGGACATAGAGAACCCAAAAGACTCTACCCAAAGATTGCTAGAACTCATACAGCAATTTGGCAGTGTGGCAGGATACAAAATCAATGCCCAGAAGGCAGTGGCATTTCTATACACTAACAATGAGACTGAAGAAAGAGAAATTAAAGAGTCAATCCCATTTACAATTGCACCCAAAACCATAAGATACCTAGGAATAAACCTAACCAAAGAGGTAAAAGATCTATACCCTACAAACTATAGAACACTTCTGAAAGAAATTGAGAAAGACACAAAGAGATGGAAAAATATTCCATGCTCATGGATTGGAAGAATTAATATTGTGAAAATGTCAATGTTACCCAGGGCAATTTACACATTTAATGAAATCCCTATCAAAATACCATGGACTTTCTTCAGAGAGTTAGAACAAATCATCTTTTTTTAAAAAGATTTATTTATTTATTTATTCATGATAGACAGAGAGAGAGAGAGAGGCAGAGACACAGGAGGAGGTATAAGCAGGTTCCATGCCGGGAGCCTGACGTGGGACTCGATCCCGGGACTCCAGGATTGCGCCCTGGGCCAAAGGCAGGCGCTAAACCACTGAGCCACCCAGGGATCCCCTAGAACAAATCATCTTAAGATTTGTGTGGAATCAGAAAAGACCCCGAATAGCCAGGGGAATATTAAAAAAGAAAACCATAGCTGGGGGCATCACAATGCCAGATTTCAGGTTGTACTACAAAGCTGTGGTCATCAAGACAGTGTGGTACTGGCACAAAAACAGACACATAGATCAATGGAACAGAAGAGAGAATCCAGAGGTGGACCCTCAACTTTTGGTCAACTAATATTCAACAAAGGAGGAAAGACTATCCCCTGGGAAAAAGACAGTCTCTTCAATAAATGGTGCTGGGAAAATGGGACATCCGCATGCGGAAGAATGAAACTAGACCATTCTCTTATACCATACACAAAGATAAACTCAAAATGGATGAAAGATCTAAATGTGAGACAAGATTTTATCAAAATCTTAGAGAAGAACACAGGCAACACCCTTTTTGAACTTGGTCACAGTAACTTCTTGCAAGATACATCCATAAAGGCAAGAGAAACAAAAGCAAAAATGAATCATTGGGACTTCATCAAGATAAGCTTCTGCACAGCAAAAGAAACAGTCAACAAAACTAAAAGACAACCTACAGAATGGGAGAAGATATTTGCAAATGACCTATTAGATAAAGGGCTAGTATCCAAGATCTATAAAGAACTTATTAAACTCAACACCAAAGAAACAAACAATCCGATCATGAAATGAGCAAAAGACATTAACAGAAATTTCACAGAGGAAGACATAGACATGGCCAAAAAGCACATGAGAAAATGCTCCGCATCACTTGCCATCAGGGAAATACACATCAAAACCACAGTGAGTTACCACCTCACACCAGTGAAAATGGAAAAAATTAACAAGACAGGAAACAACAAACGGAGAGGATGTGGAGAAAGAGGAACTCTCTTGCACTGCTGGTGGGAATGTGAACTGGTGCAGCCACTCTGGAAAACTGTGTGGAGGTTTCTCAAAGAGTTAAAAATAGGGATCCCTGGGTGGCGCAGCGGTTTAGCGCCTGCCTTTGGCCCAGGGCACGATCCTGGAGACCCGGGATCAAATCCCACGTCGGGCTCCCAGTGCATGGAGCCTGCTTCTCCCTCTGCCTATGTCTCTGCCTCTCTCTCTCTATCTCTCTCTCTCTGTGACTATCATAAATAAATTAAAAAAAAATGTAAGTCACCTGGACGGCTGGCAAAAACATTTAAAAAAAAAAAGAGTTAAAAATAGATCTGCCCTACAACCCAGCAATTGCACTGCTGGGGATTTACCCCGAAGATACAGATGCAATAAAACGCCGGGACACCTGCACCCCAATGTTTCTAGCTGCAATGTCCACAATAGCCAAACTGTGGAAGGAGCCTCGGTGTTCATAGAAAGATGAATGGATAAAGAAGGGAGTGTGGTCTCTGTACACAATGGAATATTACTCAGCCATTAGAAACGACAAATACCCACCTTTTGCTTCGACGTGGATGGAACTGGAGGGTATTATGCTGAGTGAAATAAATGAATCAGAGAAGGACAAACATTATATGGTCTCATTCATTCGGGGAATATAAAAAATAGTGAAAGGGAATAAAGGGGAAAGGAGAGAAAGTGAGTGAAAATATCAGAGAGGGAGACAGAACATGAGAGACTCCTAACTCTGGGAAACGAACAAGGGGTGGTGGAAAGGGAGGTTGGCAGGGGGTTGGGGTGACTGGGTGACAGGCACTGAGGGGGGCACTTGATGGGATGAGCACTGGGTGTTATGCTATATGTTGGCAAACTGAACTCCAATAAAAATAATTTTTTTAAAAAAAAGAATTGTCTTCGGAAGCTATGCAGCCCTGGACTCTTGTTTGTTGGGAGATTTTTGATTACTGGTTCAATTTCCTTGCTGGTTATGGGTCTGTTCAAGTTTTCTATTTCTTCCTGTTTCAGTTTGGGTAGTTTCCATGTTTCTAGGAATGCATTCATTTCTTCCAGATTGCCAAATTTGTTGGCATATAACTGCTCACAATATTCTCTTACAATTCTTTGTATTTCTGTGGTGGTGTTGTGATCACTCATGTTTCATGTACATCTTTCAGCACATTCATGATTTCTTTTATTTGGGTCCTTTCTCTTTTTGGTAAATCTGGCTGGGTGTTGATCAATTTTGTTAATTCTTTCAAAGAACCAGCTCCTAGTTCACTGATCTGTTCTACTGTTTTTCTTTTTATTTCTACATCATTAATTTCTGCTAATCTTTATTATTTCTCTTTTTCTGCTTGATTTAGGATTTATTTGCTGTGCCTTTCCCAGATCCTTTAGATGTAAGGTTAGTTTTTGTATGAGACTTTTCTTGCTTCTTGTGCGAGGCCTGTATTGCTATATACTTCCATCTTAGGATCGCCTTTGCTGCATCCCAAAGGTTTTGAACTCTCATGTTTTCTTTCTTTTTTTAAAAATATTTTATTTATTCATGAGAGAGAGAGAGAGAGAGAGAGAGAGAGAGAGAGAGGCAGAGACATAGGCAGAGGGAGAAGCAGGCTCCATGCAGGGAGCCCAATGTGGGACTTGATCTGGGTTCTCCAGGATCATGCCCTGAGCCAAAGGCAGATGCTTAACCGCTGAGCCACCCAGGCAACCCTAACTGTCATGTTTTCATTTTCATTTGCTTCCATGTATTTTTTAATTCTTTCTTAATTTCATGATTGTCCCATTCATTCTTCAGTAGGATATTCTTTAACCATGTATTTGTGATCCTTCTAAATTTCTTCTTGTAGTTGACTTCAAGTTTCTTACGTGGTCAGAAAATATGCATGGTATGATTGCACTCTTTTTATACCAGTTAAGACCTGATTTGTGACCAGTATGTGATCTATTCTGGATGGAACTAGAGGGTATTATGCTAAGTGAGATAAATAATTCAGAGAAAGACAAATACCATATGATTTTACTCATATGTGGAATTTAAGAAACACAAAGATGAACACAAGGGGAGTGATGGAAAAATAAGATAAAAACAGAGAAGGAAGCAAACCACAGAAGACTCTTAACTATAGGAAACAAACTGAGGGTTGCTGGAGGGGAGGTAGGGAGGATGGGGTAATTGGGTGATGGAATGAGCACTGAGTATTATAAGCAATTGATGAACCACTAAATTCTACCCCTGTTACTAAAAAGGAAAATAGGAGGCATAGAAAGTGAATAAAGGTAATAAACCTAGTCACATATATTTTGAGGTTTTGGTTCCTCAAAGATATACATGAGCATTTGGTAGTACAGGACTGAATGGAGAAAGGACGTGTTTAATATGATAAAGAGTAAGTGATAATCCATGGGTCCAAGAGGCAAGAATAAGTGGGGATACAAATAGAAAGCTTGCCTTTAGTGAGGAGAATGGACACATTTTCCAGAACATATGGAAATAGGTGAGAGTGAGAAAATTTATAAATACTCTAACAAGGCAGATAAACATGAAATATTCAGTAAACTGATGTCCTATATTTTCTTTCTCATGTAGCAAACCATTTACTTAAGGAAAGGAGGTCTGAGGGAGATGGCGAAGGTATGGCACAGTCAACACAAGAAAACGGGAAGGCAGTTATTTATAGTGAGATGAAATTATTATATGGTGTTGAAGAGCCAGAATGGACAAGAAATCATAAGTTTAATGGCGCTGATTAACAATTATATGATTTTTTTTCTTAGTAAAGCTTAGAAACTCAGGGGCAAGAGTAAAGAAAGCAATTACTTAGAGCTAAAATTGATACAATGGTGAAATTTAAAAGGGCATATACAAGAAATAAAGAAGTGACTAGGGCAGCCTGGGTGGCTCAGTGGTTTAGCACTGCCTTCAGCCCAGGGCGTGATCCTGAAGACCCGGGATCGAGTCCCATGGCGGGCTCCCTGAATGGAGCCTGCTTCTCCCTCTGCCTGTGTCTCTGCCTCTCTCTGTATGTTTCTCATAAATAAATAAAATCTTTAAAAAAAAAAAAAAAAGAAGTGACTAACTTGAGAATTCTGGTCAAAGTATTTTTCAGGGGATTGATGCAAGACCCAGAATGAATAGGAGAATCACTTAAGGGGAGTGTGAGAGCAGCCAGACTAAACAGGTAGGCATTAAGAGGCTAAAAGTTTCCATTATTATTAATTCACATAATTATCGTATGTGTGTGGTGAGAATGCTTAGGATCAATTCACTAAGCTAATTTCAAGTATACCATATTAACTAACTATAGCCACCATTAGATCCACAGAACCTCATAACTGAGAGTTTATACCCTTTCACCAACCTCCCCCCAATTCCCTCACCCCTGAGACCCTGGCAACCCACCACTCCATTCTGTTTTATGAGTACTATTTATTTATTCCACGTATAAGTGAGATCATGCAGTATTTGCCTTTCTGTAATTGCTTACTTCATTCAGTATAATGTCCTCCAGGTTCACCCATATTGTTGCCAATGGTAGACTCATCTTTTTATAAGGCTGAACTATATTTATATATTCTTTATCTATTCATCCATCAGTGGACACTTAGGTTCTTTCCATATCTTGGCTGTTCTATTTAATGCTGCAATAAACATGGGAGTGCAGATTATCTCTTCTAGATATTAATTTCATTCCCTTTAGATATATAAACAGAAGTGGGATTGCTAGATCCTATGGTAGTTCTATTTTTAATTATTTTGAGGAACCGTAGTGTTTTCCATAATGGCTGTACTAATGTGTATTCCTACTGTTGTACACAAATGTTCCCTTTTCGCTACACTTTTCACCAATACTTATCTTTTTTTAAAAATCTTTTTGTTTTTTTTTAATTTTTATTTATTTATGATAGTCACAGAGAGAGAGAGAGAGGTAGAGACACAGGCAGAGGGAGAAGCAGACTCCATGCACCGGGAGCCCGACGTGGGATTCAATCCCGGGTCTCCAGGATTGCGCCCTGGGCCAAAGGCAGGCGCCAAACCGCTGCGCCACCCAGGGATCCCTAAAAAATCTTTTTGATAACAGCCTTTCTAACATGTTGTTCAGATGTGATATCTCATTGTGGTTTGATTTTTATTTCCCTGATTATTAGTGCTGTTAAGCACCTTTTCATATATCTTATGGTCACTGGCCATTAGGTTTTGATAGAAATTGCATCGAATCTATAATCATTTTGGGGAGAATGGAGATTTTAATAATATTAATTCTTCTAATCCATGAATATAGAATTTGTTTCCATTTATCTATGTCTTTTTTCCTTCATTTTACATTTTTTAAGTAAATGTCTTGCACCTTTTGCATACAAGTCTTGCACCTTTTGCATATCTATTACACAGTATTTTATTATTTTTGTTGCTACTGTGAATGGCAATGTTTCCTTAATTTTCTAATTTTTGAATAGCTTGCTATTTCTGTATAAAAATTTGACTGATTTTTATGCTGATTTTCTACCCTGCAACTTTAATGAATTCATTTATTAGTTTTAACAGCTTTCTTGTTGTTGAATCTTTAGAATTTTCTACCTATATGATCATGTCATCTATAAACAGATAATTTCATTCTGATTTAGGTGACTTTCAGTTCTTTTTCTTCTCTAATTTCTCTGGTTAGGATTTCCAGTACTATGTAGAATAGAAATAGTGAGAGTGAGCATCCTTGCTTTGTATTGGATCTTGAAAGATTTTCAGTTTTTCCTATTGATTATGATGTTAGCTATGGGATTTTCATATATGGCCTTCATTGTGATAAGTTCCTTTTATACCTATTTTATCCATAGTTTTGATCATGGATATTCAATTTAGATGCTTTTTCTTCATCTATTGAAATGATCATGTGGTATTCTCAATGAAACAGTTTTGATAGCTTTTCTAAAGTCCTTGTCAGATAATTCCAACGTCTGATTCATCTTAGTGTTGGCATCTACTGATTGGCTTTTCTCATCAGCCATGATTTTCACAGTTCTTGGTACAATGAGTAATATTTTTATTGTATACTGGACATCTGAGATCCTGTATTATGAGACTTTGATTTCTAGTTAATTTCCTTCTTTTTTAAGTAAGCAGTCTTGCACCGATGTGTCTCATGACAACTGAGTAGGTGTGTATGTTCATTTCTCATTGGACCCCAATGACTCCATCCTGCCAAGCAGGGCACTGACTCAACAATGGTGTACTGCAACTTCCCCTGTGAACTCCAATGATACCTTCTGGGGGTGACTAAGAATTTGATGTTGTTGTCTTATTCGAGACTATTCTGATACTAACTGCATTATCTTATTAGAAGTCAATTTCAGATGCAGATGCAGTGACACACCGGGACACCTGCACCCTGATGTTTATAGCAGTAATGTCCACAATAGCCAAACTGTGGAAGGAGCCTCGGTGTCCATCGAAAGATGAATGGATAAAGAAGATGTGGTCTATGCATACAATGGAATATTACTCAGCCATGAGAAATGACAAATACCCACCATTTGCTTCAACGTGGATGGAACTGGAGGGTATTATGCTGAGTGAAATAAGTCAATCGGAGAAGGACAAACATATGGTCTCATTCATTTGGGGAATATAAAAAATAGTGAAAGGGAGTAAAGGGGAAAGGAGAAAAAATGAGTGGGAAATATCAGAGAGGGAGACAGAACATGAGAGACTCCTAACTCTGGGAAACGAACAAGGGGTGGTAGAAGGGGAGGTGGGCGGGGGGTGGGGGTGACTGGGTGACGGACACTGAGGGGGGCACTTGATGGGATGAGCACTGGGTGTATGTTGGCAAATTGAACACCAATTAAAAATAAATGTATAAAATAAAAAATACAAAAAAAATTAAAAATAAAAAAAGAAGTCAATTTCCTGAACAGAGAAAACAACAAACATGATTTCTAATTTAAAAAAACTAAAAAGAGTTTATTTCCTTTCAACTTTCAAGAAATATGTTACCTAACAAATAGTAACAATTACCTATTATATACAAAGCAGTTTTACTCAATTTATGACTTTATTTTTTTTATCATATACACAGTATACATTGGCGCTAACCACTGTAGATAAAATTAATTTCCTAAAGTCCCATGGATCTGCCTCATGTGTTAGAATAAAACTTGACTAATAGAACATGAGTAAAAAAGGAGTATTTTGTCATTTCATATGTATTAAGACTTACCAAATATATAATCTAGACTATTACATTTCAAGTTTTCTGGCTACTCTTATTCATTGAATTTACTATATAGATTTTTTCTAAATGAATAAAGTATGTACTATAAGAACTGAATTTTTAAAAATTTTATTGCATGCCTTGAGCCTGATTGTTTTTATTTATTTTCTGACTTTGAAAATAAATATTAACCCTCCAATCTTAGAAAAGATGACCTTCCTTTTATATACTTCCCAATCCTCAGCAATTTGCTTTTGCAGCAATACTGGCTAATACACAGGGTATTTGAAGAACTGCTCCTATCTTTTTCTAGATTCATAGCTTTTTGGATGGGAATAATATGAGTGCATATTTTCACAGTCCTGGCATTATAAGACTTTTTGATTCTGCTAAACTTTACCAAAAAGGTACCATTGTATTGTGAAGCTAACTGACCTAACATATCTACATTGATGTAATTAAATTCAATTCTGCTAATGACCCTGTTATGTGGATCAACTCTAGAAAAATAATTGCAAGAGATCAGCATACCTCCTTTTCTCTCCTTTTTTCCTGCTTTCTATTCCTTTCCAGCACCCCCTAACCTTTACCCCAAGGGACCACTGTTCTCTTAATGTTTTATGATAGTATAATGGAAAATGCACTGGACCAGAGTCAAGAGTCTTAGGGATTAGTTCTGGATTTGTGCTTAACTAGGTATAAGAGCCTTTACTGAGCCTCAATTTTATCATTGGAAAAATGAAGTGTTTGGACTAGATGGTATTTTATTTTCCTTCTAATCCTAAATTTCCTTCTAATATTAAATTTCTAGAACTATGAATTATTTAAGAGGGAAAATAAATTAGATAAAACGAAATCATACTAAGTTATTATTGCCTTGAGTAGTACTGTTTCTAAAATAATCTGCATTAGAATAAGCTTTGAAAAGGTCATGTTTATAATAAAGAAATAAAAAGCACCTGGCTGGCTCAGTCAGTGGAGTATGTACCTCTTGATCTCAGGGTTGTGAGTTCGAATACCACATTGGGCATAGAGATTACTTAAAAAAAATAAGAAAAAAATATATATTAAAGAAATGAGCATTTCAGCACAGAATCTTAGGCAGTGCTCTTTAGGATGATATTTTGGGGTTATAGTAGCTCTCATAGCTCATGTAGACTACCTTAGTTATCTATATGAAAGGATAAGATTATTCAGGCCAAATGTTTGAACACGTGGGTTGGAAACATAGGGAAACTTTGCCATTACAAAGTAGTATTGTACCTATTTGTGTTGGGTTGAGAAAAATGAGTTTTATTTTGCATTCCATCAGTCACATGAAGTCCTCTCTGTCACATTTAGCCTTCCAAGTGTGAGAGGGTCTACATATGAAACCTTATACCATTCCATTCCCTATAAAGAATCCAGATAATTCATTTTCTGACACTTTGCCTTAGAGTCTTCGACTAAGTCCCAGTAATGGAATCATGGACCCTTCCATACCTGACAAAAAATCAGTAAGGGAAAAGAGGCCAAAGCCTGTATTTTCCAATGCTATAAAGATTATTTCCATAATACTCACTCTGCACTATTAATAAAATAGATTTAAGAGAAGGGAAAACCAAATAAATGTGCATTTGAAGGAATTCTATAGATAATATTTTTAATCTCCTAAACAGACCCATTCTTGAAGCCAGATTGATTCTGAGACCTTTCCGTTATCCATTCCAAAAGTTAGCTTTCACATGCTTGAGAAAGTTAGAGCTCATTTCTCTCCCATGTAACCAAGAGTTCTTATTGCTTTAGGTGAGAAATTTGTTTTAGGCATATTAAGATTGAGGTTTGCTAGATTAAGATACAGGATACCCAGTTAAATTGGAATTTCAAATAAATGACGAATAATTTTTTTATATAAGTCTACCCCAAATATTGCTAATTCTGGCAAGCCTATGCCTATTAGATATCCAAATGGAGATGCTAAGTGAGCCCTTGCGTCTATAGGCCTGGTGCTCAGGAGAGAATTCAGGGATTTTGATGTGTATTTGGAAGTTGTCACAATAGTGATGTTGTTCACAGCCACGAGGCTAAAGCATTACATGTTGAGAAACAAGGCAGATAGGTTTAGCCCTGGATACTCTTTCAATTCTGAGGGCGACCCATTCCACTGAAGTTTAATAAAAGGTTGAGAAGAAACAGTCAGTGAAGGCGAAAATAGAGTGTCAAGGACAATAAGAAAGAAATGAGTTTCAAGACTAGAGTCATCAACATCAACAGAGATTAGCAAATTTACCTAATTTAGCCCTCTCAACCTTTCCATCATTTCCTGTAACTATTCAGATGTCATGGCCCCTCTGGCCACTGTTAGAGACTTCTAGAAATTTATTCCTTTCTTACTGGTGTAGCGATGTGCCTTCTCTGCTGCCTTTGATATTTTTGGACTTCAAAATCTCTTTTCTGTTTCTGTCAAACAGCTTGAGACTTTAAAGGTTTAAAGATAAAGAAGAGTTAGAACAGGTAGGTGCAATGACTAGTAAATCAAAGTACTCTGTTCAGGGGTGAGAACAGGGAAACATACAGCTCTAGTTAACAGTTGCTCATGACCCAACTGTTATCAACACTGCAGAACCTACTGGCCTTTTTCCTCAGCCTGAGTCTGACTTGTCTTCCACCTTCACTCTATCTAGGTATTGTTATAGGGCCACTAGTCACCCTCTTGTTTCTCTCCAGTACTTTGATTTTCTTCCTTTAACTTCTCCCTTAGTGAACTGTGGAATGGAAGTATCTTGTGGGAGGAGTTTTTGTTTCGTGATTCTCTTTTTTATTTTTAACCAGATTGTTTATAATTATTACCAAAGAAGTGAGTGTATCAGAATTCATTTAATCTACATTTTACTAAACAATTAATAAAAACTTGTACAAAAGGAATTAAAATAATACATATAGACAACAAAAATTGGGAAAAGTCCTCTTTCTTCTTTTCTGCTACAGCCCATGTCCTTGAGATAACTGTTAACAATTTTTGTCTCTAACTACTTACATTTATTGAGTGCTTAGTATGTGCCAGAAGGCACAAAAATACTTTAAGTAATTTATTTAATCTTCACAAAATTCCTTTGGCAGCTAACAAAAATGACCCATCGAGAAGATAAGCAACTTCTCCATAGTCACAAAGCTAGTAAGTGTGTAATATACATGCTTTAATCATGATGCAGTCATGAATATTAAATATTAATAAATATTAATAAAATATTAATATAAATATTCTTTTAATATTAAATATTTATATCAATATAAAATATTCTTAGACTAAAGTAAAATAAGCAGATGTTTTCAATAAAATGTATTTAGAAAACATCATGCTGCTTTAGACATACTTTTTAATGATACAAACCCTAATACAGCTTTTGAGTCTGAGTCTGCCAAATTTGTTTTGCTGCATTGGGCTCTGCATCGTTTTTTTTTTTTTTTTTCCTATCTGTAAACTCACCTTCCATTAAAGTTATTCTTCTACAGAATTTTCTCCCTTGTGTGATCTGACTGGGCATCTTTTCTATGGGAGTACCTGGAAACTTCAGTTGTTAATATTCAGGCCTAGTGTTTCCAGGTAAAGTGAATAGTACTTGTTGGGCCACACCCACAGCACTGTCAAACTGAGAATTCCCATTTTCCAAAGATAACTTTTTCAACCCAAGATATGGGCCAGATAGCTTATCATTGGCGATAAGGCACATACAAAAAAAAAAAAAAAGCATATACATAGCTGGCAGAGACTTGTAGGTTCCTTCTCAGAAACAAGAAACATAGTCTGGGCTTTTGGCTTCTAGTAGCACTTGGGGTTTGTGGCTTCCACTTCTGTCATGAAGCAAACCATTAACACTACAGATTCCAATTTCTGTTTTGTGTTACCTCTTTATTACCAGTACTCTGAAAATCCCAGTTTTGCCTGTGCATTCATCTATATATTTTTATTTAATACTCTCTGAATGTTTTATTGAGCATTTTAAATGTATTTGGAATTGGAGAGAGAAATTAATGCACATGCTCAGTCTTCCACTTTGACTCAAAGTTTTAGTGCCAGTTTTACCTTGGAGATACATAAATCTTAAAAGTATGTATGTGGTCTGCTCAATCTTTTTAAATTCCTCCTTGATTTTTATTATTTGATAAGTTTCAAAAATTATTTCACACCTCCTCCTTTTGCTATTCTCCTCCATTCACACCCTCCAAACAATGTTTTAGGTTAAGGAAAATAGGGAAAGACTTAAAGAAAAGGAATGATTTCTTTCATTTGTTTTGTTTATAAGTTTACTTACAGTGTCAGTTATGCAGAAAATCTATCTACAATACGATTGCATATATTCTCTCATTTCTTTAAGTAGGAAGAGTCTGAAAACTGAAGAGTTTACTCACACTGAGAGAATGGAGAGAGAAATACATACTTATAAACGAACTAGCACATAGATTTCCTGTGCCTCAGGATCAAATAAATTACTAATACAATTTACTTTTTTTGTCCATGAGGAATGGGAAATCTAATAGTTTGCTTGTATTGAGCAACAAGAGAGAGATGTATAAACCTCAGGAAAGATGGGCTGGGGAAACTTTACAAGCAGACATTTGATACTAAGTTAAGCAATTTGATTGCATGACACCCTGGTTGGGTATTATTTATCTGTTTAAAAAATAGCTTTCCCAACTATTACATTTCACTTGGTTCTCTAAAAACTTAACCTGTTTGAGACACTATGAGGTCAAGGACAGAATTGGGTTACTATCTTATTTAATACCTAATGTTTTTTCATGATGATAAAGAAAAAGAATATTTTTGAGTGTAATGCCTTCAACAGTCCAAAATTTTGGTTTAGCACCTACTACAGGAAAAGCACATTATTAATGAATTCCTATTTCATTCTTACTACCCTTTCACATCCTGAATTTCCTTTGATCCAAGATTTTTTGCTTCTTAAAAACTATGACTTTGACTAAGCATCTGCTCAGCGACTTCCTAGGTTTTGGCAAATAATTCTATCAATACTAATTTTCTGTAGGCATAAGCAAAGTCCCTACTTGCTGTGATATCAGAAAACAATGAAAGGGAGAAAAGTCAATGATCCTACAAAGGAACTAGAGAGAAGCAATGAAAAGGATCACAGTGATTCACTGTTGCAAGAATATTAAATAATCTTGCTGATAAATTCCCTGGAAGTAGACTCAATAGAAGAATTTACTTTTGAGGGGGAAAAAAAGTGCTGTATATATTTGAAGACGATAGAGCCTTGGTATTTTTCATGAGAGACTTCTGAAAACTTCCACGTGGAGACATAGAGGTTGTCTAAACTCTTTTAAGATTTACTCATTATACATATTTTGATTTGTTCAAAAAATTAAGTACCTTGCTATGCTAAAGCAAACATCAAACACCTTATACCTGTTTGGATTTTATTTTATTTTTTAAAAGATTTTATTTATTTATTTATTTGTTTGTTTATTTGAGAGAGAGAGAGAGAGAGGCAGAGACACAGGCAGAGGGAGAAGCAGGCCCCACGCAGGGAGCCTGACGTGGGACTCGATCCAGGGTCTCCAGGATCACGCCCTTGGCTGAAGGCGGCGCTAAACCGTGAAGCCACCAGGGCTGCCCTAGATTTTATTTTTCCATCAAAACTTAGTTAAGTCGCTAAAATTTTTAACGTTTGCATATAATTTCAACATTTCCAAAGTTTTTATTACATCATAGGATTCCTTGAAGAGTTATCAGATGGTATTTTTATAATAATATTTTCTGGGGATTTTGACTGCTTCTAGTTAGCAATCAAATACCTTTTTTTGTTTGCATTGATGAACAGTATATATGATTTGGTCTGAGATAATGGATAGTTTTTTTATGTGATAGCTTTTCCTATCTTTTCCTTACAATTGCAAATTTTAGATGATTCCTTACTTACATTGTCTTCTCTTCTAACATAACACCAAAGAAAGTTAAAAGCATACTACATTCCAAAGTCAAAGTGTCAGATAGTTCTCCAGGATGACTCGATGATCCCTATTCCTAAATATTTGCACTCATTTAAGGACTCAGGAAAACTGCCACAAATAATGGCTGTAATTATTACAGTACATTTGTTCTCTAAATCGACTTTAGGGAGAAAATGTTATGCTAGTTATTTTTAGCAATGATATAAACTAGACTGTTGAATTGAGGGATAGCTTCCGAACTGACCTGGAAAGGAGACACAGCTACTGCTGCTTCAATTACATTAATATGGAATACCTGACTATTTTAAGACCTATTTAGTCTTCTATTTTCTGGCCAGGAATCACAAGGTTGCTACTTCTTTAGATATTTAAATACTCAAATAAAGAAGGAAATGTGATTTATTTATCTGTTTTATAATTTTGTTCTTATTTTAATATAATCCATTTTAATTGTTTATTAAGGTTGACATTTTACTTGGACTTTTGTAGGTGTATAGTTAATTGCATTCAGGGATTTGTCATGAAATTAAGGTGTGGGTCTTTTATAGATTATTTTGTGGTAATAAAATCAGGTTCTTCTAAATCAATTGAAATTTTATAGATCTCTCAATGAAGTCAAAACTGATAGCTTTATTCTCTGTGCCAATCCTAGAAGAGTCAGCCCAACAAGAAGGGTAGTAAGCTGACTTTTGTATTTTTTCCTGATTATCATCTTAAATTCCTATTTCCCAATGCACTTGTATATCTGAGTTATAACATAATGTTAACAGTATTTGCATATAAACCACTCTTAAAGTCTTCTTTCAATTTTGCTTTTGCCACCCTTCAGTTTTTATTATTTTTGTTTGGGGATAGTTTTTTGTTTGTTTGTTTGTTTTCTGATTGTTTGCTTTCCACCCTCCAACCAAATTATTTGTATGAAACTGAATTATCTGGCTTTCTGACTGCAAATCATTTTTTTCCATTTTTGAATGTAGAAAATATTTTTAGAAATGTAATAGTGTAAAGAAAAAAAATACATGGTAAGAGGAAAATAACACCAAAAGGAAAGAACAAAGATTTATATGGTTACGATATTAAATAACAATAGCAGTAGCAACAGTGATAATAATGATAGTGTTACTAGATGCCACTTGTATAGCATTTATCATGAGCTTTACTGTTCTAAGTGCTTCGTGCACACTAACTCATGTAATTCTCACAACAGTGGGAATTATCAAGACAAAAAGAGGTTAAGTAATTTGCTAAAGGTTACAATGGAAAGGTCAGAAAGGAAAAATGGAAAAGTTAAGATTAAGCCAGAAGATTAAAAATAAATAAATTTTAGGAATGTTAAGTGAAGTACTGAGGAATGCGAGAATTAAAATGTTAAGTCTAGGCTGTGTATCTTTCACTGTAACAAAAGGGATTTGATAAATTTATAAAGACCTTTCCCCCCAGCTCAAATAGATTGCATTTATTTAATACTTCTTGCCTGGCATGGATTTTTGGCTGAAAGCATTTTTAAAAAGTGGAGTCACATAAACATAATGCATTGGAAAGAATTCATGGTTTTGAAGGGAAAGGCAAAGAACCAAATATGTTCTTGACTGGACCCTGGCAGGCTTAGAAGATGTTGGATAACATTTGTGTGGCAATCCCATCATTCTTCATCTCTTAGAACCAGTGAATTCTAAATGTTTCCTAACACCATAGATCACATACCCTCTAGGTCTAGGAGAGTTAAGTTGGTCAAGGTTTTGCCCTGTGTCCACATATTGGTAACACCAAAGCAGTAAAAGAAAATAACATGGTAAGAGGAGACTTATATAGAAGAAAGCCAGGTTTACCAATGGAAGAGAGTTAGTCCTCTTCTGTCTACCGTGGTTTAATAACTGTGGGTGCCATTAAGACTCCTATAGTACCTTTTTAAAAATGTAGGCTTCAATATATGATTCTGTTTTCCCTTGAGATAATTAGTATTTAAATTGGGACAAATATATTAATGAAAAAAATAAGATGTTAGAAACATTTTACATGTCTTACTGCTACAGATTTATCATAGAAAGATTGTAAAACAGACAAGCACTGTCTCTTAAAAAACTTTCCCTTCAATTTTTAGGTCCAAGTATATAATTATTGATGCAAACTTGTAAGAACTTTTTGAATCTTATAACTGACAGGCTGAACATAATTACTAATTTCTTCCCAGAATTTCTGTCTTTGATAAACTTGTAAAAGCTTTTTTTTCCTCAATAGATACATGATTGAAAAAATCACCCAAGAAAATACATTTTTTAAAAGATGAAGATATTATCTGAGTGGAAAAATGGCAAGTTTTAATTGAGAATTTTTTATTATTACAAATTAAGTGAATGATTAAAAATGCCAGGGAACAGAAGATTATTTCATATGGCTCTCTGTTCAATGTGGATTGCCAATGTGGGAGAAAATCCTTGTAAATCTTAGCATTGCTCCCACACAACCACCTACACAGATGATCGCTTGACTTTCATGCTAACAATAGATGTGTTAGTAGAGCTCTCACCATCTGCAAAATGAAGTGCATTTAAAAAAAATACAGCAGACAGTAGTAATTGCTTTGCTTATATATTGTGATTAGCATTTTATATTTACACTTAAAAGGTAAGAATTTAAGCAATGATGACTCCCAGTTTAAATAACATCAGTCCCTGTGATAGCTCCCAGATAAAATAATCAGTCCTAGATATCAGATAAGCTGTTAGCAAACTTGATTTTTTAATGAAAACTTGATTTTTAATTTCTTGCTACTTAAAATTCATGTCTATCCAAAAATGCAGAATAAAATGTAGATTAAATAAATTCTGATACCCTCACTTCTTCAGTAATAATTATAAACAATCTGGTTAAAAATAAAAAAGAGAATCACGAAACAAAAACTCCTCCCACAAGATACTTCCATTCCACAGTTCACTAAGGGAGAAGTTAAAGGAAGAAAATCAAAGTACTGGAGAGAAACAAGAGGGTGACTAGTGGCCCTATAACAATACCTAGATAGAGTGAAGGTGGAAGACAAGTCAGACTCAGGCTGAGGAAAAAGGCCAGTAGGTTCTGCAGTGTTGATAACAGTTGGGTCATGAGCAACTGTTAACTAGAGCTGTATGTTTCCCTGTTCTCACCCCTGAACAGAGTACTTTGATTTACTAGTCATTGCACCTACCTGTTCTAACTCTTCTTTATCTTTAAACCTTTAAAGTCTCAAGCTGTTTGACAGAAACAGAAAAGAGATTTTGAAGTCCAAAAATATCAAAGGCAGCAGAGAAGGCACATCGCTACACCAGTAAGAAAGGAATAAATTTCTAGAAGTCTCTAACAGTGGCCAGAGGGGCCATGACATCTGAATAGTTACAGGAAATGATGGAAAGGTTGAGAGGGCTAAATTAGGTAAATTTGCTAATCTCTGTTGATGTTGATGACTCTAGTCTTGAAACTCATTTCTTTCTTATTGTCCTTGACACTCTATTTTCACCTTCACTGACTGTTTCTTCTCAACCTTTTATTAAACTTCAGTGGAATGGGTCGCCCTCAGAATTGAAAGAGTATCCAGGGCTAAACCTATCTGCCTTGTTTCTCAACATGTAATGCTTTAGCCTCGTGGCTGTGAACAACATCACTATTGTGACAACTTCCAAATACACATCAAAATCCCTGAATTCTCTCCTGAGCACCAGGCCTATAGACGCAATGGCTCACTTAGCATCTCCATTTGGATATCTAATAGGCATAGGCTTGCCAGAATTAGCAATATTTGGGGTAGACTTATATAAAAAAATTATTCGTCATTTATTTGAAATTCCAATTTAACTGGGTATCCTGTATCTTAATCTAGCAAACCTCAATCTTAATATGCCTAAAACAAATTTCTCACCTAAAGCAATAAGAACTCTTGGTTACATGGGAGAGAAATGAGCTCTAACTTTCTCAAGCATGTGAAAGCTAACTTTTGGAATGGATAACGGAAAGGTCTCAGAATCAATCTGGCTTCAGGAGTGGGACTTGGTTTCTCAATCTACCACTTACCCTGGCTTGTCTCTGCATTGGCCTCGTTCTCTGGCATGCTCTCCCAGTGTGGTAACCTCCAGGTATTCCAAACTGAAATCCTACTAATTTATCACTCACTTTATTTCTAAATAAATAAATATGGTGCTTTTTCAAGAGCACCATATTTCCATTAGTTGAATCCAAAACCTCAGCAATGCATTCGACTGGACCAGGTGTGGTCACTAAATCGTTTTGGTAGAAGATTTGAAAATACTCATTGCCACACTTGCATCTCATATCCATATCTGACCTAGAAAGTGGAGAAAGTCCTACACAACCAACATAACTAGGGAGGAAAAGGGAGAATCATCAATAAAAAATCAGAATGGTAAATGTAGAAGTTGGAATGGAAGCCGAACAGGAGAAAAATAACAGCTATCCTCTATATTCCCCCAATGTACATGTGCAACAGGCAAAGTTCTTTAAATGGTCAAGTAAAAACAAATTGGCAGTTTTTAATTCTTATGTATTATTCACCCAGAATATTAATCTAATGCCATCTATTCTACTTCCTACATTTATTTCAAATTAGTCCAATTCTCTCCTAATGTAGGTAGGTAACCACCATCTTATTCCTAGATTGTTGCCATTATCTCTAATTTGGGATTCCTGCTTCCACCCTGTAAAATCCATTCTCCTTACAGCAGTAAGAGGAATTTTTAAAAAACAAAAATCCAATTGTGTTATCTCCTTGCTTAACATCTTCCCATGGCTTACCTTTACACTCTAAAACCCTATGTGATCTGGTTTTTGCATAAGCCTAGACATCAATTCATATACTTCTTTCACTGAAAACCCTGCTTGTATTACACCTGGTCACAGTGATCTTAATTTTTTTTTTTTTTAATAAGCCAAAGGGATGCATCCCACAGAGCCTTTGAATTTGCTGGTTTCCTCTACTTGGAAAAATGTTCCTTTGTCTGTAGCTGTCTTTTCTTATCCCTCAAACCTCAAATCGAAGCCCATCTCCTCCGAGATTCCTTCCCTAAACACTATGTAAAGAAACTGTCCAGTCACTATCATATTTCCTTGTATATGCTACACAGTACATAACACTAAGACATTATCTTGTTTATACAGTTTTTCACTTTTTTGTTATCTACCTTTAACCTCCAGAATATAAGGCTAAATGTGGAAAACTTGTCTTTCTCCACATGGAATCTTCAGAATAAACCAGAGCCTGTTTCATATTAAGTCCTCAAAAAAATATTTGCTGAATAAGAACATTAAAATATGAGTGTAAGAACTATTGTTAAATTGATATTTTTGTTTTGTGTCTTGGCCATATCTTAAAATAGGTTGAGTTGCTTCAACATTAATTTAGAATAGTCCTATAAGGAAAAACTGAGAACTCCAAGTGTGTAACTTGATGATACAGGTGGTCTAGCAAGGTGTTATCAAATAAAAAGGAATATTTTCCCCTAAAGTCTACTTGTCAAAATCTGCAATAAATCAGAGGACTGTGATTATATTATTCTACTAATTATTCAGAAGATAAAATAAGACTATAGGAGTTAAGACTATTTTTAGTGAAAGAGATTGCCATAAAATGTGTGACAGTATATAAGTGATCTTCAAAGAACCTTTATCTAGTGATGTTGCAAAGAATGAGATAAAGTTCAGAAAAGATTAGATTTTGTTGTAAATTACTTTACTATCCAACTAGTAGAGAATTACGAAAAGATGTAATCCATTACTTTAGTAAGGATTGAATTCTTTTTGAATATGCTCTTATATGAGGGTCAAATGCAAGAGTTAAGTACTGGGTAATTAACCTAAGGGAAGTAACCTTGACACAGATTAGGGATCAGTTGAGTGTGCCCTCAATTATAAACTTCTTTTGATAAAATTGGGGTCAGTACTGAGGCAAGAAATCTTTGGTATTTAGAAGTGCATCCCACAACATAGAAAATATCAAAGTAGATAGTGCATCCTCCATAATTACTTCCAGGAGAGAGGATTATATATTTTAGAATATTAATGAGAGCATGTTTTGTGGATTTGGTTAAATTTTTCCTTATTTCAAAAAAGGATGCAAAAAGATATATAAAGGATAAAACAGAAAGATTGGAATAGAAATTTCTAGTGTACTTATCAATGAAATTGAAAACTATAACTATTAGACTTTAGGAGTAAGAAGCCTTACACAAATTAGAGATTCAAAATATAAAACTTCTATGTGTGATAAATAGATCTAAAGCCATTTTATAATTTCTTTTCATCTCATTCACTCACTTATTCATCCAGAGAATTAATTTTTATTGATTGCTTAGAATTTTCAGGCATGGTGCTAGGGCACAAAGGAAGATAACTAGAAGAATGATATAATTTTTATATTTTAGACCATTTGGTTACTGTGGAAGACATATATAAGTAAATAATTGCAATGAAACAATATATCTAGGCCCAGAGTAGAGTTAAGGAGGACCTTTTCTGGGAATTTTAAATAATGGTTTAGATAAGTTGTGCCACATAGATGAAGCCTGTCTTCTTTTATAAAAGAACATTATAGGCAAAGCAAGACCCATGTTCAAAATCACAAAGGAAAAACATAGCATTGTGGCATGTATTGGGGAACACACATTCAATTGATCTTTTTATACATATCTACTCAATATTTACTATGTGTTGGGCATGACTAGAGTCTCAGGGATAAAGCAGAGACTATAAAAAAATTGAGGCATCATTAGGTAGCTATCTCAGTGGGGCCTGATGACACACTGGAAGTGGGAGGGGAGGGAAAAGACAAATGAAGGATGAGCTCAGTCACAGTAGCAAGAATAGTTTCCTAAGTAAAAATGGATCACAATTCTATTTAGCTTTGTTGCTAACTTCTACATTTTGTATATCAAAAAATTTAATCTTTTCTGCAATTAACTCATTCCTACTATTATTTTAAAATTATAAATATCATCACTGTCTTATCTTCATTTTTTTCTAAATATACAATATAAGGCAAATAATATTCATTCTTTCTTGTCTATTAGCCTCTCTTACTCCATTCATTAACTGGCTGTTTTTGCTTTTGGATCTGCCAAGTACTTGACCAACAATGTCATTCTCACTGCTTTCAATGCTCTGATTAAGACTGGATCAGTTAGTGAAAGGGAATATAGGGGAAGGGAGAAGAAATGTGTGGGAAATATCAGAAAGGGAGACGGAACATAAAGACTCCTAACTCTGGGAAACGAACTGGGGGTGGTGGAAGGGGAGGAGGGCGGGGGGTGGGGGTGAGTGGGTGACGGGCACTGAGGGGGACATTTGACGGGATGAGCACTGGGTGTTATTCTGTATGTTGGTAAATTGAACACCAATAAAAATTATTTTATTAAAAAAAAAAGACTGGATCAGTAATTAAAATATCCCAACAAAGAAAAGCCCAGGACCAGATGGCTTAACAGATGAATTTTACCAAACATTTAAAGAAGAATTAATACCAATCCGTCTTAAACTTTCCCAAACAAATCAAAGAGGAAACACTCCCAAACTAATTTTACAATATTGTTCTGATACCAAACCCAAAAAGGAAAGTACTAGAAAATTACAGACCAATATCCCTGATAAACATAGATGCAAAAGTTCTCAATAAAATACTATCAAACAAAATAAAGCAGCACGTTAAAATAATAATTCAGCATAATCAAGTGGGATTTATTCCTAGGATACAAAGATGGCTCAATATACAGAAATCAATCAATGTGAAACATTCCATTAACAAGAATAAAAGAGTTGTGTGACCATCTCAGTGTACCCACAAAAAAGCATCTGACAAAATTTGACATCCATTTATGATAAAAAAGTCTTACCAAATTAAGCAATGAAGGAACTTACCTCAACATAATAAATGCCATATATGACAAGCCCACACCTAACATTATACCCAAAGTGAAAGGCTGAAAGCTTTTCCTCTAAGATCAGGAACAAGACAAGGGTACTCACTCTCGCCTATTCAACACAGTACTGGAAGTCATAACCACAGTGATTAGACAACAAAAAGAAACAAAAGCCATCAGAACTAGAAAGGAAAAAGTAATATTGTCTTTATTTGCAGAAGACACGATTTTATAAATACAAAGTCCTAAAGACTCAACCAAAAAAAAAAAAAACTGTTATGTCTAATCAATGAATAAAGTAAAGTTGCAGTACATAAACTTAACATACAAAACCAGTAGCATTTGTATATGCTACTAATGAATTATCTGAAAAAGAAATAAATTGATCACATTTGTAATTGCATCAAAAACAATAAAATATAAAGAAGTAAATTTAATCAAAGAGGTGAAAGCTCTCTACTCAGGAAAGTACAAGATATTAATGAAAGAAATCTAAGAAGACACAAATAAATGGAAAAGTATCCATGTTTATGGATTAGGAACATTAAAATTGTTAAAATGTCAATACTACCAAAAGCCTTCCATAGATTCAATGCAATTCCTACCAAAATTCCAATAGCATTTTACACAAGCTCCTTGACATGGGTCTTGGTAATGATTTTTTGGATATGACACCAAAAGCACAAACAACAAAATAAATACCAAATGGGACTACTTCAAATTACAAAGCTTCTGCACGGCAGAAGAAACCATCAATAAAGAAAACAATCTACAGAATGGGAAAAATATTTGCAAACCATATATCTGAAAAGGGGTTGATATTCAAAATATATAAAGAGCTCCTACAACTCCATAGCAAGAAAAAAAGAAAGAAAGAGAACAAGCAAAATTTCAACCCAAATAACCCAGTTAAAAATGGGAAAAGGACTTGAACACTCTTCCAAAGAAGATATACACATATTATATGCCAATAAGTACATGAAAAGCTCCTCAACAACACTAGTCATTAAGGAAATGCAAACTAAAACCACAATGAGACATTACTTTATGCCTATTAGTATAGCTACCAACCAAAAGACAAGAGATAACAAATGCTGGTATAGATCTGAAAAAAAGCTTGAACCCTTGTGCATTGTTGGACTGTAATTTGGTACAGCCATTATAGAAAACCATATGGAGATTCCTCAAAAACTTAAAAATACAACTACCATATGATCCAGCAATTCCACTTCTGGGTATACACTCAAAGGAAAACACTAACTTAAAAATATATATGCATCCCCATATCATAGAAGCATTATTTAGAATAGTCAAGATATGGGAACAATCTAAGTGTCCATCAATGGATGAAGAGATGAAGAAGTTGTGGTATGTATATCCAATAGACTACTATTCAGCCATAAAAAAAACAATGAAATCCTACCATTTATGAAAACATAGATGGACCCTGAGGGCATTATGCTAAGTAACACAGAAAAAGACAAATATTGTATGATCTCTCTCATATGTGTATGTGTAATATAAAACAACAAAAAAAGCCAAACTCAAAGAAAATGACATCAGATTTGTGGCTACCAGAGGTGGGGAAGGGGGAGCTGGAAGAAGGAGGTCAAAAGGTACAAACTTCCAGTTATTAGATAAATAAGTATTGGAATATAATGTACAAAATGATGAATATAGTTAACACTGTTGTATGGTGTATAATAAAATCGTTAAGAGAGTAAATCCTAAGAGTTCTGATCACAAGAACTCTTTATTGTATCTACATGGAATAAATGGATATTGTTATATAAACATATTGTAATGATTTCACAATGTATATAAATCAAACCATCATGCTGTACATCTTAAACTTATACAGTGATAAATGTCAATTATTTCTCAATAAAACTGGAAAAAAATCTAGGGTTAAATTCCTTAGCTCCCTCAGAGCTCTACCAAATTAAGATGTTATAAACATTAAAAACCCAGTGCTTTGGGTGCCTGGGTGACTCAGTTGATTGAGTGCCCGACTCCTGATTTTGGTTCAGGTCATGATCTCAGGGTTGTGGGACTGCAGCATCAGGCTCCAGATTCAGCCCAGAGTCTGCTTGTTCTTCTCCCCTTGTTCCTCCCCCATTCTCTCTCTCAAATAAATAAGTAAAATATTAAAAAAAAAAACAGAACAAAAAACTCAGTGCTTAAATATGACATCAGACAGAACCATTCAAAGTGTAGGGACCTGTGAATGAATTTTATTGGTCTACAATGAAGTAGAGGAAATGGAATCTAAACCTTTAGAAATGTTTATAGCAATCTGACAAGAGTAATTTTATGCTTGTTGATTCCAATAATTTAAGAACAGATTTTTAGTTTGTTTATTTTAGAATATTTTTATAAATTAAGTATCACTCTATTAAAAATTATCCATCTATGAGAAATTGGTAATGATGTTTAAAAAGTGAATGGACAATGGGATACCTGGGTGACTCAGTTGGTTGAGCTTCTAAATCCGTTTTGGCTCAGGTCATGATCTCAGGGTCATGAGATCCAGCGCAACATCAGGCTCCATTCTTGTGGAGCCTGCTTAAGATTCTCTATCTCCCAACCCTTCTGCCCCTCCCCCACACACACTTGCTCTCTCTCTTTCACTCAAAAAAAAAAAAAAAAGAGTGAATGGACAAATACAAAAAATCTTGGTACTTTGCTGGGAATAGTTTAACAAGTACACTATGGACACTTTACTGACACTGAAAATGTGGCATTCTTATACTACCACTCTTACACTGCCACTCTTCCCGAATGCCTATTAAATTCTAATTTTCTTCTGGAATTACAAGTTGCAACAAATTATGGCTAAATATACACTTCATATATCTATCTTCTCTTCCTTAATTTATGTTGAACTTTAGCATGTTCTCTGTGAACATTTTTCTAAAATTACTTATAAACACAATCATACTTAAAGCATGACATTAAAATTGTTACTGTTTCAGAAAAATATATTTTGAGAACCTAGAGCCATAGAATGTTCATAATTATGTGAGATTGTACCAAAGAGAGTTTATTTGCTTTTGTCTTCCTATTGTGCATGTTTATACTGCTGCAAAAATAAAACAACCAGAAATTAATGCATAAGTGTCATGGATGCTATTTTGAAGGCACAGACTCCTCTGGTAGGCCCAGCACTCCTCACGTTGGCATGTGGGGACTAGGAAAATATCTTTAGCTTAGCTTTCAAAGGGTATGCTCATCAGAGTGAGATTGTAAGACGTGGTTTCAGGTTTAAAGCACATGAGGAAGCTTGTTAGCAGGAAGATAATGCAAAGAGATGATGTCTAAAGGGTGCATTCAAAACCCAAATAGGAATAGTTGTTCAGTCATGCTGTGGCCTACAGTGCTCATATCAGGTGATACTCAGTCAATTTAAGAGTAAATGGTGAAAATAAAAGACTGAACTACAGATGTTAAGTCTATACAAGCATCATTAGTGCCTAATTCAAAACTCTTCAAAAATGCATCTCTATTTTGCTTTAGCATTAAGGCATAGGTCAGCTATCCTCAAGGAATAGCTAACAAAGGGTCATACACAAATAAAAGCTTAATCATAGTTTATGAATTAAAACTGTAAAAAATTAAAAATATGAGAAAATAATTACTAAAGATAGTAATCACAAACAAGAAAATACTCAACATTGATAAATATTTTATATTTTAAAAAGAGATATTTTGAATCTTTAGCATATAAATAAATTCTCAGAGATTCTGATGCAATGACTGTGGGGTAGATCCAGAATTCTGTATGTTTACCAAGTGCCACAATTAGGACAGCGATGGGAAACACCACAAATCCAACATAATAGGCACTAGAATGGGGATCCCTGGGTGGCTCAGTGGTTTAGCGCCTGCCTTTGGCCCAGGGCGCGATCCTGGAGTCCCAGGATCGAGTCTCGCATCGGGCTCCCGGCATGGAGCCTGCTTCTCCCTCTGCCTGTGTCTCTGCCTCTCAGTCTCTATGTCTATCATGAATAAATAAATAAAATCTTTAAAAAAATAGGGACTAGAATGACCTAGGCCTCCATTTTATTATAAGCTGGCTTGAGGCTTACTGCTAGGCCATGTTGTTCTCTTGTTAGATATAAACAATCTCACAGAACACCAACATTACACAAGATGACTCTGAGGCCATGAATAAATTGGGATGTAAATAAGATTACTATGTCACCCACAGAATACCAACATCCCTCTTTCTCAGCTGATCTAAGTGACTGTTGCTTCTTTGCCTATGACAGCTTTATCCCCACTCTATTCTGCCCCCACCCCACCCCAAGTAGGTAAAGATAACCAGTCATAGAATTGCCCTGGCTTACTAAGAGCACCTAATTGAAAGTGAGTCTCCACTTACTTAGACATTTCCTAACATTTCCTTTTTTTTTTCTAACATTTCCTAACCAAACACAAATCCCATAATAAGTCTTTAGTAAAAAAAAAAAAAAAGTCTTTAGTAACAACCTCTGAGATGCCACACATTCCCCATGATGTATATTCTCCCTCATTGCAGTAAGTAATAAACTCAATTTGTTCCACTATGGTTATGTTCCTGGTGGTCTTTGGCTGGAGGGCATTGATGTGCGTACCATAAGTACAAACAAATGTGGTATCAAATATTACCGACATATAGCACTTAAAGATAAACAAGATCACTGTGCAATCCAAAGAGTATCAAAAAAATTCTGAAGCCCAAAGTTCGCTTATTTTTCCAAGAGACTTTCAGCTTCTTGACTGGAGGGACAGTGCTTTCACTATTTGCCTAGTGTCTTCCATTAGGAGCCAGGTATGTAGTACAAGCTCAGGAAATATGTGTGAAAGAAAAAATAAATAACAGGTAAAGAATTTTCCAAACTTGATAAATTTACTAGAAAATAACCCCTCAATCATAGGCAGAATAGTGCCCACCACCAAAGAAGTCCATGTCCTAATACCCAAAACTTGTGACTATATTACCTTACATGGCAAAAGAGACTTTGAAGGTGAGATTAAGTCAAGCACATGGAGATGAGGAGAATATTCTGAATCATCCAGGTAGGCTTAATATAACCACAAGGGTCCTTATTAGAGGATGGCAGAGGGTCTGAGTCAGAGAATATGTTAGGATAGAGGCAAAGGTTGGAGAGAGGGATAGACAGAAGAAAATGTAGAAAAGGGGAAAGATTTGGGGCACCTGACTGGCTCGGTCAGCAGAGCTTGGACTCTTAAACTTATGATTGTAAGTTTGAGCCACCTTCTGAGTATAGAATTACTTAAAAATGAAACCTTTAGAAAAAAAATTAAAGGGGAAGGATTTAAATATGCTCTGAAGGTAGAGGCTTTGAAGATGAAGGAAGAAGTCATAAATCAAGGAATACAGTCAGTTTCTAGAAGCTGAAAAAGGAAAGGAAATGGATTTTTCCCTATATGTTCCAGAAGGAGCATGGCCTTGCCAACATCCTGATATCATGACTTACCACCACCCTTACTGTGAGATAATAAATTTATGTTACATTATGCCAGTAAATTTGTGGCAATTTGTTACAGCAGCAAGAGGAAACTAATATATCCCTAAATGGGAGAAGACACTTTTTAGACAACATTCCTCTATGTCTTAAGATAGATCTACCCACGAGCATTCTTATGGTGAGTCTCAGGGTCTTGGTTATAAAAATGATGAGTCAACCTAGGATTCTCAGGTAAAAATAATATAAAAATCTCTCTTAATCAGAAATCTATAATAACAACATAAATTTAATATACTAAAAATACATTCAAGATATTAAACATCTATAATGTCCTGAATAATTAGCTGAATTGTGAATTCAAATGTAAAGTAAAATATGGATTATATACAGCTATAAATGTGGTATGGCTCTGCTTTATGTGGGCACAAGTGTGAATATATTACTACCAAAAGTTTACTTGATAGTGTTAAAATTAAATACAAAATGGAGACCAGACTAAGAATTCCCTGAGCAGACAAAATCATTTAGGCCATGTCAGCAAAACTAAATCTAGTTTATTTCATGAACCTAAGAGAAACTTAGCTTAGGTTATTTCTTATAAATGCCTTTGACAATAATAAAAGAAACAAGTCATCTTCCTAAAACTGATCTTAGATAATCACTTTTAACCAATCCCCTGCTGTCTGGAAACCCCCACTGTAATAACCAATTACTATAAAGGTTAACAACTTCCTCATTTTTACTTTATAAGACATCCTATAATTTCATGCCCCTGAGATTCCTATTAGTCTTTGAATTTGGAAGCTCCCACTTCACAAACTGTTCTTATAGGCATAATAAACTCTTACTAAATATTATTTAATGATTTGGTGCTTTTCATTTTAGTATTTCTGGATCTTTGACAACAGTGACCCCCAAATATGTATGACCAGGACATCAACCCTCTCAAAAATCCAGCCTCCAACAAGTATTTTATTTCTCTCCAGTGGATGTCATACATCTTCTAAAATTAAGTCAGGGCCAAAGAATACAACTATTGCCACTCTAGGTCTACTAAGGTTATCTAGGTTTCCAAGCAGGGTTCTACTAAGTCCATTTCCTCCCTCCCAGAGTTATATCCTCTCATAAAATTACAACATTTTAAAGGTATTAAATATGATCATTGGGGTCACATCATGTTCTTTTATTTTCTTCCAGAAGTGTGATGACTATCTATCTTTTCCCCTTTTTGCAAGAAAATGAAATCCTCATGGACAACAACTATAACAAATAGAAACCAGACACAGAGAGGGGTTCCTGGCCCACTATTTTTACAGGCAGGCTGACTGAATCCCAGGGTGGAATCAGCTATAATACCCCACAGTAATTCACAATCCTTCTCTCTAAACTGCTGAAATCCTTAATATTACTTTAAGTCTTTCCAAACAGCCATGATCCATTGATCTGCTTAAAGTCCTGTGCTTTAAAGTCCTGGGCCATATTGGACCTCTGACTTCAATGTATCAGAACCAATGTACTCTTAATGTCTTCAGTATCTATGTCTGCAGTTTTACAAAGTTATCTTTTAATTGCAGAATGTCATCAATGTTTCTAGTGGTCCACCTATTTCTATTTTTATTTATAACTGCTAAGATTCATTTAAATGCAGACATGGTTCTTCTAACTCATTATGCCCTCCAGGATCTTTTTTTTAAAAAGATTTTATTTATTTGTTCATGAGACACACACACACACACACACACACACACACACACACACACACAGAAGCAGAGACACAGGCAGAGGGAGAAGCAGGCTCCATGCAGGGAGAGCCCGACCTAGGACTCCATCCCGGGTTTCCAGGGTCAGGCCCTGGACTGAAGGCGGCGCTAAACCTCTGAGCCACCAGGGCTGCCTTACCCTCCAGACTCTTCATCTCACCACCCCCACACATACATACAGACATACACATACTCTCTCTACTGATTTCCTCCCTAATCTATTAGCTCCTTTCTAACCTTCAGTGTTCTTTTTTCTATCTGTTCTTTATCATATGATTCATCACCACCATCACTCTCCTCCCCCTTATTCTTGCATCATACATGACTTGTACAATTCCAACCCTGGATAATTGGACCTTTCTCTCTCTTGACTTGGACTACTGATGGCTGCTGGAGAAGTACATTCAGTTATTTTATTGGTTATGCCATAAATCCCTGATTTTCAAAATCACCAGGGCTTTCCTCTATTACATCTTCCTTTCACTTCTAGCAAGTTACCTCCCATTTGACAATCATAATACAAGCTATCAAGGGGAAAAATTCTCCCCCACATTAAGATCTTTTTTTAAAGATTTTATTTATTTATTCATAGAGATGCAGAGAGAGAGAGAGGCAGAGACACAGGCAGAGGGAGAAGCAGGCTCCATGCAGAGAGCCTGATGTGGGACTCGATCCAGGGTCTGTCTCCTGGATCACGCCCTGGGCTGCAGGCGGCGCTAAACCACTGCGCCACTGGGGCTGCCCCACATTAAGATCTTTATCACCACTCTACAAATTATGTGTAGAGATCCACCATCATTTACATCCCTACCTCTAGCCCAGTCATTTACTAAATAAACTTTTGGCTTGGTAGGCTTAGAGAAATTATCAAATATTCTTCCTCTTTCTCTTTCCTGTATCTTTGAGTTTTCTATCATTACTGATTTGGACACTCTTTCCATTTTCCATCCTTGGGCTAAAGTAGGGAATCTAACTTCCTTATGCGCCTGTATATATCTGTTCATTTCTCTATCACAATATTTATTACATAAAATTGAATTTATCTGTTTCTTACTAGACAGTCAAAAATTTTGGAAGTGAGCCATGTGATTACTTTCCTGTTTCCCCTATAGACTGTAAGAATTCAGAAAGAGCATGTCTTAACTCTGCATCTCGATGTTTTTAGTGCCTAGTACATAAAATCTTGTAAGAATGTTTATTGATAAAATATTCAAAGTATTAATGCATGCATGAATTTGAATTCTTCAAGAAATGCCTACCTGCTTCAAAATACCTTTTTCTCCACCTCTCCTGTAGGAAGAATTTTGCAGACCTTGTTCAGAGAGGAAAATAACTCCTTCAAATTGTAGTGGTCCTTATTTATATATTTACATAATGTAGTCAATACTTGGGGGGTAGGCTTTCCTTTAAAATTTGAAAAATAGACAAACATTATTTTCAATATAAACATAAAATGGGTCACACCGGTCATTTCAAAGAGACAGACATCTAGCTTGTTAAACTTGACTTTAACGTGTTTTAATATATTAACGTATTTAAAGAGAGTATATCCAAAGGGAATTCAGTTAGATATGATAGTATAAAACGAGAGTAGAGAGGAGGAGATAAGGATAAATAGATACTGAGGCATTTATGGGTAGTACACTTTCAGGCACCATACAGGTGAAAGAAATAAACACCAATTGAGATTAAGAATTCCCTTCCACTAACAAGGTTTACACAATTCTAAATTTTAAGCATCTGGATATATCTTAACCTAGGTCATTAAACATCACACATATGAAATTCCTTTGTTTAATTTCAATCAGTCTAGCCAATAATTTGGTTTCCTTTGCCATGTTTGAGCATTTCAGTTTCTATGATAATTTATTGTTAAGCCCATATAAGAATTCTAATTTTATGTATCAGTCTTATAACCACTGTGAATATATGTTCCTGGGTTCTTAAAAATTTAGGATTCTTAGGTTTCTTAACCTACAACTGGCCTCTTAATAGTGTTAGGGCTATCAAAGAGATGAAGCCTCTTCTAATACTTCCTAGCTTCTTTGACCAGTGACATGGACCTCTCTGACCCAGCTTATGCATCTTACTTCACAAGCTTAAAAATTCTTATCTTGGTGACAACCTATCTCCAGCCTCATCCAATTTTTGCTTTGATGGGTGTTATTCACCTCTTTTCTTCCCATTGTTTGCATATGAGTTGCTCAAATTCATCAGTTTTGAAGATGATTCTGTAAGTTGCAGAAATTAGGATCATAAGTATGAAGGTCCAGAAATATGTTAATTGGCAAATGAATAAAATTTAGTAAAATCTGAGTTATGTCAGTAATTTGATAGCCTAATACTAAGGCATTAAGAACAGCCAGGAATCTGACAAATGGATTATAGTTGCCTCTTACTGGATTCACTATTTTCATAATAGTATCAAAAATAAATTACTCTTGGGGATCCCTGGGTGGCGCAGCGGTTTGGTGCCTGCCTTTGGCCCAGGGCACGATCCTGGAGACCCGGGATCGAGTCCCACGTTGGGCTCCCGGTGCATGGAGCCTGCTTCTCCCTCTGCCTCTCTCTCTCTCTCTCTCTCTCTGTGTGTGTGTGACTATCATAAATAAATAAAAAAAGGAAAAAAAATAAATTACTCTTTTCTTAAAATATGTTACATTTGGGTTTCATGTATTTTAATGGTCATATATACTCATTTATCTTGGGTACCCATTCTCAGCTTTAATAGACACTGGAAAACACTTTTTATGAAGTGATTGAACCAATTTACAATCCTACCAGCAGTGGTTGAGAACTAAAATTTCTTCACACCCTTTTCTAATATTTTGTATTTTAATTTTTTCCTCTACATTTTGGTCAGTACACAATATTTCATTGTACTTTTAATTTGCATTTCACTCATGACTAATGCCTTCCAGAAACTTTCTACACCATCTTATTGACCATTTAGACATCCTCTGTATTAACTTGGTCGGCCATAACAAAATACCACAGACTGGGTGGCTTAAACATAGAAATTTGTTTTCTTACAGTTCTGGAGGCTGGAAGCCCAAAATCATGGTGCCTGATAGTCAGTTTCTGGTGAGAAACTCTTCCTGGCTTGCAGATATCAGCCTTCTCACTATGTCCTCACATTGTAAAGAAAGAGTTCTCTACGGTGCTGCTTCTTATGAGGACACTAATCCTAAAGGATTAAAGTCCCACTTATGACTTCACTTAACCTTAATTACCTCCCTATATGCCTTATCTTCAAATACAGTCACGTTGAGGGTTTGGGCTTCAATATATAGATTATGAGGGACACATAAACATTTAGTCTATTGCATTCTTTTTTGTGAAGTCCTTGTTTACTTTACTTATTTTATCTAAATTTCAATTTGCATTGTCAATTCTTTCCCTGTTGATATGAAAACATTCTTTATGTCTGGATATCAGTTCTATATTGGATTGACATATTGCAAATACCTTCTCCCACTCTGTGGCTTGCTTTTTCATTTTTTTTTTTTGTATTCCAAAAAAACTTTATTGGCAGTGAAATTTGAATTTCATATAATTTTCACAGGTCACAAAATATTCTTTTGATTTTTTCCCCCTCATATACATAACAATGTAAAAACCATTCTTAGCTTGGGTCCATACAAAAACGAGCAGTGGCCCAGGTTTGGCCCACAAGCCATAGTTGGCTGACCCCTGGTTAAGTCAGAGTTGGCTGCCACTGCTTAATTTCTGGTACCAAGGATTTTTTGCTCACTTACCTAAAAGCAATTTCATTATCTCCACCTCTAGTATTCCCCACCCCCAAGACTTGTTTCATCCTTCTCCTCTTTTTTTTTTGTTATATTTTTTATTGGAGTTTGATTTGCCAACATACAGCATAACACCCAGTGCTCATCCCGTCAAGTGCCCCCCTCAGTGTCCATCACCCAGTCACCTTATCTCCCCGCCCGCCTCCCCTTCCACTACCCCTTGTTCGTTTCCCAGTTAGGAGTCTCTCATGTTCTGTCGCCCTCACTGATATTTCCCACTCATTTTCTCTCCTTTCCCCTTTATTCCCTTTCACTATTTTTTCATTCTTTTAAAATGTCTTTTTGGTGCTTACTTTGAGAGCGCATATACTAAAATGCCATTTTATGAATGGAAGTTCTCAATTTTAATAAAGCGATTTATCAGTCTTTTTTCTTTTTGATTAGTATTTGTAATGGTTTTTATGAAACCACTGCCTACTCCAAAATCATGATTATATTCTCTAACATTATTTTTTAGAAACTCTGTTGGTTTAAATTGGCTTTTATGATTATGATATGCCTAGGATTGATTTTGTGAATGATGGGAGGTAGGGGTTAAGTTTCATTTTTTTCTCCATCTGTACACCCAATTGGTGCAATCATTTATTGAAAAGATCATCTTTTCTTCATTGTATTGCAATGCAGTGTAAGTGTGGGTCTGCTTCTGAACTCTTCATTCTGTTCACCTAGTCTGTTTATCTCTGAGCTTATAGTACACTTTTAAATCACTGAAGCTTTATTGTAAATCTTCATATCTGGTAGTGTAAGATATTTAACATTGTTTTTCTTCAACCTAGCCTTGATTCTTCTGGGCCCTTTGTATTTTCATACATTTTAAAAATCAGCTTGTCAAATTTCCACAAGCAAAATCTAGTTATTGGAATTGCACTGCATTTACAGATAGATTTTGGGAGAAGTGATATCTTAGCAACAGAATGTCATTCAACCCATGAACACTGTATGTAATGTTCTTTTTGGTATGTCTTGCCTAAGTATTCAGGAGCTTGGAGTTTGGCAAATGCCTCAAAAAGGGAAAATGTTCACAGAAAACAGAGCTCAATTTTCAGCAGTTTTCTCCTTTCCAGCATCTTATATTCTCAGGTTCTGACTTTTTGGTAGTCCTGAGCTCCAATTATTTTCAATGAGACAGCCAGAAGCTCTAAGCTGCTACTTCTTTTTGAGTCTCAAAGTTTACACTCAGAGTCTTTAACTTTCCTAGGGGAAAGAAGTGAGGAATGCAGGACTCACTTAAACACACCTTCCTTCTCTTCAAGATCACTGTCCTTTAATTACTAGCCACAATTATTATACTCTGATGCCTTATATCATTGTGTGTCTATGTTATCTAACTGCCGATACTCTGTCACAGTTGGAAGAGGAAGTTCTGACACTTTTAATTTTTTTCCTATTATGGTCTCTATAACCTTTATTCTTTTCTAGTATCATCCTTCAATACAGCTTTGTTAACAGGAATAATTGAGCATCAGACTTGTTAGAAATGTCTTGAAAAATGCAGTAAAGGATGAACCATGATTAAAGACAAAAACAAACTGGGAAACACTTAGAGGAGCATTCAAGGCATTGATGTCAAAGCCAAAGTCAGTGGGAGGTGTTTTGCACAAGAGGTGACAAAACCAAGTAGGAAATATAACTACTTCTTTCCAAACAAGGGTTTTTCAGAAATAATGAAATGCTGTGCGGTTATACAAGATACAGATTTGAACAACTAGAGATCTTTGGTTTGAATCATATCCTCTCTAGGGTAAAGCCCTATGAATCATTCTTTCTTATATAGATAGCAGTCTTGTTCTTAATTTTCCTTACTCTATTTCTCCTGAATTCCTGATTGGGTTATCTGCTCATTATAATATAGTTTTACTTCATCTTATCTTGTGAATGACCACAGATTGATACTAATTTTAATTAAACTACTCTTTTTTTTCCAGAAACTTTTGAGTGATCCACACTTCTGGTAATCCTTAGTATTTAATGTCCATTTAGTTCTGGGTCTCAAAAAGTCAAGGATTATTTCTTATAGGATCTGAGGACTACTTATGGAGGTCTGTGGTAAATAAATAAAGGCTACACCATCTTAACATACTGAGTATGACACATACTCAGTATGTGACACATGCTTTATAATCATTATTTCATTTAATACTCACAAAATAGATAACTTATCCCCATTTCACTGGTGAAGAAACTGAGATCTGGTGAGATAAACAGCTATCCTCAAGTGATAAAATGGAAAAAAACTAATATTTGAAAAAGCTGTCTGATTTTAGAATTTTCTAGTATATAAAATCTAATTTCTTGCCAATTATATCTCTTGTTGAAATTTAGGTTAAGGGCCCAGGCATTTTCAAGCCCTTACCTAATGAAAGTAATGGAGGATGCATCTCTATTTTATACTAAATTATTCTCTTCCTGAAGCATTCCATGTATAGGTATTTTAGGGAGAGATGATTTGAATGCTTTAAAAAGTACATGTACTCTAAAATAGATTCAGGCAATTTGGCAGGATGGAACTGTCAGAAACTAATTATTATTAATTTTTATTTGTATTCTATCTGAATAACAACCATCAGGTTTATTCACACAAATAACTGAATCATCTACTGTAATAAATTTACTTAGGAGAAAATAAAACCAGGAAAGCTTCCTATTTTACAAAGAGTGGATTATATTAACATATTGGCCTATAACTTTCTATTGAGAATTGGCAATGTTTGTTCCATATAGCTTAATATTGCCAATAACTTGGTATGTGACAGTATAAATCATAAAAACTCAATCTGCTTGAGCTTTGTCAACTAAAAAATTAGAGATTTGGTTAAAATTATCTCTAAGGTCACTTACAGTTTAAGAAATTATCTCTTGTATTACATATGTATATTTGCATATGTCAGTGTGATATACAAATAACAATGCCCTGTGTGTGGTTCAATTTTACCCACAGTATAGAATTCTACATGTAATGCAATTTAAGTACAAGATTTAATTTTTCAATGTCTATAGAAATGCTGCATAAATAAGGAACTCAACTATAGCATGGGAAGACACATTAAGTCTTCAAAAATTAGGTACTAGTTCATGTTTATGGAGTAGCTGAAATGTAATTTTACATCATAGAACATAGATAAGACTTGGTCTAGAAATCTTATGACCTAAATACTTAATACAAGAAACTCTTAATCCAGACAGGCAATTTCAGATATCTTATAATCAAAGCTAAGAAACATTAGATGTTTTAATAGCCTTACAAATTTAATAGCTTTAGGAATGTCTATAATTACCCGTGTTAGCAGCCAAGATGCCTCTCAGCCAGAGGCACTCAGCCTTTAATAGCCAGCAAGCCACTTTGAATAGGGTTGAAAACACTTTTAAACCTTTTGGGGTTATTAGGGATAATTAAAAGTGGTTGGAAGTGTATAATATCATTTATCAAAGCTCTAAAAGCTGTGCCATAAGAAATATATCACAACATTAGCAAATCCAGTGCATATACTTCATTCATTGGTTAAGATATAACCAAATAAAATAATCTGAGTAACTTAAATAAAAATATTTTTAAATTTTATTATATATAATCTATATCATTTAGGTTGTATTAAATAAAACTTAAAACACAGGTATATATGCATAAACACATGGATATATATATTTAAGCAATACATATATATGTATAATATATTAAAAACATATATATTATGTGTATGTGTAGTATGTACATATAAAATAGCTAATGCTTATTTGCTTATTGCCCAAAGCTGGGAAGCTAGTTGACCTCTAGGGATACTGTCTTAATCTTCTATGTCACTTGTAATAGTCATTGCTGTGTCATACACACACAAACAAATATAGTCATTTCATCTGTGTAACTTCCACTAAAGACCTTAAGTGCTATCGAATAACGTTTCTACAAATATTATTCTAATGATCGTAGCCTATTTTTAAAGGTAAGAGCCACTATTTTACTTTGACCTAGATTCACAAAGAAAGCCTGCCCTGCACTGAATCATTGTCATTATTAGTGATGACTTAAGTGCTTCTCATTGTTTGAATCAAGAGAAAATTACTATGTATGAAATTTCTAAAAATTTGAATGCTATGGGATTAAATTGCCTGACATAACCTATAGTTCCAAGATAAGTAAACAAGTGTGACTTCAATATATTAACCATTAAATTGCAGTTGGTTACAATTTGCCAAAAGTTATAAAGAGCAATCTCAGGCTATCTCCAAGCACATGTAACATATTTATTTAGTTATGCTAAAGGAAATTATATGTTTATTAAATAATTTAAAACGGATATGCAAAACACTTACATGGCAACAAACAGCTCCATCATTCATCAACCAAAACAAGGTCAACATACTTCTTCTTCTATGATCAACAAAAAAATTAAATGGGCCTCTTTCTCATGCTTTTCCTAGAACCATAAAAACTTCAGAGAGCAAAACATACAGTTGGATGGAGATGAATTCCTTAGGAAGTAGTTGAATATCTAGATCGCTATCTCAGCTCACAAAATAAGTATATGTTACTATTTTAATTTGATTTACAGTTTAAAACCCAAATCTTACATACTGAACCAAATAATAAGATCAATCAATGGTTAATCTCCAATGTGCTGGTATCATTTTATGATATTGCACAGAGCTAAGTAGAAATTTTCCTTTTGCTGCATCCCAATAGTCAGCATTTCTACATGTCCAGTGTGCTAGAGCACACACTAAGCCTGCTCTTCATCGCAAATTAGCAGGCCAGTTGTATATAAAGAGTAGAAATTACCATAATTCACACCCTTTAAGGGGCATAGGGAATGGCCTCCTCCTTTTCACAACCAAACTTTCAGAAATGCTTAATTCATTACCGACTCCCTCATATTCCTAAATTTCGCCAATAGGTTTCATGTTTTTGTATACAAATATTCAGAAGAATTAATTCAACTGTGCCCACCTTAAAATCAACATATCTGATCTTATTACTACCTTAACACTTGGCAGAAATTTACAGCTCTGAGGAGAGAAGAGACAAATAACAGAGACAGAACAATGGGGAGCAGGTGAGTGGTCATCTTGATTTTGGCAGACCAATAGACGTCATGGGAAGAGGGTGAACCAAGAATTACATGAGGTGGGACACCTGGGTGGCTCAGCTATTGAGTACCCACCTTTGGTCCAGGGTGTGATGCTGGAGTCCCAGGATCGAGTCCCACTTAAGGCTCCCTGCATGGAGCCTGCTTCTCTCTCTGCCTACGTCTCTGCTTCTCTCTCTCTCTCTGTCTCTCATGAATAAATAAATATTTTTTTAAAAAAGAATTACATGAGGGTGAGAAAGAAACTATACTACAAAGTCACCCAGGTGACATCCTTGGAAGCAAATAACTGTTCATTTACATATTTCTAAGACATTTGTAGGAGGAGACCCACACACACTTACAACAAATTAAACAGAATGGATTTTGTCTAATACTGTAAATATACTACAGATACTTACAGAGTCTCTACAATATCTATAGTATCACTGTATATTGCTTATTTTATATTTGAGCAGGATATATACATATTCTTTTGAATTATTGGAAGTAATCACTAAAAAAGCTTACTTAAAACTCTTTTGGGAGTTTTGTTACTCACATTCACTGGCCTCAGTGAAGCCACATTTTGTTAAAATCATTGTGATCCAAGGAAACAGCACTTTTGAAAGATATGGAAATAAATGTCTAGATAGATGAATGCATAAGGAAGATGTGGCATATATGTACATATACACACATGCACACAGCACACACACACACAGTAATATTATATAGCCATAAAAAGGATGTTATCATGCCATTTGTGACAATGTGGATGGACCCAGAGGATATTATGCTAAGTAAAATAAGTTAGAATGAAAAAGACAAATACCATGTCTATTCATTTGTTTCTTTAGAGTGAAATCAAACACAAAAAGCAGAGTCATACCAATAAATACAGAGAACAAACTGATGGTTGCCAGAGGTGGGGGTGGGGCGGGAGGAAGATGGGCAAAAAGGATGAATGGGAGTGGGAGATAAAGACTTATAGTTATGGAGTGAATAAATCATGGGAACAAAAGACATGACATAAAGAATATAGTCAATGATATTCAATAGTCAATATAGACTATGTATGGTGACAGATGGTAGCTACACTTGTGGTGAGCAAAGCATAATGTATAAACTTGTTGAATCACTATGCTATACATCTGAAACCAATTTAACATTGTGTATTGACTATATCCAAATAAAAAAAATTAAAAAGGGAACCAAGCATGTAGGAAAGCACACGTGAGTTACACAGAGAATCTTCCAGACAACATTCATTTTAGAAGATACTATTTTTACTTGCATGAAGCAGTAGTGTTTTGTAATCCTTTGCAAATGAAAAGAATATATATTCACAATAGACAGAGTAGAAGGGCTAAGTGCATTATAGTCCTAACAGTAAATGCTATGTATGTGTATGCTATAATTATAAATAGAAAAAAATAACCTATCCAAATCCAAACAAATATAATAGGGAGTATTTCTGAGACAATCTGGTAACTTAAAAGACTATATATTGGTCAGTGGCATAAATAATATGGATGTTGCACTGGATGGTATAAAGTGACATTCAGATCTACCCTTCAGAACTGAGGTACTCATTCCCCCTACTCTTGGACTATTACCTGATGGCAGTTTACAGCAGAGACCTTCCTCAGGAATTCTCCTTAAAGTTATAGCTGTGGCATCCAATGACTGATCTATGCATTGTTAGGACAACAGTGGAGGGCCATCCCAGCTCCAGAGCTCCCCAAGGGTGATGAGGCTTCTTTACTGAATGCATGCACTGTAACTTAACTTCTTCCTTTGCCCCTTTGGGCTACCTTCATTCCCCCTTAGATGTTGATTCTGAGGGCTTTTCTCAATCAACCTCCTACCAGCAAAACTTCATTTCAGAATCAATTTCCAGGATATATAACCTAACACATGTGCCTTAAAACAGGCCTATAGCCATCAATGTTAAGCCATGTCTGGTGAACTGGTGGCCATGCATCAACAGACATCTACGTGGATGATGATCTGAGGCCTTAAGAGAGAATTCAGTGGGAGGTTAGAGGCAACCAGAGAGGCAGCTTGATCCAGTAATCACTCCATAAGGGTCAGGGAAGAGCAGCAACTCTAAATACTCTGTGGTATCATTTACTCTCTTATGCCTTCATCAGAAGTGGGAAACATGGCAACAGTACCATTTTAGAGGCTAAACAGCCTGAGACACGGTCATTACTCATGGATACACCTATGCACAGCAGAAGAAAAGACAAGAACAGAGGGAGCAGAAATGCACCATGGATACAACATTGTAGAAGACCAAACATTTTAATGAGAATGTGTGATGCATTCCCTCTGGACTCCAACAAATTCTGGGGGATTAAGTACAAGTGGACAGAATGTCTACTTCAATAGGTTGGCCCAAAGCCAGTGAAACCTGGGTTATATGAAGAAGTGACAAGGTTAGAATAGACTGGCTTGGAAAATAGAAGCAAACCACTTGAGTCAAAGAATAGTATCTACCATGGACAATTTAAAAAACCCCAATCTGTGCAAAAATGATAATTTCACCTTTCTTGACTGAGCACCTTACTGCTATTCTCTTAAGAATTAACAGTTCCACAGTTATATAATAACAAAGCTCAACCTCCATATTGTTTATACATAAGTGCGGAGATGGGTAGTCAACTCCATACTGTGCACACAGTTCTGTACTGAACAAAGGAGGGAGACAGGATAGGAGAGTGGTCAAGAGCAAGAACTCTGAAGTCAAACTGAGTTTGAATCTCAGCTCTGCTAGTAATTCTTATGGCTGCTTGTGGGCCAAAAGTATAAGAAGTTTCTAGCACTCAGAATTCTGAATTTACATAGTAAGTATAGGAAGGGCTTGCTGCCCAGCTTGAGAAACGTGGTCAGCAGGTAATATCCAGCTGGCAGCCCCTGCAGGGTCAGCCTCAGCTGCTGTAAGCAGCCTTATAGGAGGCCATTCTCTTCCCAGGGGCAGCCTATGCCCAATAACTGAGTGAAGCAGAGGTGTAAAGGTCATGCCTTTTCAGCCCAGAGTGGTACACTCTGATGGACACTACTTAGTCCAGAGTCCCCCCTTACGTTGGCTAGGACCAAGACTTCGTCAGGCTTCATCCAGATCAGCTTCTTCCTCTGTCCAGTCCTGCTTTCTCCCTCTTCCTTTTATAAGTTAGTGATTCCAAATAAATGTCTCCCCACTCCCGATCTCTAAGCATTTGTTTCAGGAGAACCCAATCAACAGTGTGTTAAACTCTTATCATACAAATTCATATTCAGTCATACAAATTCATTTATATATAAATGTCCTTTACAAACCAAATGTCAATTTGGGGAATTGTATTATTACATAAAATATTCATAAACTTTGTTAATAATGGCAAGCATCTGACTACTGGTAAAGGCATAGTTGCAGTTTTATGAGACCATAATAGCACATTTGAAATAAATGTAAAGTACTATTAGCAAACTAGATATTTAAAATTTGCAAATTTTTCTTTGGAAAGCTTCTGGAATTATTACCATAATACCAAATAAATTACTCATTAATTCAATCAACAATATCTACTGCGTATTAACTACCTACTAGATCCTGGGTTAGATATGGCATATAATAAAGCTGAAATGATCCCTGCCATCATGGTGGTCTGGTGGGGAAGAAAGATAATGAAAAAACAATTAAATTGATATACATACAACTTAATGATATCCAGACAAGGCACTTAGTACTATAAAAGCATATAGCAAGGGTAAACTTACTTAGTCTGGAAAGACAAAGTATGAATTTAAGCTAAGATATAAAGGATGAGCAGGTGTTAGCCATATAAAATGGTAAGAAATAGTGTCTCAGGTACTGAGTTGAAAGAATCTTCATGAAAGATTCATTCTTTCTTAGCATCCTACTGGAGGATGTGCTGTTAAAAAAAGTAATGGGGAAGTGATGTTACCAAGGTGGCAACATAGGTCATTTCTTCACTCCATCTCACAAGAACAACTAACAGCTATTCATGAACAAAACACAAATGAGAGAATCCTAGCACATGGAAGTGAGGCTACAGCACATCCTGGCACCACAGAGACTACAATATGGCACTAGACAGGTACTCACTTGTGGAGTGGGTCCACGATAACTGCATTGCCCCTCCCCAGAGTAGGGTAGCACCATGAGGAGAGGTCTTCCCTGAGCCTCCAGGTCATCCGGTGGGAAAGGAGAGCCTAGAAGTGACAACCAGCACCCCTATCATTGTGAGTTGCTTTGTAGAGGCCTCTACTCTGGTCTTGCACAACAGGGATTGCAGGGCAATCTGCACAGCTCAACCACTGGGAATCTGTGATGAAAAAGAAGGGCTGGGCTTGCAACAACTAGCACATGGATCTTGGTAGATCCAGTTCATGTTTGCAAGTAGTAATCCCAAATAGCAGCTTTGCTCATTAGCAAAACCAAGTCAGTAGTGCACTCTGACCAGGAAACTCATGGTGCAGATTGCCTGATTCAAGTCCTCTGTTGAGGAGTTTGGCAGTCCTTGAACCTGGTTTGTCTATAACCCGGCAAGCAGCTGAGTCACAGCCCAACCTATGAGGGAGAGCGTTTCCCAGCCCAATATGACCAGGGTGGCTGGTGAGAGCACCTGGAAGCTGTTCAGCCCAGTAATGCTCAAGCTGAGATGTGGACTGGTACAGCTGATCACTGCCCAGAGCAAAGCCAGTACATGCATGGAGGTTTCCCCTGGTACACACAGGCAGGGGGATTAATTTATAGCCATGGCTGAGGGTAGCTTCTGGCCCCAGCCAACTGCAAAACCTACAAGGAAAAATTCTGGGAGATGCCTGGAGTGACCACTACCTGTCAGGCCCAGCCAAGTGATGTGAAACATAGCCCTGCTCCTGTGCTCCTGGGCTGAAACCAACCAGAAGGGCTGGCAAGAACACTCGGAAGTTATAAAAGCAACATAGGAAGCAGAAAGGTAGGCAAGAAGAGTTCAGCACCCACAAAGCAAAGTCAATAACCTGTTCAGCCTAGGAACTTGGGGGTACCATTGGGCTTGAGATAAGACAACAAAGAGACTTAACCAGCTTCAGAATTGCTGTTCCCTGAAGTGCTCAGGCAGAGACACTAATTCATAGACCTGCCCATTCATAAACACAGCCATCAGCCTGCAAAACCAGGGAACCTGGGTGGTTCAGTGGTTGAGCGCCTGCCTTTGGCTCAGGTCATGATTCCAGGGTCCTGGGACTGAGTCCCGCATTGGGCTCCCCACAGGGAGCCTGCTTCTCCCTCTGCCTATATCTCTGCCTCTCTGTGTCTCTCATGAATAAATAAATAAAATCTGTAAAACAAAACAAAATAGGGAACCTAACCAGAGTACATAGTAAGCAGCATATCCCAACCAAAAGCCCTGCTTCCAGTGGCACCTGAACAGAAGGCATGGCCTGTGGCATATCTTATCTGCAGAGTAAAACCAATATACCAGTCCACCAGGAAATCAGTACATAGTTTTGCTTGACAACGAGATGTACAGGTGCTGGGTCCCACCTTGCTGCCTTGCCAAGGGAAGAAAGCTAATTCACAGCCCTACCTTTTACTAAAAAGTACCCATTCCTGACCATCTAGTGAGCCTTACTAGAGAATCCAGACAACTGTGTAGCCCATCCTGTACCCTCAGTTGGGTAGGCAACTAAACCAGGAGTCCTATCCAAGCGTTCTTAGTCATGGCACAATGCCTATCCCTGATTTCAAAGTTCAAATAGTTGCCTTGCTCCAAAATAAACCATAATAGCATGCTCTACCTGCCCAAGAATATTACCATCATACACCCAGTAACTCAAAATTAGTTGACTGGCAAAGATCTGTCTCAATCAAAGTATGTCTGTAAAGTCTGGAAGAGGAACCTGATTACTCAAATGCACAGAAGCCAACATACGGAATCAAAAATAATGAAAAAATCAAGTAAATAATATACCAGCAAGGAAACTAATAAAGCTCCAATAACTGACTCCAAAGAAATGGAGATCTATGAACTGTCAAAGAATTCAGAATAATCCTCCCAACAAACTACAAGAGCATAGAGACAGAAAACTAAAAATAGGAAAATAGTTCATGAACAAAATGAGAAGTTTGACAAAGAAATGAAAATCATAAAAACCCCACCCAAACCAAAACAGAAATCCAAGACATGAAAAATGCAATAACTGACCTGAAGAATTCAATGAGAGGTTTCAAATGCAGACTTGACCACGCAGAAGAAGCACCCAAGAAATATTTTCTAAGATATACCATAAGTTACACCACAGAAAAAGTCTCAGCAAATTCAAGACTGAAATGATACCAAGTACCTTCTCTGAATACAGCTGCATGAAACTAGAAATTAGTAACAAAAGGAAAACTGGAAAATTCACAAATACAAGGAAAATTAACATTCCCAAACAATCAGTAAGTCAAAAAAGTTAAAGGAGAAACTAAAGAGTGTCTTGAAACAAATGAAAATGGGAAAAAAAATGGAAACACAATATTCCACAACTTATGAAATGCAGCAAAAGCAGTTTTAAGAAGAAACTTCATAAATCAATTTCTATATTAAGAAACAAGAGGGCACCTGTGGGGCTCAGTGGTTGAGCATCTACCTTTGGCTTAGGTTACGGTCCTGGAGTCCTGGGATGGAGTCCCATCTTGGGCTTTCTGCAGGGAGCCTGCTTCTCCCTCTCCCTGTGCCTCTGTCTCTCTGTGTCTCTCATGAATAAATAAATAAAATCTTAAAAAAAAAGAAACAAGAAAGACCCAAATAAACAATCCCAGCTCTACACCTTATAAAATGAGGAAAGAAACACAGAACCCAAAGTTAGCAGAAGGAAATAATAAAGATGAGATCAGAAATAAGTAAAATAGAGAACAGAAAAACAATAGGAAAGATTAACCAAACTAAGAGTTGGTTCTTCAAAAAAGATAAACACAATTGATAAATGCTTAGCTAATCTAACTTGGGAAAAAAGAGGACCCAAGTCAACAGAATAATAAATAAAAAAGGAAACATAATAACTAATACCAAATAAATGAAAAACTCATTCAAAGCCAGACTTATGCAATACCAAAACCAAAGACACCAAGAAAGAAAGAAGAAAGAGGAAAGAAAGAAAGAAAGAAAGAAAGAAAGAAAGAAAGAAAGAAAGAAAGAAAGAAAGAAAGAAAGAAAGAAAAAGAAAGAGAAAAAAAGAAAAAAAGCAAGCAAGCAAATTACAGGCTAATATCCATGGTAAACACAGATGCAAAAATCCTCAAAGAAATATTAGCAAACCAAACTCAATAGCAAAAGCATACACCACAATCAAGTGGCATTTATTCCAGGGATTCAAGAATGGTTCAGTAGCCACAAATCAAGAGGGGGGCAAGATGACGGAGGAGCAGGGTCCCCAAGTCACCTGTCCCCACCAACTTACCTAGATAACTTTCAAATCATCCTGAAAACCTACGAATTCAACCTGAGATTTAAAGAGAGAACAGCCAGAACACTACAGAGAGAAGGGTTTTCGCTTCTAGCAAGGTAGGAAGGCAGAAAAAAATAAAATAAAATAAAAAAGAATCAAGTGAGGGAGGAGCCCCGCGAGGAGCCAGGCTAAGGCGGGGTTGGGGGGCTGCGAGAGCCTCTGGGACAGGAAAGCCCAGCCCCGGAGAAGCAGGAACTTTAAAACTCCACACCGGATTCTTCCTGGAGGGGAAGGCGCTCAGCAAGGAAATCAAGCAGAATCGCAGGAGGGGCAGTGGAGCCTCCAGTCTCCCCAAGTCACTAATAGAAGAAATGCGCCTGGGCGGCAGCACACCGCACACCGTGGGTAGAGCTCAGTAAAGGGCTGGAGTGCACCCGGTGGGGCCTCGCGGAAAAGCCGGGTCAGGGCTGCCTTCGGGAGCCGTGGCCCCAGGAGCGCAATTCCAGAGGTGCAGGCCCCGGAGCCCAGGGCGCCAGGGGACAGAGCCCAGGATCCTGTGCTCCGCCCCCGGGGACAGGCGGAGGCGGGGAGGGCACAGAACAGCGAGGACTCTCCTGCCGCTGGGCGCCCGGAGCTATGCAGATCAGTGCCCCCCGCCCCCGGAACATTCAGGCCAGCGCAGACTGGGGGCTGTGGTAGTTACTCTGGGAGCTGACTCCAGGGCTGGAGAGCTGGCCGACACCCGTGGGGTTGTTACCCCTTGGGTCACCCTATGCCTGGGAGAGGCAGGGCCGCCAGGGAACAGAGGCCTCATGGGATAAACAGCTCCCACTGAGCCCAGCACCCTGTGGGGGGGGGGGGGGCAGCTCCCCCAGGTGCACACACTTGAGAATCAGCACAGCAGGCCTTTCCCCCAGAAGACCAGCTGGAAGGACAGGGGAAGAGCAAGTTCTTGGCTGAACAGCTCTGGAAAGCTCCAGGGGAGGTCGAAGGATTTACAGTATATAGTACTAGAGGGGACCCCTCCTTTTTTCCCCCTTTTTCTAGTACAACTCATTTTTATATCAGACTAAAAATGTCCAATATTTCTCTTTTCCCACCGTAACTACAATATTTTACAATCTCTTCATTTTTAAGTTTCTTCCATTTTGACTTTAGTATTTCTACAATTACAGGTATTAGATATATTTTCCACTTGTAGATTCCCTTCGACATAATTTAATTTTGGGAGATATACAAGATATGTTTTTTTTGTTTTGTGTTTTTTGTTTTCTCTGCCTCATTTTGTTCTACAATGGTGGAATACCTTCTAAAACATGATCAGCATGGTATACCGTGCTGGTTCATTCTGTGAGATTACATTCTCTCTTCATTCCCATTCTGCCCCCCTCTTTTACCTTGTTTATGTTTTGGTAGTCAATGTTGGAGCCTTCTACAAGTATTTCTGGTTTATATAAATTTGGGACTGAGCATCTTCTAACATACATAACTTAATACACTCAGAACCAAGAGGATCACCCTCTAGGACCCCTCAGGTAGACTACATTCTCCCTCCACTACAACTTCTTTACTACCACCATCTCCCCAGTCCCCCTCCTTTTTTCCTTCTTTTTTTTTTTCTTTACTTTTGCTCTTTTTCTTCTTCTTTGGGATTCTTGGCCTTTTATTTTTTACTTCTTTGTTTTAAAATGTGTTTTTCACTTTAGTGGTCCTTTTGTTTTATTTCATTCCAATCTTTGTTTTCATTTTCTGGTCTCTGACCTCATCAGAATCATCTAGGGTGAAATTTACTTAGGTTGTGGTTGATATTCTTGACTCAACCCGCTTATACAGCCACTCTGCACTGAATAAAAAGACTAGAAGGAAGAACTCACAACAAAAGAAAGAATCAAAAACGGTACTCCCTGCCACAGAGTTACAGATTATGGATTACAATTCAATGTCAGTCAGCCACTTCAGTAGCACAATTTTAAAGCTACTAGTGGCTCTGGAAAAAAGCATAAAGAATTCAAGAGACTTCATGACTGCAGAATTTAGATCTAATCAGGCTAAAATTAAAGATAAATTAAATGAGATGCAATCCAAACTGGAGGTCCTAACGAGAGTTAATGAGGTGGAAGAAAGAGTGCGTGACATAGAAGACAAGCTGATGGCAAGGAAGGAGCTGAGGAAAAAAGAGAAAAACAATTAAAAGACCATGAGGAAACGTTAAGGGAAATAAATGATAGCCTCAGAAGGAAGAATCTACATATAATTGGGGTTTCAGAAAGCACCGAGAGGGAAGGGGGCCAGAAAGCATATTTGAACAAATCATAGCTGAGAACTTCCCTAATTTGAGGAAGGAAGCAGGCATTCAGATCCAGGAGATAGAGAGGTTCCCCCCCCAAAAAAAAATCAATAAAAAAACATTAAACACTTTGACATTTAATAGTGAAACTTCCAAATTCCAAAGATAAATAGAAAATCCTTAAAGCAGCGAGAGAAAAGAGATTCTTAACTTATATGGGGAGAAATATTAGATTTACAGCAGACCTCTGCACAGAGACCTGGAAGGCCAGAAAGGGCTGGCAGGATATATTCACGGTCCTAAATGAGAAGAACATCCAGCCAAGAATACTATAACCAGCAAGGCTCTCATTCAGAATAGAAGGAAAGATAAAGAGCTTCCCGGATGGGCAGAAACTGAAAGAATATGTGACCACCAAATCAGCTCTGCAAGAAATATTAAGGGGGACCCTGTAAAAGAAAGAGGAAGCCCAAAGAAATAATCCACAACAACAGAGACTGAATAGGTATTACAATGACACTAAATTCATCTTTCAGTAGTTACTCTGAACATGAATGGGCTAAATGATTCCATAAAAAGATGCATGGTTTTGGACTGGATAAAAAAGCAAGACCCATCTATTTGTTGTCTACAAGAGACTCATTTTAGACCTAAGGACACCTCCAGCCTGAAAATGAAGGGGTGGAGAACATTTACCATTCAAATGGTCCTCAAAAGAAAGCTGATGTAGCAATCCTCATATTAGATAAAGTTCATACCAAAGACTGTAGTAAGAGCTGAAGAGGGACACTACATCATACTTAAAGGGTCTAACCAACAAGAAGACCTAACAATCATCAATATTTATGCCCCTAATGTGGGAACTGCCAAGTATATCAATTATTAACCAGAGTGAAGAGATACTTAGATAATAATACACTAAGAGTAGGGGACTTCAACACAGCACTTTCAGCAAATGACAGATTTTCTAAGCAAAAAATCACCAAAGAAAAAGGGCCTTAAATGATACACTGGGCCAAATAGATTTCACAAATATATACAGAACAGATATATACAGAACTTTTCATCTGAACGCGACGGAATACACATTCTTCTCAAGTGCATATGGAACTTTCTCCAGAATAGACCATATACTGGGTCACAAATCAGGTCTCAACCGATATCAAAAGATTGGGATTGTGCCCTGCATATTTTCAGACCACAATGCTTTGAAACTAGAACTTAATCACAAGAAGAAATTTGGAAGAAATTCAAACACATGGAGGTTAAAGAGCATCCTACTAAAAGATGAATGGGTCAACTGGGGAATTAGAGAAGAATTAAAAAATTCATGGAAACTAATGAAAATGAAGATACCATTGTTGAAAATCTTTGGGATACAGCAAAAGCAGTCCTAAGAGGGAAATACATTGCAATACGAGCAATCCCTCAAAAAATTGAAAAAAAACTGAAATACACAAGCTAACCTTGCACCTAAAGGAATTGGAGAAAGAACAGCAAATAAAACCTACTCCAAGCAGAAGAAGAGAGATAATAAAGATTCGAGCAGAACTCAATGAAATAGAGAACAGAAGAAATATAGAAGATATCAACAAAACTAGGAGTTGATCTTCAAATGAAACAATAAGATAGATTTACTATTAGCCGGGCTTATTAAAAGGAAAAGAAAAAAGACTCAAATTAATAAAATCATGAATGAAAGAGGAGATCACAACCAAACCAAGGAAATACAAACGACTTTAAAAATGTATTATGAACAGCTATATGCCAGTAAATTAGACACTCTAGAAGAAATGGATGCATTTCTGGAAAACCACAAATTACCAAAACTAGAACAGGAAGAAATAGAAAACCTGAACAGGCCAAAAACCAGGGAGGAAATTGAAGCAGTCATCAAAAACTCCCAAGACGCAAAAGTCCAGGGCCAGATGGCTTCCCAGGGGAATTCTATCAAACGTTTAAAGAAGAAATAATACCTATTCTACTAAAGTAGTCCAAGGGATAGAAAGGGATGGAATACTTCCAAATTCGTTTCATGAGGCCAGCATCACCTTAATTCCAAAACCAGACAAAGACCTCACCAAAAAAAGGAGAATTATAGACCAATATCCCTGATGAACACAGATGCAAAAGTTCTCAACAAGGTACTAGCCAATAGGATCCAACAGTACATTAAGAAGATTATTCACCATGACCAAGTGGGATTTATCCCCCTGATACAAGGTTGGTTCAACACTTGTAAAACAATCAACATGATGATCATATCAACAAGAGAAAAAACAAGAACCATGTGATCCTCTCAATAGATGCAGAGAAAGCATTTGACAAAATACAGTATCCATTCCTGATCAAAACTCTTCAGAGTGTAGGGATAGAGGGAACATTCCTCAGCATCTTAAAAGCCATCTATGAAAAGCCCACAGCAAATATCATTCTCGATAGGGAAATACTGGGAGGCTTTCCCCTAAATTCAGGAACAAGACAGGGATGTCCACTCTCACCACTGCTATCAACATAGTACTAGAAGTCCTAGCCTCAAGCAATCAGGCAACAAAAAGAAATAAAAAGCATTCAAATTGGCAAAGAAGAAGTCAAACTCTCCCTCTTTGCAGATGACATGATACTGTACTTAGAAAACCCAAAAGACTTCACCCCAAGATTCCAAGAACTCATACAGCAATTCGTCAGTGTGGCAGGATACAAAATCAATGCACAGAAATCAGTGACATTTCTATACACGAACAATGAGACTGAAGAAAGAGAAATTAAGGAGTCAATCCCATTGACAATTGCACCCCAAAGCATAAGATACCTAGGAATAAACCCAACCAAAGAGGTAAAGGATCTATACCCTAAAAATTACAGAACACTTCTGATAGAAATTGAGGAAGACACAAAGGGATTGAAAAATATTCCATGCTCATGGATTGGAAGAATTAATATTGTGAAAATGTCCATGCTACCCAGGGCAATTTACACATTTAGTCCAATCCCTATCAAAATACCATGGACTTTCTTCAGAGAGTTGGAACAAATCATCTTAAGATTTGTGTGGAATCAGAAAAGACCCCAAATATCCAGGGGAATAATGAAAAAGAAAACCAGAGGCAGGGGCATCACAATGCCGAATTTCAAGTTGTACTACAAAGCTGTGATCATCAAGACAGTGTGGTGCTGCCACAACTACAGACACATAGATCAATGGAACAGAGAACCCAGAAATGAGTTCTGTGAAGAAAAGCTGAAAACTGTTTCTGTAAGATCAGGAACAAGACAAGGATGCCTATTCTCGCACTTTTATTCAACGTAGTAGTACTGGAAGTCTTAGCCATAGCAAAAAGGCAAGAAAAACAAAGAGAAAGCATCCAAATTGTAATGAAAGAAGTAAAACTATTAGTATTTGCAGAGGACATGATACTATATGTAGAAAATCCTAAAAACTCCATGAAAAAACTATTAGAATAAATGCATTCAGTCAAGTTATAAGATACAAGATCAATATAAAGAAAACTGTTGTATTTCTATACACTAATAACAAATTAGCAGAAAATGAATTGAGAAAAAAATCTCGTTTACAATTGCATCAAAAAGAACAAAACATGACTATATTAAACCAAGGAGGTAAAGGACCTATATATTGAAAACTATAAGACACTAACCAAAGAAACTGGAAGATGACATAAATATGTAGAAAGATATTCCATGTTTATGGACTGGAAGAATTAATATTGATAAAATGTCCATACTACTCAAAGTAATCTACAGATTCAATGCAGTCCCTATCAAAACTCCAATGTCATTCTTCATAGAAACAGAAAAATCTTAAAATTTATATAGAACCATAAAAGACCCAAAATAACTAAATCAGTCTTGAGAAAGAACAAAGCTGGAGGCATCACATGCCCTGAATTTCAACTATATTATAAAGATATAATAATCAAAACCATATGGTATTGGCATAAAAATAGACACACAGATCAATCAATGGAACAGAGAAACCAGAAATAAACTCTATTTGCAGGTTAATTAGCTTATGACAAATGAGGCAAGAATATATATTGGGGAAAGGACAGTTTCTTCAATGAATGGTGTTGGGAAAACTGGACAACCACATGCAAAAGAATCAAACTAGATTACTATCTTACATCATACATAAAATTTAACTGGAAGTGGATTAAGGGCTTGAATATAAGACCAAAACTCATAAAGCTCCTAGAAGAAAACATAGGCAGTACATTTCTTTTTTATTTTTATTTATTTTTGACAGTCACACAGAGAGAGAGAGAGGCAGAGACACAGGCAGAGGGAGAATCAGGCTCCATGCACCGGGAGCCTGACGTGGGACTCGATCCCGGGTCTCCAGGATCGCGCCCTGGGCCAAAGGCAGGCGCTAAACCACTGCACCACCCAGGGATCCCCAGGCAGTACATTTCTTAAGATAAGGGTTGGCAATGATTTATGGATCTGACTTCAGAAGCAAAAATAGACAATGGGACTACATCTACCTAAAAAGCTTCTGCACAGCAAAGGAAACCATCAATAAAATGAAAAGGTAACCTACAGAATGGGAGAAAATATTTGCTAATCATGTATCTGATAAGGGGTTAACATCTAAAATATACAAAGAACTCATATAACTCAATAGCCAAAAATTCAAACAATCCAATTAAAAAATGGGCAGAGGACCTGAATAGACCATTATTTTTTCAGGGGGTCTGGTGCAACAGAAACACATACTGATGATACGAGTGTACATTAATACAATTAATTTAGAAAGCATTTTGGGTCTATCTAGAAAAAGTAATGATATGCATACTTTATGATCCAGTAATCCTTGTTCTGGGTATATACCACTACACTCTTGTAAATATGTGCCAGAAAAATGAGCAATAAAATTCATAAAAAAACAAAAACAATCAGCAACTGTCTGCCCATCTATAAACAGAATATTGGTATCAGTTCATGGAATACTATATAACAATATGCAGGATGATTTCCAGCAAAAAAACAAAACATGATTGTATTTCAGAAACAACATTTTGAATGTAAAAGTTTTCAAAAATTTCATAGAGTTAATATTCAATTTATATAAAGATCCCAAACATGCAAAAATTAAAGTCCATTTTGGTGATTTAGATACATATATGTTAAACCTCTACAAAAAGGCAAGGGATGATAAATATTAAATTTATATTAGTGGTTTCTTTGAAGCTGGAGGCAAGGGGATAGTGGTGGGGAAGTCCCCAAAGGGAATTATAATGTAAATGGTAGTGTTTTACCTTTTTAAATAGTGGGTGGATGAATGAATATTTACATTGTTGCAAATCTTCAAAACTTATACACTGTATTTAAGATACATCCAACAATATTTTATAGATATTAAATGTTTATAAAATCTTTAGTATTTATATTTAACTTCAGTTATAATATTAATAACTATAGACAAGTTTGCTATAAATTATATAGAAATTTAGAAAATGTTTCATGACATGTAAAATGCACAATCAGAAATATACAACTTTAAACATGAAGTTTAATTTTCATTTAATATTTAAATTTTATAAATATTTTGAAATACGATTAATATTCAATAAAAATTTAAAAGACAAGTAATATAGGAGCACCTGGGTGGCTCAGTCAAACATCTGCCTTTAGCTCAGGTCATGATACCAGGATCCTGGAATAGAGCCCTGCATTAGGCTCCCTGCTCCGTGAAGAGCCTGCCTCTCCCTCTCCCTCTGCCACTTCTGCTCGTGCTCTCTCTCAAAATAAATACATACATACATACACTCTTTAAAAAAATAAACAAAAGACAAATAGTATGAAAGAAAGACTAATAGGACCTCAAGGGATTCTTATTTGATTGTTACCAAGTGTTTGTATAACTCAGATAAAAATCATAACCAAACACAACAACCTTCCCTTCATCCTTATTTCCCCCAAATCCATAGCTTCATCCAATTCCCATGTACCTCACTTTCAAATATTCTTAAAGGGAACATCCATATATTGTGCTTACATGTATTCACTGACTTACTCTCTAAATTCTAAAGAAACTGCTCTCATATAGCTTACAATCAAGCCCTAATCACTGCATCCAAAAGTCCCCAGTCTTCAAATAATCTGGTATTTTCACATTTTGTCATTGTTTGGAGTTCTATTCCTTTGACTTAAGGCACCTATTTTTCCTGATTTTTGTAATTCTCTTATCACTCTCCCAATTCTTTTCACTGCTTCCTCTTCCTTTCTACCTCATTATCCTCCCAGGGTTGTCATTTACCCTTCCTTTCATTTTATCCTTGGCCTCAGCTCTCATTTTCTTTCATTTATTCCTTATACTCCATTCTCAAGTAGGTATTTGTATCTTGCTATGATTCCAATTCACTCAACGTACCTGAAAACAAACTTATTATTCTTTTTAAAAATGTCTGCTTTTTTCTATTTGTTTTAGCTTTATTTAAGGCATCATTATGCTCTCAGTCACCAAACCTACAATCCTTGAGTCATCTCTGTTACTTTCCTTCACTACACACATTTGATGGTCCCCAAGTCACTCATTCATAATTTAGATTGCTATTTTTTCTGATCCTGAAACTTTCACTGTCTAATGCTACTGAGAGGAAATCTAAGATGGGGACCGACATGTTTCTATTGGATGGACCCAAATGGAGATTTTCATTGACTTTAATTAGGATAATTTCATTAAAGTTGTTGGGACAGGAAAGTTTTTAAAATACAAATCGTAGGTGAGGAACTAAAGTCATCAAGGAAAGAAAAGCAAAACAAAACAAAAACATTTTACTAGCCAAGAGAAAGGATCCAGTAAAAGCTTTAATACTATACAGAGAACATGATAAGGTTGCTGAGAAAGTGGGAGGTCACAACATTAAAGCAGTGTTGGTGAATCTAAAATCATGTTCTATAAAAATTTTGCTGACAAGTTTTACTATATTCCAATGCCTCTACTCTGATTAGCTATTTCATAGTATATGCCTTTAGTAACAATATAGGCCAGCAAGATGGCATAGCTGAGTTAGGTAAATCTGCCACCTCTCAGAAAATTTCCGCAAAGCACATGCTCTACAAGATGGTGAACTACTTATGATTGGCACATATCTGGCACTCAATAAATGCCAAAAGAACAAATAACGAATGCCATTTTGATGAAGAACTACAAGTGTTAGTTTGGTATTTCATAGAAATTTAGATTTAACCCATTGAGTGTTACTGTTTCTTGAGCCTGTTTCCTTCTTGGCTGCAACACTTACCGGCTAAAGGTCACAAGCTATTTCTATTTTCCTCCTGTCCTTTCTTGGATGCCAACAGATGCAGTATTTTGGCATATTTGCTACCTTAAATCTTCTGTCCAGAATCATAAGCCAGAATCAATGAAAGAAACACGGATAAAAGAAAGAACATTAAATTCATTTGGGATTTTTCATTTGAGTAATGGACCAGATTCAACCACTGCAGTACAGTACCATGAAAGTGTCACAGAAATTTATGGAGATTCTGAGGACGAGGATGGCTTATCACTTCTCAAAGTTCGGACACCAAGCCAAAAAGACTAAACCTCTGCTCTTAGTTGCCATTTGAGAAAGGAATGCTGGTCAAATCACTATTTCTTCTAGGGCGCAATCAATTAACATGCTATGTTTCTCTTATATATTCACTTTTAACTTGGCAAATCTTCAGCTTACATGCTCAAGTTTAAGATCGTTAAGAGTTGGAATAAAGGATATTTAACATCCTTCAAAGTACACTCCAATGATCACCACATTTGTCAGGCATCTCTTCACACTTGAATTGAACCCAATACAATAATTTTATGGCTTTCATATTTTTCAGAGATGTCCAATAGTTTTAATTGCTCAATACTTTATGTATTGTTAGCAAACATAACTCCACCGTTAACTGATGATGTTGAAGACCAAGAAGTGGAATGCTTGAAGGTCCTTTTTGTATTCTGTTCCATTTAGTTGTAATTTCTCCTTAAAATTCAGTACCAAGGATACTCTACCTTTTTATGTTCAAAATTCAAAACTCACAAAAATATAGAACTTGGTCCCATTGTAGAGAAAGAAAGCCATAAATATTATACAAGCTAGATACAGCTGCTGTTATGCCTCCCCAATATTCTCTTTTCAAATATACTGCAACTGAAAGATTATGTCTCTCTGACTCAAAAGTAAATAATAAGCACAGAATGGTGATTCCCTCCCTGGAATGCATGTTTATTTAAAAAATAAACAAGTCACAGGCCAGCAGTTATGTTCTATAGCTTGGTGAATGAGTTTTCCTTAGGAAGATAAAATAAAACCATTGACTTCACCAGTTGGCAGTCAGCCACAACAACTGACAACAGCCCTGATTACAGTAACAGAGACTTACATGTAGTGTTGCATGAAATTTGTTGACCTGCAGAATGCCAGCAATATTCACCATCTTCCTTCCTGCCACAGGCTGACAACCATCTTATGCCTTAACACCAATCATCTCTGTTTCAAAACTTAAAACCACAATTAAAAAGTTTATATATTATTTTTAATCATCACAAGCACTACAAAATATTCTATCTCTGAATGATACCTTGGATTTATATTTATGTTTCATGAAACGCAAAAGTTTTCTTTCCAATCAAAACAGCAACAACTTAATGTGAAACTGAGGGGAAATAGTACATAAATCCTGTATGTGCATAGACTATGTATGTATGCTTTGCTTTAACACCTGAATACTTAACTTCACTTCAAGTTATCTATATAAAATAAATGTTTCTAAAATATGGTACTGAACTTTCCTCCTGACCATATTAAAAGCCCTCTAGGAGGATAAAAGCAATTTTGCATTAACTATAAAATAATGATAATCAAATAGGGAGATACAAGGTAAAGCGGGAGCCAAAACTCTCAATGTGTAAATTAGTATAGTTTACTTCCAAATGAAAAATATATGTCACATAAACTTAGAAATGAGGATGATAGTGATTTTTTTTAGAGAAATGAACATTATGCATATACAACAATGGGAAAATTGCTACTTTATTATAAATAAAGATATTTACTATCTTTTTATCTAGTAAATAAAGATATTTACTTATCTTTATTTTGTTGCTAATCAAAACTAAGATAAAGAAAATTTTAAAAGGTAAAATCTTATAGGAAACTATATTTCATTCAATCTACATAAACAGTTCTCTCACCTATATAAAATCTTAACAAAAGTTATATGAAGGAGAGTTCTTCATAGAAAGTACAAAATAGGGATCCTTGGGTGGCGCAGCGGTTTGGCGCCTGCCTTTGGCCCAGGGCGTGATCCTGGAGATCCGGGATCAAATCCCACGTCAGGCTCCCGGTGCATGGAGCCTGCTTCTCCCTCTGCCTGTGTCTCTGCCTCTCTCTCTCTCACTGTGTGCCTATCATGAATAAATAAAAATTAAAAAAAAAAAAAAAAAAAAGAAAGTACAAAATAGAAGCTCTGGCTTCTAGGATATAACAATATAATAACAAGACAAATGATATATTGACTCTCCCTCTCCACTTATATAAATACATAGATGCAATATATTCATATATAACTATAATATTTATAAAAGTATAAATTCATTCACTCATACCCACAGTTCCCACATATATATTCAAATAAAATGTATCAGTGAATTCAAGTTTACATACTATTCAGTATATTTCATTTATTGGCTCTTTCATTTATAAAAGTATCATCAAGTGTTTGTTATATGCCAGACAATACCACTTACTGAAAATATTCAGATAAATCAGATATGGCTCCTGCCACTATTAAGGTTAGAGTGGGCATTAGGAAGGATATATAATGCCAGTCACTTTATTAATTTTGAAAAATACTCAAATGATTAAAGAAACATTTTGTTCAGGCATTTCATGTTTGGAGCATCACAACAACTACATTTCCTGATTTGGAATTGCATGCCCCCTGGAGCAATCTACTCTTTTTCTTAGATTCCAATTACTTTTACTAATAGAAAACTAAAATTGAGTTGTTTTCCTACCTCACCAGAACCCATTTCCTTACTTTTTCCAGAAAAGATCCAGCCCTCTTTCCCTTTCCTTTTCTATAGCAATGAAAAGGTTAAATGCATATAAGGGGTGTATTAGGGGAATTTTATCACTGCTATATAAAATTACTGTTTTAAGTGCTGCCCAGACCATAATCTATAAATAAAATTGGAGATTGCTTAAAAAAACTTATGAAACAAAGTGTGAGGACTGGACTTTCCCATTTATGATGTTCTTGCTTACTCATCATCCCTAACAGTGTACACAATTCTGAAATACAGTGAACAAAATATTTTAAAATGAAAACATCTATTCCTTTGATGCTATTTCCATTCTCCTTCCTTTCTTATCGGAGTTCATACTGCAGGCCTATTATTTATATTCTTTGTCTATTTGGAATTGTGACAAATTTCTGGTGATTCGTACTTAATCAATTACCTGGGAGATGAAATTTGAATCTATCAATAAAAAACAAGGAGTTGATAACCTTAATTAAAGAAGGAAATAATGATTCACTGAGGAATATGTCTTGCTTATGCTGACTCACACAATAGGAATCCATTGTGTAAATAGAATTATGAAAGATTTCTGTTTTGCATGTCTTTGAAGGGAGGAAAACAAATGCTTTTTAAAAAAAGCTAGTGGAATAATCGCCATGTTCAACACAATGAAAACTCTCCATCTAAGCTAGAAACAGCAAAATGAGGACACATACATTAGAATACCTTTGTAGTAAAATATATGCTATGAACTCGGATGCAAAAGCCAGAAATAAAGCATCCATGGAAGTTTAAGAGACTGAGCTTGGAAGATACAGAAATAAATGCATATTAAAGATGTTTAAATACAAAGCATTTTATATAAATTCCAAATGTTATGCTCTGTATTTGGAACTCTGCTATACTTTTGTACTCAAAATTATTATAAATTCCTTTGCATATATCCCAAATTAAATTTTTTGTAAGTATGTTAAAGGATCTAAGAATGGATTTCAAGGGCTGTGGAAACCTCCTGAAGTTAAGTACACCATCTGCACTTGAGTTTAGCAGAATTATACTGGATGTTGTTAGTGGTGGGAATATATATGAAAATTTCAAAGTTAAATTCAAGCCTAGCAGGCTATGGGGATTTGGAGGTGATTCCTGAGCATTAAGAAAGAGAATTTTAATACCTTTCCAAATAATATTGGTACCTAATATAAATACTGTTTATCATTTTATAGGAACTCTTATAAATGTCTGAGTTAATTGAACTGACCTTCATAATAACTATATAATGTAGGCACTATGATTATCTCCAATTTACAGATGAAGAACAGGTAAGTAACCTGTTCAAGGTGACAACATGTAAGTGATGGCATTCACCAGTTGATGGGGATAAAGGATGAGGGTTTCTTTTTTTTTAGGATGAGGGTTTCTTAAAGTAGATTCAGAAGAACATAGGTTTGTTTCTGTTGTTTTACCATTATGCCAGAATCAGACCAGATTATAACCACATTTAATTCACTTTTTGAAAATGGCTTGCAAGGTTTTGTTTTTATTTTTTATTTAACAGAAATGCTCCCAGAAGGCAGGCTCTTTTAGAAAAGAGTAAAGAACTAATATTATTGAGCATCTGTTATGTTATAAGCATATATGCTGTCTAATTGAATTATTAGAATAGCACTGCATATTGGGTGTTAATCCCTTTTTACATATGAAAGCACTGAAACCAAGAAAAAAAAATCAGCTACTTGTCAAGATCACAAGCAAATGAAAGGCCTAAGTGGAATTCAAACATGGTGTTAAATGACTCTAAAACATGTCTTTTTGCAAATATAACATACTGCTGCCCAAAAGGTACGAAGCAAATTTACTTGGTTAAAATAATTAACCTTGAACACAAACATCTTCCAGAATTTTGAAATAAAATTATAAAAAGAGAATTAAAACAACACTAAAAGATTTGGTTAATAAAATTATCACAATTAACAGGTACTATCAAAAGACACTTTTAAGAGGTTAATTTTTTTTTTATTTATTTATGATAGTCACAGAGAGAGAGAGGCAGAGACCTAGGCAGAGGGAGAAGCAGGCTCCATGCACCGGGAGCCCGACGTGGGATTTGATACCGAGTCTCCAGGATCGTGCCCTGGGCCAAAGGCCTGCTCCAAATCTCTGCGCCACCCAAGGATCCCAACACTTTTAAGAGGTTAATTTCACTCAACAAGCATTGTGTTAAATTCCAGCTGGTGACATAACTGAATTTTTTCAGCTGAAGAACAGAAATAACTTTAGTAATTTTAAATGCCCCATTCTGGCCTGTAATTGAATAGCTCTCCAGGAAATACATCTACTCATAGTACAAATATGCGAAGTATACTGGATGATAATGATGCCTTTAATCTAGAATTTGATACATTTATTTTAAAAATGGACTTTGATGTTTTAAGACTTCAGTAACTATAGGGAACATAGGGGCACTGGTAAACACTTATTTCACTTGATCATAGGATGCCAATGAGGAATAAGTTTTACCTTCTGCTCTTTAAAAAATTTCATATCAAATTAGTTGTTTTAAAGACTAGGAGTTTAGAATAAGTGGAATAACATTCAACCAAGTCAGTTAAGGCATTAATTTGGAATCACCATTATTAAGTTACTTAAATACAGCAAGAATATACACACTTCTAATATTATAACATCTCTCTTCTACTTTTTACTGTTTTATACAAATCTTTGAAAATTCAAGTAGGTTCTAGAATTTAATTTCTACTTCAATTAATTGGATAAAATGAAATGTAGTTGCATGAATCTTATACATAATACAGTTTAACTTTTTATTACTAATCAACCTGTAAAGTGAAATAAAATTCATATATATATTACATTTACCATTATAAAACTTAACAGAATATGTGTCCCATTACTGTTTGCTATAAATGAATTTGTGGATGAATTATGGTTTTCTACATACTTTCTTTATAAAATTGGAGACAAATATCTCTTGAAAAGACTTGAAGCAGTAGATACAATAAAACTAAATTTAAAAACTCAGGGTATAGGGATCCCTGGGTGGTGCAGCGGTTTAGCGCCTGCCTTTGGCCCAAGGCGCAATCCTGGAGACCCGGGATCGAATCCCACGTCGGGCTCCCGGTGTATGGAGCCTGCTTCTGCCTCTCTATCTCTGTGTAACTATCATAAATAAATAAAAATTTAAAAAAACTTTAAAAACTCAGGGTATAAAAGCCACATGGTTATTTACTTTTTTAAATATTTGCTACCACCACCGAGATCTGCACCTGTGGCAGCTCCACTTCAGTTTCATCCTAGGCTTTAAGGCTTACCTCAGCAGCACACCTACTCCACATAGCTTAGTATCCAAGGGGTGGGGGTTGGGGGAGGCCTTGGCCCTGGGAGGGAACCACCACATGCTTCCTCCTGACCTCCTCCAATCCCTCTCACACATGTCACTGACTGCCAGTGATGACCAGTATGGGCTCGACCTTCCAATGCCATCTATTTTCAGGGCTAGTTGATTCAGCAGGTGAGTTGTTACATAACTCCTTGGCAGATTCCAATTTCCATGGCCACTGTCCTGCTGAAAAGCCACATATTTAAAGGAAACATAACATTCAAATAAGTATTATTATCTGTTCACTGCTACCATTATTGTTATTGTAATAATTTTATAAGCAATATAGTACCTCTTAACGAAGAAGTCTTTAGATTAAGAAGAATCACAAGGCTTAGGGTGGTGGTTCTAAAATATGATGCAAATTCTTTCTCCTTCTTCCCATAAAAAAAAGTGGAATCTAATTCCCCTCCCCTTTAATGTGGGATGGTCTTAAAGGGTCAACTTTAAAATAGTAAAGTAGAGGTAATGCTGTGACTTCAAAGGCTAGGTCATGAACAGCAAAGCTTCTGTGTGGCTCTTTCTCTCTTGGGTGGCTCACTATGGGAGAAGCCAGCCTCCATGTTTTGAGAATACTCAAGTAGTGCTGTGGAGAGGCCCTTATTGCAAGGAAATAAGTTCCCCTACTAAATTAGCACCAAATTGGCAGCCATATAAGGGAGCCACATTGGAAGCAGATATTCCTGCCATGCTAATCCTTCAGGTAACTGAGTCATCAAAGATCTGGATGCAAATATTGAGTCGGAGGAAGCACAAATGTAAAGTTTCAAAAGGGTAACAAACCTTGGCATATAAAGTGTGTTGAAGAAGCCAAAAGATAGTCAGTATGATTGCAGCATAATGAAAAAAGGGTGAGTAGGAAGAGAAACTGGATGGTGAGGTAGACTTATGAGCTGAAATTCAGTTACTGTCACTTCCAGGTCCCAGTACCCATCTTAGTTCTAATAAGTTGGTGTCTCAGAAAAGGATTGCTTAAATCAGAAAAGCTAAAGAAACAGCCATTTCTACTTACTTAGAACATTTCTGGAAGGCACATTCACATTGCACTTGCTTGACATTTAATCTGATTTTTAGATTGGCAAAAATGATAGGTTGAAGTTGCTCTGTGTAAGTCATAACACCTCATTTGATAGCTTGCTGAATAGATGAAAGTATTATATCCATTTCAATTCATTCTTTCAGTTCATGTCCATGAGTACCAGCTAAAATATGATTGCTGTCACATGCAAAAAAATGCATAACCTCTGTAATACTATCAGAACTTTATTGCTATTATTTTTCGAAGATATGAACTGAATAACACCTTACATGTTTCTTCCTCTATCACTCATATGCCTATGGAGAGGAAACAATCATTATTTAAACACTTATTAAAGACAAATTCAGGCTCAAAATGGAGGATACATTAATGGTTTTAATAAAAATAAAAACATTTTCATCTACATTCTCATTTTTAAGTCACAGATGCTAGAAAATGAAGTTTTGATTCTTATCTCACTTTATACAGAGGGCCTTACTCTCCTTTCTTAAAATAGAGCTGATTGAGGGAAGAAAGCCCTTATTTCCAACTATGTTATTAAGTCTTCTACCTGAGTCAAGTCATGAACTCTTATATGCCATCATATTCCAGATATGTTTTAAACGGGTTGCTAAGCAGCTTATTGTAGAAAAAAAGAGAAACTTGAAAATAAAGGAGATAGGTAGTCCTGAAACTTAATCTATAAATTAAGTGCATAATTAATCTCAGCAGGGATACATAAAACTACTTTAAAAATCACTATAGCTCTTTGTCTTGATTAAATGTATTACATATATATTTTTAAGGGACTTGACTGGAGGTCTCAAGTTAGATGAATTAAAAAATGGATTGGGTTGAGGTGGATTAGCATTGAAGTAGATGAGTTGAAGAAAGAAATGCACATAGAACTCACCAAAGCACTGCCTAGGGAAGACTGGATCTTGATCATATGTATTACTATGGTCCCATCAAAGAATGCTTAAGCTACTGTAGGGGAGCAGAATTTGCCACCCTAAACTGTCTCTTTGACACGAAGATTAATTTAAGATTATCTTTTTAAAGATTTGAGAAAGAGAGAGAGCATGAGAGAGTGTGGGGGAGGGGCAGAGGTAGAGAAAAAGAATCTCAAGCAGACTCCCTGTGGATCTCAGGACCCTGAGATCATGACCTGAGTTGAAACCAAGAGTCAGACATTCAAAAAACTGAGCCACCCGGGCGCCCCTTAAGTTGATTATTTTTAAGAAAAAGACCCAGTTAGTTCTTTTTACCTCCCCCTTAAATGCCTAAAAGAGTTTAGAGGACTTGCTCTGGGAAGAGAGGTACTACATAGATAACTACAGTATAATATGAACTGTGTGTGGTAGACAGGGAGGAATTTAGCAAAGGCTGTTTGTTAAAATTCCTATGTATGATTATTTCTGTATGGCCCAGCAAACATTTGTTTACCAAATATTTACACTTGTTCATCTTCCTATGAATTGCTTTCCTTCCCTTTGAAGTTCCAGACCCCTATCCCTTCTCCTTAGCTCTAGATGGCTGATATACCTCATCTTGCCTGACTGCCTTTGGAATATCTCATGGGTATGTAGATTCCCCCCATGTATGAAATTAGTTTTTCTTCTGTCATTTTAATCATTTAATCTGCCAAAAGAATTAGGAGAGGGAGGGGGAAAATTTCCCTGGCCCAATACTACTTTATAGTTCAAGGACGCTTCCTAAGACTCTCTTCTCTTAGCAGATTCCATGCTTCCTTAGCAGTGGCTGGGTTCTAGTATAGTTTCTCACTATACACCTGCCTATTTATGTGTGTATGTGTGTATATAATATATATATATATATATATATATATAAATACATATACACACACACTAGTCATGTCAACATATGTTCTGTTGCATAGGAACTCTGGTATACAGATGTAGATAAGTAGATAGATATATTTTTATTTTAATTTTATAATTAAAATTATTTTTCACACAATTCTAAGCTTGGTGAATATAAATATAATTTTGAGTGATGAATCTATTATTGTTATGCTCTTGAGATCCATTACCTGAACCAAAAAGTCCACAGACCTAAGCCTGGACAATGGTAAACTAACCAAAATAATGTCCTCCAGTGACACCTTTGGGTACACAGGTATTCATTTTTTACACTTTACATTGCTTTGTCCTTCTTTTGGGTTTATGAACAATCATTTGACAAATTATTCTCAATGGATCTTCTCTGAGTTTTCTTCTCTTTGGAAGGGGGTCCCCTAATACGCACATATTCCCTTCCCCCTTTGGCAATAAAGCAATTATGGGCAACCTACTGAATAGGAGAAATTATTAGCAAATCATGTATCTGATAAGTTAATATCCAAAACATTTAAAAAACTCATGCAAGTCAGTAACAAAGTAACAATCCAATTTAAAAATGGGCAGAAGACTCGAATAACATTTTTCCAAAGATGACATACAGTGGGCAATGGACCCATGAAAAGGTGCTCAACATCACTAATCATCAGGGAAATGCAAATCAAAACCACAATGAGATATCACATCGCATGTGTTAGAATGGCTAGTATCAAAAAGGGAAGAAATAATAGTTGCTGGCAAGGACACAGAGAAAAGGGAACTCTTTCACACTGTTGGTTGGAATGCAAATGGGTGTGACCACTATGAAAAACAGTATGGAGGTTCCTCAAGAAATTAAGAAGAGGATTATCACATTATCCAGCAATTCCACTTCTAGGTATTTATCCAAAGAAAACAAAAACTTAATTTGAAGAGATATATGAGCCCCCACGTTCATTGTAGCACTATTTAGAATAGCCAAGATATGGAAACAACCTAAATGTCCATTGATGGATAAATGGATCAAGAAAATGTGATGCACAGACACAAATACACACAATGGAACATTATTCTGCTCTTAAAAATAATAAAATACTGCCATTTGTGATAACATGGGTGGAGCTTGGATAACATGGATAACATGGGTGGGCATTACACTTAGTGAAATAAGTGAGAAAAGGAGAAATACCATGCAATCTCAGTTATATATGGAATGTGAATAAAAAAATCAAGCTCAGCTCAGAGATACACAGAACTGAATGGTGGTTGCCAGAGTTGGGAGATGGGAGTGGGGTGAAATGGGTGGAGGGAATCAAAAGAGACAAACTTCCAGTTCTAAAATAAATGTCATGGGGATGTAATGTACAGCATGGTGACTATGGTAAAACAAACAAACAAACAAACAAACAAACAAACCAGAATTGTTTATCTGAAAGTTACTAGGAGTAAATCTTAAAAATTCTCATCTCTCTCTCACACACACATGTGCGCTAAGTTCTGTAACTATGTATGGTGATGAATGTTACCCAGACTCACTGTGGTGATCATTCTGCAATGTATGCAAATATAGAAGCATTGTGTTATACAGCTAAAACTAATATAATGGTTTATGGCAATTAAAAATAAAAGTTCCAGCAAAGCAGATTTAAAAGAGCCTTTATGGTAAATCACTATTCTTACTTCACTTATGTAAATAATGCCTCCAAGTTTATTGGAATTAGACAATTTGCAAATAAATTAGTCCTGTGGTAATTTTTGATAAAAATGGAGATGATCACAGGCAGAAAAATTATGTTTCAGTAATATACCTTTGTGGATATCAGATTCTAGTACTGTTAATGACACTGAGGTTTTGTTTTCTCCCTATAAATGGACTAGATTCTGAATTCTTCTGGTTTCCTCCAATATTTTGCCAGAACTCTCCAAACTAACATTTCCAGTTCTCACTGTTTTGACTTGGAATCACTATGAAATTAAAACTGTGTTTTCACAAAGTAGTGCAAACTAAAGCTGGACAACTTAATGTAACCTTCAGAAAAATCACCACAACAGCTCATGTGTGGACAATCTTTGTGCCTGTTGCTATATAGGTCATTCAATAAAGTTCAACAGAATACCTGATGACATAATCAAAGACATTCAAACTGCAAACTAGTAAAATCTATCAGACTCAAATACCATCCTCGATTTATTGTCTAAATATGATTCAAATGCAGCTTTGGAAATTTTCTCAACTGGCTGCTCTCCAAACTCAAAAAGTGAACTTATAATTTTTTGAACTATTAACCTTTGTTTTTGCTTCCATGGAAAAGCCTCTCATTAAATTACCTGATTATTCACGTAATATAGAGGCCTAATTTAGATAGAAGCTCACCTGTAACATCATATCTTGAAATAAAACAACTTCATGTTCATCCTGTCCAAAGTAATCATTGGGATATGTGTTTGCTAATATATCATGTTGTCCTACACATAACTTTAAAAAATTATAACTTAAGTATATAGCAATACAGGCCTACCTCAAGGAGCATGAAAAATCTCAAATAAAAAAACCTAACTTTACACCAAAAGGAACTAGAAAAAGAATAATAAAGCCTAAAACCAGAAGAAGGAAGGAAGGAAATAATTAAGATGAGAGCAGAAATAAATGATAAAAACTATAAACAAACAATGGAACAGATCAATGAAACCAGGAACTGGTTCTTTGGAAAATAGCAATAAAAATGATAAACCTCTGGTCAGACTTATCAAAAAGAGAGAAAAGACCCAAATAAATAAAATCACAAATGAAAAAGGGAAATAGCAGCAAACACCACAGAAACAGAAACAATTATAAGCGAATATTATGCAAAACTGTATGTCAAGAGGTTGGACAACCTAGAAGAAATGGACGAATTCCTACAAGCATATACATTTCCAAAACTGAAACAGAAAAAACTAGAAAACCTGAACAGACTGATAACTAGCAAAGATATTGAATCAGCAATCAAAAAACTCCCAACAAACAGAAGTCCAGGACCAGAGGGCTTCACAGGTGACTTATACCAAACATTTAAAGAAGAGTTAATACCTATTCTTCTCAAACTATTAAAAGAAATAGAAAAGGAAGGAAAACTTCCAAATTTATTCTATGAGGCTAACATTATTCTGATATCAAAACAAGCTCAAGATGTCACCAAAGAAGAGAACATAGATGCAGAAGTCCCCAACAAAATAATAGCACACCAAATCTAACACATTAAAAAAAATCATTCATCACAATCAAGTGGGATTTATTCCTGGGTTGCCAGGTTGGTTCAATACTCACAAATCAATCAATGTGATATACATTAATATAAGAAAGGATTAGAACCAAAGGATACTTTCAACAGATGCAGAAAAAGCATATGAAAATGTACAACATCCATTCATGATTAAAAACCCTCAACAAAGTAGGCTTAGAAAGAACATATTTCAACATAATAAAGGCCAAATATGAAAAACCCACAGCTAACATCCTTCTAAACAGGGAAAAACTGAGCTCTGGATGTCCACTCTCACCACTGTTATTTAACATAGTAATGGAAGTCCCAGACTCCGCAATCAGACAACAAAAAGAAATAAAAGCATCCAAATCAGCAAGGAAGAAGTCAAACTTTTACTACTTGCAGATAACCTATTACTATATATGCAAAACCCCAAAGACTCCACCAAAAAACTACCAGAGCTGATGCATGAATTCAGTAAAGATGCAGGATACAAAATCAACATACAGAAATCAGAACCATTTTTACACTTTACACTATTTTACAATAGTGAGGCAACAAAAAGAGTAATTAAGGAATCAGTCCCATTTACAAGTGCACGAAAAGCTGTAAGATACCTAGGAAGAAACCAAGCCAAAGTGGTGAAAGATCTGTACTCTGAAAAGTATAAAACACTGATAAAAGAAATTGAAGACAACACAAAGAAATGGAAAGACATTCCACACTCATGGATTGGAAGAAAAACCTTGTTAAAAAGTCTATACCACCCAAAGAAACCAACACATTTAATTCATACCTGTCAAAATACCAACAGCATTTTTCACGGAGCTAGAACAATCCTAAAATTTGTATGGAACCACAAAGACCAATAATAGCCAAAGCAACCTTTTAAAAGAAAAGCATATGGGATTCCTGGGTGGCTCAGCGGTTTAGCGCCTGCCTTTGGCCCGGGGTGTGATCCCGGAGACCCGGGGTTGAGTCCCACATTGGGTTCCCTGCATGGAGCCTGCTTCTGCCTCTGCCTGTGCCTCTGCTTCTCTCTGTCTCTCTCATGAATAAATAAATAAAATCTTTAAAAAAAATTAAAAAAAGAAAAGCATAACTGGTAGCATCATAATTCTGGACTTTAAGTTATAAACTTGTAGTGATCAAGACAATATGGTACTGGCACAAAAAAAGATCAATGGAATAAAAAACCCAGAAATGAACCCACAACTATATGGTCAATTAATCCTCCACAAAAAAGGAAAGAGCATTCAATGGGGAAAAAAAAAGTCTCTTCAACAAACAGTATTGGGGGAAATTGGACAGTTACATGCAAAAGAAGGAAACCAGATAATTATCTCTTACCATACACAAAAATAAACTCAAAATGAATTAAAGACCAAAATGTGAGATCTGAAACCACAAAAGTCCTTGAAGAAAGCACATGCAGTAATTTCTCTGACACGGGCCATAACAACTTTTTTCTAGATGTGTCTTCTGAGGCAAGGGGAACAAAAGCAAAAATAAGACATTGGGACTACAGCAAAATAAAAAGCTTCTGCACAGCATAGGAAACAATCAACAAAACTAAAAGGCAATCTACAGAATGGGAGATATTTGCAAATAACATACCTGATAAATAGTATCCAAAATCTACAAGGAACTTATAAAACTCAACACCCCAAAACCAAATAATCCAATTAACCAATGAATAGAACACATGAACATTTTTCCAAAGAAGACAAATGTATGAAACGATGCTCAACATCACTAATCGTTAGGAAAAGGCAAATTAAAACTACAGTGAGCTATCACCTCACACCTGTCAGAATGGCTAAAATCCACAACACAAGAAACAACCGGTGTTGGCAAGGATGTGGAGAAAGAGGAACCCTCTTGTACTGTTGGTAGGAATGCAAACTGGTGCAGCCACTGTGGAAAACAGTATGGAGTTTCCTCAAAAAGTTAAAAACAGAACTACTTTATAATCCAGTAATCCCACTACTGGGTATTTACCCAGAGGACACAAAATTACTAATTCAAAGGGACCCATGCACCCCTATGTTTATAGTTTCATTATTTACAACAACCAAATTATAGAAACAGCACAAGTGTACATTAACTGATGAATAAAGAATACGTTACACACACACACACACACACACACACACAGACACACATATACATACAATGGTATATTACTCAGCCATAGAAAGGAATGAAATCTTTACATTTGCAACATGGATAGAGCTAGAGAGTATAATGCTAAGTGAAATAAGTCAGTGTGAGAAAGAGAAATGCCACATGATTTCACTCATATGGGGAATTTAAGAAACAAGAAAAGAGAAAAAGAAGAGAGGGTGCAAACCAAGAAACATGCTTAACTCTAGAGAATAAATTGCCGGTTACCAGAGGGGAGGTGGATGGGGGCATAGGTTAAATAGGTGATGGGGATTAAGGTATGCACTTGTGATAAGCACTGGGTGATGTATGGAAGTGCTGCATCATTATACTGTGCACCTGTAACTAATATTGCACTGTAACTGAAATTCAAATAAAAACTTAAAAAAATTATAACCCACTTTAGTTATTTTATTGGTTACATCTTGGCTCCTGGGAAGCTCTGATCTGGGGAATTTTCAAGTCCTTGGCTATTTTTCTCCTAATAGTAATCATATTAACCTCTCTAATGTGTTATATACTCTCAAAGGTTTTAAATGCCTGTCAAAAGCACTCACACACCAAATGGTAGCCATTAGGATCAAATAATAGAATGCAATCAACAATAATCACATATAGGATGAAAACAGTGACTACATGACCCTCTGGCCTGATGACTCGACTAGTGAAAACAGCAAATATATTTCTTTGATTTGATTTCATCACGGTGGTAACTGAAATAATGCTATACTCTTAGGTGACACTTAACCTACTTAATAATCAAGAGGAGAGGCTGAGGTGGGGATTGTTAAAATCAAAAACAAATGGAGACCAGCCTTGAAAATTTCCTGAGCAGGCAAAGCCAGTTTAGTCATACAAACAAAGCTTAATTTAGCTTATTTTGCAAAACTAACTAACCTGGGTCATTTCTTGCTTAGGCCTTAGAAAATCTTTTTTTTTTTTTTTTAATTTTTATTTATTTATGATAGTCACAGAGAGAGAGAGAGAGAGGCAGAGACACAGGCAGAGAGAGAAGCAGGCTCCATGCTGGGAGCCCGACGTGGGATTCGATCCCGGGTCTCCAGGATCACGCCCTGGGCCAAAGGCAGGCGCCAAACCGCTGCGCCACCCAGGGATCCCAGGCCTTAGAAAATCTTAAGCAAAACTTAAACTGTTTCCTTAGGTTGATATGAGGTAACCAATGACCAATTCCCCATTGTTTAAGAAAATTCTAATACTATAACCAATCACTATGAAGAATGGTCACTGCTTTCTTACTATACAAGCTTCTTTATAACAATATACTGCTGAACCTCCATGTTTTGGTTTGAGTAGTCCTAGTTGGTGATAGGTCTTTTGGTGTGTGTAAACTTTACTAATTACCATTTCAGTGATTCACTGGTTTCACTTCTGCTATTTCTAAATTTTTGACAGTGAACCCAGAAGACTATAGGCCAAAAATTCTGGTGGGAAGCACCACCCTTGCAGCATTAGTGTGACCATACACTCGGAGGCAGGGGGTGTCCTTTCCACCACTTTACAGACCTCCAGATGTGAGCTCAAAGACCCTCATGGCTACTAGTCTGTCCAAGAACTGGTAGCCCAAGAGCCTTTGAAGATCTAGGCTACCCAATGGCAAAGGAACCTCTAGCCCTATCAGCAATCATTCCTCCCACATGCTAGTGCCTTGGGATCCTTTTAGAAACCCAATTGATGTAAAATCCACAGTTCCTCCTAGGCCATCAAGCCTCAATACAGCCCATCCTTTGAGCCCAGGAGTGTTCTGGAAACCTACCCGCCACCTTGGTGGTACTAGGAGCACTTCCGGACACTTTCTGCCCTGGGGATGGTGCCCTAAGGGCCTTAGATGAAACTGTACACAAACTGTATTCCAGGGTATCCTCCAGGGTATCCTTTATGGATACCCTTGCTGTAGAATACAATCCTTGTTCTCGGACAGCGGAGACTCATGCGTCTTTTGTCACCTTAATTACAACATGCTAGTGCCACAGAAATCTTCCAGCCACAAGACTTCCTGCCAGCTAGGGTTCCCGAATTCCTTCAACCTCAGCTTGTACGAATGCTGAGGAACTGAATGCTCTTAGGGGATCACTCTGTGAAAAGGAGAGCATTTTCGGTTACAGCATTGGCATCCAGTAGAAGCAGCAGGAGTCTTTCGACCCTCGGCCAGCTCATAAGCTCAGGAATCATGAGCCTTCCCGGCTACTGTCTCTCTCTAGCTCAAGTGCCTCAGAATCTTCCTGCCAGGAACCTGTCCGCTTTTCAGGGTTCCGCGGGTCCTTCAGTTCCCTTCAGTTCCTTCAGTTCTTATGTGGTGGAAACTCGGGCAACTCTTACTAAGCTGTCAACAAGCCCTTTGGTCTGCAGACATCTCTGCTTAGGCAGCTTAGCTATTCTAGAACTTCTTCACCACTTTGCTGGTGTCACAGGGTAGAAGCAGAGGGTGAGATGGGGACTTCTGGACACCTGCCCTGGCAGCTCTTTGGAAATGAGACATCGCTCCCAAATCCCTTGCTGTGGAATATATATGGTTCTTTTCAGAACTAAATTTCCAGTTCCCTGGAGCTGGGGCCCCTCCCCTTTCGTCCGACAAACTAACATATCATTAGCATCACAAAAGCCCTTCCTCCCTAAACAGCCCAGAGCGTTCTTTTTGCCTGTGGTTGAAGTGGGGGACCCGGTAATTTTCTGGCCATTTACCCGACTGCTCGTGATTCCTATCGGTTCATTAATCTGAGCCCTTTCAGCTACCATACCCCCCCTCCCGCCTTACCTGCCTGAGTATCCTGAGGAAGATTCCTTTATTTTTTTAAATTAATTAATTAATTTATTTATTTATTAATTTATTTATTTATTCATGAGAGACACAGAGAAGTGAGAGAGGCAGAGACCCAGGCAGAGGGAGAAGCAGGCTCCATGCACCGGGAGCCCGACGTGGGATTCGATCCCGGGTCTCCAGGATCGCGCCCTGGGCCAAAGGCAGGCGCCAAACCGCTGCACCACTCAGGGATCCCCTGAGGAAGCTTCCTACCACCAATTCAGCCACCTCTCTAGAACTCCAGAACTCTTTCTGGCCCGTAATCAAGGATGTATTCTTCAGACTATGTTCCTCCCTTGAGGCTTTGGAACCCAAAAACAACTTTGGGCACCTGGAGTTCTTCCAGACACGTTTGGTCCAAGGCGCTGGTCCAGGGGCACTTCCGGAAGCCTTCCGCCCTGGCACGGGTGACTTGTGGGTCCTTGATGAGACCATGAACCGAGTCCATGTACTGGATTTCAGGGGAACCCTTATGGGCACTAGCTTGCTGTGGAATACGTGGCCTTATAAGAGACCATCCATCTAGAACACTGGTGCAAGGGGCTCCTTTTCACTACCCTACCTTCATCTCTGCAGTGTGCTGAGGGACCTTCCGCCACCAGACTTCCAGCCAGCTAGGGTTCTGGAATTCCTGCCGCCCCTCAGCCTATATGCATGCTATTGAGTCTAAAGTTCTTTAGTGACCAGATAGCCTACCTGCCTGTGATGTTAAGAAAAGCACCCTTGGTTATGGCACAGGCCGCTTGCAGAGGAAGGGTGGGCCTCAACCACATTTTAGTCAGCTGGCAAACTGATGAAGTGAGATCCTCCTCGGCCACCATCCGCCCATCCAGCTGGTGCCCTATGGTAACGTTCCTGCAGATAACATAACCCCTCAATAAAGTTCCGGGATTCTTTAGTCCCTGCCCAGGAGGGTTCTTATTGGTGGAACCACGGGCTCCTACCACCGTATCAACAGCAAGAAGCCCTTTTACCCCGGATCCATTAAGCTATCGCTCCCTCTCGCAGCCCCGGACTCTAGCATGTACATTCCTGACCCTTCATTGTTGCCTGTGGTGGAGCACATCTGGACATCATGTTCCCTGACACTGCTATCCTGATGGCCCTTTGGGCAACCAAACTGCCAGTGTCCTGCGGTCCCGTGACCAGAATTAATCCTTGCTGTGGAATATACTGCACTGCTGGAAACCATAGCAACAGCTTCATGGTGCTTGGAGTCCACTTTAGCATGACGTGTTAGGGTGTCATGAGGGCCGTTCCAGCCCTAAAAGTTTCCATGTCCTTCCTGCCCATAGTCCATATGGGAATTCAGGGATTTCTCCACAATCAGTCTGACCACCTGATGTTGAAACTGAAGTACATTGTGTCAAAGTACAGGCCTTTCTCTGAGGTACCACAGGTTCCTTTCACTAAGGAATTTGAGCCCTTTTGACCAACCTCCTTTCCCAGGTGCCACTGCTCTGGTGAACCTCAGACCACCAACAGTTCCCTTGTTCTAGGATTCCACTGCTCCTTCTGGCAGCCCTGTGCTGTTCACATGGCTGGAAATCAAAGGTTCTTTGGCAACCATCCTGCCCGAGTGAAGTTAAATGATGGCATTAGATACTCCTAGCAGTGGTGAGTCTATAGCCCTTCCAGTCTTTAGCTAGCTCATGTCCAATGGAACTTAGAACTGTTTCAGTCACAAGGTTGCTCATAAATTAGTAGCTCTAGAATCATTATCAACACTAACAGGCTGAGCACCTAAGGTTCCTAATCTTGTATGGCCCCTAGTCCCACCTAGTGATTTGGGGGCACTGCATACCTTTATAACCATCACCCTCTCAATAGACTGTGGAACTCAGGGCTTTCTGTACACTTGGTCCATTTCGATGAGTAGAAACCAAAGGGTTCTTCTGAAATCACACTGGTTTTGGAGATGGAACTCACAAAGGACTTCTGGACACATTTTGCCCTTGTGTTGTTGACCTGTGGGTCCTTTCTTTTTTTTTTTAATTTATTTATTCATGAGAAACACACACACATACACACGGAGACAGAGAGAGAAAGAGAGAGAGGCAGAGGGAGAAGCAGGCTCCATGCAGGGAGCCTGACATGGGACTCGATCCTGGGTCTCCAGGATCAGGCCCTAGGCTGAACCGCTGGGCCACTAGGGCTGCCCTGTGGGTCCTTTCTAAGACCGGACTTCCTGTGCCCTTTTGTGCACTACCCTGTATCCTTGCTGTGTGAAAGATATCTATTAGCCACCACCTATCTAGAACTCTAGGGCTTCTTTTTGCCAACAAAACTATATCTGAGTGTTGACCTAGGAAACCTTCTGGCAATCAAGGGTGCTTCCATTTAGAGTTCTTGGTTTTCTACAGGCTCACACAATATACATGCTCTGGGGAACTCAGGGTTCTTTCGTGACCTGCCTGACTGGCTGAGTAGAAAAGAATTTTCAGTCACAATGCTGCTATCCTGCAGCAGAATCCTGAGCACTTTAGGCCATCAGTCAGTCCTCAAGCTCAGGATTCTGGAGCCTTCATTGCCATCATATTATTCTATCATGGGGGAACCAAAGAATCTTCTTCCCAACAACCTCACAACTCAGTCAGGTTCCAGAGATTATTCAAGCCCCCATATTGTCTTTATGCAGTGCAGTCACGGGCCCCTCCTATTTGGCTTTCACAAAGACTAGCTCTTTTGGTGTGGGTCATTCTCACTTTCTCAGTGCCCAGGACTTTTCCACATGTGTGCTTACCACTATAGTGATGCCCATACTTCCAAGTACCATCTTCCCTGGCATTGCAGTCCTGGGGTCCCTTTTGTACTCAGACTGCCTGCATAATGGAATACTATAGGCCAAAATAAGAATTCATGTTGAGGAAACCATACTTATACTCTCATTGTGTTAGTATCATGAGGGCCCTTACGTCACTATAAATTTCGGGAGTCTTTCCTGCAGTACATGGACATGTTGGGGAACTGGGGTTTCTGACCATCAATATAACTGTCTCCTAATTGAAACTGAATCACCATTGGTCACAGTTCAGTGCTCCTGCTGGGATAACTTGACCCTTTTGGATCCATATTCTGAGCTTCTCAGACACCATCCAACCTCCTCTTTCCACATTCCTCCCTTCCTCCACGTTCCCACTTAGTGTTCCAGGGAAATATTCTAAACATCAGTGTGGTGCTTTGCTAAGCTTCCAGGGTTTCTTCTGGCCTTGAGTTATCACCCGTGCTAAGAATGAAATATTATTTACATACTACCCCAGCTGCCTGGTGAAGGCCCCAGAAGTCTTAGAGTCACTGCACAGGCCTGGAACTGAGTAACACATGGCCTTTTTGGTCCTCAGCTACTCTGCTTGCAATGGAACCTAAAATCTTTTTGGTCAAGGGCCTCCTACAAGGGAGCGTAAGTAGGGACCTTCCTATCACCATCTGGACTGGACTGTGGGCTTCCCCATGTCCTTATGAGCCCTAGCCTATGAGATGGTGAATCATATACCTTCTGACCACCACCTGCCACGCAGGCTGTACAAGCAAGAGTCCACTATGGATTATTTCCATCCTGACTTCTAGGGTAGGGGATGGGGTGTAGTTTCCAGGCATAAGATATCCTAATACTGGGACATTGGAAGCACTTCCAGATACATTCTGTCCTGGAGCTGATGTCTTAGGGGTCCTTCCTAAGATCAGACTATTTATACACTGGTTCTAGGGGATCCTTTAAGGATACTAGTGATATGGAACATAGTATCCTACAAGCAATCATCCAGAACTCTGGTGCAGGAGGGCTCCTTCTGCCACCACACCTCCATCTGGACAGTGTATACAGAAACCTTCGGGCCTCCAGACTTCCTGACAGCTAGAGTTCTGGAAAACCTACTGACCCCCAGCCTGTATTTCTTCTGGAGAACTGAGGGTTCTTGAGCAACCAGTCTGCCATCAGCAGTGAAAAGAGAGTTTTTTCCCCTCACAGGACTAATCACTCCCAACAAGAACTGTGAGCCTTTCAGGACTTCAGTCAGCTTGCAAGCTAGGAAGTAATGAGCCCTCTTAGCAACAGTCTATTCTCATGGGTGCCTCAGGAAACCTTATTGCTAGCAAATTTCCTCCTTCCCTAGATTCTGGGAATCATTCAAACCACCCTTATGTAATGGAAACATGGGCTCTTAGTTATAGGCCATCAACCTGATGAGCCCTTTAGGTCTGTATCCATTTCAATCTCTCAGGCCTTGGGACTTTTCTTAATGTGTGCTTGCTACCATGCTAGTTCCACAGGTGTTTATTTCCCTCTCATCCTTTGTCTATCCTTCATGTAAGTGCCCAAAGGAAACTCTGCCCCTCTACTCCCTAGGGTTCTGGGGATCCTTCAAGCTCCCAGATTGTCTTAAAGTGATGGACTTGCAGGATCCTCCTACTAGGCCATCAGCAAGACAAGGCCTTTCCGCCTCAGTTCAGTTGTGCCCTCTCAAGTTCTAGGACTCTTCCTGACACTTACCTGCCAGTTTGCTGGTGCTGCAGGTAGAACTTCTGGGTACCATCTTCCCTGTGAACCACTTCCATTTTCAAATATTTGATTTATTTATTTGAGAGAGAGAGATCATGAGAAGGGAGGAGGGGTAGAGGGAGAGGGGGAAGCAGACTCCCCGTGAACAGGGAGCCTGATGCAGGACTTGATCTCGACCCTGGAATCATGAGCTGAGCCGAAGGCAGATGCTTAACCAACTGAGCCATGCAGGCGCCCTCCTGTGAGCCCTTCTGATGACCAGAATGCCCACAGGCAAATCACATTCCATAGATTATACACTTTTGAAAACCATAATTCCAGCACACTGGGACTTTTTTTGCCCCTGTTATTTCCATTATATTAGTGTTAGGAGGGCCTTTCTGGCTAAAAATTTAATGGAGAAATAAAACAGTTAACAAGAATAGTTGAAGACTTCAATACCCCACTTTTAATAATGAATAGAATCTCTAGACAAGAGCAGTAAGGATATAGTGAGCTTGAAAAACACTATGAGCCAACTAGAGCTAACATGCATATATAGAACCGACAACTAAATAATAGCAGAATATGCATTTTTTTCCCAGTGCACATAAAACATTTACCAGAATAGACCATATGGTAGGCCACAAAACAACTCAAAACCCATTGGAGAGGGGGTAACGGAAAACTGATTCCCCTCAAATTTTAGTGACAAACAGGCAGAAACAGACACTTTACAGAAGCCCAGGAGCAGAAACAACCACTGGAGCCAGTATCAGCTCCTTTTATCCATCACATCATGTCTGGTTTTCAACAAAATAATTACAAGTCATACCAAAAGACAAGAAACACAACTTAATGAGATATAGAAAGTATCAAAACCAGATATAGTATGGCAAAGATTTCAGTACTAATAATAGACACCAAACCACTGATACAAGGAGCTAAAAGGAGACCAAACAGGATAAATACCATAAAGTCTGCTACTAGGCATAGCATAAACAAACTTCAGAAAGACAAAGAAAATATTGAAAGAAGTCAGAAGGGGGAAGACACCTTACATATAGAGGAGCAAGAATAAGAATTGACACCAGTCTTCTCTTTAAAAGCATGAAAGCAAGAAGAGAGTGAAATGAAATATTTACAGTGTTCAAAAAAAACACACCAATCTAGAATTCTGTATTCAGAAAAATTATCCTTTTGAAGTGAAAGAGAAATACATATTTTCTCAGAGTAACAGAAACAGGTAATTTGTAGTAAGTATACTTGCCTGTCTAGAAATGTTGTAAGAAATTCTTCAGAGAGAAAAAAAATTATATAGGTAAGAAACTTAGATATACATAACAAAGAAAGACTGTTAGAGAAGGAATGCTCACTTTAGATATCAATAGTCTAGATATACCAATTAAAACAAAGAAATTGGCAGAATAGTTAAGTAAAGTCAACTATATATCTTCTACAAAAAACTCACTTTTAATATAAAGACACAGGTTTAAAATGAAGGAATCAAGATAGATATTACACACTAAGAATAATAAAAAGAAAGGTGGAGTAACTATATTCATTTCTGACAAAATAGACATAAAAGTAAGGAAATTTATTAGAGATAAAGAGGGTCATTAAATAATGATGAAAGAGTCAATCTTCCAAGGAGTCATAACAATCCCTAATGTGTGTACAACTATAACACAGCACCGAACTACATAAGGCATAAGCTGACAGAATTTCAGGGAGACAAATGAATCCACTCTTACAAATAAATGGAGACTTCAACACTCCTCAATCTGTAATTAATAGACTCAACAGGCAGAAAATCTAAGGACAGAATTCAACTAAATAGCAGCATTCAAATAGATCTAATTGACCTTAAAAAATAACTCACATAACTCAGCAGAATACATTTTCATCAGGCTGATACCAAATATTCACAAAAACAATGCCACATTCTGGGCTACAAAGCACAAAGTAATAAGTTTATATTAATATAAATAATTATAATATATAATTATAAAATTCATATATTATGTATCATACACATATTAATATAACTTAGAATTATAAGCTAATATATATTATGCTCTCAAATCATAATAAAGTAGGTATCAATAAGAGAAAGGCAGCCGGAAAATCCCCAAACCCTTTGAAATTAAATAGCACATTTCTTTTTTTTAAGATTTTATTTATTTATTCATGAGAGACACAGAGAGAGAGAGAGAGGCAGAGACACAAGCAGAAGGAGAAGCAGGCTCCATGCAGGAAGCCTGATGTGCGACTAGATCCTGGGACTCCAGGTCCATGCCCTGGGCCAAAGGCAGGCACCAAACCACCGAGCCACCCAGGGATCCCCAAATAGGACATTTCTAAATAACACATAGGTTAATCAGTCTCAATAGAAATGAACTATTTTGAACTTAAAAGAATTTGAAATGAAAATGAGAATACAACTTATCAGAATTGTATGATGCAGCAAAAGTGGTGCTTAATTTATGCTATAAAATTAGAAAAGAAAATCAAAATCAATCATCTGTTTCTTCCTTAGAAAGTTAGGTAAAGAAAATTAAATCCAAAATAATCAGAAGAAATAATAAAAATTAGAGAATCAATGAAATTGAAACAATAAAATTAACATAACCAAAAGGTGGTTCTTTGAAAAAATTAATAAAATTGACAGGCCTCTAAACTAAGAAAAAATAAGAAGAAATTACTAATATCAGAAATGAAAGGGCCAATTACTACTAATCCCATAACCATTAAAATGAAAATAAAAGACTATTATGAATAGCTCTATGCCCACAAATTTGATAACCTAGATGAAATGGACCAATTCCTTGAAAGACACAATTTGCTAAGATTACACAAGAAGATAAATATCATCTAAATTAGCAACAACAATAAAACCTGAGACTAATAATAAGCAATCATAGCAAAGTTGCAGAATAGTGTTAATATACAAAAGTCAATTGATTTCTTATGTAAAAGCAATGGACAACTGGAATCTGAAATTTAAAATGCAATACCATTTATACCAGCACCAAAAAAAAAAAAATACTTAGGTATAAATTGAATAAAATATATCCAAGATCTATGTGACAATACTAGAAAATTCTGATGGAAGAAATAAAAAAGAACTAGATTAATAGAGAGATACTATATTTAAATGAGTAGGAAGATATTAGATATTAAGATATATGATATAAGAATATTAAGATGTCAGTTCTTCCCAACTTTAACTATCAATATCATAGCAAATTATCATTATCAATATTATTCACAAGTGACCTGTGAACAATGCAGCAGTTGGGGGTGTAACCCCCATGCAGTCAATAATCCATGTATAGTTTTTAACTCTCCCCAAATTTAATTACTAATAGCCTACTGTTGACCAGAAGCCTTAATGATAAAATAGTCAATTAACACACATTTTATATGTTATATGTATTACATATTATATTCTTACAATAAAATAAGCTAGAAAAGAAAATGTTATTAAACAAATCGTAAGAAAGAGAAAATACATTTACATAACCGTACTATAAAAAATTCATGTATAACTGAACCCATGCAGTTCAAACCCATGTTGTTCAATGGACAACTGTATTGACAGAACTGATTCTTAAGTTTATATGGAGAGATAAAAGATCCAGAATAGCCAACACAGTACTGAAGAAGAACAAAATCAGAAGAGTGACACTACTCAACTTTAGGACTTAGTACAAAGCTACAGTTATCAAGATAGTATGGTAATTGTGAAAGAAAAGACAAATAGACTAATGGAACAGAAAAGAGCCCAGAAATAGACCCATTCAAAATCAACTTATCATTGATAAAGGACCAAAGGCAATTCAATGGAGAATGAATAGTCTTTTTAACAAATGATACAGAAACAAGTAGACATCTAAATGCAAAGAAAGGCATTTAAATCTAGATACGGACCTACATCCTTCACAATATTTAACTTGAAATGGATCAAGGAGCTAAAGGTAAAACACAAAAATATAAATTACTAGAAGATAACATAGAAAACAAAGTAGGTAATTCTGATGGGTAATGACTTTTTAGATACAGTATCAAAAGTATGAGTGAGCCATGAAAGAAAAAAATAAATTGGAATTAATTAAAAATAAAAACTGCTACGAAAAAGAAACTATTAAGAGAATGAAAAGATAAGCCATAGACTGGGAAAAAATCTTTATAAAAGACATATCTGATTAGGATTATTATCCAAAATACAGAAAGAACACTTAGAATTCAAAATTAACAAAAAACATTTTTAAATGGGTAAAGGATATAAAAAGACACCTTACCAAAGAGGATAGAGGAGGGCAATCTAAGATGTGGTGTTGGAAGACCCTGAACTCACCTCCTCCCATGGAGACACTGAATCCATACCTATATATAGAACAATTCCTCTCCAAAAGGAACTGAGGGCTGACTGAAGAGCTTCTGCACAATAAACCATAGAGGGACTACATAGAGAAGGGTAGGAGAGGAGATAGGTAATGATGGGAACCCCATTGCTGACACAGTGACCTTCGATAGGAATGGATATCACTGAGTGGCCTGCACACTTGCCTGCCCTGGGCCACAGTGGGGGGGCGGGAAAGAATGTTACAGGGAAAATAGACTATAAATGAAAGAAATCCATTTACTAACCATAGCATGTCCTTGGTAGGGAACTGATAGAACTCCTTCCAGGAAGATGAAGGCTCCAATGAGTGCCATTTTGTATGTTCTCCCCTCTACCTTGATAGCACAGGTGGGAACAGGGTCTGGAAGCACTAGATAGCCTTCTAGGGTCACCCCAGTACACTCAGAGCACATACCAGCCCTGGCCATGCCTCTAAGGTAATCATGATGTGGCATCCCATCTGGACAAGGTGGCCTTGACTGTGTTGGATCTAGCCATCCTGCCAAGATAGCCCCAGAGCAGTGGATTCTGGCACCCACTCCTAGCTGCCCTGCCTCCACTCCAGCCTAAATTGACCAAACTAACTAAAAAAAAAAAAAAAAAAAAAAAAAAAAGAAATCTTGACATAATTCTAATGCATTAAGAGGTTGAATTAGTCATGAAAAACTTACCAAGAAAGTGAAGTCCAGGAGCAGGTGGCTTCAATGGTGAATTCAACAAAATATTTAAACAATTAATACCAATCCTACTTAAACTCTTCCCTCCAAAATAGAAGAGGGGACACTTCCTAACTCGTTCTTTGGGACCAGCATTACCTCGATACCAAAGTCAGATATAACCATCACAGGAAAGGAAAATTATAGACCAATATCCCTTATGACTACATATGCAGAAATCCTCAACAAAACACTAACAAGCCAGATTAAACAGTACATTAAATGGCTTATATGCCATGGTCAAGTAGGATTTTACCCAGGAATGCAAGTGTCAACATAATAGATCACACTAACAGAACCAAGGGGGAGGGGAACACATGATCATCTCATTTGACACTGAAAAGGCATTTGACAAAATATGACACCCTTTAATAGCAACAACTCTCAGAGAGCTCTAAGAATAGGATTTCTTCAACACAATAAGGGTCATGAGTGAAAAACCCACAGTTAACATCAGACTCAACAGTGAAAACCTGAAAGCTTTTCCCCTATGATCAAGAACAAGACAAGGATCTCTACTTTCACCATTGCTATTGAGTACTGTACTAGAATTTCTAGCTAGAGAAATTAGACAATAAAAATAAATAAAAGACATTCACGTTGTAAATGAAGAAGTAGAACTATCTCAATTTACAGATCACACGATGCTATAGAAAATCCCAAATAATCCACAAGAAAACTGTTTCAGTTATTTTTTAAAAAATAAGCAAAGTTACAGGGTACAATATCAACACACAAAAAAATCACTTGTATTTCAATATATCAGGAATGAAAAATCAGAAAAGGAATTGAGAAAGCAATTCCATTTGTAATAGCATCTAAAAGAATAAAACACCTGGGAATAAATTTAACCAAGGAGGCAAAAATTTATACACTGAAAATATAAAACACTGCTGAAAAAATTACAGATCTAAATAAATGGAAAGATAATCCTGTTCATGGGTAGGAAAACTTAATATTGTCAAAAGGTCAATACTACCCAAAGCAATTTATACATTCAATGCAACCCCAATCAACATTCCAACATTATTTTGCAGAAGTGGAAAAGTCAAACCTTAAACTCATATGGAACTTCAAGAGGCCCAGGACAAACAAAACAATCTTTAAAAAGATAAAGTTGTAAGACACATACTTCCCAATATCAAAAATTACTACAAAGCTACACTAATCAAAACAGTATGGTATCAGCATAGGGAAAGACCTATTGATCACTGGAATAGAATTAAGAGTTCAAAAATAAACCCATACATTTATGACTAATTGCTTTTTGACAAGGGTGGCAAGTCCGTTTAATGGGGAAAGAACAATCTCTTTAACACATGGTAACTAAGACAACTGGCTTTCCACATTCAAAAGATGCCGGACTCCTACTTTATACCATCTATAAAAATCAACCCAAAATGGAGCAACAACTTAAATGTAAACGCTATGAAACCATAAAACTCTTAGAAGAAATCACTGCTAAATCTTCATGACCTTGTATTTGGCAATAGATTCTTATATATGACACCAAAAGCATGAACAATAACAGAAAAAGAAAGTAAACTTTACCAAAATTAAGAATTTTGGTGCATCAAAGTATATTATCAATAGCATGAAAAGACAACTTGCAGAATAGAAGAAAATATTTAGAAATTATGTATCTGATAAGGGTTTAATATTTATAACATACAAGGAACATCTATAATTTCACAATAAAAGGCAATTAACCAATTAAAAACGAGTGAAGAATGGAATAGACATTTCTCCAAAGAAAATATACAAATGAAAAAAAAAAAAATACAAATGGCTAAAAGCACACCACTTTACACTTACTAAGAGAACTATAATTTAAAAACAAAACCAGAAAATAAGTATTGGAGAGTATGTGGAGAAATTGGAGCCCTCATACATTGCTGGTAGGAATGAAAATAATGCAGCCACTGTGGAAAACAGTTTGGTGGTATTTCAAACAACTACACATAGAATTAATAAATGACCTAGTCAATTCACTCCAAGGTGTACACCCAAAGAAAAGCAGATACTCAAAGAAATACTTATATGCTAATATTCTTTGCATTATTATTCAAAATAGACAAAAGGTGGAAAAATCCCACTGTCCATCAATAGACAAATAAACAAAATATGGTACAGAGATACAATGAAATATTCAGCCATGAAAGGGAATGAAGTTTCAATGTATGCTACAACATGGACAAAAACATGGACAAATCGAGAAAACATTACGCTAGGTGGAATAAACCAGACATAAAAAGTACACATATTATATGAGTCCTCTTATAAGAGATATCTGTAATAGACAAAATCATAGACATAGAAAGTATGACACAGGTTAAGGGATACAGAATTTTTTTGGGGATACAGAATTTTTGTTTGAGATTATGAACAAGTTCTGGAAATGGATAGTGGTGATGGTTGTACAACACTGGGAATGTACTTAATGCCACTGAAATGTATACTTAAAAATGGTTACAAGGGAAGTTTTATGTTATATATATTTTAACACAATTTTTTAAAATAATGTATTCTATCAAAACTCACTGAATTGTATGGTATGAGAATTACATCTCAATAAAACTATTTTTAAAAAATAATCTCTATGCACAACATGAGGCTTAAACTTATGACCCTAAGATCAAAAGTCTCATGCTCTACTGACTGAGCCAGCCAGGTGCTCCTCAATAAAGCTGTCTTTAAAAAGATGCTTCGGGGGCACCTGGTTAGCTCAGTTGGTTAAGTATCTGACTCTTGATTTTAGCTAAGGTCTTGATCTCAGGGTTGTGAGTTCAAGCCCCACATTGGGCTCCACACTGGGCATGGAGCCTACTTAAAAAAAAAAAAAGATGCATTTAAAGATATTTAGGTAACTGAAAGCCTTACATTTATACTAAATTATGTTAATAGATATTCGTTAAATACCCAGATCATTGTAAATGAGATAAAATACTAAAATATTGAATGCTAGGCATAATTTTAAGGGTATATATATTTGGATTTATTAATGAATGTTTAGTTTTGCCAAGTTCAGAAACTGTACTACAAGGATATATTATAATATCCTTCATATAACTATAAAAAGTTGTGAGATGTTTGTAAGTTTTGCTAGTCTGCTATTAAATGCTAGTGTATCATATTTCATAATTATCCACTTCCAAGCTTCCTCTATATAACAGAAGTTACTAATTGTTAAACTTTATAATTAATATATTGTATACAAGGTATGCAGAGTATGTTTTTATTAATAAAAAGAGAATAGTTTTAGTCTAAAGCAAAAGAACTTGGTATTCCAGAATGAGAAAGAAAAAAGTGTAGGACAAACTTGAAAAGTTATAAAAGATTCATTGGTGGGCAATTTTGTTGTACAGGGAATTTTGTTGTACAGGGAATTTTGTTGTGGTCCAAGTTAGCTAAGGTTGATAAATTCATTTATATGATTTCTAAAAGAACTTTAGTATCAAATGTTATACTCATGCAAAATTAGAATTTGGTTTTTCCTTCTGTTAAATTGAACAATTTTCTTAGAGAATTGGTCTGCTCTTAATAAGAGGTTATAAAAGGTTTTTCCTTATCTTCTGAGTAATCTGCTTTTTAAGCAATTAGGCTATGTCTTATTAGAATAATTTCCTATGCCTTATGTTGACTCTATAATGCTTCTGATTATGTAAGAAAACAAAATATTCTCACTTTTAAAAGACCTAAGAGTTTTTATAATCATGTTAGTTCCTATATTTTTCTCTTAAAATTTCCATTGTCACTTGGGTAGCCAAGTATTATTTTTCACTTACCCATGATCCTATTTAATTAAGTTTTTAAATGCCCTGACGACTTTTGACATTCTATTTTTCTAAAACTGAATCCTAAATGTTATCTTTTGTACCTAAAACTGTCTGCATTTCCTAGGTCCATGAAAAATCACAAAAGATTTGTTCCTTCACCTTGTAAAAAGAAAGTTGCTACCAATAGTTAAATTTATTTGATGTTTTGAGCTACATGGAAAGCACTGTAAGTCAGAAGAGACACTTAGCCTTTCCTAGATAAATATGTACAGGTAAAAATATTATTAATATAAGTATTTAATAATAAATTAATAAATTAAATGAAATTTCTAGATACTTATCATGCCTTTGATACCAATGATACTTCTACTTATCAGAGTCCTGGTGCTGCTTTTCTAGATATTAGACAACAGTAGTATAATGTTACTAATGATAATTTCAGTTATTATTTTAAATGTGAACTTGGTCAAATTTTACTTCTCAAAAGTGAATCCAGCATGTTCTAGACCAATGGTTTTCAACTGAGAATTCACATCACTAACAATGGAATTTTGTTAATACAAAGATGTTCAGGACCTGCTAGAGATTTGATATGCTTTACTTGATATTCTTGATATATTCTTGAGTATAATCTAAGTAATTAACTGATGTATTCATGGTATATTATATCTCAGGAGTATTACATGTTACATTCGAAGATTTTTTTCTCTGTCAACATTATATTCATCCATTTTTATAAGTTAGATATCCACTTTTCTTTCAAAATAGGGCTAATCATTATGTTTATAATTTTCTGTCCAAAACATTTTGGATTGAATTTTTCATTTTGCAGGCCATAAAACAAGCAAACTTCCTGGTTAATCACATTATTTTCATAATGAGCTCATATCAGATCATCCATTTTGAAAATTATCAGTAATAAGTTAACCATATCTATTTTATCTTTTGTCATATACAACATAGTTTCTGTTTATTCTGAGGCTTCCCTGAAAGTGCCTGCCATCAGCTACATGCCAGAATGTTTGTCTTCAACAAAGAAGGACTGTCTCAGAGATGCATGGAAAAAGACTGGGTATCCTTGGGTACAGTCTTTTGATGACATCACTATAACAACTTTAAAACCATATCAGTGGCTAAAGTCAGAACTCAGTTTCTGGAACTCTAGTGGAAAAACAGATGAGTTCATGAGACTGCTAACCCAGATCAAATGGAACAATAATTAATTACACAGGACTGAATGAACTGATGAAGGATGATTATAGGGTTTGTTAGGAATACTGCTTGTACTTTAATGTTCTACTTCTGCATATAAGCTATCTCTAACTCATGACAATTTAGTAGACTACACTTTTGTAAAAAGAATGAAACATTTATCTTTCTATCCCTGTTTGATCCCTCTATTGATTCAGAAACTCTTACTGAGTATTCTTATTTTCGTGGTAATATTAGTTATTTGCACAGATTGAATGAGTCCATCTTTCTTGTTAATAAAATGTATTTGGAAGCATTGGTTATGCAACTGAGGCTTTGTCTAGAATTTCATATTTGAGAATGAAGTTTATTTAATGAGCTACAACTAGACACTTTTAAGGAGCTAGGGTTAACTTTATGGAGCAAATCCTTAAATAGCCTTCTTGGGAAAACTGGCCTGGTACCTGGATCACAAGACTTCTAGACTTACAGATAAATAAGGAAAATCACTTCCTGATAGGCCAAGGAATCTTAGGATACTTTGGTGACCTCAAGAAAAGAAGGATTCACTCAAATATATAGATATCGTAGGTAAAATGTGATGGCAAATTCTTAACTTAGCGTCCTAGCCTCAAGAGGCTTTTAAAATTCCAATCTGAAATTCCTTATGACAACTTCCAGTAAACTTAAAAAGGCTTATGTAGAGAATCATTCTTACTACATCTATATAAATAATCAGGCAAACTCTAATGAGACCAGCCTTATTGTATCATCCCGAATAATATTTCTTTGAAATTATTGTTGCTCAAAAGAGGGAAGAGTTACTGTAAAAAAAATATATGTTTCTGAAAAGGTGCTCAACATCACTAATCATTAGGGAAATGCAAATCAAAGGCACAATGAGATATTACCTCACACCTTTCAGAATGGCTATTATCAAAAAGATAAGAGAGAACAGATGCTGACAAGGATGTGGAGAAAAATGCATGGTCAGCTACTATGTTAAAACAGCAGAGAGTTTTCTAAAAATATTAAAAATAGAACTAACATATAATCCAGCAATTCTACTTCTGGGTATACATTTGAAGGAAACAAAACATTATGTCAAAGAAATATCTGTACCCCCATGTTTACTGGAGCATTATCTACAGAGCCAAGACATGGAAATAACCTAAATATCCATTAATAGATAAATGTTCAAAGAAAATGTGACGTATATACCCTATGGAATACCATTCAGCTATAAAAATAAGAAAATCCTGCCATTTGCAACAACATGGATGGACCTTCGGGGCATTATGCTAAGTGAAATAAGTCAGAAAAAGACAAATACTTTATGATCTTACTTCTATGTGGAAACTAAAACACCAAACTCATAGAAAAATAGATCAGATTTATAGCTACCAGAAGAGGGGATGGGAGTGGGATAAATTGAATGAAGGGGTCAAAAGGTACAAACTTCCAGTTATAAGATAAGTAAGTACTAAGGATATAATGTACAACATGATGACTATAGTTAACAGTACATTATGGTACATTCTAAAGTTGCAAGAGAGTAGATCCTAAAAGTTCTTATCACAAGAAAAAAAACATTATTTTCTGTATGTCAATTATATCTCAATAAAACTGAAAGAAAAAATAAATGAGGTTAAAAATATTATGTTGCAATAAAAACCTATAGCACACATAGATAAATGGAACCGGATAGAGAGCACATAAATAAGCCCAGACTTATATGGTCAATTAATCTATAATGAAGAAGACAAGAATATAAAACAAGGAAAGGATGGTCTCTTCAAAAATTGGTGTTGGCAAAACTGGACAGCTACATACAAAAGGATGAAACTGGATCACTTTCCTACAAATAAACTCAAAATGGATTAAAGACCTGAAAATGTGAGATATGAACCCATAAAACTTCTAAAAGAAAACATAGATAATAATCTCCTGGACATCACCCTTAGCAACATTTTCCTGGATATATCTCCTCAGGCAAAGGAAAGAAAAGCAAAAATAAGCAATTGGGACTACCAAACAAAAAGCTGTTGTACAGCAAAGGAAACCATCAACAAGAGAAAAAAAGCAACCAGCTGAATGGGAGAAGGTATTTGCAAATTATATATCTGATAAAAAGCTTAATATCTAAAATATATAAGGAACTCCTACAACTCAACACCAAAACATTTTTTTTATTAAAAAGTGGGCAGAGGAACTGAATAGACATTTTTCCAAAGAAGACATACAGATGACTAATAGACACATGAAAAGATGCTCTGCATCACCAATTATCAGGGAAATGCAAATCAAAAGCACAATGAGCTACCACCTCACACCTGTCAGAATAGCTAGTATCAAAAAGATAAGAAATAACAACTGTTGGTAAGGATGTGGAGAAAAGGAAACCCTAGTGCACTGTTGGTGACTGCTACAGTCACTGTGGAAAAGAGCATGGAGTTTCTTCAAAAAATTGAAAATAGAACTACCATATGATCCAGTAATTCCACTACTGGATATTCACCCAAAGAATACAAAAACACTAAGTCTAACAGTTACATGCACCCTTATTGTTATGGCAGCTTTATGTAGAATAGCCAAGACATGGAAACAGCCTAGATGTCCATAGATAGATGAATGGATAAGGAAGATGTGGTGTGTATACAAGCACACACACACACACACACACACACACACACACACACATGAGGAATATTACTCAGCCATAAAAAAGAATGAGATCTTGCCATTTGTGACAACATGGATGGACCTAGAGGGTATAATGCTAAATGAAATAAGTCAGACAGAGAAAGATAAATACCATATGATCTCAATTATATGTAGAATCTAAAAACAAAACAGATGAACAAACAAACAAGAAAGACTCATAAATACAGAGAACAAATTGGTGGTTGCCAGAGGAGAGGGGGGGTGGGAGGTGCGTGAAATAGGTGATGGGATTAAGAGGTACAAAATTTTAGTTAATATAATAAATTAAGTCACAGAAATGAAAAATACAGCACAGGGAACATCGTCAATAACATTGTAATGATGTTGTATGGTGACAGATGGTAATTACACTTATCATGGTGAGTATTGCATATCATAGAACTGTCAGATCAGTATGTTATACACTTGAAACTAAACAAACAAATAAACAAACAAAAACTATAGTACATCCTTCTGGGTTATCAAATTCTGGTCTTGTTCATCATCTTTGAGCTATTTCATACCTTTTTATAAATTGGAAGTAACTGGTAGTATGCAAATTCTGTCTTTTATGGTAGAGATTAAACTGGATTTCTCTCCCATGGTGGAAAAAAACATTTTTGTTCTCTACTTGTAAATTAGAATGGATCCAATTACCTTGCCCAAACTGTGAAACTGTACCAGGTTTTTCATTCTTCCCGTTGCTTTTAATACCTGGTTATATCCCTCCAAACTAACATTTCCAATTTTTCTACCTCCCTCCTACCTTGGTATCACCAAGAACTAAAATCTGACTACCAGATTCTTCTAGGGATTACAGGTGGCCTCATAGGTGGCTTTTTCTCCAGGATCTGAAGAAGCACTGTTGAACTAAAGCCAGACCAATCTGATTATATCTTGAAGGATTCATTACTGCAGCAGACTATACACGGGCTGATTTCTTCCAGGACAAGTGTCTGGACCACTGGTAAAATCGGATAAATTGTTCAGACCGGCATTCCCTTATAAGAGAGCTAACAGAGGCTTATGGGTAATGTCACCAAAAGCATCAAAAACCCAATGAGCAATGTTGTGTAATTGTAAGATTTTTAACCACTGACCTCTTGGAAGTCACTGGACTGGATACCTTTAGTGTTCAATTCCCGGCTCTTTACATGAAATGATAATAATATTTATCATTTTGTATTTTAGGCCTCACTCTTTTCAGATGCCTGATCTGTAGGACCCTGAAACAAGTGACTTCTGCCAGTGGGTCTAACAGATGGGTTAACTGGTCCCATAGAGACAAAAATAAGAAAAAAACTGATCCTGAGAACTATTTCACTTAGCCATCACTAATTCAGATTCTCCTTACCCCTACATTGTTCAAAGACTGTATCATGGAACCTGTCTTGAACAAGAGAAGGGACTAACAAGATTGATGAAACGTTGTGCTTGACGTAGCTGTAGACAAGCTTGACTAGGGCAGCTAAGCCCTAAACTTTACCTGAACCTCCTGCACTGTAACTTGTTTTCTCACCTCAAGCCCAGCTTGTGACTCAGGTGATTGGGCACAGATAAACATTTTCTGCCTCGACCTTTCCTTTATTGCAATATTTAATACAGTTGTTAAGTTGTAAGCCTTCCTGCTAATAGCTTTCTGCATTCTCTTTTCTCCTTCCACAGCCACCTATCCCATGGTTTCTGCATATAAAAGCTTTGCTTACCCACCTCTTCCCTAAATTGTTTGTGGATTAGGTTTTAGACATCTGCTTAGTGTAATTGTCCCTGTCTCTCTATTGCAATAGTCACTTTTTATTAAGGGCCTTTCCTTACTAATTTCCAGACATGCACTTTTTCCTAGACAAGGCTTAACAGTGACTAGTGTGCCTGCCTGCTGGGAAAACAAGGGTCTTTCTAGTCACCTTGCATGCCATCTCCTGGAGCACTAGGGCTCTTCTGGTTACCAGCCAATGGCCTGTCAGTGTTCTAGAGAATTGGAGGCTTTTCCTTTCGGCCATCATTCTTCCCACATGCTGGTGTCAGGAGGTTCCTTTCAGTCACCAACCCGCCTTCGTGGTGTGGACAGAATCTAGGACTCTCACCTGCAACCATCCCAGGCACACACTGATGCCCTGAGGTACCTTCCAGTCACCGCCCTTGAGCTCCTTACCCCGTTGCCCTTTCAAACACAGTATGGCTGCTGTGGTGAGGACCTGTGGGGCTCTTCACGCCACAATCCAGCCCGACTGCGGTGGAACCCAGGCCCTTCTGGCCATCTACCTGCTCCAGTGCTGTGGTAACAAAGGACCTTCCAGTCACTGTTGGATCGCGCGCTGTTGATTTTCCAGCCACTTCCGGCCTTTGAGCTGGTGCCCCTAGGGGCTCTTCCGATCACACGCGTGCCTCCCCACTAGGGTTCCGGAAGCCCTTGCAGCGGGCAGCCTCAGTAGGCTCTAGCGACTGGGGACTCGCGCGCGTCTGCTCCTGCGCATCTGCTCCCGCGCATCTGCTCCTGCACTCAGAGCCTGCCGGACCAAAGGCTGCGACGACCCGTGTCGGTGCCCTAATTGCACTGGTGGAGCTCTCCGGCTTCCAGACTACTGTTTGCTGTTTGACTCCTGCAGAGGGCCCAGAAGCTGGAGGATGCCAGAATGCCCAAGGCATGGGAAGGGGCCTTCTTGGAGGTGAGCTTGTCCTGACAGGAGACGTGCACATTCTGTGACCGGGCTGAACGGCTGGGTCCCCGTTGAAGTAGATGCCGCTTATGCTGACCAGGACAGAGCAAGGCCTTTCTGCCCCGGCAGGTGGGTGGAGCCCCAGACAAGGCCAGGGGAGAGGTCAGCAGGTGGGCGGTAGGCCTGCTGCCAGCCCTGGAGAGTGAGTGGGTGAGAGAAAAGAGAACAACTTACGATCTTGACCAGTGGGGCAGGCCCCACATTCGGAGAGATGCACTGGTCATTTATAAAACTCTTAACACATATGGCATAAAAAAGACTTCTCTCAAAAAAAAAGACTTCTTTCTTTCTTTCTTTCAGTTTTTCCCTCAGCCTTTTGGAAATCAACTTCAGATTCTTATTGTGCTACATCTAGACTTCGAAGCCTAGATCTGAAGGGGTTGTTGATATTTGATTAAAAAGTATAGTTTGAAATCACAGGTTTTATTAAGTAACTTTTTGTATATTAAAAAAAATTCTTAAAGAACAAATAAATGTCTTCTGGTAGGCCTTTTGGAAATGGAATCTTTAGACCACCGTTAGGAAGGACACCAAGGATAACACAGGACCACATTTGTTCAGTGGGTTAGAGGTAGAACAAAAAACTCTGAGAAGAAAGAAAGAGTTCAAATTTAGAGGATATTTTCATGTCATAACCACTGATCTATATATGCATTATATTCCACTTTTGCATACATAGTTGATAAAGCTGTGTCCTTTTTTGAAATATCTAATCTTTCATGTTCCAAATTTGCTGAGATGCACAAAATGAGTTAAAAGTAGGGGTACTAAAAGAACATGTTTTGTTAGTATTTTATTAAAATTTGTATGAATCTTATCATTTGGGAATGACATGGTTAAACCTCTTCTTTGAGCCATATTTTGTTTTGCTCTGTTTATAGTACATAAAGGACAAATAAATCCCAATATTGCAACATCTAGTTTCTAGATGTTTAAGAACTGTATGAATAAAATTAGCCCATTTGTACACTTTGTGTTGAAACACATAGGAAAGCTTGTCTTCTGTACAATATTTTTGGAAATTAATTTGAATTGTTCACTTCTGAATAGTATATTTATATTTGTCTACTGGATTGTTGTAGAGAAGGAAGTGAGAAGGACACGTTGATGGCTAGGATAGCCAAATTAGAAGTTACCTTGGATGGTAATCATCCTTACATGTATGTAGTTTTGTTTAATGGTACTATGTATAAAGTGAATAAACAAATTCTTCAGATAGCTAAATTTTCTGAATATGTAGGAATGTCCAGTGTATTTAAGTAGTGGTAGAAAAATAAGAGTTTTGGATAGCTTTGAAAATATTAATGGGAAGTGTTTTCTTTGGAAATATAATTGGTAGACTACTTTTGTGTGCAGTATAGTATCAGGAGTTGAATTGAAGGAGGTTGGAAGGGAGAAATATGGAAGGATGACATTCCTCCCTACTAGTTTATGTTATGTCCTTTTTTAAAAAAAAATCTTGTCTTTTTACATGTTCTGAGATGCACCAAGTATATTAAAAGTAGAGCTACTAATGTAACACATTTTTAAAAATATTTTATTTATTTATTTGAAAGAGAGACGGAGAGAGCATACTTGTGCCTGCCTGAGCAGAGGGAGAGGGATAAGCAGACCCATGCTGAGTGCAAAGCCCAAGGTGGGCTCGATCCCATGACCCTGAAACCACAACTCCAGCCAAAATCAGGAGTGGAGTGCGCAACCAACTGAGCCACCCAGGCAACCCTACCATAACACCTTTTGTAAATTTTTTGGTTAAAATTCATATGAAATTTTGTGTTGAGGTAAGGGAATGGCTAAACCTCTTTGAGTAGTACCCACTATAGTTATTATACTGGGTCAAAAAGGGAGGAGAAGATTGGTGTATGTGTGCTTACTTTTGGCCATTCTCTGAGTACATTGTAAAACAATTGAATAGAAACACCATACCCTATTATTTTAATGCTACAGACCTGATAATGGATTCTCTTAAAAGCATTATTCTTATTGCATGCCTGCTTTGTGTCTCACTTTAAATTGAACATTAAGGGAATGTAATATTTTTTAAAAAATAAGCTCTACATCCAACATGGGGCTTGAACTCAGGGCCCTGAGATTAAGAGTCACATGCCCTGCCTACTGAGCCAGCCAGATGCCCCAGGGAATGTAGTACTTTACTTGTAATTCTGCCCCCATTTTTTTTTTATCAAAGGCTTGTCATTTTTGTCATTTAAGCAATATTTGACCTTGGGAAAAGTAAGGTTACATTTCTATCCTGATTGAGTTGGTGTATTGTATTCTTGGTTATCAAAGTAGTCATATACTTTGATCTATGACCAATATAAATTGTTAAATATCTTTACATGTGAAAGAGAATGATGTGTACTATCAGATCTCAACCACAAAATGAGTGCTTACTTGTATAAATGTACACACGTGCACATACACACACATACACAGAACTAGAAGTTTAAATCAAACAAAACTGCTCATGATAATTAGTGTTTTTTTGTGTCCTTTTCTTGTTGGGTTTTTCATTTTCCTATAATGGAACATCTAGTTTCTAAATGTTTAAAAGTTGGGGAGAAATAATTATTTTTTAAAACCCAGTAGGTATTATAATTTATACTTCTTATGTCTAATGTTCTTGAAAATAAATAGTAGTTAATGTTAATATTTTCCCCTAACTTAATGGCTTGATTTTCTGACTGAAGGCCTTTAGGAATGTACCTTTGTGGTTTAGTCATTTCACAAGGATATGTGTTAGCATTAACATTCATTATGAATTGTCTTGGTACACAGTGAGCACTTTCAGGTTGAATACCTGGTCTTCTTTTATTATAGAAAACTTTCCTTGTATCATATTCTTAAAAATTTATTTTCCATTCCAAATATTGTATTTTTTTAGGTTACCCACTATTCTCTCTTTATTCTCCCTGGAACATTTACCAATACTTGCTTCTAGACCACTTACTTTCTGGCAGCATTGTTTGTGCACTTTGCTACTCTGTGTGCATTTTAAAATTCTGTGTTTTATTCTCAAATTGAGTTCCTTAATTCTGAATTTCTCTGTTAATCTCATTCTGTTTTTATATCAGCTTATAACTCATAACTTCGTTTTAATAGAGGCAAGTTTCATTTGAATTGCCTTGAAACTATGAAAGATTTCTTTCCTTTTCCTTCATTTTTTTAAAAGAATACTTCTAAGGTGTGCTACACTCCTCTCTCTTTTGCCTGATTTCTCCTTCCCTTCTGCCTTCTTTTTGCTTCTCTCTAGAGCGTCCTCCTCTTCTTCTTCTCCATCTTCCTTTTTCTTCTTTCTCCTGCATTTTTCTCATTCTTTTTTCCTTTAAAAGTTTAATAGTTCCCAGTTTTATTTTTCCCCTACTTATCTATTAGTCAGTATATGGATATTTATTTTTTAATATTTTTTATTTATTTATTAGAGAGAGAGAGATTGAGAGAGGCAGAGAGGCAGAGATACAGGCTGAGGGAGAAGCAGGCTCCCTGCAAGGAGCCTGATGTGGGACTTGATCCCGGATCCTGGGATCCTGCCCTGGGCCAGAGGCAGACGCTCAACCGCTGAGCCACCCAGACGTCCCGAAAAAGCTGTTTTATATGGTCATATGTACTACCATTTTCCCCAGTTAGGTATTTCTTAGCAATTATTATATGCATTGTAATGAGCATTACATTTATAGAATGCTTACAGTTTGTCAGGCACAGATCTTTGCATAATTCTGTTTTAGGAGACAAATAACTTTTCACATTTTTTCAGAGGAAAAAACAGGCTCAGAGGGATTAAAAAATTATCGCACTTGTAGAACTACTGACCAAGATTTTTATCTCAGGTTTGTTTGTTTAAAGCTGGTAGGGTTTTTAAGTTTGTATATTTTTGTTTGATTTGTTTGTTTGTTTTTATGATATGCTACCTTCAGCCAAAAAGAGATCAAAAGTATAATGTTTGCTCGACTTCAGAGTTATGGTCATCAGTAATATTAGTAATATTAGTTCATCTATGGTTTGTTCTTATAAGCTTGCTAATATATTTGGATTATACCTCTTCACCATGTATGTTCTCTACCTCAAATGATCATTAGAATTTTGAAGGCAGGCATATCTCCTTATACAACCTAGTACAGTGCTTAATCTCTGAGTCCATTGAAGAATAATTTTGCCTAATTGACATGAAAACTCCAGAATGAGTTCTTAATGATGCAATGAAGGCAGCCCAAATGGGTTTTTAACTTACATAGATGTTTAAGCCTGTCTTTCCAGAGGTGAGGAGCAAAAATATATTGTAGCCTTTCCTAATTCACTGTGTAGCTATATCAAATGAAGATAGCCTCAAAAATATAGGAAAATTATTACTTCTATGACTTAATTTTTATTTGTACCATTAACTCTATAGTTTTAATTAATTAAACATGTTAAAATATATATGAGATAATTATGAAATGCATAATACAAAATATGCACAGGTATGGTATAGAGCCTACTACCTAAATTCTAATTTCTCTTCTTCCCAGAGGAAAACTGTAAAATAAACAATCCATATATCAACAAAGACCCACCTCCATTTCTGGCCTAAATCATGGAATGGCGGTATAAGCACAGATTCTCTATCATTTGGGCAATAGCAACATATTCCTTATTCAAAAAGAAAATGTTTAAGGGATATTTTATTGAAATAAAAATATTTTAGTGGCTCTGATTCAACAATTTATATTTCTATAGGGAATATTGAATATTTGTTAAATGTATTTTTTTGCTAATTTTTAATTTTTATTTTAAATAAGGCTTTCAGGGGCACCTGGTGGCTCAGTCTGTTGAGTGTCTGACTCTTGATTTCTGCTCAGGGCATGATCTCGGAGTTATAAGATAAAACCTGCATTGGGCTTAATGCTCAGTGCAGAGTCTGCTTGAAATTTTCTCTCTTCCTATCCCTCTGCCCCTCCCCTAGCTCACACACTCTCTCTCTAAAATAAATAAACCAATCTTTTTAAAAGTAAATGTTTTAAATTTTGTTGAATTTACACTTTAAGCTAGATTTCTTATGAAGAAACTAAATGTTTCCTTGCCCTGTTAAATTTCTGAAATGCTGGCCACCATATATGAGTAAAATAAATAAAATATTGATAAATCTTTCAATAGTTTGCCCATAAAGATACCTTTAAGTTGATGGTTGAGAACAATAACACATCTGAAAAGCATTCTTGCAGTGGGTATAGATCTGAAAGGAAACACACTGGTATCAGCCTGAGTAACTCTCCCTGATGTGTAATTCAATAAAATCATCCTTGCTATTTTAGAGAAGGAAAAATTTTTGTCTACCCTTCCAGATTCCTCTGCCTGGTCTTTTTTTTTTTATTTTTTTTTAATTTATTTATGATAGTCACAGAGAGAGAGAGAGAGAAAGAGGCAGAGACACAGGCAGAGGGAGAAGCAGGCTCCATGCACCGGGAGCCCAATGTGGGACTCGATCCCAGGTCTCCAGGATCGCGCCCTGGGCCAAAGGCAGGTGCCAAACCGCTGCGCCACCCAGGGATCCCCTCCTCTGCCTGGTCTAATAAATAAATTCACATGAGAGATTAACAGAAGAAAATAAAGTTTAATTGCATATGAGTTGGGGCCCCATAAGAATATGAGAACCACAGGCAGTCAGGCAATTGAGGCTTATATGCCATCCTGAGCTAAGAAGAGGTTAGGGGTCTGGGACTGCCCTAAGGAAGAAAATATTTTACAGGAAGATAGAAGAGCAAATGTTTGATAAACATGTTTATCAGAGACAATGGGATACAGAGACGACTTTGAACAAACAGGTTCTGTGAGGGCTTCCTGCCATCTTACCACACCGAGCCCATATTCTTTGTCATTAACTCTGGTGAACTCTTCCCGGACCAGGCCTTCTATCTATATTCTTTTAGGGAGTTAAGGGGGAAGTAAAAGCTCTTTCTGAGTCTTTTGGGCCTTGATTGTCTTCAGCTCAAAATAGTCTATTTACCAAGATGGCACATTCTGGGGAGAGTCATTCTGAACCCTATCAGTATGAATGTTGTTTGTTTTAGAATTAATAATATAAAAATGCATTTTAAAAATCAGTGAATGAAATATTAAAGATTAAGTGCTAACTTATCTTTTTTCTTTGTAACTTTTCCCACTGTACTCTCCTGTTCTTATCTTAGCATTCTACATATTCATTAGCTATGTAATTTTAAAAATATTATATCTGATAATTTGATTATAATTTTCCCAGTGTGTGTTTACTTAGCTATTCTGACTTTATTATGAATAACCCATTCATAATATGAAGAATGTAAAAACAGTATGTTAAATGGAACTATTTAGTCTTATTTATGTCTGAGGCCATAAGATATTAAGTACTAATAACCTCCTATTCCCAAATTAGGAGATCACCTATGCAGGGCATGTAAAAGAGACATAAAAATACCAGTTTGGTCACCAACTTAAATGTAAAAACAAGTGGAGGCCACAGAAGCAGGGGTATTAAAGAGAATTTCATGGGCATTTGTAAGGCATTTCTCTACCCTCTCATGGAAGGACTGAAGCTCTGGAACTCAGATTATCAGTGGGGAGTGAGATAGTGGTGAAGTAGGCTGCAGTGTGGACTGAATCAAGGAAAATAAGTTCTTCTCTGTCTCTGGAAAACCTCACAGATTTTTGCTGATGACTGTTTCCCACTTCTCATGGAATTGGGATTTGAGCCATTTTATACTATGTTAAAGAAAAAGATAATGTCTAAAAACAGGGTAGTCTGTAGGAACAGATACATATGCTAAATTTAAGGAAATGGAGATTAAACCTTGAATCTCTTAATTGGCAGCCTAAAGTAACAAAGCATTAGATATAAAGGAATGGTCATTATCCTTCTCATCAAGATGCTTGTGGATCTTCAGAACCACAAACTGCCTGATTATACTTGACCAAGTGTTCAGCATTGCCCATTTCTCACTTACCCTCTACTTTGTCTTGACCAAACTCTAGTTAGGCTTCTCTCCTTCCGATTAGGTCCCTAAACTCGGCTTACCCCAAAGCCTTGGCAAATACCGAAAAGTGGAAATTGTCCCCCTTCTTGGTTTCTCCTGGGTAATCAGCTGACCACAGGAAAACTTCTCTTGTCAGCCGGCACCGGTTGTTTGCCCTTGCCTGTCCAGCACCCCTTAAAAGATTAAGCCTGTCTTTGCTCCTCTTCTTTATGTAATGGGAGAAAATGTTTTTCCATTTGATTTTGAGACACAGATTTCTGAGAGTGGAGTGTTTTCACAACTGCACTTGTCTTTTTTTTTTCTAATTAAAATGTCTCCTATCTTAGTATGGATTTCTTTTTATTTGATATACTTCATGTACTAAAACGTTAATGTGAGGGAGTAGGAGAACTGTATTTCTGTTGGAGAAAACAGAAGCCCAACCAGAGAATACTTGAAACCAAAAGGTAATTTATTGGTAACTAAGAATTTCATGAGTGTTTTTTTACTTCAAATAGAGGAAATATTTACAAGACTAAATGACAACATGATACAGTCTTTCTCGATATTTTGGCTCTGCTTTTTTTGTGTTATTTATTTCTTAAGAAAGCTCTTCCAACATAGAGACAAAAATGGCCACCATAACCTTCTCAAAAGGATCCTGAAATAAAGGCCTGCACAATGGAACAAGAAAGCCTTTATTGGCCATGTGGGGAGGAGGAAAAATAACTTTTTCTCTACTCTTCTAAGGTTTTTGGCTGAGAGCCCTTTGTAATAAAAAGATTAATAAGAGAAAATCAATAATTATTTTAATAGCATGTATACCTCCTATATGCACAGGAGATACCCAGGAAAAGTGCATAACTCCCCAAGCCACCACATTGAATTAACATCTCCAGCTAAAGGTAAACTGTATTGGGGGTGGGGAGCCAGTCTGAGAGGTTACAAGGCAAAGCAGAGTAATCAAGGGAAAGGTTGTTATGCAGAGTTAAGTCCGTTCCTTCTCCATTGATAAGAGGTTCTAGAGATTGAGTCATTCGTTTGGTACTGAGAGGGAGAAATCTATTCAAATATGTTTCCTTTAGAAAATGTAAATGTCTCTTACAAAAGGGTAACTTCTACTTGGTTTTCAGAACTTCCTTCATGTCTGCTGTTTTTTAAAAATAATCAGCCTAAAATAATCCTTACGCCCAAGAGGTATATTTTGGGGTGACAAATTCTGCTCCCCATCAGCTGCTAGTAGGAGGGTTGGTCTGTCTTTTGGGTTCCTGGACCCAATTTCCAACGTGTGGAGGGGGCGTTTTCCTGCACCACCAACAGGCAATTCTCTAGACACCAGCTGGGTGTCCTACAAACCAACTCAATTTTGACACTATCTACCTGGATATAGTGTCAGATCCCACAGATTAAGGGTTCAGTTCTAGAAGACTGACCCCCCACTTCAGATACCAATCACAAGCCTAGGTTATCACTTGTGCTTCTGACCAACTAGATATAAATCAGAGGTTCCCACTACTCCTTCCTTAGGTTTGATTAATTTGCTAGTGCAGCTCACAAAATTTGGAAAACATTTTACTTATCAGGTTACACATTTTTTTTTATAGAAGAGTATAACTTAGGAACAGTCATATGGAAGAAAGGCATTGGGCAAGGCATGGGGAAAGGACTCAGAGCTTCCATGCCCTGTCCAGGTACACCATTCTCCATACATCTCTAAGTGCTCACCAACCCAGAAGCTCTCTGAACTCCATCCTTTTTGATTTTTATTCAGGCTTCATTAGATAGGCCTTTCTCCTCCACTTGGTTGGTTTTCCTGGTGACCAGACCCCTTATCTTTATATTTCCTAAGGGTTTTCCAAAAGTCCCCTCATTAACATAGCAAAAGATACTTTATTGCTTTTATGACAGGAAATTCCAAAGGTTTTAGAAGCTCTGTGCCAGAAATGGGCAACAAAGACCAATTAATATGAAAAATAGATTTTGGTCATCTGAGTGACCAAATGTATATATTTCTTATAAAGCACAGTATTACAGTCTGAAAAGAGATTGTTTAGCCTTCTGGCAGTTAGTGGAGGTTTTATGTGCCACAGGCACTCAGGTGGTTAAAGAAAAAGGAACAGAAAAACAAAAAATATAATGTATGAGGCAAAGCAAGTAGATAATTGTCAGTTTTCCGAAGTAGATGTTTTATGAATAAGCAATTCTGGGAAAGTACATACTCCAGTTCAAATTTAACAAGGAAAATGGATAGTTTAAGAAACCATGGTTTTGTGTTTAGCAGGAAATCCAGATGCTTTAGAGTAGGGGCTTACAACTCCTGATGTAGAGATAGTAAAAACATCTTAACCCATTACAACCTCTGGGCCTAAATGGTCTCATTAAAGAAATACACCTCTTTCCAGGTAGCTTCAGCAAAATTTCTATGGGTACTGGCTGTCATTAGCCCTCCTTGAGTCAAATGTCATTTCTGAAACATTCACTGTATATTGAGAGATACAGAAGTTTCGTTCACCAGACCTACATCATGTGCCCATCCTTAGAAGGACAGAGTCAGTCTCATCAGAACCAAATAGTCTGTGAATAGAGAGAAGTGGTTCTCTACTGACAACCTGAATGTACACTGAGAAAGAACAAAGCATTCCTGACAGCTGTATTCTGGTAGGGATCTCTCACTGAACACAAACGAGAATGCACAGAATACCAACATCAGATGAGGTCCATCTGTGTCCCTGATGGAATGAAACAAAAACATGGCCATTTCATAATCATGTCTGAGCTCAGCCAAAAACAAGAATGCTGAAAATCACAAAATTGTCCACACTTTCCTCTCTTCTAGCTTATAAGATGGCCACTCTTTCTTTACCAATTCCAACCCTATTTTATTTCTCACACCTCTTGGATAAAAGTTATTAAGATATCCTGTCACTAAACTGCCTCTGCTTTCTGATGGCACCTAATCCAAACCAAACCTCCACTTCTTTGAAAATTTGCCAAAGGCACCACAAACCCAAATCCTAAAATAAGCCCTCCCCAACAGCCTTTTGTTGACATGTCACCATGATGTGCAGGCTTCTTTGCTGCAGCAAGTAATAAACCTAGGTATCTTTCCTGGTGGTCTTTGGCTGGTAAGCATCAATACCATAAAACTACTGCTTAGGGAATCTTAGTAGCTTTTCAATGACCGCTGCTTTTGTGTATGGAAAAAAAAAACTAGAAAATCATATATTTAAAATGAACAAGAATGAGAAGACATAGGGTAACAGAATACTGATGATTTGATATTCGTGACAGGTTGAAGATGCTACTGGTATTCAGCTTCAGTTGGTATTTTCTTCAACATCTGATGGTGTGGTTTCCAAATCAATCCAGTATTCTCATTGAGACAGGGACTTATATGATGAGCTATTGTTTGAGGTTACATTAGAATACGAGAAAGTGTTAGTAGCAAAATTATTTTTAAAAAAGCTTTTGGAAATTCATTTTCTAAAAAGACAATTGTTGATTTACATTTTCAGTTTTGGTAGTTTGTGGTTTTCCAGAAATGCATCCATTTCTTCTAGATTGCCTAATTTATTGGCATATAGCTGCTCATAATATGTTTTTAAAATCATTTGTATTTCCTTGGTGTTGGTAGTGATCTCTCCTTTTTCATTCATGATTTTATTAATTTGAGTCTTTTCTCTCTTCTTTTTAATAAGGCTGGCTAATGGTTTATCTTTCTCATTAATGTTTTCAAAGAACCAACTCCTGGTTTTGTTGATCTGTTCCACAGTTCTTCTGGTCTTTATTTCATTGAGTTCTGCTCAAATCTTTATTAACTCTCTTCTGCTGGGTGTAGGACCTATTTGCTGTTTTTTCTACAGCTCCTTTAGATGCAAGGTTAGCTTTTGTATTTGAGTTATTTCCAGTTTTTGGATGGATGCTTGTATTGTGATGTATTTCCCCCTCAGGACTGTTTTTGCTGTATCCCAAAGATTTTGAATGGTTGTATTTTCATTCTCATTAGTTTCCATGAATCTTTTGAATTCTTCTCTAATTTCCTGGTTGACCCTTTCATCTTTTAGCAGGATGGTTCTTAACCTCCTCGTGTTTGATTTACATTTTCAAAGGCCATGCTAAAAAAGGAAATAAATAGGCAGTTTTCCTTTAAAATCTTAACATTTCATTTTCCACCTCATTTTCCCTTTGTCAAAAGGCAGCTCTACCTAGAGGCATCTACTGTGATCCTGTTGTGTCTCAGATATTCAAGGTGTTCCACAGGCTGGACAATGTTCCATACCCATGATGTTTCCTTTCTTCTCTCCTTGCACCCCTTCCTTCGGGGTTCTTTGCTAAAGAGAGATGCAAATTTGAGCCAAAAGGTTAATGGCTGTTAATAGCTAAATGTGTTTCCCTTTCGGGGCAAAATGCTATTATAGAAAATAACTTTTGGCCTCTGTTGCAGATGGTCTGAGTTTTAATTCTCAGACTTTAGTGTACAGGCTTTGCCAGGCAAGTTATTTATTTTTTCTGAACTATTATTTCTTTATTTGAAAAAGTAATCTTCATTCATTTTAGCACTTCCTGAGTGCCTTTGATGTGTTCAGGCCCATGGATAACCACTGGATTCACAACTATGCCCCTACATTTGAGAATGTCACAGTTCTTGTGTTGTTACCTTACATAATTGTTTTGAAATTCAAATTAGACCAGTAATATGAAAGAATTTGGACACTTATGTGTTATCATTAGAATGATAGTATGTGAAATAGTTCATTGTGTTCAACCATAGGAAAAGGTAAGAGTGGGTATTTCAGGGAAAGAAATTGGCTAAGAATGGAGAAATCTTTAGTCAGAGATAACTTGCTTGGTGATTTTTAAGTTCATTACAAAGTAATTGCTGCCTAAACTGAAGGATTGTTTTCTCCATAGTTTGATTCATTAACATGTAAACCAAAAAACTATGCTTTCCTTTCTGTCCATATTGAAGTATCTTATTAAAAAAATAAAAATAAATAAAGTGTCTTATTCTTTCCTTCTAGTTTGCAATACCAGTATACTGTAGAGAGGGACAAATGAAATAAAACATAAGACCATATTTGTTTTCTATGTTGTGTAACAAATTACCACCAATTTAGCAGTTTGAAACAATGCATATATGTTTTCTCATAGTTTCTGTGGGTGGATCAAGAGTCCAGGCTTGGTTTAGCTGTGTGGTCTGTTCACGATCTCACAAATTTTAATCATGGTGTTGGCTGGATTGTGTTCTAATCTGGAGGCCTGAGTAGGAAAGAATCTGCTGTCAACCTCATTCAAGTCATTGGCAGAACTAATTTCTTTGTATTTGTATCACTGAGAGCCCTGGATTTCCGCTGACTGTCGTCTAGAAGCTATCCTCAGGTCCAGAGACTACCCATAGTTCCTTGCCACGTAGGCTTTTCCAATATAGCCATTTCATCAAGCTGCTCAGGGAGGGGCCCAGTCCCTTTTCTAATGGCTTTCATTTGATTAAATCAGGCCCAACCTAGATAATCTCCCTTTTGATTAATTCAGTTTGGAATGATTTGGTATCTTAATTGTATCTGCAGAGCCCCTTTAACTTGGCCTTGTCTATGGCTAGAATCAAGTCACAGGTCCTATCCACATTTAAGGGAAAGGTATTATGCAGGGCATGAAATACAAGTGGGTGGGAAATATGGAGGGCACCACAGGAATCAAAAGCAATCAAAGAGAAGATCCTTTAAAAAAAAAAAAACTCAGTTGATCTTTTTTTTTTTTTAAATCAAAGATACTATGCCATTTCCTTAATTTCTTAATCACAGTTATTTTTGTTTTGTAAGCTGCTTTAGGAAATAGAGCTGTATTTTTCCAGGGAAATAGGCAGTGCTTCATGGAATGGATGGATATAGTATGAGTATTAGAATGGTGATATTACCAGTAATAATACTTAGCAATTCATTATGTGCCATAAATTATTCTAACTATTCCTCATGAATTGTTTCATTTAATCCTCACAACAACCCTATGAGGTAGGTACTATTAACATATAAAAGGAAAAATGTAGATCTTTTGGAAGATCTACATAGTAATGTATAGTAATATTTGTGCCCTCAGTATTTAATGTGGCATATGTATAGTTGTTTAATCTAGATTTGTTGCATACTTTGCAATATTTATGATTAACATTTAGAGTCTACAATACTTATATAGTTATTAAACCAAAGGTTTTTGGAGAGTTGTAAACAACAAAGAGCAAGCTGGTTGTTAGGTGTTTGAAATCTCTAAACTTGAGCCTGCTTTTTTGTTTTATTTTTTTACTTGCTGAGAACTTGAGGCAATCACCTCAACTACTTAGATCCCCAAAACCTTTCCTTTAAAATAAGGGTTTGAAGCCATATTATCTGTAAGAATATACCTGTATTTAAGTAAAGCACATTTAAAATGTGGGGAATTTTTCACACTGAGTGTACCTATAACCAAAAAATGTCTAAATACATTAACTATAGTAGGAATAATGTTAAGTGAAGAGAATTCATATGTAGGCAAGGATTTTGCAAGTTAGGTTTGCATTACAGCCCTAAAACTTACTAGCTGTAAGTGACATGGCCACTTTGAGCATCAGTCTCTGTGAAACTGAAAAAAAGATACTGTCTTGCCACCCTGTTTTGGGAATCAATGAAGATAACTTACATAAAGCAATTAGTATAATGTCTGGTGCCATGATGTTGCTCACTTTCTCTTCTCAGTAGAAAAAACTTGAAATGTAAAAGAATAATCTATAAACAACACAAAATAAATTTTATCTGCATATAGCAATTCAAACTTTGAAAGTATAAACTTTTAAAATTTTATTTTGGGTGTTTATAAACATATGACACTCCAGAGTGGATAGAGGTGTGTGTGTGTGTGTGTGTGTGTGTGTGTGTGTGTGAAGCTATTGTGTGAATAAAGAAGTTCTCTTGTTAGCTGAATGAATCTTATAAGTTGGGAGACTTGAATATAAAATGTCTCCCTTGATGATTATAAAGGAAAGTCATGTGTACATTTCTGAATGTTCCATTACACACATTTTAATTGCAGTGGTATTTTAATTGCACAGTGATTGCAGTTTTAAAAGCGAGACTTATAAAAATAGTCTATGCTATACTATATTGAATGAAGCATTTCAGCATTTAAGAAGATGATATAAATAAGAGTTGTAAACTACATTAAGCTCTTTTTATAAGGTGATTGCTCTTTAATTCCACCTTTACTGCCCATAGACTGAAAATGGCTGGAAAATGAACACTGTAATTGACTGGCATGGGAGATTTTAACACGTACTTGCAGTATTGAGGGAAATCAGTTTCTGTACATCTTCTGAACTAAGCTAAAATCTCTATCTAGAGCTTTCCTATTAAGTGGCCATCTTATCAACCTTGCCTTTATATGTTTCATTCTCATTTCTTCGTGGGATACTCTTGCTCATATAATTAAAAATAAACATGGATATGTTATGCTTTTAGGATCAAGTGTGGCCCCTTCAATCATTCCTTTGTGATTATTCCAGGTTATTAAGAAAACACATGGTTGAAAATTTACCTTTTTTAGAAGTCCTATGCCCACAATATCTGTTTCTATGCATTCCCACTCTTTTTTGCTGTTACTTACTTTTCTATTTTTCGTCCAGCTATATTCAAAAAAATTGATATCATCCTGGAGAACGTGCTTAGATTTGTTTAAAGAAATTAAAAAGACTGAAGATCAGAGCAGCTGTTTTTTTGTGCAAGTTCCCTTTACAAAGGACCATATTTTGAATGAGTGACTGATACTTATGAGGGTTTAACCATCAGAATCTGTTAGGATTGAACAAGCCTTACTGAGAGACAATACATCACAAAGTTGTTGGAACCATTGTGCTTCTGAATGAACAGACTCAACTAATTCTGTGTCCAGTGTCCTATTCAGTACATATATTAGAAATAGTTTTTCTTTGAACTTAAAAGTACTGTGTTTATGATTTTAGTTTTTTCCTGTCTACTCCTGAAAATTGACAAAATCTAGAACAAACAAATGTGTTTCTATAAGTTTCCTAATTTATGAAGTAAGGAAGTTGGGAACTACTTGGTTTTTAAGATTTTTTTGAGTCATGTTCTATGGTTTTAGCTTTCTAGGCTCTCATATTTCTTGATGGTATAATTGAAAAAAATTTTGATACCTTTTATTTCTTCTTTACTTTCTTCATATTCCAATTTATCTATAATGAGCTTGTTTGGTTATTTTGGTTTTTTGAAAATTTTATTTATTTATTTAAGAGAGAGAGTAGGAATGAGAGAGCACAAAACAGGGGGAGTGACAGAGGGAGAGTCAGAAGCAGGCTTTCTGCTGAGCAAGGAGCCCTTTGTGGGGCTGGGAAACCAGGACCCTGGGATCATGACCTGAACCACAGGCAGATGCTTAACCGACTGAGCCACTCGGGCACCCCGAGCTTGTTTGATTATTAAATGAGATTAGGGATAGATGCATAAAATGAGATCACCTTCTTTCCTGTAAACAGTTGAGGAGAAACAACATGGAAAAATAAATAAGTAAAAATTCAAAAACTTAGTGAAAAAAAAAACACAAAAAATTCCAAATCAAGTCCCCAATGAATTAGAGTAAACTTTGGACCAGATCAAGATAGTAGCCCCAAAGAAATTACATGCCTTTTAAGTTATCAGGCATCAGTCTCACAAAACTATTCATAAGCTAATATTAGCCCACTAAATTGGCCATCCATCTGTTGAACCATAAGGCCATTTACCATGGACAGGCTGGAGAAGTATGGCAAAACTCATGTGATAACAAGAAGTTTAGGAGGAAAGTAGAGTTCAAAGAATTAGACATACCATCCTCAGGGGAATCAGATTTTAATTATGGCTGAGCATGGATGACTTGCAGGTGAGAATAAAGATCTATAGTTGCTGATCTTGTTTAGCTGAAGATTAGTGGAAGCTAAATCACCATATAAAGGATCCCTAAGGTACTGGAATGAATCACTGAGAGTCAGGCCTTCTACCAATTGGTAAATGGAAAGTATTCTCAGTGTTGAATGACAAGGAGAAAGAGTTTTAATTCTATTGATCTAAATCCAAGATACTTACTTCCTCAACACATCCCCTGGGTCTTTCTCCCTCACACTATTTAATGAAAGCTTGAGTGTAGAAGATATCTTCAGTTGGCACTTAGTATTCATTTCAACCACATTTTTGTTTATTTGTTTGTCTTTGTATTTCAAAGTCTGGAAAGCTAAAAAAAATATTTTCTAGCTCTCTTTACCTAGAGACCTGAAACTTAGGTAGAATCTGTAAGTTAGATGCATTTATGTGAATTTTGGAATGAAGTGTTGTTCCTATTTTTTTCTGCTGTCAAGAAGGCCATGTTCCCCCGTTCCCACCCCTACAACACTGAATGTTAATTGCTAGCATCCAGAAGATGCTAGCATCCAGAGTGTCAAGAAGCAGAATGTGGGATATATATTTTGGGCAAGTGGGGATCTATAAAGAATGACATGGCTCTGGAGCCAAGAACTGGAGCCACTTAATGATCACTGGATTGAAGCTACAGTGGTGTGTTCTTGCAGTCATTAGTTTCAGTGACATCTTTTTGATAGCTACAGTCTTGATAATAAAAGATGTAGCTACTTCAACAGGTGAATTTGTTCTATGTTGCTCATTATAGAATGTCTGTCATCCCACTCCTTAATATGTTCTAATTTGTTTTAAATCCGTTCTTAAAATAAATAATTTATGTTCCATATAACTGGAATCTGCTTGAAACTTGTCCCAAAAGGAAGTTTACCTATTCAAAGATGAATCATAACATATCTAAGGTATGACAAATACAAAATGTAATGCAAATAAATAAGAGAGTCAAAACATTAAAAAAAAAGTTGCATACAATAAAAACACATTTAAAAAATTTCTACATTTAATCCGGGATATTAAAGTAAATATGCCTTCTCTGAAACAGAGCTTAGGAAATGTGTTATAAGATTTCAAAGAAGGGAAATTAGAATAAAAGAGAAAGACAAACTAGCAGAATGCAGAAAATAAAAGGAAAAAAGTCATTAAAAGAAAGTCAAGTTTGAATCAGCAAAAATAGAAAGAAATGAAAAAATGAAACACCAGTGAGCATCTTTAATTGACATCTGTCAATTCATGTCCATTCAAGTAAACACCAATTTGAATGGCTCTAGTAGACATATATCAAAATCTCTGCCATAAAATCAGAAAATATATCTTCATTTGAAATGCCCACATGGCAATTCTATAAAATCAACTGTCAATAAGAATTGCTAATAATTTTCTAAATATTTAAAAATAAGTATATCATAATCTCCTTTCATAATATAATGAAACCACAAATTAATAATAAGGAAAAACCCACATGACTTAGGAAATAAACACAGGTGCATAACTTTTAAACACTTCTAATTGTGTGAATAAGGAAATAAAAATTAGAAGTTATAAATATCTAACATAACCATAAGCAAACACTATATATATCAGTATTGGTAGGATATGGCTAAAACAATGTTCCATGTTCTAATAATTTAAAATATTCTAAATCTTAAGAAATGTGGCAGATATTGTTATTTTCTAACCAACAGTTACTTACCCCCTAATTACTTGCTGGCAGAAATTACTTTCCACGCTTTAGGCTTAAAATATCAAATGCTTTGTTGGATACAGTTGAATTTGCATGTGAAGCTGGGAACTGTTCTAGCTACCTATAAAGCCTGAGTGGTGACAACTCTGATATGGTAAGAATGGTTGAATTGAAAGATAGAAAATACAGGGTGGCCCTTAAAGATATCGTTGAACTGCTACACCAGCTGTGGAATCACCCTGCCTGCAGGCTTCTTGTTATAGGAGATAATAAATGTCCTTATTGTTTTTACCATGTTTATAAGGATATTCTCTTTCAACAGAAAGTGATACTACAAGCAAGAATGAAAATAAATGAATTAAGCATTCAGTTTAAAAGTTAGAGAGCAATAAAATAAATATAAGGAAAGGAAATGGAGGGAACAGAAAAAGAGCAGCATAACTTAATGTTTAGTAAACCTTAAAAGAAAGAGATGTAAAAAACAAATAGAAAATTGGTTATTTGAGGAGAATGGAGCAAAAAATAATAGTTTAATTTATAAAATAAGAAAATGCAAATACATGCATTTAAAAATGAAGATGGGGGAAATGGCAGTTGAGGAAAAAATAAAAGGCTGTCTTCCTCAAGTCTTTGTAAAGATACAGAAAGTATTTATTAATTGTATATTTTAGGATATTAATTATAATAACCTTTATCTCAGAAATAGACAATCTAAACATTACAGTTCCATTGAGTAAATTGAGAATACTTTTGAAGAATTACTCTGAAAAAGTACTAATCCTTAGCAATTTCACAGAAAATTGCTAGCAAACTTTCAAGGAGTATGAACCCAATGATTTTACACTGTAGAGAACATAGAGAACAGTGACAGTTCCAAATTCTTTTTACCAAACTTGCAAAATTTATATACCTATTATTCATTACTCTTGCTTAATTACATTGGCTAGTACTAATATTGCACTGCAAAGTAATTAAGATATTTATGAACATGTTTCTGATATTAATTAGTGATGAGATGAAACATATAATTCTCACTGTAGGTGTACAAATGGATTTCAGAAAATTCAAAACCAATCCTAATTTTGATAAGGATAATATATTTTTATAGAATAGGAGCATAGGGATACTTTACTGTGCATATAAAAAGCCAACTTATTATTACTTATTAAATACTACATGAAATTTAATTTAGGAACATGAAAAATTCCTCTATTATCATCACCATTATTTTGCATTGTTATTGTGGTATTAGCCAATGGAATAAAGCAAGCAAAAGAAATAAGAGATACATAAACTAACAAAGAGTAGGAAATGTTTTATTATTTAGTAATGTGTTCATATGCCTGAAGACAAAAGAAAATTGGCTTAATGGCTATTAGAATAATCTCAATTATAAAATGGTTATTAAACTAATGAAGTCAGAGATCAACAAATTTTATTTTCAAATTTGCTATTTAAATTCTAGTTAGTCAAAATATAGTTCAGTAAATTTCTTTTTCTAAAGGACCATAAAGTAAATATTTTTGGCTTTCTGGGCCATATAAACCATTCAACATTTAACTTTGTCTTTTAGCATGAAAGCACATCGACAATATGTAAACAAATGGGCAAGGATGTTTTCTAATAAAACCTTAGTTACAAAAACAGAGAGAGGACTGGATATAGCATAAGGGCCTTAGTTTGTTGACCTGTGACTTAATGGATAACAATTAAAAATTCTCTTATATTTGCATAGTGTCCAGTTAGAATATGTAATGAAATAAAGCAATACCACTTATAATAAGAAAAAAGAGCAAATTATAGTTATGTGAAAGATTTATATGAAAAAATTTTAAAACTCAATTGAAGTAAGACTATTAGAAGCCTAAGATTACTTTTAGCCTTAAAGACTTACTCGTGTAAATTTACCATTTCTTCCCAAGTTAATCTAGAAATTTATACGACCCTAAAAAATAACATAATTATCTGCATATATTTAACTTCATGTAAAAAAGAAAACAATAATGCTCCATAAATTGTAGATATTAAACTATATTTGTATCAATAAATGAAAGGATAGACAGATCAAAATAACAAAATAGTGAGTCCAGAAAGATTTCCAAAATATGAAAATTTAGCATGTATTAAATGTAGTATTTCATGTCAAGTAAATAATCCAAAAAAGATTTGAGAATAAACAGATCAAAAACAAAACATATTTTTAAAATATCTATTTTATAACTGTATATTGAGCAGGAACATTTTAATGGTGAAAACTAGAAGCTCTAAAACAGTTGCCAAGCCTGATTAAACAACCAAAACACTATGATGATAATGATGATGATGATGATGATGATGATGATGATAACTAACAGCTGCCAGGTACTTATTTTGTGCTAGGCATTTTTCTAGACATTTAAATGGATGAGCTCCTTAATGCTTCTGAAGAATTTATGATATTAGTGCTACCCCCATTTTATAGATAGGGATCTGGAACAAAGAGATCAGCTAGTAGAGGGGTTAAATTTTCTTTAGGGCAAAATAGAACATTCACAATATCATAATACAAATAAAACAAAAAGCAAAAACAAACAAAAAATACAAAAAGCATTAGTTAGAAATATGGTGAAGGGCTTATTTTATTGGCATTCAATGGATTTTTTCATACTAATAAAAAACTTGAAACAACAACAAAAATAGACCAATGCAATTTACAGAGAGAATAGAAAGCATTTGAACAGGTCTTTTTGAAAAATCAAATCCTAAATAAAAGAATGAAGAATAAAAATTGGAGGCAGTTTTTCATTTATATTGGCACAAGTCTGAAGGTTTATAATTCACAGTACATATTTTGATGGAAAAAGTGAAAGAAGGAAACATTTTGAGTGCAATTTGTCAATATCAGATTTTTAAAAATACACATATTTTTAATGTGGTCATTTCATTTATGTAACCTATGCATACATTTATAACCATGATTGAAACTTGCCATGTAAAAATATGTAAAATGTTTGTCATTTCTGTATTATTAATTAGTGGTAAAATCCTGGAATGGGCCTAAAGGTTTGGTAGTCATAGTCTGGCTTAAAAATTGTAATAGCTACAACTGTAATATTAGTTGTTAAATTGTATTCCTGTTCTTACATGGTGATAAGTGAAACACATAAAACCTATTCTAAGAAAATGTAAAACTACATACACACACACACATATAAAAAGTGTGTATAATGCTCATTAAATAAAAGTGTTTTGAAAGATAAGAGTGTATGCATAGGATATTTCTAGGTGGCTCACAAGAAATAATAACAGCTTTCTGTGAGGAACAGTAGTGTAGGTTTGTATTTCAACTTGGTTTATTTAAGGTTTTGTCATTGGTTTTTTTTGTATGAAAATAACTTAAAAGACATTAAAATAAAGGTTACTTTTGTGAAATTATACATTTTTAAAATACTTTTGAAACAAAGGAATGGTTATAAAATATGGGTGTACCTTAGTATGCTGTTTGACAGTTTGTTTCTTGAAGAGGTAAATCCATGGCAAATTGAAACTTTTCATGGTAAATAGCTATTGTGAATACACTTTAGAGGATTTTTTTTTCCTGAAGGTTGAGATCCTAATGAATATACATTTCTCATTCACTGAACTATTGTGAATACACTTTAGAGGATTTTTTTTCCTGAAGGTTGAGATCCTAATGAATATACATAATTTCTCATTCACTGAAAATTTGATGAACATAGGAATATTTTCTACTTAGGACAACATCACAAAACATTGAGCTTTTAATGAATCTGAGGACAATTATTTGCCTGCAAAGAATTTTATTATTCATTTTAAAAATCAGTTGTAGGCCATTAGATTGCCATGGTTCACTCTCCCTACTTCTTTCACTATTTTCTTTGTCTTGCTATCAGCTAAAAATGAAATGCCATATGCATGTTTAAGAAACATGATGAACACAGAAGATTTTTGTTTAAATGCAGGGTTGAATAATATTTGCGTTGAGCTTAGATTTAATTCTAGCTCTTTACTGTTTAATAACATTTCTAGCAATTACCACAGTTGGAATAGATCTAGATTTTGCCTGAAGTAATGTGTAAAATATTTTATAGCAGGAATTTTAGTCTGATTAGGTATAGAAGTTTATGGGAATATTTTTTATGTTCTTTTGGATTTGAGTGATTGCTAAATTTAAAAATGACAAATTTAAGAGGAAAAGCTAACAATGAGTAGAAAAGATGATGAATTGTAACTCTAATATAAATGCAAGGAACATATTTCCATCCTCTATTGGCGTGATCATTGAAACAAGCCACCTCAGTAAAAAAAAAACAAAAAAAAAAAAAACAAAAAACAAAAAACCAAAAGGTAAGGGGGATCCTTTTAAACTAGTCCTTAGTATAGTGATTAGGGGAAACAGTAAATATTAATATATGCCTTTCCTTGGGATGATGACATGCATTTAATTTACTCATTCTTTTATATCAGGTTGTTCTGCAGAGGTGCAGTACTCAATTCTTCAAAAGAAAAAGGGAATGACCCCTACTGTGAAGAGATTTATGTTTATGGCTACAGATAATATATGATCATGTGTTTATAAGCCAACACTTCAGCTAATACATATATGCAATTTCAACACATTGCTATGATAAAATTACATTATGGAAGATGAAATATTAGGCCCTTGGTTAAAAGTATCAATTATCTGCAAAAACATAAAGTAGATCTCCATCAATGAAAACAAGGAAAAGTTATTGAGAACATCAATTATGAGACAGGCAGATCTGACCATTAATAACTTTACTATTAATAACTTATGAATAATAGACATGAGGGAGAGAACATTTGTAGAAAAAGAAGGAAATTATATCTTGCCTTCTTTATTTGTGCTTTTCCTGTACTGCTAAATATTAACTTTAATTTCAGAGACAATGAATATATGAAGAAACATATATTCTTTCCATGTGTGTTTTATAAAAGAGAATAACGCTATGATAATAGGACACCCCCATGGGAAAAAAATCACCAACACTTAATAAGGTAAATATGGTTGTTGACCCTTTGTTCTTAGTCTGTTGTCAATGTAAATTCTTTATAATCTGCAAGAAACTTAATTTTTCCTGGTCTCAGTTTCTTTAATTCATATATTAATTAGAGAAGTCCTCTTAAAATTCAATGTTAAGCTTTTTCCAGGTCTAAAATGATAAGATACTCCTTGTAATCCTTTGTTTATGTCTACAAAATCTACAAAGGTATAACAGAAGGAAGAAATCTATTAGAAAATCTGATACAAAACATAAAGAGTGGTGAATATGTCATCCAAAGGACAAGGTAAATGTCCCCTTTTTCCTTTCATGTTTCAGTACATCCAGCTGGGCTTCCCTCTCCCTTTTCTATCTCTGGTTCCCCCAGTCTTGTCTTTCCTAACCCATCAGGATCAAGGTTCTTCTTAAGTGTTACGAGGCTCTCTAGTACTGGATTACAGTCCTGGCTCTTTCCTAAAAGGGAAAAATAGATTCTAACTCTATATTTCTCAGGAGGTTTTAGATCCTTTAAGTTTTTCAAAGCAGACAAACCCATCTTTCTTTTGCTAATACTGACAACTATTCATAACATAACTGCAAAACATTATTTTATTTTACGTCAGCCTCTTCATGATTTTTTCCCCTAAGGATAGCATATACCTCTAGAGATTAAAGACAAGGTGTTCAACAGAGAAGGTGAACTAGGAAGAAAATTCCATGTTGCCACAGAGAATTTCACGGAAGGTTCACTTTATTTCTTGAAGGCTCACCATAGTTTAAAAAGTCCTATATGGGACCAGCCACATAAATCTTGCAAACAAGTGTCTTACAGTGTGTGCCTGCAAGAAGTTTGCACTCTAATAAGAAGGATTTGGCATGATATAAGTAAAATAGTAAGATAACTAGATGAAGTGTGTACCAAAAATGAGGAACAAAGCACCATGAGACTCCATGGTCAGTCAGTAACATCATAGTGGTTTCTATAAACATTATTTAACTTATAAGGGAGGAATATTCCAGTTTCCCAGCTTTTTAAGTAGATTTTAGAAGTTTCTCAAGAGCAAAAAATATACCTTTTCATGATTTCATTTTCTTAGCACCTAGCAACATCTCACATGTAAAAGATGGAGTGAATTCTTATTGATTGATTGAAATGTGCAACTATATTCCACTGTGAAGGTTGGGGAGGTTTGTGGGATTATTACTCCTCACTTTGTTTTGAAAGGATGCTCATGGCTTGGGCTCTTAGTCCAGGCCACAGCCACACAAACCAAGTTAAAATTAAAAGCTCAAAATTCCCATGGAGAACAATTCCTGGAATATACTTTAATAAAGATGTTTCATTTTGAGAGAAATTTATGTCATGAGCTGAATTAGACATATAAAATACTAAGAACACTGGATATATCAGCATTTGTATGTAGAGCTAAGTGGTGAGGGAAGATACATTATTTAGTTTTTGAGGATTCTTTTTTTATAGAATGAGAGAGTACTTGTATTAATCTCTGCTAAAGTCTAAGCACTTCCTTAAGATATTTTTCCCCTAGGGAAACATATTTTACTAAAAGATCATTTCAAAATATTACTTAATGAATAAGAACAAACATTGATGAAAGATAAGTTTATATGTGTTTACCAAAATTTAAAGTAAAAATTAACTTAAATCAGTAATTGTTTATTCCATATCTACTATATAGATCATACAAAGCTAGATGCTATGCTTATTAAAAAGAAGCAAATAAAATGTCAAAGCAATATGATACATAATGGTGAGAAAAATATATTAACATTTCAAATTTAACTTTATTTTTTTTAATGTTGCTTTGCTACAGAATATGCTACTGGTTTCCTCATGTCTTACTTGTTTGTGTGTTCCTGGATTTTTTAGGGAGTAGAATAACATACATGCTCTGTTATTTTTCTTTGCTATTTTTCTTTCTAAGTATTTTTAAAGTACTAGTTTCATAGCATTTTTCAGAAGAAATATTGGTTATAAAAAGAGGACTTGTGTGGTAATACTTAATATACACACCTCACAAATTTCAAAACTTATTTCTTTCTCATTTTTTTGTTGTTAATGCACTGTAGCAAACCACAGAAATTTACCTCATGACAAATTCTCTGTTCTTTTCAGAAGCCTACCATGGATACCATTTCAAATTAGCAACTCCATTGTTTTAAATATTTGATTCTAAAGAATGTTTCCTGATGACCAAATAACTCTTTACTTACAAACATGAAAAGGGAAAAAAATGGAAAAGACAAGCTGAAGGAAGCAAATTGTTCTTAAAATACAGTAGCTGACTGAGTTAAATTGAGTCAGTTACAGCTTGTATCTTCCATTGAAATAGTTCTCAGCAAAGAGGCAATAGCGTGATGATTTAATTTTTACATGGGATTCTTACTTATTGAACATGTAAAATAGAAAAAAAATGACAATTATCAAGAAATACATGTTAAAATTTTAACTCTCTGGGTTAACAGACTCTGTAATAGTAAAACTTAGTAGTGGGAGTAGAGCTAAAGGAAAACTTGAAGGTTATCTTTTTAATGCAGCACTAAATAAGTGGGCAGATGTCTTAATTGTGATGTAATTGGCCTACTTTTCCACAAGCTAAACTTCTTTGCCCATCTGGACATGAGCAATGACCTACTTTCCTCAATTCTACTAGTTTTGTAAACTAACTCACAAAAGTGAAAGGTGATGTATGTATTATAAGAGGAAATAATGTAGTTGAAATGATGTATGATATTTAGCAGTCACTCTTACTTATTTTCCCTTATACAATGTTGGGGTAAATATACCTTTTTAGAGCCAATTTTGTGTAGATTTGAAATTTAACCGTGATATATGACAGAAAGGCAAGCCTAGTTTGAAAACACACACACACACACACACACACACACACTCATTTTGACTTTGTTTTCACATCTTAATTTAACATTTTTAATGATAATTTGTTTGTTTGAGAGAGAGAATGGGGAAGGGAGGAGCAGAGGGAGAGGGAGAGATAGAAAGAATCTTTAAGCAGACTCCCTGCTGAGTGCAGAGCCCTACAAGGGCTCAGTCTCAAGACCCTGAGATTATGACCTGAGCCAAAATCAAGAGTAGGATGCTTAATCGGCTGAGCCACCCAGGCACTCCTTAATTTAACAGTTTAAACCTGCATTTGAACATGTGTCTTCCCTTAACTGGACTCATTATGAGGATGGCATAAATTTACTGTTTCTTATAAAATTTTCAGAGAAAGATCTGGAGCCTGAATCTTAGCCACTGTTGCTTATATTTTCTTTATGTGCAATTGTTCACTGTTAGATTTTTACATTGGTATTAACCTCAACATGGATCTCTCTCTTGGGCTATTCACTACTATATCCAGAATATTCCACATTCAATACATTTTATTTTTGTTTTTGTTTCATTCTTCTATATATTAATTCATATGTATATGCTTTAATACATAAATTCATTTAAAATATGTGTTGAATATCTTTCTTGTGCTGGATACTTTGCTGTTATGGACAAACATCACCGTCTTGTAATGGATATCCAGAAACTTAGAATATTTCAACTCCTGAATACTTTGTGTTCCTCTCAGTATAAAGTGTAAGTTAATATTCTGAAGTGTTAGAGATTTAAATAACAAACATATTATGGCACTTTGAGGCTTACTTTGTCTCAGATAGACTAGGCTGTTCGGCAGTAACAAAATATCCCTGATTCTCCAAAGTGAATGATGACGATAAAGTTGATTTCTTGTTTATTCTACATATCTATAATGGGTCATTGGGGAAGGATAGGGGCATTGTTTTTTGTTTGTGTCTGTTGTGCATGGAGTCAAGTGGACAAAGCAGCCACCATGTGGAATATTGTTGGTCATAAGCAAAGAGATGAAAGGGATCTATGGATGGTAGCACATCTGCAATAGAGCCAGCTGTAGTGACAAATAGTACTTCTGCTCACAAGTGAACAGCTAAATCTAATGACACAACTTCTATTCAACCATACAGAGACGAGAAAGTTCAGTCCTACCATGTATACAAATGGGAAAATACCCAGAAGTATTTGTTAAACAGCACTAATAATCGAAGAACCAGCAGTATTTGACAATCTCTACCTACTGATTGGTGAATATTTGGCTCAACCTTTTCTTTTCTTTTTTTTTTTTTTTTAGATTTTTAAAATTTGTTTATTCATGAGAGAGAGAGAGAGATTGAGGCCGAGACACAGGCAGAGGGAGAAGCAGGCTCCATACAGGGAGCCCGACGTGGGTCTCGGGTTTTGATCCCGGGTCTCCAGGATCAGGCCCTGGGCTGAAGGCGGCACTCAACCGCTGAGCCACCCGGGCTGCCCAACCTTTTCTTTCATACAGAATACACCTGTGTGTCCTCCTTGATGAACTAAACCAAAGGCGTCTTTTAGTCAAAGCATCAATTTCAATGTCCATGATCACACAATTGCCTCTGCCACAGAGACTGATGTGTGGTTGTCTTCCGTAGTTTCTGTTGTGGCAGAATCTACAAACGAAAACAAAACAAGGTATCATCGCCCCTATTACCCCCACTGTATACAATGAAGGAGCAAGTTCAATATAACTCAGTATATTTGGGAAAAGAAACAATACGGATGTGTAAAATGGTTAGCAATACTGAAATGTTACTGGGCAAACTGAATGCAGGGAATATTCCTTGATTAGACTTCAGTTTTTTTCCTAGTAGGTATTCTCTGGCCATTGATATTTAAAACCCTTTTCTGTGTCCTATGGTAGGATTTTACTTTTTATAACTATCTTTGTCCATATTTGAAATAGGATTTGAGGCTAAGCCCTTCTTGAGGGCTGTACAGCTTTCGAATCCTGCTTTGTCTATTTCAAAGTTTGGAATCTTTAGTATTGCTTTGTGTCTCAAAGAATCATAAAAAATTTTATTACAAGTTTGTAGTTTCTTTCTATTCTATTCCAGCTCTTACCTGTGTAAACACATACGCACACAAAGAATTGCATCAAGAATTCTTTACTTGGGGGCAGTGCTGGTGGCTTAGCAGTTTAGCGCCGCCTTCCGCCCGGGGCGTGATCTTGGGGACTTGGGATCGAGTCCCGCGTCAGGCTCCCTCCATGGAACCTGCTTCTCCCTCTGCCTGTGTCTCTGCCACTCTCTCTCTCTCTCTCTGTGTCTCTCATGAATAAATAAAATCTTAAAAAAAAAAAAAAAAAGAATTCTTTACTTGGGCACCCGGGTGGCCCAGTGGTTTAGCGCCACCTTCAGCCCAGGGCATGATCCTGGAGACGTGGGATCAAGTCCCGCGTCGGGTTCCCTGCATGAGGCCTGCTTCTCCCTCTGCCTGTGTCTCTGCCTATCTCTCTCTCTCATGAATAAATAAATAAAATCTTAAAAAAATTTCTTTACTCACCTTTGTATAACACTTTTGACAAAGCTACCAAGCCTTCCTCCCACTACATCTTTTTCTTTGACTTTTTATTTTGAAATAATTTAAATTTATAGAAAAGTTGTAAAACAATATATATATCTTTCATCCAGCTCTCCCTAATATTAACATCTTACATAACAGTAGTACAATTATCAAAACCAGGAAATTAACTAAATTAACTAGATTACAGACCTAATTCAGATTTCTTCAGTTTTCCCACTAACATCTTTCTTCTATTCCAGAATCCAATCCAGGATCTCATTTTATATTAAGGTCATATCTCCTTAATCTCCTTTAATCTATGACAGTTTTTCATTCTTCCTTTTTCTTTCATGACCTTGACACCTTTAAAGAGTATTGGCCGGGTAGTCTGTAGAATGTTTCCTAACTTGTCTGATGTCATGATTAGGTTATTTATTTTTGGCAAGATTATCACAGAAATATGATCCATAGTTATTTTTGAGATCTCTTTTTCGGTTTCTCTCTCTAGCCTAATTGTAGGTACCTCATTGTAACAGTTTTCTTTCTGTCTGCCACCTAGTCCTAAAGCTAACACCTCATATTTGAGGCTTTCATTATAGCATAACCTCTTTCCTAGGAATCAATTTTATGTTCATCATAATGTACTAGGTTATATTAACTACAACTTGTGTACCTCAGTGCTTAAAGAAATAGAGGCTCAGCTCTCACCCATGCTACATGGCAATCACAGGTTGGAAGAGAAGCTTTGCTCATATAGTGTCTCAGGAATTCAGGCTAATGAAGCAGCCATCAGTTTCAATGTTTCTGGTCATCCCGGCAGAGTATGTTACATCAGCAATTAAATGTCCCAGCCTGGAAATGACTCATCGTGCTATTGCTCTCAGCCCACTATTTTGGCCTAACCATGAGGTTACCAAGAAGTGCATCCCTACCATGTGCTTGGAAGGGGGAATCCAGAAATATTTGAAAAACAACATCAATGATGACCATATTCCCACTATAATACTTTATAAATTTTGAATTATTTCACAAAATTCTTTTCTGATTTTACACTCCATGCATAATGGGAAAATCTGGAAAGAGCAAATCACATAAAAGATAAACAACAAATTATTCCTAATTCAACTCTCAGAAATTATACATGAGTGTTTATGTTTATTTCCTTGCATTTGCTTTTCTATGTGTGTGTATGTGTATGCATATGTGTAACTGGATCACACTTCAGAAACAGATTTATATACTCCTAAATTTAACTTACTATAAAAATTTTACCATTTTAGCACAAATTCTTTGAAATGATTTACTAAGTAACTATAACATTTCATTACATATATGCAAAGACAAGTCATTTATATTTTTCTGTTTGATATTATTTTTAATATTCTGTTATTTTAAAACTGCTATGATATAATCTATTTAAAACACATTCTTGGGATGCCTGGGTGGCTCAGTGGTTGAGCATCTGCCTTCGACTCAGGGCATGATCCCGGAGTCCTGGGATCGAGTCCCACATCAGGCTCCTTGCATGGAGCCTGCTTCTCCTATCTGTGCCCCTCTCTCTGTATCTCTCATGAATAAATAAATAAAATGTTTAAAAATTTTTTTAAAAAATAAAACACATTCTTCCTGTTTTATATTTATTAGCTTAGCTGGACAGATTTCCATGAGATTTTTGGAAGCTTACATGTGGTGCTTGGTTTATTATCACTATTCTTGAGTATATGCTAACATGAATAAATATATTTCTTGCTGTCTCACACATTATAGCACATAGAGTATTCTTACTTGCAAAGCAATTTCATCCTAATTCCAAAACATCACCAGCCCTGCAGATGAGTTTTAAACCATCTTTTAAATAATAAATGTTTTGCTGTTAATCTTTTTGGGGTTTCCAACCATATCTACACGTTATCATGGTTTTCTCTTATTAAAAGCTACATGGGGATCCCTGGGTGGCTCAGCAGTTTAGCGCCTGTCTTTGACCCAGGGCATGATCCTGGAGTCCCAGGATCGAGTCCCACGTCAGGCTCCCTGCATGGAGCTCACTTCTCCCTCTGCGTGTGTCTTTGCCTCTCCCCCCCCGCCCCAATGAATAAATAAAATCTTAAAAAAATAAAAACTACACTATGGCAGCCATTAGAATAAGCTTCTTAGATCTCTGACTGCAGGGGTAATAATTGACAGGGGTAATAATAATCCCCAGTTATTGCCCTCTGAAATCCATCATGGAATTGATGGATTTCACCATGATGGCACCAAGGCCACGCTTCTCATGAGCTGTTCCCAGCCAATCACTGAATATGGAGGATACCAAAACAGTTGGGAAACACAGGGTTCCTCTGACAGCTGATTTAGGCTTAGGGACTCCCCATCAGCTTTGTCAAAACTTTCTTAGAATCACAATCTAAGGTATTTCTTGCCCAAATTTATCTTCTTTTCTTTCTCTTTCATGGGATTTAGACCTTCCTCATACTGTGACCACTCTTTTAGTTCCCTGTAGTTCCTTCCAGATTTTTCCTTCATAGGTGTTTTCCCCAGTAAATCTCCTGAACGTCAAATCCTATTTTGGCATCTGCTTCTCAAATGACCCAAAGTAATCTATGCATTTTTTCTCTTATTATTTTCTTTGCATTAGCAAGCATGCTACCTTTTTTTTTCCTTTCTTGTTTCAGATTTTAATGGCCAGTATTCCACATATTTGCCGTGTGTTGTATGATTGGTCAGGGCAAAATATCACAAGGAATAGGTTCAGAAACAGGTTTTATTGGAGAAAATTACAAGGCAGGGGTAGCAAGAGAGGGCATAAACACCCTGATACTCTCATCTTTCCACAAAGAGGTATGCCAGAGTCAAGTGAAAGAACATTGCCTGCTTCTTGCTTTTCCTTGTTAGGGGATTCATATGAGTGAATCATATGAATGATTCACAAACTCATCAGTGTGGGAACAGAATGTTGCAGTACCAAGAGCATCAGGGTTGTCTGGAAAAGGTAGGTTCCCTACCTCTGGAGACACTGAGGTTCACAACAGGTGTGTTGCCCCTCCTTTCAGTAGTAGGAACTCATCTTGGAGAAGTTGAGTGAAAATGCACCTCCTCCTCCTGAGAGAAGAGCGTAAGGACCTCGGGCCCCAGGCAACTCATTGCCTAACAAACTGAAGTGAGCTCCCAGGATCACATTTGGATACTTTTGCTCATTTCCCCCTTTCAAATTTTAAAGTGTTATTAGCCAGTAGTTCAAGAATATTTATCATGACACAGAGGTGTCCTTATTTTATTTTCATAGAATTCTTAACACTAAGCTATTCTTTCATTCCTGAGATAGCAAATAATGAACCATTGGGTTTGTTTTCATGAAATCAGGTATTCTTATTTGAATTTACTTGAAATTGGACTGTTGTGGAACCATGGTTTTATGTAGATGTGTGTATGTGTGTGCATATGAATTTATGAATGTCTATTACCTTTGTCAATTATTGATAGACTAGCTGTGCTACATCCAAAAATACATTGCTTGAGGGGCACCTGAGTGGCTCAGTCATTTAGCATCTGACTCTTGGTTTCTGCTCAGGTCATGATCTCAGGGTCCTGGCATCAAGCCCCATGTTGTCCTCTGTGCTCAGCAGGGAGTCTGTTTGAGATTTCTCACCCTCTCCCTTTGCCCTTCCCTCTGCTCATGTGCACTCTCTCTCTCTCAAATAAATAAATAAATCTTTGAAAAAATAAATTGATCTTGGAAACTAGCCCTTTATCTGATACGTCATTTGCAAATATCTTCTCCCATTCTGTAGGTTGTCTTTTAGTTTTGTTGACTGTATCTTTTGCTGTGCAAAAGCTTCTTATCTTGATGAAGTCCCAATAGTTCATTTTTGCTTTTGTTTCTCTTGCCTTCGTGGATGTATCTTGCAAGAAGTTACTGTGGCCAAGATCAAAAAGGGGGTTGCCTGTGTTCTCCTCTAGGATTTTGATGGAATCTTGTCTCACATTTAGATCTTTCATCCATTTTAAGTTTATCTTTGTGTATGGTATAAGAGAGTGGTCTAGTTTCATTCTTCTGCATGTGGATGTCCAGTTTTCCCAGCACCATTTATTGGAGAGACTGTCTTTTTTCCAATGGATAGTCTTTCCTGCTTTGTCGAATATTAGTTGACCATAAGGTTGAGGGTCCACTTCTGGATTCTCTCTTCTGTTCCATTGATCTATGTGTCTGTTTTTGTGCCAGTGCCACACTATCTTGATGACCACAGCTTTGTAGTACAACCTGAAATCTGGCATTGTGAACTTATTAAATTCAACAGCAAAGAAACAAATAATCCAAGCATGAAATGGGCAAAAGACATGAACAGAAATTTCACAGGGGAAGACATAGACATGGCCAACAAGCACATGAGAAAAGGCTCCGCATCACTTGCCATCAGGGAAATACAAATCAAAACCACAATGAGATACCACCTCACACAAGTGAGAATGGGGAAAATTAACAAGGCAGGAAACCACAAATGTTGGAGAGGATGTGGAGAAAGGAGAACCCTCCTTCATTGTTGGTGTGAATGTGAACTGGTACAGCCACTCTGGAAAACTATGTGGAGTTTCCTCAAAGAGTTAAAAATAGATCTGCCTTCTGACCCAGCAATTGCACTGCTGGGGATTTACCCCAAAGATACAGATGCAGTGAAACGCCGGGACACCTGCACCCCGATGTTTATAGCAGCAATGTCCACAATAGCCAAACTGTGGAAGGAGCCTTGGTGTCCATCAAAAGATGAATGGATAAAGAAGATGTGGTCTATGTATACAATGGAATATTACTCAGGCATTAGAAATGACAAATACCCACCATTTGCTTCGACGTGGATGGAACTGGAGGGTATTATGCTGAGTGAAATAAGTCAGTCAGAGAAGGACAAACATTATATGGTCTCATTCATTTGGGGAATATAAAAAATAGTGAAAGGGAATAAAGGGGAAAGGAGAAAAAAATGAGTGGGAAATATCCGAGAGGGAGACAGAACATGAGAGACTCCAAACTCTGGGAAACGAACTAGGGGTGGTGTAAGGGGAGATGGGCGGGGGATGGGGGTGACTGGGTGACGGACACTGAGGGGGGCACTTGATGGGATGAGCACTGGGTGTTATTCTATATGTTGGCAAATTGAACACCAATAAAAAATAAATTTATAAAAAAATAAAAATAAATTGCTTAGCTTTCCATCATTTTCCATAAAAATAAATGGTTTAAGACTCTTAACTATAGAGAACAAACTGAGGGTTCCTGGAGGGGAGGTGGTAAGGTTTTGCTAAATGAGTGATGGGTATTAAGGAGGGCACTTGTGATGAGCACTGGGTGTTATTTGTAAGTGATGGATCACTAAATTCTACTCTCAAAACAAATATTACACTGTATGTTAGCTAAATAGAATTTAAATAAAAACTTGAAACAAACAGACTAAATGTTTTATTTAGCATAGTAATTATCATAACAGAAAACAACACATCAGCTTTGCATAGAAGAACCTATTTGAAAACTTTGATGTATTTGTTTATTTATTTTATGCTAACTTGTTGGTTGAGTTTTTGTCTACTTATGTCCATTTGGATAACTTGTATTTCCATAAGTATTTATTTTTCAGATTATAGAATATATGTATTCTGTCTCTATATTTTAAACAGCTCTGTAGTGTTTTCTTTTTTGTTTCAAATTTTATCAAAGTTATCTATATTATTTAATTTGCCAATACATTATGCATGAAATATTTTAAGAAAACAAGTATTCTATATGTTGTATTGTAATTGATTTTTCATATTCTAATTTGTTAATTTTTACTTTAAATGCTCTGGACTTCTTTATGCTTTTCTCCAGTTTTTTTCTTTCAAAAATCAAACATTTATTTAATTTAAATTATTTTTTCTCTAAGGAATGTATTTAAACCCATTAACCTTTTTTCAATGAGTAGTGCTTTTACCAACTTTTTTGTTATAATAAGTAATCTCACTATTTTATGTATTATCTACAATTACATTTTCTTAGATTTTTGTAATTTATATATTTTAAACATAAAGAATAATGCATGCTTGCTATAACAAATCAAGCAATACAAAGATTTATAAAGAAATTTGATATCTTCTCTACCCCAGATTACCAATGTTACAAGTTTCTTTAATATCCTTTGTGCTTCTGTAGATATATTCGAATATACAAAAATGCATGGTTATTCCCCCTCATCAATGTGTTTACAAAGATATGATTATTCTATACATATTAATTAACTATTTTAAAATTTTGTTTGTTTTTTTCTTAATAATATACTATACATTAGCCTTCCATGATAACACATGTAGAGCTACCTCATTATTTTTAAATAATCACCTCATATTGACAGATTTAGGTTCAGGCTACAAATGATTTCTTAGTCAAGCTTCATTATCCTTTTTAACTAATGAGATTCTTTATAGGTTCTACCAGTTAGTTTCAGTTAATTTAATTCGAGGTATGTTGAAGATTTTTGTTTTGTTATTTTCCTTTGTCTTTGGCTCAGCAGATAATATTTGCTAAGAATACAAGAGAAGGTATGTTGGCATTTTCTAGCCAGATCCAGTTTTAAGTTAGGAGTTTCTCTAACTTTTGTATCTGTGTATTATTCTTTTCAACAAGTCTTGCTCCTCCATGCTCTTCCTTTATGACAGTTTGTTCCTTCCCAAATTAACATTAAAGCTGGAAATCAGCCTTCTCAGATAAACAAGGACCTCCATGACATCTGCTCTCCTCTCTCCAGCCTCATCATCACCCACTCTCTATCTTCAGCTCATCAAATACTACTCAATAGCTTTCAATCCTAGATTATTTCTTGTTCTTCTAGACCTCCTTACCTAAATTAATATTTTAATTTCTGTCTTGAATATCCTTTCTCCGTTTCTCTTTCTGATTGATTTTTACACATCCTTAACAGCCAACTTAGAAAGCACCACTTCTGTAAACTTCACCCCATTCCTACCCAATCCAATTCTAGGCTCTTTTGATTCATTTGCAACTGTGTATAATAGCATCTATCATCCTGTTGGTGCTGTATCTGACAGCCCAGAAAGTGTTTCCTGAGTTTCCCTGACTCCTCAAATTCTCATCATGCATCTCTTCTTTGTTTTCTCAAATAGCAAAAACTTGTGTAGCACATAACACAAAATTTAATATTTAGAAATAAATAATAAAGTACATGAAATATATATATATATTTATTTGTGAATTAGTATGAATAGAGATAACAGATATCGACATAGACTTAAATTTCCAGATATCTAAATACAGAATGCAGTGGTAATCACTGAATATATGTTAAATGATAGATGTACTTTCTTTATTTCACAGGGAAGAAATAACCTTACATGCTTTAATTCTTTTTTATATCATGTGCAATGAAGTTTTTAATGGCTGAGTCATAAGAAAGGGCATAGATGCTTTCTAATGAACAGAGTAGACTTTTCTGCCTTGAATGAAGGCTATCCATTAATCAATGCAATGACAATTTATGGTCAATTCTGTCTTCAGAAAGACTTAATGTTCAGAATGATTTAAGAAATAGAAGTTTCATTTGTAAGAAAATACATGTATGAGAACGAGACAAAGTTTTTATATGGATATAGATTTCTTTTTTAATTGATTGTTTAGGCATAAAAAGAGTAAGCATCAAGGAAAAAGAAGGATTAGAAAAGTAGATAACCATATATTATATATGTATGTGTTCATTTATTGCCTTATAAATCATAATACAGAATTGAGGAAAATACTATAGGGTTTACAGCATTCAGCAAAGGCGATAAAATGGTTAAAGACTCAAACAAAGCTAAAAGGCCCTTTAAAAAGCTAGAGAAATTTACATTAAATTAGTAATTTTTAAACTTAGGGAAATATTGGTAGAGACTAACTTGAATGAAAATATTATTTACCTCTAGAAATATATGGAATCAGAGTACTGTCACTTCCCAAATTAGGCAAATTATCTGAGTCTTGGTTTCCGTCACTAAAAAGTAGCGTCAAATAGCATGCCTATTTTTCACATTTGTTTGAGTGAGATAAATACAGTAAAAGCCCAAGGATAATGCAAATTAGTATATGATCTGATTCTCAAAGGATAAGGGGAGGGATTAAAGTCCAGAACCCCAAAATCACCCATTGTCATCCATATTTAAACTGTACTTGCAAGTGATTTTTATTGTATTTATTGTATTTACAGATAATTGTGAGTTGTAAATCTCTATAGAAATATCTCCCTCTGCCTATGTCTCTGCCTCTCTCTGTGTCTCTCATGAATGAATAAATAAAATCTTTAAAAAATAGAAATGATAATTATTATCCCTTAGGATTACTAATGGATAATTATCCAGTTTGTTTAAGGAAAAGATTTTGGTTAATAAAATCAGTCCAAATTACTGGGGATATTAAAACAGAGGCTTGAAAGGTTTACTTTGTCTACAGTGGTTAAATTAATTTTTATTTTTTCCTTAAACATAGCATTGGTGTATACCCGTTAAGACAATGATCTCCTACATTTTGTAGTGAGCAGCTTGAGCCTAACAAAGGAAATTTAAAATTTTCAGAAGGCGAAATGGGAAAGGAATATGAATGATTTTCCAAAAAAATGGAAATCAGTAATTCAAACATCCGTTTACATATCTGAATATAATGGACACCATGAATCTTGTTCATCTCTGTTGTCTAGAATATAACCTGATATAGAGTAAATGCTTAATAAATATTAGATGAATGAACTTTGTATTGGGTTCTAAAGGAGAAGGAAAATCACAAATAGTAAAATTATTTAAGTTAAGAACAAATTGATTCCCCCAACCATGAGCAATGCATTGCTTTGTGTTTCCTGCGAAAGGTTTAGTAGGATTAATACATTATGAAATGTGCATATTCTTTTATGGAAAACTTTCATCATAGCTCCACTTGAGCAAGCAGGTTTGTCATTTGAATGTAAATATAAAATACCAGTAGACTCTGGGACAATTCATTTAATCAGTCTACTTGGTTTCCTCAGGAATAAGATCAAGAATTTGGGTTGGATATTCCTTCCAATTCTGGCATTCTGAAATTCTGATTTTGAGTTTTATTTAAATAAAACAGGTTCATTAGATAACCTGGGTTTTATGGCTATAAATGGGAGAGCATACACTTAGTTCACAGTAACAATAGTATATAATAAAAATTTATTTGATATGACTTTTGTAGTTCATTTTTCCCTCTATCTTCCAGAATGAATACATATTTTCTTAGAATTAATTTTATTTTTCGTGTAACTATACAAGGAAAATTAAAACGTGACAATGAATTTTTTAATGGGTGTAAAATGACTTCATGTAGGAGCCTTGGAAGTTATAACAATAAGAGGAATTTCTGTTTCTAAATTCAGTGTCTGTTATGGTTCTCCAAGGATTGAGAAGTGTTTTTAAAGCATTCTGCAAGTTCATGTTCATGACTGATTGCTATGAAGAATATTATGCTCATGTATTATCAGTATGTATAATACAGAAAATCCAAATTGAAGTTCGACAGTACCCATCCCTTATTTTTTTAATGGCAAAAAACACAAAAAACAAAAAAAACAACCTATTAAATTTCCTGAAGCACAGATTCTATGGAACCACTCCTCTGAGTTTTATCTCATGTTGCATGGTAAGAGAGACCAGTATTATCTGCTCCTCAGTCAGTCAACGCAAATATAGTGTTGTGCTAGTTTCAGAAAGTTACACATATGATGGAAGAAGATATTTATAGAAAATTAAGGGAAAAAGGGAAACTTGTTATTTTAATGAAAATAATAAGTGACTAATAATTTGAAATTTTCTTTTTGCTCATCTATGCATTGCAAAAGAAATTGGGGGGAAATTGTTCTGTTTATTTAAAATGACATTGGCAGGCCCATAAACCTTTATCTGGATGTGTTTTAGTTAAATTCCTTAAAATAATTCACTTCTGGGCTAAGAGCAAGCATGAGATTTCAGCCCCCAAAAGTAATTTTTCACGACAAATAACTGAAGCAAGGATTTGGAAGGAAGGTGCCATCTGAACTCAAGTTATAGCACTGATAATTTCAAGCCTGAGGGAAACTGATTATAGTGTTTGCTCATCTTAGAAGACAGGGAAATCCTAGGTAACGGGGGAGAAAAAAAAATGTAGGTTGAAAATATAGTTGACTATCCATGCTTAAAATAAATAATGCAAATAACAAAAACACAAAAGAGGCTTATTTTTATTATCACACAATTACATGTCTTAAAAATCTGAATTTGGACCTTTTGAAGCAACAGAATTTACTTGAAGAAATTCTAAGTACCTCTATCACTACAATAAGTCTCAGTGTATATACATGGGTAGAGTCAAAAGTCCTTGCATAAAACTGCTGAAAGTAGCTAATTAAGTCATTGCGTGACTTGACAAATATGATGAAACATGGAGCTGCATACCTACAAGGATAGAGTGGTTCATTTTCATGTCTATTTTTAAGTAAGTATGAGAGGATAATGTCTTTTTTTAACAGAAATTCTGAAAATTTCCAAAAACTTAGAAAATGGAATGGTGGAAAGAAAATTGAATGACATTTGACTACCTTCCACCTCCTCCTTCTCCATTTTAAAGATCTAGAAACTGAGGCTCTGGAAGGATAAATGACAAGGGAAAAAGTTTTTCTTAGCCCATCTCAGGGCTGGAATTTAATTTTATGACACTCTGTCCTTGGTTTTCTCTCCTACTATATTGATTACAATATTCAGCTTTCCCTTTTATTCTTGTATATTTTATGAGATTTTTCTCTTCATTGCTTAGTAGGAAGCAATATTAATCAACCAAGCATGCATATTTTGTTTCCCAGATAATTCCCAGCTGCTATAACTGAGTCCAGGATGTCAAGGTTTTATGAGTCCTGAGAGGAACGGGTGAAGGCCAGATGGCAGGACCTTCTCTTTTGTCCTCCTGCATCCTGATATTATCACTTGCTATGGGATTTCCATGCTTAGGATCCATCCCTGCCTAGTGATGTTTTTAACTGTTGATGCCTTGGACTGACTTTTCATATCTGATAACCTCCTGCTCTAATTTCTGTCACCGAACATTCATATATAATGTATTCCCAAAGGGTAGTGTGGCCCAGCTGTGTAGATTGCAGGTAAAAGATGACATTTTGGTCCTCCACCTTATTTCTGATCCATCATCATACATGGTTCTGGGATGGCACATGAGTTGTTAAGAGTTCAAGCTCTGAGTTCAAAGCTAGCAGTATGCTCTTGAGGGAGTAGCTTGAGAGCTCTATGCTTGTTTTCTTATCAGCCAAAGGAGATAAGAATAAACCATAAGTTATAGAATTGTTAGGAGAACAAAATAGGAATTTATTTGAAGAGTTTAGAATTGTGCCTGACAAAGAATAGTGCTTGATAAAATGTGATTATGATTGTTCCTATTAGTGTGAGGGCTTTCCACTCTCCATATAATAATTGCCACCACCATCTATTTCCCTCTTTTAAAGAATTTATTGAAATCTGCTGTGTGGAGAAAGGATGGGTTTTTGACTTAAACTTATATGCATTTAAAATATCAACTGTACAAACTAGTAGGTATATAAATTCTGGATAATTTATTCACTCGTTGAGAGCCCTAGTAGTTTTCATCTGTAAAATGGGGATTGTATCTGAGAATTTTTTTTCAAAATGTAATGAGAGCTGATGGTCAGTGAGAGAGAAAGAAAGAAAGAAAGAAGGAAGGAAGGAAGGAAGGAAGGAAAGAAAGAAAGAAAGAAAGAAAGAAAGAAAGAAAGAAAGAAAAGAAAAGAAAAGAAAAGAAAAGAAAAGAAAAGAAAAGAAAAGAAAAGAAAAGAAAAAGAGGTTGTGTGTTTCTGTCAAGTGGTGATGTGAAAGTAAGCCTAATGGAAAATGTGAGCAGGCTGAGGGGAGGGGTGGATTGAACAGGGAATTCAGAATCCTGTATGGTTCTTAAGGAAATAATTTAATTTTGTGTATATTTGTGTATTTGGTAGTACTTCAGGAAATTTTGTAGGTATAACATAGAAAATAAATTGCCCAAGTGAAAAATAAAATAAGACATTGTCTCATATCTCAGTAAGACATGTTAAACAGTATCCATGGCAGTTTGCAGCTCGTTGTGAGTATGGCATGTGTGTGAGCCCAAAGGTCTTTGGAAATTTGAATCCTCATAGCTAATAAAGAACAAAAATGAAAATGATAATATTGCAGTTTCAGTAGACTAGGTTTTGGATTGTTTTGTAATTATGATGTTATGGTTTTCTCTTATTAAAATACTAACAATTCACTAGGCCAGTAAAGCCTAATAAGTTGGTGGCTTGCCAGCTATGGTGAGTACATCATTTGATTTGCTCCTATGGTTGCAGAAGAGATGGAGTGTTTCTGAAGCAGAAACGGAGTAAAGAAGGCTTATTTAAATAATATAATTCAGAATTGAAATAGGGAGGTAAATTAAAAAAAAAAACTTTCCTGGTATTCAGGGCTCATCTCTCTGTGGTCCAATATGATCTCATATATAAAGTCCTTCTCCAGAAGTAGAGCTCCAAGATGTTTGAAATGACACCATTAGTGATTACACTTGTCCTATGTTTGTTTTTTCAAAACAAAAATATTTCTCCAGTGAATAGTATGTCAAGTCTCTTATACTGTGATTTAATTTCTTATTAATTGGCTTTTCCTCCAGAGGTCGGGGAAAGAAAAGGGCTGACAGAAGAGAAGCAAAGAAGAAATGAAAGGGGGCATGGTAGATTATATTATTGTTCAGAAATATTTACTTACCTTTGCCTCTCCCTAGTAGAGAGGTGGAGTATCTTTTCCTATCCTTTGATTTTTGGGTTTGTTGATGTGACTTGCCTTGGCCAGCAGAATGTAGTGAAAGTAACATCTTACTTGGTCTGAGTCTTGGTCTTAGAGGGCTTTGTGGGTTTTGTTTGTTTTTGCTTGCAGTCTTGTGCTTTTGCCATTGTCATGAGGATATTTTTGAGCTAGCCTGTCATTTCAACAAGTAGGAAGAGAGATACATGGAGCAGAGCTGTTCCAGGCAAGTCTAGCTTAAATCAGGTTATCTCTAACTTACCCATCGATGTATTAAAAAATAGATGCATGGTGTTGTATATAACCAAGATTTTGTGTTTGTTATACAGTATGCTATAGCAATAGGTAATTGATACATTAGGGCATACTGAAAACCAGTTTTGCCTACTTCACAATTTCTCAAGTTGCTTTCCCTTCACCTGAGGCGTGAAGAAAAATTCCCTTGTTGAAGGGAATACAGTGTAGACATAACTCTACTAAGGTCTTTATGCATTTTCTGGGCCCAACTAAAGAATCAAAAATTATGTTTTCTCATTTTTTTTTGTTGAGAGGGAGAAGCAGTGGGAAGGGGCAGAGGGTGAGGAAGAGAATCTTAAGCAGGCTCCATGCCCAGCATGGAGCCCAACTCGGGTCTGGATCTCATGATCCTGAGATAATGACCTGAGCCAAAATCAAGAGTCAGACACTTAGCCAACTGAGCCATCCAGGCGCACCATGTTTTCTCTTGAAGTATATCAAGTCTCTTCCTTAAAGTTTTATTTTTTAGTTGTATCGATTGTTTTTAATCCATATCCTGTTACAAATAATCTTTTAAGCAAAACAAATGATCAGTGAAGGATGTTTTACTTGTCTGTTTTGCTCTGGTTTTCTTGAATCTTCTCTTGGTGATTTATACAAACTGCATTTTTTTTTTTTGTCTAGGATTGTCTATTCAAATCTCTGGTCCTTAGTCTTAATATTTTCTTCTTTAGTTCCCTGTTACTATTTTGTATTGTGCTCAGGAAAAGAATCATTGGAGCTTTTAAAAAGTGTATGAGATAAAATTAAAGTATATTCATCTTTATTTCGATCCTTTCAGACATGCTCTTTCACTACTTGTATAGCTTAACAGAAAATTGGACACATTGTGAGGGCGTGTCCAAACTCTCTTTAATCTCTATAAACATACATCAGTTACAAAGGGAATCAATTCAATCAAAACTGTAAATTAAACATTAGTTTACTCCTTCTCTCTTTATTCAGATGAATCCTGCCGTCATCTTGTAAAAGAAGATTTGAAAATTTAGTTACTTGTTAAGTTATGAAAAAAGTTTTAGTATGTTGAGTGGTATACCTCAATGGAAAAAGCAGAACTTGCATAAGATTTTTTTCTACATATCTCTGGTATTTGCATGGTTTACTTAAAAATTGACCTAAACCATTATTTTTTAAAACATAGTTTTCTCTTATTCAGGCCTCATCCCTTCATGGTATTATTATAACTTGACAGTTGTGAGTAGTCCAGTAGTGATTCTTTCTTACTGCCTACTATTGATTGATACCATTAGAGAACCTTTGTATGTACCATAAAAGTCTTTCATACCCCCACTTTTAATTTTGATCCAAATGTCATCAATCCATTCTCTATCCAGTAAAGTGATATTTTAAAATTGAAATCAGATTATTTCATTTTTTGCTTAAACTCTTCAATTATTTCTAGTTACCCTTGGAATAAAATCTAATGTTTTAAATGTGGTCCTAAATCTTATTCTCCTGCTTTTCTTTTATGTCAGCCTTATTATCTTCCTTCATATCCTCTGAAAATTCCTTTTCTACAAAAGTCTTTTCTCATCTTAGGCCTTAGCAGGTTGTATTTGCAAAAACATGGAAGTGTAAGAATAGATGGAAAATTCAGGAAAAGAAAAATGGTTCTTTATGAATGTGGCATAGAGACATATCAGGAGTGGATACAAAGATTAGCCTGTGTTTGCCCATGTGCTACAGAGTATACCTGTGTTTATGTTTATGTAAGTAGGTGTGATAATATATGTATTTCATAAATAATATATGCATTATATATATGCATTATATAATGCATATATCATCATATTTTTAAAAGATTTTATTTATTCATGAGAGACACAGAAAGAGAGGCAGAGACATAGGCAGAGGGAGAAGCAGGCTCCCCATGGGAAGCCCAATGTGGGACCCCGGAATCACAACCTGAGCTGAAGGCAGATGTTCAACCACTGAGCCACCCAAGTGTCCCTGTATCATCATTTTTTTGGTAAATAAAGATAAAGTGTATTAAATTCAAGTTAGCAAGCATCATCAAATGTTTCTTACAGTATAGGCCATATAAGTTATCTAACCTTTTCGAGCCTCAGATTTCTCATCTTAAAAAAAATAATACCTACTTATAGGGTTGTATCTGAGAGGTTATTTTTCTGTAAGTCACACTAAGCACTCAGCACATTGGAGCTACTTTGTGCACATCAGGGAGTTAACTGCAGTAAGGAATGTTAAACACAAAACACAGATTTTACTCCCAATGAGATTATAAGCTCTCTCAGAACAGAAATTTTTAAAGGGAAAAAGGGGTAAGTGCCTGTTAACCTACTCATTTTTTAATATAATGACTAGAAATAGTAAAACTTTCTGGACTGAGAATTCTATTTCCCAAATGCATACTCCTGCCATAAGGTCACTGAGGAAAGCTTTGATGGTGGGCATTGACCTCAAATATTTAAAGAGCTAAATTCACCATGTTTGTGTGGCCAGGACCTATTCCTCTTTAGGTTCAACCACTATACATCTCTCTCTTTGATTAAGCACATGTTACAATATTAACTAACATTTTGACTTGATTATCTTTTGCTAATAAACCTTCCAGGACTACTCCTATCAGAGAATACAGAATACAGATATTGATCGAGTTCATAAACTGAGTAACACATCCAATAATAATTTCTTCTTACAGAAAGATTATTTTTTTTTGTTTTTTGATTTAGTTTATGCCAAACAGAGGACTCAATCCAATAATTTTTCTATGGCAGTTTTTCACGTGGAAATACAGAATGAATTTGATACTGGCAAAATTCATTACATTTGTTGTGAAATGTAAGGTTTAAATCCTGGGTAGTAATTTCATGACAGCAGGCAAATAACTTGTTCACATGTCAGTTTACTTCTGGAGATGGTGGTAATGGTGCTTTTCATGATTTGATGAGATAATAGCTATAAATTGTGTGTGTTGCTCTAGCAGATTGGGTTCCCCAGGAAGCTAACTCTGATTTGAAGATTAAGTTCATTAGGGAGTATTCGTAGGATAAACAGTATGGAAGGGAATTCACAAAATTGTGATTATTCAGAGGAAGTTGAGCAGAAATGCAGCCTTAGCCAATAAGCCTATCAATGGAAACCTTAGCCAATCCATGGAGAGTTCTGTGGATAGGATGAATCTTCAGGAGAGTCTTGATTTTGGATGAGAGGAATGGGTCTTTATATACCTTCCTAGATCAGTCATTAGATGGAGGCCTTCTGGAATTGAGGAATAACCTTGCCCAGGGCTATTCTCTTAAACTGAGGTAATTACTAAAGTAGGCCTGACAGACAGTTGGGAGCTGTCAACCAGCAGCAGTATATTATTACCTGGGGTAATAATCAACCCATCCTTTCTGAGGAGATCTGGGTGGCACTTTAGTGTCTACCATAATCACCAAATCATCTGTAAGTATTTAACAGTATATGTTATTATGAAACATATTGTCTTTCATATTTCGAAGAGATCTCAAAAGTTCTACTCTTCCTTTTTGTTACAATTCAACTGTGCTGTTTTTCTACTGGAATTTGCTCCACTATATTTTGGTCAGAGAACCTACAAGATGTCTTGCATATTTCGTATCACTTAATTTTTGTAATAACTTGGTAAATTTTGTGTCATTTTCAGTTACTGTGAAGAAACTGATGTCAAAATGGAGTGCATAAGCTTTTTAATTTACATCTCCACTATAAAGTGAAATAAGACTTTAACCCCAATCTTTTTTTAATCTAAATCCCATGAGATATTTTATTTAGAACTTTGGTATGAGTGAACTTTGCTATAATTTATAGTTTATTCAAGATATTTTGACATTTTTAATGCCATGAAGATTTTACTTCAGCATATGCTGTAGGCGACAATTGTTATATTAAGTTCTAGACCTTTTAATTTTTTATATAATTTTATAAGTAGGTTAATTGCATGGATTTCATTTAATTATTAACATTTATATTTAATCTGGATAGATGGATAAGTAGATCTAGAATTTTCATGAACATCTAATAAGTATTCTTATGTATCATATGAAATATAATTTCTTACTACATAATTCACTTATTTTGATTTAGAAGCACAGGTGAACTGTTTAAAATGAGAAGTTACCTAACTATCCAATGCTAGTATCCAAAATAGAATAAATCAGAAATATCACAAGATAGAATGTTATATGTACACATTAGGCAGTCTTCAAACAAATAAACTTTGTTTTCTTAGATGAACCAGATAGAGGAGCATAAGCAGTACACCATGAGAAGATGGTGGAGAATAGCTGGGATTTTGAAGTAGTTCATTTGTGTGGGTGAAGTACTTGGAATATTCAGTGAAGGGAGTGATGATCTAGGGACATACCTCAATAACCAAGGGCTCAGAAAAGAGCCTTGAAGGTACAGAGAAAGTGAAAAGGAGACCCAACTGAAAAAATGCACAATGTATCATCGGCATACAAATTTTGAAGCAGACAGATAACAGGAATAGCTTTTATTTTGGCCTGTGATGAAGGATTTCAATAATATGAAGCATGTCGGGGTTGGCTATTTTAGAATGCTTCCAAAAGTGTTATTCTTAGCAGTTTAGTGGTAGAAGAGAACAGCATCAGCCTCTAGGTCATGGGATCAGAGATCCCAACTTCATCACAATGAATTACTAGAAATTTCCCCCAGGTTATGGGACCAGGTTTTCAGACAGTTTTAGCCTCTGATCGTGATATGATCTTTTCTTCAAAATATTTTGTCAGTGTGTCTTCAAGATATTTTAGAGTTAAATTAGAATTTATTTCTTTGAGACTTGGCTGCCATAATAAGATGAATCATTTATTTATTTTTCTGTCAAACGGGTAATGTGCTGAGGTCGTAACAAGGTTTGAGGGAGATACATGTCACACCGTGGCCTGAACATCCAGTCATCACACTTACGAACTACAAAGGGATAAGTTTAATTTTAAGTTAATAAGTTTAATTTTAAACAAGTTTAATTTTAAACAAGAATTCTTGGAGTGACATAGGTTGTTCCCAATTATGCTCCCCCCACCCCTTAGAACAACGACTAAGAACTATTCATGGACAAGGCAACACTGATAAAATCCTTTTGTGAGGTCAGAGCAAACCTCTGTACCACAGAAACCAAGGCAGACTGAATTAGAAGGGTAAGAAAAGCAGCTATTCAGTAAACACATTGCCCCTCCCCCAGGCTGATGCAGCACCATACTGCGAGATCGCCCCTGACAATTCCTACAGTGAAAAAAGAGGGCCTAGGGTGGACATCTAGCTTCCCCATCATTGTGAGTCACTTGTTGGGAGTCCCTACTCTGGTCTCACCTCATGGGGATCAAAAGGGAATCTACAAGGATTGACCATTGAGAATCTGATTGTGATAGAGAAGGGGGAGGAGCTTGAAACAATCAGTACTTGGATTTGAGCCAGCCAAGTTCCTACCTGCCACACACAAGTAGTAGTCTCAGCCAGTGCCTTTGTTCACCTGCAGGAGCCAAGATAGTGGTACAGTTTGACTGGGGAACTTAGTGGAATACAAATCTGCCTGATTCTGGTCCCGAGGAAAAGCAGCTTGAAAGCCTTGGAGGCTGGTCCCCAGGACTCCCACCCGCACCACCCACCCAGGCAGAGCAGTTTAGTTATAAGTCCACCTACTACTGAGTATAGTTCCTTGGCCATGCCCCACAACAAAGTGCATGCAGAACACCTGGAAGCTCTGTAGCCTAGCAACACTTGAGCAGAGAGCCTGGCAGGCAGAGCTGATTATCCATAGAGCAAAGCCAGTGGCCTTGTTGAGCCAGAGAACTTAGGGTTTGAGTTGGTTTGAATCAAAACCACAAATACTCTTGCTGTCCTTGGAGCTTGTTCTCCCACTGTCCAGACAGGGAAACTAATTCATAGCCCCACCCTTTGCTGTACACAGCCTTTAGCCATGTATGACCAGAGAACCTAACCACAACACACAAGAAGCAGAGTATGCCATCCAACAGTCCTGCTTATAGTGGCAGTTGAACAGAGAGCACGGCTGGTGGTTTTCTCTATCAGCAGCCCAAAAGCAGTGGCCCTGTTTTGCCAGGGAATTCAGTATATAGTCTTGCCTGATTCAGGTCCCCAAACAATGAGCTGTGCTAGCCTTGGGGGCCTGTTTTCCTGCTAGAGGCAGGAAGCTAATTCACAGCCCCACCTAAATCTGAGTATGGTATCCAGGCCTATCATTTAGGAAGCCTGACCAGAGAATCCAGGCAACCATGGAGCCCATCCTATTGTCTCACTTGGGCAGGGAACCAAGCCAGTAGTCCTGTCCAACTGTTCCAAGCCAGTGGCGCCTCCTTACCCCAGAGTTTGAGCAATGGCTTCACCCCAAAGTAGACTCTGATAGCAAGCTTTACCTGCCCAAGGACATTACCAGCTAACATACCAAGAAACTCAAACTGAGCTGAATGGTAATTAATTGTTTCTGCTAAACACTAGGTTGGTTCCACATACATAAATCAAATACATCACATTAATGGAATGTAAGATAAAATTATATGATCACCTCAATAAATGTAGATTAAAGCATTTGACAAAATTCAGTATCCTTTCATGATAAAACTCTCAACAAATTGGGTATAGAGGGAATAAACTTCAGCATAATATGGGCCATATGTGAGAAGCCCACACTAACATAATATCCAGTGGTGAAAGGTTGAAAGCTTTCCTGCTATGATCATAGCAGGGTGCCCACTCTCATCACTCTTACTGGTAGTCCTAGCTGAAGCATTAGACAGGAAAAATAAATAAAAGGCATCCAAATCAAAGGAAGAAGTAAAATTATCTGTTTGTAGATGATATGATCTTACATATAGAAAATCATAAAGAATTCACCAAAAAGAATTAAAACTAATCAATGAGTTCAGTAAAGTTGCAGGATATAAAATCACAAGCAGAAATCAGCTGTTATTTCAAAGTACCAACAACAAAATATCTAGAAAAGAAATAAAACAATCCTTTTCACAATAGCATCCAAAACAATAAAATACTTAGGAATAAATTTAACCAAGAAAGTGAGAGATTTGTAGAAGTAACACTTTGATGAAAACAATTAAAGAAGACACAAGTAAATGGGAAGATATCTCATGTTCATGGATCAGAAGAATTGATATTGTTAAAATGGCTATTCTACACAAAGTCATCTATAGATTCAGTTGCAGTTCCTATCAAAATTTCAATGGCATTTTTCACAGTAGAAAGATTTCCTTACAATTTGATTCCAATGGCATTTTTGTCCAAAATGGAAAGGTTTTTTTTTTTTAATTCGTATGGAACAACAAAAGACTGTAAATGACCAAAGTAATCCTGCAAAAAACAAAGCTGGAGACATCACAATTTTTTTTTGACATCACAATTTCTGATCTCAAACTATATTACAAATGTATAGTAATCAAAACAGTATGGTACTGGCATTAAAAAAAAGACACACATTCCAATGGAACAGAATTGAGAGCCCCAAAATAAACTATAGTCAACAAATATTTGACAAGGGAGGCAAGGATACCCAATGGGGAAATGATAGTTTCTTCAATAAACAGTGCTGGGAAAACTGGACAATCACCTGCATAATAGTGAAATTAGACCTCTCTTTTACACCTCTCACAAAAACTAACTCAAATTGGATTAAGGACTTAAACATAATACCTGGAACTGTAAAACTCCTAGAAGAAAACACAGAGGAAAAGCACATTGACAACTATTTTGGCAATGAATCTTTGGATATGAACCAAAAGCACAAGCAAGAAAAAATAAATAAGTAGAACTACATCAAACTAAAAGCTTCTGAATAGCAAAAGAAACAATTAACAAAATGTAAAAGTGGCTTTTGGAATGAGAGGAAAATATTTCCAAAACATCTACCGAGTAAAGGGTTAATGTCTAAAATATGTAAGGGGCTTAACAACTCAATAACCAAAACAAACATTCTAAAAACGGGAGGGGGGGAGGGGAGGCAAAGCACCTGAATATTTTTTTTTTTATTAAAGGCCAAGTTCCCTTATGAGGTTTTTTTAAGTTATTTATTTATTTATTTGTTTGTTTATTTATTTATTTATGAGAGAGAGGCAGAGACATAGGCGGAGGGAGAAGCAGGCTCCATGCAGGGAGCCTGACGTGAGACTCGATTCCAAGTCTCCAGGCCAAAGGCAGCACTAAACCGCTCAGCCACCAGGGCTGCCCTGAATAGATTTTTTTCTAAGAAGACATACAAATGGCCACCAACAGATATGTGAAAAGGTGCTCAACATCGTTTAATCATCAGGGAAATGTGAATCAAAATCACAAAGAAGTATCACCTCACATCTGCTAGAATGGCTATTATCAAAAATATAAAAGATAACAAGTGTTGGAAAGGATATAAAGGAAAGTGAACACTTACGCATTAGTTGGTGGGAATGTAAATTGGTGTAGCCACTATTGAAAACAATACCTAAGTTCCTCAAAAAAAATTTTTTTTAATTTTATTTATTTATTTATGAAAGACACTGAGAGAGAGAGGCAGAGACATAGGCAGAGGGAGAAGCAGGCACCATGCAGAGAGCCCGATATGGGACTCAATTCTGGGACCCCGGGACCACACCCTGAGCTGAAGGAAGACTCTCCACTGCTCAGCCACCCACTCAATTTTAGTTCCTCAAAAAATTGAAAATAGAATTACCATATGACCCAGTAGTCTCACTTCTGGTTTATATCCAAAAGAAATGAAATAAGGACCTCAAAAAGATATATGTACCTCCTTAAATGAATGTCTATTTAAGTATTATTCACAATAGCCAAGATATGGAAACAACCTAACTATTCATCTATAGATGAAATGATAAAGAAGTAGTGTATTTAGCCATGAGAAAAAGGAAATCTTGCTATTTGTAACAATATGGATAGACCTTTAGGGCATTATGCTAAATAAATTAGAGAAAGACATTGGATGCCTGGGTGGCTCAGTGGTTGAGCATCTGCCTTTGGCTCAGGGCATGATCCCTGAGGCCTGGGATCGAGTCCTACGTCGGGCTCCCTGCATGGAGCCTGCTTCTCCCTCTGCCTATGTCTCTGCCTCTCTCTCTCTCTCTCTGTGTCTCTCATGAATAGATAAATAACATCTTTAAAAAAATAAGTTAGGGAAAGACAAGTACTATATGATCTCACTTATGTGTGGAATCTAAAAAAGCTGAAGTCAAAGAAACAGAGTAGAATGGATATTGCTGGGGGTTGGGGGATGGAAGAAGTAGGGAGATGTTAATCAAAGGATACAAACTTCCAGCTATAAGATTAATAAATTTGGGGTATCTAATGTACAACATTGTGACTTAGTTAGCAATACTGTATTATGTTCTTGGAAGTTGCCATAAGACTAGATTTTAAATGTGTTCACCAGAAAATTAAATGGTGGTTCTGTGATGGAGGTGTTAACCAACCCTACTGTGGTAATCATTTTGAAGTACATAAGTATCAAATCATCACATTGTACATCTTAAACTTACACCATGTTATATGTTAATGATATCTCAGTAATGCTGGAAAACAAATGACTAAAATTCTTTGCTTCCCAAAAGGCCAGTCTTCAATTAGATAAGGACTTGTGCTAGAACAAAGCTCAATATGCTACTTCTTTAAGAAAGTTATACTGTGAAAAATGAGAAGTTAGCCAAATAAAACCATGTTCTTAGTGATATAGTTGATTTACACTTTGGCATAAGCTCCTTACCTCGTTGTAGCCTGGGCATGGACAGGCAGTCATGAACTTGGTGTAGCATGGTTTTGCAGGTATCATTTAATTTAATCCTTAAATCTGTGCTGTGAGCAATAATTAACCTCATTTTACAAGGAATTGAGATCCAGAATTAGTGCAGTTCACTGAAATGTTTGCAGTTAGCAAGTTCTAGTTGAGGATTTTCAAGGCAGACTGACTCTTTTTTCCTCCAGTTTAATTACTGTGCTATTTTGACATTTGGTATATAAAAGGCTTTTGAACTTTTTACACGATAATCTTTTAAATGAAATCTCGTGTATATTCCAATACATAAAAAAAAATAAAAGTGGATGTGTTTGGTTTGATTTGAGGAAGCACAGAATTTGACATTACACTCCATCAGTCCCATATGCCTTATTCTCCATTCCTAGAAATAGCTTGAAGCCCTCTAGATTAGATTATCCTGGAGATTGGCATAATTATTAGAGTCCAGATAAGCTTCATTTTGTTCACTTGATAACATCACCAAAATATGTATGTATATAATCAGAGTACAAAAAGTAAAATATCATTTTGTGGACCAAAACTAGATAGAACAAAAGGAAGTCATTGTTTGAAAGTCTGGGAGATACTGATAGAATCAATCCCAAATCCAACAACCTGGGAATATTTTAGCTTCTTGTTTCAGTGGCTTCTCTAAGTTTCACTTTACCATGTTTTTATTTATACAAAAAATCATTTGGGAAATGCAGATGTGATAAAACAAGCATGACTCCTCAAACTGTTAGGTACAGGTTAATTCCATTGAAAAAAAAATTTTTCAGAGAATGCTGAAAGAAAATCAATATTTCTACCACATTATTATGAACCCCATGTTAGGGTTATTTGCCTCACGTTAAAAAAAAGTGTAAATATGCCGTTTCTTTCACTGAGAAGTTCTTTTAAGGCCTGGAGGGATAAAGTTTGAATTGCATATGTGATCACTGATGTTTATATATTGAAGTTTGCATATAACTAAGGTTCTACACTGTTTTATAGGGATGATCAACAAATCTGTTAAGATTGCATTTCTTCCAGGCAAAGCTAAGGATAAAAATATAGTTAACAAAGACTCTTTACAATGTGAAAATATGTTACATGAAAACAACTATGTTGGGATCCCTGGATGGCGCAGAGGTTTAGCGCCTGCCTTTGGCCCAGGGCGTGATTCTGGAGACCCGGGATCAAATCCCACGTCGGGCTCCCGGTACATGGAGCCTGCTTCACCTTCTGCCTATGTCTCTGCCTCTCTCTCTCTCTCTGTGTGTGTGTGACTATCACAAATAAATAAATAAAAAAAAACAACTATGTTAACATAAAATATGTATATGTCATAAGCTTAATTTTAGTACAATACTTTTATATCATATGTATAACTAGTCTTAATAAGTGATCAAGTAAAATAACAGCCCATTGATGTTAATTGTTTGGCTTATCTCCCTCAGAATATTTCTTAAAATATGCTTCCATTATTAAAACCATAGTGAAAAAGCCACAAACATCAGTCAAATAAATATTCCTGATTATGCAGTTTACCACCAAGAGGAAATGCATTATTAAATATCAAAGGTTTTGCTAGTTCCACTCACATTCTACTGGGTAGTAGTTACTGCCATTTGCCATTCCATAATTTACACTCCACTCAGACCTAACTGCTTGCAGCTTCTAAAACAAACAATTTTAAGTCTTAGGTACTTGCTGATACTGTTCTTTTTATCTGGGAATCACACTCCACTTTTAATAGAGTAATTAATGCTCCATGCTATAACAAAACCCCCACAAGCTCATTGCCTCAACGTAGAAAGATTTACTGCATTTCACCAAATCTAAGATGTCATCTATTGTAAGATGTATTATTTTGTGTAGTGTCAAGGAAGAAGATGAATTCTCCTAGCTAAACTATGGCACAGTCCTTCCTGATCACCTTTATTTTAAGAACCATTTGTGTGTGTTTGCTCTGTGTGTGTGTGTGTTTGTGTGTATGTAGGTATATGAAAGGAGATAACAATAAAGAAAGTGGGATGAAATGCAAATATTAACAATTAATGCAGTAAGGCTGTAAGAAAGCTTTTTTTTTTTTTGCAAGTTTTAAGTTTGAAATCATAGAGGACATTATGTGAAGTGAAATAAGCCAGACGCAGAAAGACAAATGTTGCATGATCTCATTTATATATGGAATCTAACATATTAAGACTCCGAATCAGAGTAGAATTGTGGTTACTAGGGACAGTGGGGAGGGAAATTGGGAAATGTTGGTCAGAGTACAAAGTTTCAGTTATGTAAGATGAGTGAGTTCTGGGAATCTAATGTACAGAACAGCAGCTATAGTTAACAATACTATATTGTATCCTTGAAATTTGTTAAGAGAGTAGATCGTGAGCATTCTCACCACAAAAGGAAAAAAAGAAAGAAAATGGAATTTATGTGTGGTTATGGTTATGTTAATTAGCTTGATTGTGGTGATCATTTCAAAAGCATCAAGTTGTGCACCCTAAATACACATAGTTCCTATTTGTCAGTTATGATTTGGTAAAGTTGAAAAATACAAGAAAAATGAAACACACTAAAAGAATGGAATAGAAGGAAATATCAAGTATTTAATTCATAAGCTTAAAGGAATACAGATTCATAAACCATCAAGCTCTAAAGCAGGCACTAAGGATCAAATGAAATTGAAACTAAGTATCTTCATTAGAAATATAATTATCTGAGAAGAAATGTTTGAGAGTAATAAAAACCTTCAGTTAAATAGAGAAGTGGGGTATATTAGTTTAATTGTTTTTTAATGAAAAAAGTATCAAGAGAATAAAATAATATATTCCAGCTAATAATAATATTAAAATATGTTGGCTTTTTAAATAGGAAATATCCATTTTAGTGATAAGAATCTTTCCTTTCTTGTGGATCTTCTTTGGTAACTTTTTTGATGAATATAACCTAGGGACTTTCCATTTATTTACTTTAATTCACATAATTATTCTCTGAGTTCAGTGTTATTGTTTCTGTTTTTGTAGATGAGGAAACTGAGGCTCAGAGAAATTAAATTACTTGCTTAAGGGCACAGAGGCATTAAGCTTCTTGGATTTCACACCCATATCAGCTTGATTTTAATCCCATACTTTTTAGACCTTAACCTTACTCTGGCATTTAGTGATTCATTAAAATATAAAAAAAACTGGAATAGCCAAGACCAACTTTCAGTGAAAAATGAGAAAGGGTTATTCTTAGTGGCAAAATGGATTTGGAACTTTGCTTTTTAATGAAATGCTAGCCCTAGCCCTTTACAAATTAGAAGCTGTTGATCTTTAAATCATGGTTCATTTCAGTTTACTGAAGGAAACAAAGATTAAAAATGAAAAGAAAGAATACAAGGAATACTGTTTTTATCTAATAATGTGCTAGGCATCAAAATGGCTGATTAATAGAAAATTTTCACTTTTCACATAGTTGCTTTGATACTGAACAGTCTTAGACACATTTGGCCTAAAACCAAATGATTCCTTTGAGACCTTTTTTCTATCCCCAAAGCAGCAATGCACCTTAAGAAACCCTTGTTGGCAGGAGTCTCAAAGCTGCTGCAGCGTTTTATATGACAAAATATCTGACAGAAACTCCTTTCACTGGGACAGCCATTAGAAGCCCAGGAAATATGCCAATAGGATAAGTGATCCATCAGCCCTAGGAAGATGTGCTACCTTGGCCTTTTCATTTTATTTTAAGCAAAATCATAAAATAAATGTGTGTCACTGCCATTGACATCTGAAAGAATTTTTAAAGGTATTATGTGATTATTTACTTAACTATTTAGTAAAGAAAGTAATTTGTGTTAAGTAATTATTTTATCAATTATTTAGTACTATTATTGCTCTACAACAGAGGTTTTCAAAAGTGCATTAGATTCACCTGAGTGGGGGGAGCTTATTAAAAGCATATTGCTGGACCCCAACCTTCAAGTCTGGTGACTTAAGTTTAGGGCAGGGCTTGATAATTCACATTTCTAACAAGTTCCTAGGTGATGCTGATGTGGTCTGGGGACCACATTTCAAGAATCATTGGTCTAAGATATATGTAAGATTTTGGATTTGCAAATACAGATTCTTAATTGATCATCTACAATCACTTAGAATCCTTTGTATTCAAGAAAATATTGTAAATATGTAAACATAACTATCTTTAAAAGGCTGCATCTCCAGCTTATTTTTTAGCTGACCTTTGGAACTAGATGTTCACTGTCTAGTACAGTAAACATTAAGGTACATGTGGCTATTAATTAAAATTAAGTAAAATTCAAAATTCAGTTCTCCAATCACACTAACCACATTCAAATGGTTGATAGCTACATATGGCTGATGCCTACCAGATTAGATAGAGAAGAACATTTTCTTCAAAAGTTATGGAAGACTGGGCAGCCGGGGTGGCTCAGCGGTTTAGCCCTGCCTTTAGCCCAGGGCATGACCTGGGATCGAGTCCCACGTCAGGCTCTCTGCACGGAGCCTGCTTCTCCCTCTCCCTGTGTCTCTGCCTCTGTGTGTGTGTGTCTCTCATGAATAAATAAATAAAATCTTAAAAAAAAGTTAGGGAAGACTATTAACTTTTGTAAATAGCCTAAACCCAGGCCAGCCTCAACAGAAACAGAGCAGGCAGGTCCATCTGTGCCATGATTTCAGGCGTTTGGCCTTCCTCACCATCCCCCTCCACCTCAGAGCATCTGTGTTTGTGCATGCACTTATACACAGGATTTTCTCATCTAATATCTAAAAGCTAACCTTCAAGGCTTGGACCTAATTTAAAGATGTACATAGAAACATTGGTTTGTTGTTTATCTTAAATTCTAACTGGGCAACTACCTACATTTAACTGGGCAACTCTACTAAATCTCACAACCTTAGTTTAGGATAAAATTGCATAGGTCTAAGGATTTTTGGAACAATTAAATGAGTGGGCACATGCAATATGCATAAATTAATGCTTGATAAATACTGTATGTGTTTTCCTATTTCTTATCCTTAAGTTCATTTCCAGTTTGGGAACTCTGCATAGGTAGAAGCTCACATAAGGAGAGATCTACTGGTCTTAAACTTTTCTCATTTGACTAAATACAACTTTTAGGGCTAAATTGTTATTAATTTTCATGACTAAGCTATATGTCAGTTCCTATATTCAACCTTGAAAAATTTAGGTGCACACAAAAAAGATGAACTAAACAGTATTTTGTTTAAGCTCTGGAACACGTTAATAAATATATATAATAACAATGAAAAATCCTTATTGACATGAAAGATATAGATTAGATATGAGGTATAGTACAGAGAAAGTAATTTCCTTTGGGTATATCTTAAAAATTTCAGAAAAACCTCATGAAATTACATAACTCTTTTTATAATCCAGAAATGTTGAAAGAAGCCAAAAGTAAGCCTGTTTCTGTACCACTTCACTTCTTTATAAATAAAAATGTTTCAGTCTAAATTATGACTTTTTTGCCATGAAAATTCATATACAAAGAGAAAAAACAAATATGTATACTTTAACTTTAAACTTCATGTTAGGGACCCCTGGGTTGCTCAGTGGTTGAGCATCTGCCTTCAACTCAGGGCATGATCCTGGAGTCCCGGGATTGAGTCCCACGTCAGGCTCCCTGCATGGAGCCTGCTTCTCCCTCTGCCTGTGTCTCTGCCTCTCTCTCTCTCTCTGTCTCTCATGAATAAATAAATAAAATCTTTTTAAAAAAACTTCATGTTAGATAGTTATATAAATAAGTCTAGATTTACTTAGTACTTTAAAAATGGCAGCCTTATTTATTTATTTGTTTTTAGAGAAAGTGAGAGTGAGCAGAGGGGAGGGGCAGAGGGAGAAGAAGAAAGAGAAAAATCTCAAGCAGACTCCATGCCCAGCGTGGAGTCCAAAGCAGGGCTCATTCTCATGACCCTGAGATCATGACCTGAGCCAAAATCACTTAACCGACTGAAGCACCCAGACACCTCCTAGAAGTCTTATTTATTATCATTTACATCAACTTGATGATTTCATTTTTAGTTGGTCTTTATTCATCAGATCAAATTAATTAGAACTTAATACAGTTCAGCAAATACTGCTAAGGAATTTTCAGTTGTTCTTAGCTGATAATTAAAAGGACAATAATTCTTTGGCCTTTTTAGATAAAATATGCCAACATTTTAGATTGAACATGTCTAATATTAAGTAAGTGAGTACACTTTGCTTTCATAGAGTAAAGGAAAATGATACAACCTACCTTTGGTAATTCTAAGTCATTGAGGAGATATGTTTGAACTTATTTTGTTTTCCAGAGTTTTAAGTGTTTTTTAAATAAAGGTCTAAACTGATTCTCCAATTATCAAGAGATTATTACCTAACAAATGTATAAAATTTTGGTAGAGATACTATGTTGTTTTATCACTAGACTGTGGTCCTCAACTTCTTTCCTCTTCCAAAGTATAGACACCTTTATGAAGGAACTAATGTGAAATAGGAGGCTGAGCCTGCTTAAGGAAAAACGGTTCCCTAAATAGTTAACTCTTTGAAATTGCAGTGGGTAATTGTAATTAATTTGGGATCTCCCTTCCCAATCTCTTCTTAACAATAGAAAATACCTTGTCTTCCAGTAGTAGCATTGTTCCCACTGTGTCTTATCTTGACAATTCCAAACCTGAGAACTAAAAATGCTGTAGGTATGTCAGAGGAATCACTTTTTTTTTAATTGGAGTTCAATTTGCCAACATATAGCATTACACCCAGTGCTCATCCCATCAAGTGCCCCCCTCAGTGTGAACAGAAAACAATAAAAGCAAACACTAAGTGCTTCGGTTTGCCATGCACTTTTCTAAGTACTCTACATATGTTAACTGTTGATATTCTCAATAAATCTCTGATGTGGATTGTATTATTGTCATTTAAAGGATGAGGTAATTGGGACAAAAAAAAAAAAGTTAAGTATCTTACCTAGTGTCACATAAGAATGAATTGGTGGTGACAAGATTTAAACCCAGGCAGTCTGACTCTAGAGTCCCTGTTTTTATGATTTATATGCCTCATAACTGTAAGGAAATGGGTAGTCCTTCATAAGTCGACTTTGTCCAATCCGGAAATCTTTAGTATTGAGTGGAGCTCAAATTAAATCTGGGAGCAGAATATCTAGCCTAAATTATTGTTTTCCTTGTAGTCTGTCACATACCTTTAGTTTCTCAGCACATTAAGTTATTCAACAAATGTTTACTGAGAATCCACTACATTTGAGGGATTATTTAAGACTTTAGAAATGCAGTTTGGTATTAGGGGAAGTCAACTATTAAAATACACCATCAGGGAGGTATTAGAGGCACTATGAATAATATTTGCTGGGAAGCAGAAACAAATAAGGTCCTCAGTTTTGCCTGGGCCCTTGGAAAGGCTTCCTTCAGATTTCCTCTCTAAAATTATGTGATTTTAAGATTAACATTAACTTAAGATCTTGACTGCTAGCATCAAGGATCTACAGCAATCACATTCTGCCTTTATACCAAGACATCAAAAATGAGCCATATAGAATTTCCTATGTTGTGAAGTATTATTTATATAATTTTGAAACTGGCCCTGCTAGTTCTCATTCACAGATCCTGCTAAGCAAACACATTATATATATATATATATATTCTATCTATCTATCATCTATCAATCTATCCACACTATTATATATACTATTTAGTAGTGATAATAATCTTCTTCATCCAAGGTATGACTTCATCTTCACATCCCTCTGGTATTCTGCCTATCCACATTGGGAAAGAAATGTTGGAAAGTTGCTTTAAATTTATAGCATGGACATGCTCTCCCACTGTTGCTAGTCTCTCAGTTCTCTCTGTAATGGCATCCTAGTGTCTTCAGAAGACGTTTTGCATTATTCCATTAAAATGGACATGCGTGTTGTCTGAAACTGTGTGCATGTGTGTATGGGCATGCATGAGGGTTGATTTTGGCATTTTGGGAAATGGAAGGGTTGGGGGATCCCTGGGTGGCTCAGTGGCTTAGCGTCTGCCTTCTGCCCAGGATGTGAACCTGGAGTTCCGGGATCGCGTCCCACGTGGGGCTCCCTACAGGGAGCCTGCTTCTCCCTCTGCCTGTGTCTCTGCCTCTCTCTCTCTCTCTCTCTCTCATGAATAAGTAAATAAAATCTTTTTAAAAATTGCGGTAAACAAAAAAAAATTGTGGTAAACAAATTTTTAAAAAAGAAGGAAATGGAAAGGTTTTGTGTTGTTACTTATGGCAATAAAATTGCCTGAGGTACCTGGGATTCCCATGCCTAGACTAAGATATAGAATAACTTGGTAGAGAACAAATATAAAACCTTGACATATACTTCTAAGTTAATATGTACCCTTTATTTTACAAGTATATTTATTTTTACAGGTAGTTCATTTTTTCTGATTGAATCACCTGTACAGAATAGAAAGATACAAAAGGTTATATCAAATCGTCTAATAGCCTATTGAATTTACGGGCTATTTAAATCCTTACCATAATTAATGAAGCTTGTAGTAGACTTCTGGTGCTCTCCTATCTTCAATTCTCTTCCTTCAAGAAACACAAGAGAACCATGCTCCCTTACTCTTCTGCAGTTATGTGGGACTGTTGTGACTAGTTCTTGCTGATGGATTGTGAGTGAAAGTTAATTAGGTCTTGGTCCACTTCTAGACTGAAGTGTATAATTCCTACAGGAAAACTCTTTAGTGCTTTTCTTCCATTCTTAACGTAGGCAACTGTATGTTCCAGACAGTACGAGAAGAGGATGGTAGAGCTTTTATTAGCCTGGACTGGTATGTTAGTACATGGAATATTGCTTACCTGAAGAGTTGCACAGACCTACAAAGAAATTTGCATGTTGTGTTAAGCAGCTGATATTGGAGGTTGTGTGTAACAACTAACTAGTCTATCCTGTTTAACACATATTATAAGATATATAATTCCATCAGCTTTTGTTTTAAAATAGTTTTGGCCATTTGGTATTCTTGCTCTATTTTGAATGTCTGATAAGATTTAAAACTAAGTAGCTAACAATGACATTCCATATATATCACTGATTACAGTTTCATAAAATGATTCCAAAGATATTATGCCACTTGATTCTCAGTCTTTATAAAATTCGACTTAGGAAACTGAGGCATAGAGAATTTAAGTGACTTTGTCCAGTGCTTAGAAAAAGATGGAGTATAAATGATTTTTCTTGCTTTTACTAGTGTTTATAAATATACTCTTGTTTGTCATGTGAAATATCCAAATCATAATAAATCTTATGACAAAAGGAAGAACGAAGTATGGTTTGATGTATTTGAATCCTTAGAAATTCTTTAGTTCATCCATTTTTAATGGTGTTAATTTCTTATATTCAAATAATATAGGGAGGTTGCCTATAATTTTACAGTGTGTTCCATACAGTTATTTGTTATGTCCATCAAAAAAAAGATGGTTTGAATCCCAAATAGTCCCTCTTACAGAATTTAACTAGGAAAAATGGAGTCCAGTGATGACAAGATCTCAGGATCATAGCTATAGCAATGAGGCCTATATTTCATCAGCTTGACTCTACATCTTAAAAAATGTCACTGTGACCATTTGCTAATTTTCAGGAAAAGTGGCTCTTTTAGCATAGACTAAGGGAAGAAGAAAAATAAATTCTGCTATTATTTTCCCCATACAGCTTTTGGTGGTTAAATTATGGGTGGAATATTAGGGCATATAATAAACACATTAAAAGTACACACTAGAAAATATACCTCCCCTCCCATCCATAATACGTGCCTATATACACACTAATATACACACAGGAAAACACAGACTCAGTAAATATCCATTTATCTCACATTTTATACAGAGCAGAAAAATGCTCATATTTGTTTTTTCCTTTCTAGTTTGCTTTTCTAAACAATTCAGGATATATGACAATGAGATGACACAGATATATTACTCTGTGGAGATATGTGCGTTCCCAATATTGGCAAGTGGTTTGAGATTGATGACACAGAACTGCTCCAGCAGTTGATCTGGCATTGTATGCGCTTCTCCTCTAATGAAAGAAGGAGCTGCACATGGATCATAATTATCAAGAACTATTTGTTACTGTCAGTGACAAGAGGAAATCACATTCAGTTTTACTGTGTGTATATTAGATATTACTGCTGAAGATTAAATAAAGGTAATGCATTGTAGATACAAAAGGAATACATTACAAATTAGCTGCGTTATTTATAAGATGCCACAATAGGAAACGAAAGAGTTCATGGCATTATCCAAAGTAATGAAGATTTTGGCATTGAACATGACTTACATATTCATGCAATTGGTAAGTGTTTTCCTGTTTCGGAAGTTTCTTTTTATAGAAAAAAGCAACAAGCATGAAATCACTGATATTAAATGCATTAGGGGAAGTAACTAAGCAGATGAAATCTTTCTGAACCATCTCCAGTGTTGTAAAAATATGCTTAATCATATGGCCATATTGTTGGGTACATGACCTGTTTTTCCAAAAAACAAAATCTAAATGGAAGCACAAATACTTTAAAATATTTTTAGTATTAGAAGAAGCAAAAACAAATATTGTGTTTTTAGCAGAGAATAGAGATGTATGTGATTTTGTCTAAGTTCTATAAATTGGGATGACTTTCTATGATGTTTTAAAATCTGATTTTAACGTTATTTAAGTTTGAAACAGATGACATACAGAAATACTATTTACATTACTGGATATAAATGTTCAAATATTCAATAAGGGACAGGAACCAAGGGAATAGTGATTTCATTTAAATTTGGATTTGGAATTGTAATCTCCTATTCATAACCCCAGCATGCAGCTACCCAGTTTTTCTATTACACTGTTACATTATCTTAGCTATACCTATACAAATATTAAAGGCTTTGAGTTTATGGTAACTTAACAATTTGCTAACTGAGGAGAAAGTGAGTGACTTTCTATAACATTAATCAGTTGCCACAATTGATGACACCAAGCAGAAAGAACAACTAAAATCAAGAGCTCCAGAATTCCCAGTGGGTACTGTATGGTTTCATGCAGCAGCTGTTCTACTTTGGCTGTGTGCATGCAGCAGCAGGGTTTGGTCTCCCTAACTACTCCTGTTTTTGGGTATTTATGCTTTACTCCAAAGTCCACTTTCAGAGAATCTCCTTTTGCTAGTTTCTGGTTTGTTTCTTTACTAGTGTGGCAATTAAAAGTATGTTTCTTAGAAGTTTAGACAATAAGGTCATACCTAATGGGTAGTTAACTGTATAAAGATAGATGAGCTATCCATACATATTTTTTAGAGGCATTCTAAAACAGGAGTTGAGGTGTCTGATGTATTCAATACAGGTTTTTTTTTAATAAGATTTACTTATTTATTTTAGAGAGAGAGAGAAAGAGGAGAGGCAGAGAGAGAGGGAGAGAGAGAATATTGAGCAGGCTTCCCACTGAGCTTGGAGCTTGATGTGGGGCTCAGTATCACAACCCTGAGATCATACCTGAGCCAAAATCAAGAGTCAGACGCTTGACCAACTGCACCACCCAGGCACCCCAACACAGGTTTTAACAAGGTATTATAATAATTGAAATAAATGCTATGCTTAATATTTTTATGTAGTTTACTTTGTTATTTTTATTTTTCCTTTTTATTATTTTTCTAGACTAAGTTACTTTACATGTTTATCTTTGTCTCATAGAAGGCAAATTCTTTAAAAATTCTGTTGGAGATAGGATAACTGAAATGTTTGACGTTATCAAGTATTATCAAGGATATGGAATTTTAGAACACTTGCACTGCTTGTGATGAATTAACTTTGCATAGCTGTTTTGGGGACATATGTTAAAGTATTATATTAACTTCAGCTACACAGCAACTTAAGTAACTTATTTTGCTCCTGGGTATATAATACCCAGCAGAAATAAGTGTTTATCCAGGTACAAGGCCTGTATGAGAATGATCATAGAACTTTTATTCAAAATAGCTGGAAGCAATGTAAATGTCCATCAGAAGTTGAATAGGTAAACAAAATGTGCTATATGCAATGGAACACTTCATAGCAATGAAAAAGAGAACACTAATAGGTGCAACAACATGGCTTAATTGCAAAGACATAATGTTAAGAGGAAGAAATCAGACACGAAAGAGTACACAGAATGTGATTCCATTCATATGAAGTTAAAAACACAAAATTAATCTCCAGCGATATAGATCAAAATAGCATTTATCACTGTAGGGTGGACACTACTGGCTGGACAGAGACACAAGAAAGACTTCTGGGATCCTGGAGATGTTCTATAACTTATGGTGGTGGTTACATATGTGAATATTTGTAAAAATCCATAGAAATTAAGATTTCCTTTTGTAATTTAAGTAATTCCTCAAATAAGAAAAATATACTGGTAGTAACATATAAACTTCAACAAATATTTAATTAGTATTTTCTTATTTGACAGTGTTAAGAGTTAAATTAGACCTTCTGATATTTTCCGTGCCCACATATGAAAAGAAATTGACACTTTGTCTCTAGATGTTGGTATAATCCAGAGTTTCAAACTCAGTATTTTATCTTAATTTTAAACATTATTTTGGTTTCTGTTTTTCTCACTAACTTGAGACTTAAGATTTTTTGGATTTCTCTTTGTGATAACATTTATAACAATTATTTAAAATTAAATTTTCACTAATTGGTTTTAATAATTTCTTCCAGTTCATGTCTCCCTGTTCTTGAGAGTTTTTTGATTATTCTTCAAATATTCCTTCAAGGTTGACTGATCTATTTTCTAAATCCTGCACATGTGACACTTCATATGTAAACAAAACCTCTTCTAAGGTTAGGATTCTTTTTCACCCCAAACCATACCTATTGTTTCATTGATTTCTGCCCTTGAATTTAAAACAGCAGACAAATCAGTTAGATTTTTCTTTCTTTAAGTTATTTTAAAATTTGTTCAGCTTTATAGAGATATAACTGACAAATAGAAATTACATATACTTAAGGTATAAAACATGATGTCTTGATACATTTATACACTGTGAAATGATCACAACAGTCAAGCTATTTAGTTATCTGTCACCACATGTGGTTACTATTTTCCTTCTTTTTCTTTGTGTATGATTGTGTTGAGAAAACTTAACATCTACCCTCTTAGCAAATTTCAAGTATACAATACAGTATTGTTAACTACAGTCACCACACAATGCTGTACATCAGATATCCAGAACTTATTTATCTTGACTAACTGAAACTTTGTACCCTCTGACCAACATTTCCCTATTTCTTCCTCTGTCTTGCTCCTGGCAACCACCTTTCTACTCTCAGGTTCAATGAGTCTGACTATTTTAGATTTCACAGATAAATGATATTATGCAGGATTTGTCTTTCTGTGTCTGTCTTATTTTACTTAGTATTATCTCCAAGATCAACCATGTTGTTGCAAGTGACAAGATTTCCTTCTTATTTATGGCTGAATAATATTCCAGTGCATGCTATACACCATATTTTCTTTATTTATTTGTCTGTTGACACTTAGGTTGTTTCCATATACTTCACACTTCCTTCTCTTATTTTCTGCCCATTGACAAACTTCTCCCCATATTTTGCAAAGACAAAAATCTACAGCAGAAGTCCACATTATGTCAGATTTCTCATATTGAGAGCTCTGCTATGCCACTGTTGAATTTTCCCCCAGAATTTTTTCCTTCCCCTCCCAAATTCTGCTTCCTTGGACATATTTGGCAATAGCTTTGTAAGTGATGTGGACACAATTGCCTACGATAATGAAAACTTACAGGAATTTTTTTATTTTTCATTTTCCCCTTAGGCATACTTAGTCTTTTTTCCCCCCAGGCAGATCATTCTGAGTGTGCGAGTGTGTGCACATGTTACAGAGACAACTACCATGTTAATAAAATATTCTATTTGAAATTAAAAAAACATGTAAACATGTTGCAATGAATATGGGAGTGCAATATCTCCTTGAGATCCAGATTTCTTTTCTTCTAGAAGTGGGATTGCCAGATCATTTGGTAGTTTTATTTTTATTTTTTGAGGAACTTTCATACTGTTTTCCATAGTGGTTGCACCAATTTACATTTCCCCCGAAAGTACACAAGGGTTCCCTGTTCTCTAGTGCTTATCTCTTATATTTTTTATGATAACCATCCAAATAGGTATGAGGTGATTGTTTTTCCTCTCTTTCCCCTGGATTGTTGTATTTAATTTCATTATATTGATAATAGCTGTACATTTCAAGCCTATATCTAGAGGTATCTCCTCTTTGACAACTTGGTCTGGGACTCAAGATCCCTGACTTTACACCTGTAGTTTTGTGTCTTTATTCAGAACTGGGTTTACTATCACATCTTTGTAGCATTTTTTCTAATACTTTTAGTTCTTTCCTTGGTCACAAATCTTATGTATATTCAATTTTAATTTTCTTTCTTATACATTTATTACTTTCTCTTTCTTTGTATATTCTCATTCTTTCTCTGTTCATTTTTAGAGCAAATCTTAGATTTGTCTTCCATATTATTTCCATAATTTTGGAATTCTGATTTTGACCTTTTCTGATTCTTACATTATTTACTTTTTATCATCAGAATTATATTTTCATTACTTTCCTTATGAACCACAGCTACCTAATCTTTACTTCTGTACCTTATTCAGCGCCTTTCTGGGTAACTGTTTTGTCACTATCTCATGGTCTAATCTTGCTTCAAAAATCCATATTTTTGGGACGCCTAGGTGGCTTAGTGGTTGAGCGCCTGCCTTCAGCCCAGGGTGTGATCCTGGAGTCCCAAGATCGAGTCCCACATTGGGGTCCCTGCATGGAGCCTACTTCTTCTCTGCCTATGTCTCTGCCTCTCTCTCTCTGTGTGTGTCTCTCATGAATAAATAAATAAAATCTTTTTTAAGAATCCATATTTTCATGAATTAGATGACATGACAACATATATTGATCACTCTTTATTTGCATATTTTGCAAATATTTGTTTCTTTGTGTTTCCTATATTTTTATTATATAAAACTTATTTTACAAGCTCTACATGTCTTTTGATTTCTGCTTATTTGAACAATGGGTATCACAGGTGTGGTATTTGTTTCTCCAGTATGGTAAATAGGGAGGGACTACTTTCATCCTTTTGCTTTCTACTTTATTGCCGTTACTAGCTTCTTATGATTTACTACGCTCTAGAGTGGCTTGGCAATTCATTTATGCAGCAGTTATGGGGAAGATAGTATCTGCGAGGTTTATTAGTAGCATATCTAATCAGGGAGCACTTTTATCTGTCCCTTCTCTGTATTTGATCTGTGGTGTACTTGCCTGGAGTACCTATTTGAGGTGAATTATCCTTGCTCTACCTGTAGATGATTTTTCTGTTTCCTATTGCAGCCTATATCCTGGGTCTAACATTTATATAACCCAAGTGTTGCTAATCAAATATAGTAAAGGCATTGAATGGTGCCTTCTCCGTCTAACACCCTGCTTTTTCCTTTTGCCCTCTTTCTTGCTTTTAGCTTCTCTTTTTAATTTCCACAGATCCATACTCTATAAGATAAGCTGCAAGTTATTTCTTGGTCTCTTTCTAAGATTTATTGTCACCTGTACCACATTTAGCAGAAATAACTTTCATGTTTCTGGCATGTGTGTAACACATTTCCCACCATCAATAAAACAAAAGCAAATGTGTTGCTTCAGAAGTCAGTTTTTCTGACTGTTAGAATGAGATTTTCCCCAAGAGATCTCATAAGGAAAATGTCTTTTTGTCCTTTATTGTGCAATACATGTGACTTCTTAATTATCAATAAATAAGTAAACTAATTTTAAAATCTCAGTTTGAAGCATTCTACATTCTGACTACCATGTTTTATCCTTGTAGATCATTTATACCAGTACTCTTAGTTCAGCAACTATTTGTCTTTTTTGGAGGCTTCTCATCTATAGATTATCCACTGTCCATTGCCTGTGGATGTCTGTATTCACCTTTTACCTGGGTAACATTCCTTGATCCATCAATAAAGTCACTCCTTTGCAATTACCTGCAATATTATTGCTCCCCTCTTTCTCCATTATACATGGCTGGTTAAAGATATCCATCCAAATACTTTGTGCCTTCAGCCAGGAAGCTGAAGTCAGCATAAAAATACACATGAATATTCTACTTAGATATTTATTTTCATGATTACACATTTAAAATATACACAATATTGCCAGACAATCTTCTTTTACTTTCTTAATAACTGATTTCCTATTCTTCAAATTATTTTTTATAAGTTGTCCTCTCTTCTCAAAGAACCAGTATTTTCCCATCTACTCCCACTTTGTCAATTGATATTCTTTTCTTATCTCGCTTTCTCCTGACCAAATGGAAGCAGTAATGAAGAAACTTCCTTAGCTCAAGTTTATCATTGAGATTTCTTTTGTACTCACGTACCATACCCTGCCTTTCTTTTGTTGTAGTAACTCTGCTTCTAAAGCCAACCTCAATAATTGCTACTCTTGAACTCAGATTTTCTTATCTTCTCAGACATAATATTCTTGCAGTTATATAGTCTCTCCTGCAATATCAATCTATCTACCTACTAGTGCAGTTTTTTTAAAAAAAGCAAAATGATATTTTATCAATCATCTTAAAAACATTGCTGGGATAATAGGATAAGCTTAGCTCTGCTGAGGTTACTTATATAACTCAGTGCCCAAACACAATAAAGAGTTCTTTTCTTCATATTGGAGTCCAAGGGATGCCTGGGTGGCTCAGCAGTTGAGCGCAAGCCTTTGGCTCAGGGACTGATTCCAGATTCCTGGGATCAAGTCCTGCATCGGGCTCCTTGCATGGAGCTTGCTTCTCCTCCCTCTGCCTGTGTCTCTGTCTCTGTCTCTGTCTCTCTCTCATGAATAAATAAATAAAACCTTTTAAAAAACAACACAAAACAAAAAAACATATTGGAGTCCAAGATGAGTAGTTTGGCTCTTCTTGCAGGCTCTCCTCAAGACTAACACAGAAAACTAGGTTGCTTCTACTCTCTTGTTGCTCCATCTGGAGCACAGGACTTTTGAGCTTGACAATGAAGGGGAAAACTAAGTGGAAGACTGATGAGATGTTTTTAAAGATCAATGCCAGGAGATGGCATACATAATTTCTACCAACATCTCACTGTCCAGATGTAGTTTCATGGTAGAAACCAAAATGCAAGGGAGACTGAGAAATGTACTCTTCCAACACTCAGGAAGAGGAAATGTTGTGGACACATAATGTTTTCCCTGACATAGTCACACTGATCCACATGCCCCATCCAGCTATTGCTTTATGTCTCTGCTCTTATTAAGAGCAAAGTTTTAAAAAGGCCTCTCTCTATCCCTATTTAAACATCCTCAAATTCTTATTTATCTTCAACATTCAGCAATCCATTTTTCATACCTACTCACTTATGCTGCTTTTATCAATTATCTGAGAGTTGACAAAGCAAATTTCTGTCTCCTTATTTGTACTTCTAACAGCATTCTGCACAGTTGGCCACTTCCGTCTTCCTACTATTTCTTGATTTGTATCATTTTTCATGTCCATGAAACCATAGTTCTTGTCTTCTGTCTACTCGGCTAACTTTTCCACTCAATTTACTTTGCAGTTGCTTGAACTCTTTGTCAAGTTTTTTTCCTAGGCTCTCTGCTTTCTTCTGTAGGATCACATCTGATTTTGTGTCTTTAAAAGTTTAGATGCTACTCTCTTCCAAATTTATATTTTTTGCCACATCCTTATCTGAATGTGGTTTCTCATATTTAGTGGAATTTGGTTTCTTTCTTTTCTCTTTACTGCCTTTCCATGTAATCTATCAGTGAGTCTGTTGACTTCTTCTCAAAAATGTATCTTGACTGTTAACCTTCTTTCTATCTCCATTTCTCCTCATTAAGAGAATCTTATACATTTTTCTTTTGTCTAGATTAGTATAGTAGTTTCATAATCAGTATTCTTGGTTTTCTCCTGTTAGTTTATAATTCTTGCCTCCCTAAAATCTTTTCTCAAAATCATAGACCAAGGTTTATTTAAAAATCAAGTTATATCATTTCGTTGATTAAAATCTTACAAAGACTGATTATAAGCCTGAGTTCCTTAATATCACCTACACAGTCCTCTAAAATGTATCACTTACTTGCTCCTTTGACACCATTGACTACCACTCTATTCTAGCCACTGTGGTCTTCTTGGTGTTCACTGAACATTGCTTATTTCTACCAGGAACTCTCTCCTCTCGATGTTCCCATGAATAGTCACTTCTTGCTATTTAGATCTCATTTCTAATAATATTGCCTTAGTGTGATCTTTCTTTTTTTAAAAAAAGATTTTATTTATTCATGAGAGACACACAGAGAGGCAGAGACACAGGCAGAAGAAGAAGCAGGCTCCCTGCAGGGAGCCCGATGTGGGACTTGATCCCGGATCCTGGGATCACACCCTGAGCCGAAGGCAGAGGTTCAGCCACTGGGCCACCCAGGTATTCCATTGTGTGATCTTTCTTAATTACCCAATTCAGTTTTTCAGTTTTCCTCTCTTACTGTGGTAGTTTGTTTTCTTCAAAAGCAAATCTTGAGACAAGGGCTTGAGTGCAGGTAATTTATTTGGGAACTGATTCCAGGAAAAATAAATGAAAAAATGGGAAAAGTAAGGCAGGGAAGTGAAGAAAATCTATGAAACGTGTCTGAATCAGGAGGTTGCTGCTGTGACCACCTCAGGGTAAATCCTTTTGGAAAACTTTAAGAAATTATAGAACACACCCTAGAATTGTCCCATCAGAGAAGGCTATGCTGTTTATATGCTAACTCTCGTGCCCTATTGGCTGAGGATTGAGGTGAACTCTGCCCTCTGCACTTCTGAGCTGTGCCTGGGCAAGCATACTACTATGGTGTCAGAGAAAGCCCTGGGCTGAGAAGCAGAAATATGTAGGTGCTTGAGGTTCCAGATGGAGATCTACCATAGTTGCAGATGAACTCAAAGGCCAAGGAGATATAGGACAGGACATTAATAGCATCACACACCTTGTCCAAACACACACTCGCTGTTTAGATAGTTTGTCAATTATTAGCACATCCCTATATGTTCTCATTTATCAGTATGAAAGTTGTCTTATTTACATATTTTCTTTCTTAAGTGTTTTCTGTCCACACAAAGAATGTGAATTTCAGAAAAACATGGCCCTCGTGTTTCATCTTCACTTCCTAAGTGCCTTGGACAGTCATTAGAATGCACAAAGCAAATGTCTTTTTAAATGAAGGGAAGAATGATGTTTTCTGCAAATTCTTACTGTAAGTACCAGGATCATTTTCTAGAACACTCTAAATTAAGGGCTACCTTATTGTATTAAAAGTCTATGAGTTTCCTTTTTTTTATAAAAGCAGGAACTGTGCTTTCTAAACTGTGACTGTCTTGCATTATTTACTACTGAAGATGTCAGCATATTTTGTGCAGTTGATGATATTTCTTCTAAAAAAAATACCATCTGCTAGCTATATCAATCAGTAGGTGACAAGGGATATATAGAAGAATCTCTTTAAGCTCAAGCAACAGGAGCATATAAACATGCCCATCACCAACTGCATGCAACTGTCCCAAGAAAGAACTAAGTGCTATACATAAGATGAAGTAGAAAGAAGAGAGAGAGAGAGAGAGAAGAGGAAAAGGGAGAGAGAGCATCATTAAAATGGTAGGAGTTATAGATCCTAAGTAGGTTCTGGCTTAGAGGCCATAAAAGGGAGACACATTTTAAGTAGAATTTTGAAGGAGCCTAAGTACAGGGGCTTGTAAAATATATACATCAGGGAAAGGTATATGTACTTGTTCAGAGGTGAGTGAGGGTGCATTAAGGTTGAGGTTTCAAATTTTTAAAGAAATTTCTTAGATTTATTTATTTTAGAGGGACACACACACAAGGGGGGGGGTCCAAAGGGAGAAAACCTTCAAGCAGACTCTGTTGAGTGCAGAGCCTGATGCAGGGCTAGATCTCACAACCCTGAGATCATGACCTGAGGAGCTGAAACCAAGAGTCAGATGCTTAACTGCCTGAGCCACCCCGGTGGCCCAGGGCTTGGGGTTTTAATGTTCATAATCGAGAGAACAAACTGGGCTTTGGCTGAAATGGGGATCAATGCTGTGAATCACTGTTAATCAACTAAACTCTTGAGACACTAATATGGATGTTTTTAAATGCTTATACCTATGAAATGGCTCAGCTTTTTAGATAACCTCTATGGGGGATAATAGCTATGAGTTCAGGGATCCCTGGGTGGCGCAGTGGTTTGGCGCCTGCCTTTGGCCCAGGGCACGATCCTGGAGACCCGGGATCGAATCCCATGTTGGGCTCCTGGTGCATGGAGCCTGCTTCTCCCTCTGCCTATGTCTCTGCCTCTCTCTCTCTCTCTGTGTGTGACTATCATAAATAAATAAAAATTAAAAAAAAAATAACTATGAGTTCAGCACCTAAAGTTTTTCCCCCCTAAAATCACCACCATGGTATTTTTTTATTTAGGATGAGTTGCTATGGTGATCCATGTCTTGAGCAGTTCTAGAGAGGACTATAATAATGCATGATTATCTGGATTGGTGCAGTGGGTTAAACAAAGGCTATTTCTGAAGCAAACTGTAATATCTTAGTAAGTGCAGGTTCCTGTTTTGCAGATCACTCCTCAACTTTGTTTCTTACATTTATTTCCAGGTCATCCTTTAACTCTAAATCTGCATTTAATGCATGAAACTATTTGACATACAACTTCTTTAGAAAGAAGAAAAAAGAAGATAAATTCCTTGAAATATTTTTTGCAATATTTTATAAAACAGTCAAGGTAGATACTGTTGGTAAGATGCTTAAAAGGAAGATGCAAACTATTTTCAAAGACAAGACAGTAACCAGACAGTATAGTCATTTGTATCCACATACACAGGGATTGATTCAGAGCATGAAAATATAAGCACTTCAAGGAAAAGTAGTAATTTTATATATCCTTTTAATTTCATTGGCTTCAGTATTGGAGTGTCTATATATGATCCTCTCTTTACATACATGTGAAGAATCAATGTTCAGGATGTATAAACCATGACATAATCAAGTAGAGAGGCCACTCAAATTGATTTTCATATCCATATATTACACCTCACATGGTGTGACATGACTGCAGATGGAAGAGAAACAGCTTTAACCTGAAGTTACTTGATGTACTCTTAATCCAAGGGATTCTCTGTTTGAGGAAAGATGAAACTATAACTGTGATGTTAAGAGGGAAAGTTAAATCATTTGCCACTTTTCCACAAAACAGCTTACAGATATGAATAGAGAAATTTCAGTGGCACTTGGGGTAGAAGGTCATTATTGCGTGTGTCAGAATTGGTCAGGCCACACACAGATTCTAATCACTGAGAATAGTGTCAGTTTTAATAATAGAGGTTAATAATAGATGTATGATATAGGATGTTCCATTCATGTTCAAATTCACAATGAAAAGGCTCTTTAATGTGTTGGTAGTACTGCATGGGAATTTTTGTTTTGTTTTTGTTTTTGTTTCTCAAAAAAACAAATCACAACAGAGTAATATAAGTTTTTTGGAGGGGGATAGGCATAGTAGAAGTTATACATAACAAAAGAATACATAGCATAGTAGAAGTTACATATAGCAAGAACAGTGAAAGTTAAAAAAGAAAACCAAGAGCAACAGAGGGATATAGGAAGAAAGAGAGGGAGGAAAGGAAGGGGGAGTGAAAGGAAAGAAGGTACTAATCAACAAGTATTCTTAGGATGATTAAATTTTGAACTCTTTGCTAGGTATTTTATACATAAAATTCCACTCACAGCTTTACACATAGCACTCTAAAATATCTTTTTATTTATGCATTAATTTGTCTATAAGGATTTCTCCACTAGTTAAGTAAACTCCATGAGGGGAAGGACTTTGTTTTTTCTTAATTATTTGTAAATATATATATATATATAATTATATATATAATTTACTTGCTTATTTATTTAAATTCAAGTTAGTTAACATGTAGTGTAGTACTGGTTTCAGGAGTAGAATTTAGTAATTCGTCACTTAATAACACCCAGTGCTCATCCCAACAAATGCTCTCTTTAATGCCCACCACCCATTTAGAGCACCCCCCACACCCTCCTCCCCTCCAGCAACCCTCAGTTCTCCGTAATTAAGAGTCTTTTATGGTGTGCCTCCCTCTCTGTTTTTATCTCATTTTAATTTTCCTTTGGGAAAGACTTTGTCTTATTCATCACTCTATCCCCTGTGTCTAAAACAGAATCTGACTCACTGAAGACATTGAGAGGACATTGCCAAATAAACAGTCCAACACAAAGGAATTTTTTTTTTCAGAAAAGGTAGTTACTGAAAGCTGAGCTACTGGTGGCAGGAGGGATTAAGGGAAGAACTTTTCTACCAAAAAAACCCTAAAATTCTAGTAATTGTCTTCTTTTTTTCCTTATTAAAGACTTTTCATATGCCTGATATTCATTGTCAACTTTAAGGTTTTATTATCCCTGAAGAACAAGGTACAGTCTAGGGTCTAGATATATTTACTTTGATTATAAACTCTTAAGGTATCATTCTGTATATTTTTTAAATGCATCTGACTCCAGTACTGAGAAGGTATTTGAGGACAGAATCTATTTTTTTTTTTTTTTTTTTTTTTAGAATCTATTTTTTTTAAAGGTAGCCTCTTGGCCTGTTGTACCAATTAAAATTCCACCAATAATGTGTGAGAGTGCTTTTTTTAATAAGTAACTTTTACATGTTGTCAGAAAAAAAGGCTAAATGGAGTTATATTTAGCTGAAACAGGTTAAACAGACAAATAAAATTTGTACAAACATTTGACAAATGGGAAAATTATAATGGCCTTTCAGAATAGCCATTTGATTTTTATATGTGGGTATAATTTGAGTGAAATTAATGAATTTTCATTTGAGAGTGTTGGCTTTTTATTCATAAAGAAAATGCAGTTCAACCCTGAATAGTCAAAAGCAAAGCCTTGCTTAAAATTTACATTCCAAGAGATAATTCAGCCTTCTTTACTTTGTTACTTTGAACTAGGCTGCTGACATTGAGCAAATTAACTAGATGCTTTACAAACCTTTGTGTGTGCTGGAGAAACCTAGCCAATATCTGAGGAACTACTCTACAATCTCCACATCAGATGCTTGTAACCTGCTTTGAGCTGAATTTTAATTTCTACTTCCCTATTTCTAATTATTGATAATTGTACCTTGTCTATCAATAATTTTCTCATTTAAGTCCTTGCTGTAATAGATACACATTTATCTAGCTCATTTTCTCTTACATAAGATTCTGACAGTTAATTCTATTGTCTAAGTACCATTTTGTAAAGAAATTTTGCTTGAATTGCTTATAGAATAATCCCCTTCTCAAATTTGATCAATAAACCTCTTGTTTTCCTAATTAGTTATTACACTAGCTCAAACAGCTTACTAAAATCAATCCATCTCTTTCTATTTCAAATTTCTGTACCATGCAGTGATCTTGCAATTTCATTTCCTTAACTCTACAAGTCAACTCTGACTAATCTGTCTCTATAATTAATACCCACAACCCTAAACTATATCAGCACCTTCTGACCCAATCTTTTCAATCTCTGCTAACCTTTCCTTAGCTTAAGGACACTGGAGGCAAGCCTGATGTTTCAAGCATGATACTACCTCACTTTAATAGGACAGACTTAGTGATTCGGTTTAAAATACACTTTATGTTCTTTTTCCATTTTGTCCACAGTATGAAAATGATACGACTTTTTGTTTCATTCATTGCTGGTACACTAAAACCAAGTAAGTTATGCTCCATAAATCTGAAACTTATATGATCCAATATGCCACAGTTGAGATGTATTTCTAACCGATGACAAATTAGTGTTTTATTTTATTCTTCTTAAATTTATTTTTTATGTTGCATATAGTAAAATTTACTCCTTGTGGTGTAACACCCATTTTATCACTTTTGACAAATGTAGAGTCATGTGTCCTTAACCAAAGTCATGATACAGAAAATTTTCATCAACTCAAAGGATTTCTTCATACCTTCCTTTGTAGTCAACTCCTACCCTAGCTCTCAACCCATAGCACCACTGACCTATTCTCTATGTCTATAGCTTTGCCTTTTCCAGAAAGTCATTATAAATAGAATTACTTAGTTTATAGTCTTTTGATATGGCATTTTTTCAGCTAGCGAAAAGCATTTGAGATTTATTCATGTTGTTGCATGTATCGATAGTTTTTGGTTTTGTTTTTGTTTCATTTTATTGCTTAATAGTATTCTACCAAATGGAAATACTACAGTTTGTTTATCTGTTCACTGGTTGAAGAACATTTGGGTTGTCTCCAGTGTTTTGTGATTATGAGTAAAACTAGCGGCTATACACATCCACATACATGTTTTTGTGTGAACATGTTTTGTCTCTTTTGGTGAGAAGGGGGATTTCTGGGTCACATGGTATAGGTGTGTCTAACTTTGTAAGAAACTCCGAATCTGTTTCTGCTTTCTAAAGTGACAGCACATTTTGCAATGTATAAGTGTTCCAGTTGCTCTGTATCCTCGCCAGCAAATGATTTTCTTTTACTCATTCTAATGAACATGTGGAAGTATTTTATAGTGTTTTTAATTTGAATTTCCTTAATGACCAGGGATAGTGAGCTTCATTTAATCTGCTTATTTGCCATACTTTTTAAAAATTAAATGTGTATCCAAACCTTTTGCCCATGTTTTTATTGGGTTGTTTATTTTCTCTTTGATGAGTATTAAATAGTTATTCATATATATTGGAAATGAGTTCTTTACCATATATGTGATTTACAAGTTTTTGCCCTGTCTATGGCTTGTCTTTTCATTCCTATAACAGTGTGTTTTGCTTTCTCAGGTACCTTACCAGTATTTTGGGGAGGGCAGTGAGGTACATGGAGAAAGTTAGGTCCTAAAAGTAGGTTTGAATTCCTCCGACTATGATCCTCAAGGGATCCACATTCTCTTTCCCATCCCCATTGGTTTCCTACTAATTTGTTAACAATTCCAGATGAATTATTTTTAGATATTGACCCTAGTTCATTACCATGTAACTGAATGTCTCTTTCGGATTTGAGAAAAGTTGTAAACTTGAATTTGTCCAGCTTTGGTTCTTGTTATAAGGACGGAATAATGTTCCTTTTAGTTCTCAAGTAGAAACCAGACTTCCCCTCAATCTTTTTTTTTTTTTAATGTGACTTTTCATTTACCTATGTTGGGAAATATAATTAGAAACAAAAATCTTCTGCCGATCCAGAAAACCTCTCCCCAAGGCAGAAGAAGAGAAAGAGAACCATTTTCTTATTGAATAAGAATTAAGCAGAATGTAAATCACGTAACAGGCCATCTAAAAAACAGTAGAAAGACAGAAAGAAATCTCACCTTTTATATAGCCAAGCAGATGCAACCCATTGTATGCTTGTACCCAAGATAAACAAAAACTACTCCTTAAATAAGAGAACATGACAGCATCCTTTCTCACACATAGTTTATCCTAAATTCACTTAGTAATTGCAGTGACCATTTGTGTTTGGTAATTGCGTTTATCCAAAAGAAAAATAAGTTTCTCATATCTTTATGACAGGAGTTAAGTTTGCAACTTGGAGCCAGATGCCAACCACCTTTTAGGCTCCTATCCTCTCTTAGAAACTAGGAAATAGTGCTATTTTCCTTGATGATTACATTTCAAAGACAGGCTCTGGGGTTTGAGGAACTGGGTTGTAAACTGACAAAAAACTTATTTATCTTTTGAAAAGATGGACATACATTTCAAAAGTCCAACAAAGATCTTATAATTACAAAATTTCTGAAGTAAATACTTTAAGAAAAGGGGGAGGAATCTGTTTGCACCAGGAAGAATTAATTTAATTTTTTTTAATTTATATTTTCTCTTATACTTAAAACATGAGGCACACTTAGCCCACAAAAATTTTATACAATATATAAAAATGCTTTAGTTTACTTGAATTTCACAACAATAACCTGAGGTCAGCCAGAAGGTGATAATTTCTATTGGTCCAATTTAGTAGATAAGGAGAATAAGATCCAGGGAAGCCAGTTGAGTTGTCCAATTGCACACTAGGAAGAAATAAAACCAAGGCCTCCAAAATCTAGCTTCTCTGGTGGCTAAAATCTAGCTTCCCACTCTAGGCTGTGTTTCAGACCAAATAGTAAAGATATGCACACTTTTCAGGTCTCATCAAACATTAGGATGTATAATCTAGCCATATTAAATATACTCTTGATTGATTCTATTGGCAGATAATTTGGCTGAGAGCAAAAGGGCCAGCAGAGTTAATACAGAGAGACCAGATAGGAGACTGTAATTCAACTGAATTAATGGTACTAAATAGGAGAAAACTTACTTGCTTTTCCTTATTGTTATAGTTTTAAAATCCATTTTTTTTCAAAAAGTTTTTTTAAACAAATTTGACAGGGGTTATAACTAATTAGATTTATGACACCATGTAATAGGAAATATTGACTTTAAGACATCTGAAAAACATTTGCTTAGAAAACATTTCTTTGACATTTCTTCTAGAAAACAACTACACATTTGCCTAAGATAGGCTGAGACCATGACGGAATGAGCCAGTAAGAACTCTCTCAGTTGTATCTTTCACATAAGAATTTACTTGATAGTTTATTAAGTAGAGAACATGTGGAGTGAAAGAACTTGTACATCCAAATTTATTTTGAAGTAACATTTGTGATTGTGATTAAGAAGAGATGTACTGAAGGAAGTTCTTATCCGTTTATGAACTGACAAAATTTAATTTATGTTTGTCATTTTCTCAAACATTATTGAAATATGTATTGGTCCACTAGTCAACTTTTGCAGAATATCTTCCACAAATTCAGTAACATTTTTTTCTGCATGGTGTCTCTATTTTTATTTCAAATGTGACAAATTATGTAATACATGATTCTTCAACTTAAGGATAGTCTTCAAATTATTTTCTATGTTAAGTAAAAATTTATCCAAAGGTCCTTTTAATCTTTTTATAATTTTACTGAGATCTGAAATGCAATTTCTAGGATCTTTCTACATTAAGTTTGAAGTAGCAAACTGGAAGGCTTTGGAAAAAAATTAATATTTTAAATGCTTTCCCTTTTTTAATATTAGAATAAAACAAATTAAGCATTGAGATCTCTTTTGTCACCTTTAGATTTCTCATTACCCTTATGACATTATAGTATTTGCTCTGTCCTTAATTGAAGGACTATTACAGGTATTCATGATCATAGATCTTTGTAAGCTCATGTAATTTAATAGACTTCTTGTGTGGTACTTGTTCCTTAAGAAAAACCTGTTCTTTGTTATTCAGCTTATTTTCACATTAATGGGTGTTTGAGAAGTGGCACCTGGTCTTTACTTTTTTCTTTTCTTTTCAGGCAGTTGTTAACTTCTCCTTCTCCTCTTTGTGTTCCTTCTCCTCCTCCTCCTCCTCCTCCTCCTCCTCCTCCTTCTTCTTCTTCTTCTTCTTCTTCTTCTTCATTACTATCATTATTATTATTACTATTTAAATAATCTAGATCCTACCCTTGGCTTTTACATAGATTTAACAATAAGAATTACTAAAATAAAGATGTCATTAACATCTCCATGGCCCCAACCTAAATAAATCCAGTCCAAATTAAAAGCTGTCATCATCCAGGCTTCCATTTCTTTGGCCTATATACACCTAGGTATTTTTCTTTCTCGTTTAAGTAAAGGCGACCATCTTTACTTTCATACTCTTTCTAAAATCATAGAAATATAAGTCCAATTCCATAAAGTCACTTACCCAACATAATTTATATATGTAGCATATGGATCTAGTGGTGTCAGAAAAGGCAAAGGAATACACATTATGTCCTAGGACTGGAGCTATAATGAACCTTCCAGATTATTTGTACCAGCAATTTTATTTTATTTGTAAGGAAATCAAAGGCCTGAGAAGTTAAATGGCATACTTTAGGATACACAACAAAGTGCAAGTACTAAATTGGAACATAAATGTCTTGACTGCCATTTTGGTGTTTTGCTACTAGACCACAATGAATTCACCTACATCATTAGTCATAGTAACACTATAATGAAACAATATTTCAAAAAAGAGAATTAAGATTATGTTGATCATGATAATTATATTACTAAGCACCTGCTAGGATATGCCATTCCTTTTTTCTCTCATTCAAATTACTAAAGTAGACAGAATATAAAGCACTTAACCAGATACAGTTGCTATCTTATAGTAACTTACAGGGAAGAGATTATCACAATTATTATATAAATAGCTTCTATAAATGGACATAATTATGGAACATTTAAAATCAGGAAAGTAATCATTTGCTTTATAAAAAAATTAAGTGGCAAGGTTTTCTTTAATTTGAAAAAGAAGGAATCAAATGAGGTTCAGGAAAAGTTGAATATGTCCTTTTATTTTTAAGGAGAGTAAAATGTTTAAGTGGAAACTTCTATGTGAATTTTATAATGTACAAAGTCATAGAGGCATAAAAAGAGTTCTAAGAGAGAAGCAAATAAAATGGTAATTCAACAATGAACCCCATTTATGGTATTTTTACTGTATAACAGATGTTTCCTAGCTGTGGGTGTTAAAAGAAAATAAGACCCAGTCTTGGATCTTAGGAACTTCAAAGTCTAGTTGGGAGACTAATACCAAACTCTATACTATTCAGTAAATTAGACACTACAATTTAGGTGAACACATGACACAAACAAAGTACGAAAAGGAAATTGATCTAGTCAGCCTGTCAATGTCAAGAAAGGCCCTGCCAAAGAAGTGATGACCAATATTGGTGTCAAAAGGTAAGAGTTCACCATGAAAATGTAAGAAATATTATATCCCAGCCAGAGAAGCAGTCTGTTTAATGGTTTGGGGAATGGGGATATCAAATAATATGCTACATTTGAGTAAGGGTCAAACTTTTGCCTTCTGGGTTATGCTGAGAATGCTTCAGGAAGCCAGAATGTAGAAATAGAGAGCAGTACTTGGGAAGCTTTGCTTTTCATATTCATCAAGTAACTTTTTCAAGAGAAGAGAAAGACCTGAGGATGGAGGAAAACAACAAAAGAAATGAGCAAATCTGGATTTATTTTGGTGAAATCAATTGAAGCACTAGCTCAGATTCATGGATCTATTGAAAAATATTGCTTCAAGAATAGAAAGTCATCCACAATTGCATCATCATTTACCTTGACTGTCTTTAAAGGTAGTGGCATCACACTGCTCTCTACATACCCCTTCTCACTTCATGTTTCCATGAAGAGCCGTGCCCCCCCACCCCAATTTCCCTCTCTAGCTCTTCTTCCTAGATATCTGGGCTCTTTGCTGTCATTATGTCCATAACTTTGTGACCTGAAAAGATAAGGGGACTATAAGGTAACTCCTCAGCAAATAACAGTGCAGCCAGGAAAAAAAAGAATGGTTAAATTGGTTAGTTGAGGGGAGAAAATAGTTTGGCTAAAGGCAATGGAAATCGAATGGGAGGTTCATGTTGAAATTGAGGAAAATGGGGAGAAGACACAGTGATTTGTGTGAAAAAGACTAAGAGAGTAGGGCCTAAGCTAAGACCCTTAGAGTTATATTTTATTTTATTTTTTTAAATTTATGATAGTCACAGAGAGAGAGAGAGAGGGAGAGAGAGAGAGAGAGAGGCAGAGACATAGGCAGAGGGAGAAGCAGGCTCCATGCACCGGCAGAGGGAGAAGCAGGCTCCATGCACCGGGAGCCCGACGTGGGATTCGATCCCGGGTCTCCAGGATTGCACCCTGGGCCAAAGGCAGGTGCTAAACTGCTGCGCCACCCAGGGATCCCTAGAGTTGTATTTTAGATTAAAAGTACAAAGTGACAGTAATTTCATGCAAAGCTAGTAGAGCAAAATAAAATAAAGAGTTCAAATTGACTGTGCCTTTTTATAAGCAAAGGTCATGAACTCGTGGTATTTTCTTTGTAATAGAAACTCTATAGGAAATCTGAGATCAATGTTGGATATAGATTTACTTGCATTATACATGCTGATTCTACAGTACTTTCGAAAGGTTAAGAAAAGATTTGAGGAGCCCAGTGCAATGAAAAGTATTTGCTTGATTTCTTTTCTTTTTTTTTTTGAAGTTTTATTTTAATTCCAGTTAGTTAACATACAGTGCTATATTAGTTTCAGGTGTACAATATAGTAATTGAACACTTCTATACAACACCTGGTGCTCATCACTACAAGTGCCCTCCTTAATCCCCATCACTTCATCCATACCCCCAAACCCTCCTCCCCTCTGGTAACCATCAGTGCTCTATAATTAAGAATCTGTTTCTTGCTTTGATTCTCTCTCTCTCTTTTTTTTCCTTTTGCTTGTTTCTTAAGTTCCACATATGAGTGAAATCATATTTGTCTTTCTCTGACTTACTTCATTTAGAATTATACTCTAAATTTTTTTAACTTTTTATTTATTTATGATAGGCACACAGTGAGAGAGAGAGAGAGAGAGGCAGAGACACAGGCAGAGGGAGAAGCAGGCTCCATGCACCGGGAGCCTGACGTGGGATTCGATCCCGGATATCCAGGACCGCGCCCTGAGCCAAAGGCAGGCGCCAAACCGCTGCGCCACCCAGGGATCCCTAGAATTATACTCTAGTTCTTTCCATGTCGTTGCAAGATTTCATTCTTTTTAATATCTGAATAATATTCCATTGTGTGTGTGTGTGTCTATATACATGTATATATATCACCTCTTTTTTATCCATTCATCAGTCAATGGATGTGGGCTGTTTCCACATCTTGGCTGCTGTAAATATTGCTGCTATAAATATAGGGGGGGCAGCCACTTTGGAAAACAGTATGGAGGTTTCTCAAGGCATTAAAGATAGAACTACCTTACAATCCACTAATCACAATACTGGGTATTTACCCAAAGAATATAAAAACACTAACCCAAGATCTATAAAGAACTTATTAAACTCAACAGCAAAGAAACAAACAATCCAATCATGAAATGGGCAAAAGACATGAACAGAAATTTCACAGAGGAAGACATAGACATGGCCAACAAACACATGAGAAAATGCTCCGCATCACTTGCCATCAGGGAAATACAAATCAAAACCACAATGAGATACCACCTCACACCAGTGAGAATGGGGAAAATGAACAAGAGAGGAAACCACAAATGTTGGAGACGATGTGGAGAAAGGGGAACCCTCCTTCACTGTTGGTGGGAATGTGAACTGGTGCAGCACTCTGCAAAACTGTGTGGAGGTTCCCCAGAGTTAAAAATAGATCTGCCCTCCGACCCAGCAATTGCACTGCTGGGGATTTACCCCAAAGATACAGATGCAATGAAACGCCGGGACATCTGCACTCCAGTGTTTATAGCTGCATGATGAACCACTCCAGAACTTAGTGGCTTAAAGCAAGAACCACTTACTTGGTTCACAACTCTGCAGGCCATCAATTTAGACTGGACTAACCTGGGAAATTCTTCTGAGTTCAGCCAGGCTTCCTCATGGGTTTATGATTAGTTGGCAAATTAGCTGGGGGCTGGCTGACTTACAGTGGCCTTGGCTAAGATGACCCATCTCTATTCCACATTCTCCAGAAGGCTAGCTCTGATTGTTCTTATGCCTGGAGCAAGGTCTCAAGATAGGCCTAAAAGGCTTCTTTAAGGCCTAAACTCAGAAATAGCATGGTATGACTTCCAATTAATTCTGTCAAAGTAAGTCAAGAGATCAGCCCAGATTCTAGAGTTGGTATAATGGACTATATTATCTAATGGAAGAAACATTGAAGATACACTGCAAAGAGTATGTATTCGGGAAAAGGAAAAGGAATGAGTTTCTATTTTTAATCTGTTCACACAATACCAAATTAAAACTAAATGATGATCAACTAAAAATGAGAAAAAGGAAGCAAAAATACATGTTTTTGTCTATATTTCAAAATTGTATAACAGCTAGGAATTAGTTTTAATGCAGTAGAAAATATTTACCAAAATGAAACATAAATTTGACATATTTTTGTGGATACTTTTGGAATTGCCTAAGAAGGGAAGTGTTAGCCAGAGTTAAGAACAAAAAGCTCTTGATGTCACTTATCTATGTGCTATAAATGATCACTGTGGTACCAACCAAATTTGTCGAGAAGAAAATGACATTTAAAATTGCTTCGAATATTTACTAGTTGCCTGAAGGATTATTTTCTTTTAATATCTAAATGTTAACCCCTGAAAAAGAGGAAAATTGAGTGAAAATTGTGATAGGTCTTTAATTCTGGTGAAATTCCTTGGTACTCTCTAATTATAATTCCAATTGGTCTATTACAGTAGGAACAAAAACATTGATTTCATTCATGTTACTCTTATCTCTCTCTTCTCTATTATGGAGAATGTCTGAAGTTTGCAGTTTTTCCAATTTCTCAAGACATAATTATATATATTCTGGACAAACAATGAGGGTCAGTTTAGCTGTAGCATTCCTACACTAGCCATGCTAACTCAGAACTGTAACACTAAGGTGAAAAGGTGGGAGTGATGGAATGTTCATAAGAATCATTTAAATTTGAAATGTGAAAACATTATTGAATTCTTCTTTAATTCCTCTTATGCTCCAGATAAATCAGTAGATTTTGGAAAATAAATACTTTAAGTCAAAAAGGTCTCCAGTAAAAATGAATCCCCACTCCCATCCTTTACACACACACATACACACATACACATATATCAGTTTCACATAGTGATCTTTCTGTTAGATATTTTGTGGCATGTTGGTGGCCAGTAATGTATTTTTCTAGTATGAAATTAACTTCCTTCCAGATATGTGGGGAGAAAATATGATTGTTTTGTAGGTAAGAAGTAATAATAATAATAATAATAATAATAATAATAATAACAATAGATGTCATTTACTGAGGTCACAAAGCTTGGAAGTAGTAAGAAAGAATAGAATAAATATTCTATATAATCTGTGTTATTCCCAATAATCAGAGATCTTAAAATAATCCTTGAGAATGTAGAGATAATTTATATTAAAAGAATGGAACCGTTTAATTTGTTCAGAGATTTTTGACTTCATCTTTCAGTGAGTTGATGAATTTTATGTATATTAAAATGAATACTTTTCAGCTTTTAAATTTTGTGGAAAATGGGATCCCTGGGTGGCGCAGCGGTTTGGCGCCTGCCTTTGGCCTAGGGCGCGATCCTGGAGACCCAGGATCGATTCCCACATCCGGCTCCCGGTGCATGGAGCCTGCTTCTCCCTCTGCCTGTGTCTCTGCTTCTCCTTCTCTCTCTGTGACTATCATAAATAAATAAAAATTAAAAAATATATATTTAAAAAAAATTTTGTGGAAAATACAAATATTTTTCCTCTTTACATTTTTGCTTTCCCTATACTTCAAACAGACTCTCTGGCCCTGCCTCTTTACCTTCTGACTTTATAAAGCAAACCAAAAAACAAAATTCCCAGAGCAGTCAAGTATTCTCATTGCTTGACAAAAACATGACTAAACACTAGTTTTGAAGATCTGTAAGAGCACACAAGGCAAAACAGTATATCAGTAGGTAAATAATGTCTACTTTTTTACATCTATCCATTATCTGTCTCTGTATATGTGAACACATACACACATATATAGAAAGGGAGGAATTCTTAAACTTTTTGCTGTATCTGCTATAGGATTTATCAAAAACTTTCTATTGGATACATAATCAAAAGGTGAATTAATTTCTGATATCTGTATATTGCTTGATGTTTCCCTTCTTGGGATTGAAGGGAAAAGAGGGAAGCCAGGGAAAGGGATTTGGTATGAAGATAACACGGTTTGGTTCTGCCAAAGATACATACTTTATTGCAGCAGATGAGATTTTCTTTCTCCTTTTAATTGTATTTACTTCTTGCAATGTAAAAATCCAGGAGCATATTAGTATGAAAAAAGAGCAAAGTAAACTTAACATCTTGAACTTGATCCTATCAAATTTCAGAATACCAATTACATATTTATAAGGAAAAAAATAGCAAAGTTACAACTTTTCCTCAAATATCTTAGCTTCTGTAATTCATAGTGTTTACAACTGTAGAATAATTTATTTTCTTCTAACCCATAGCAGAAATAGGAAGTCTTTCCCTGCATACTTACAGGTTTATTTTCTAAACAATTTTAGCAGTTCTACAGATGACCTCATTTTGAGAACTGACTTGGGATATTAAACTGGAGAAACCACAAACAACTCCAAGCTTTCCATATTATACATTTAAGTGTGTGCTGAGTGGCTGAGTGAAAAGGGAAATGACACTGTTTTTTAACATGTCAAAATCATTGCACACATTGTGACCTCTATCACTGCAGTGTTTCTGACTAATGGTTAATAGAAACACAATCATTTTGGCAGTTTAAATTTAGTAAATATATAAACACTTAAAGTTGGGCAAGTCATCAGCATCTTTTGACATTATGATGACAGATGATTGGTTTGTTAATCGTTTCTTTTCTTACTGTAAAATACAGAAGATATGACCACCAGAGGATTTAGTTTTTCTGTTGCCTTGCCAAGACTGCTGTAGGCCTGATAAAGGAGTAAGAATTAGAACATGATATTATGTAACTGTAGAATATTAAATAATTTTTCTAGTAATATGTAGACTTTTGAATGTTGACATGGCCTCTAAGCCTAATATATTAAGTGAATTAAGGCCATGGATTCTTTGTTTCCTAAAACCTGATAGATTCTTTACTCCTTGTCAGATACACAGATTTCCAAACTCTGTGCTTGCCTCTAGAAATAACTGGTTACATGGAAGGTGGTATCTGCATCCAATCAAATTGTACTGCCCGTTTGTTAACTCAGTTGTAAACATGAACAAAGGCATATTTGAACTTGGCTGTAATTTACATTGCCAGAAAAATTTGAATTTAGACTAGCTCCTTGTGTTCTACTTTCACCCATGCTTCTCTAGCCTTTCTTGATAGTTATCTACTCTGTCAATCCAGGTTGCTGTTAGAAATAACAAGATTAGATTATTTTCCCCAATATATGTCTGCAGGAGTAAACAAAGCTGTGAAAATTGGTACATTTGGTAAAATTTGGTAATTTCATATCAAGCAAGTGGCCTCACTATTGTCATTCAGACTATATAAGTCATTAACAGTGCCCTGTTTCAAGCCATAGACATGCTTCTGGTTATCTCTATATATTGAAATACTTTTTGGAAATTTTGCTTCAGTGAGCCCCTTTCCAGGAACAATTTCCTTTACTCTTCTCCCTTTAAAAACATTTTTGTGGACCACAGTGGTACAAGGATGCATGACAAAGGATTTTTCTGTTGCTGTTATATCTCATGGAAGATGCAATTTGAATATGTAATGTTGGGAATGAGAGTCATTTTTTATGGAGAAAATCCAACTTGGATTTGCTTGGGATAGTCTTCTAAATCCAGTTTTATATGGTTCATGATAACTTTGCAATGCCTTTTTAACCTTTGTTCACCAATTTTTTTTTCCATTAGAGGTTTTACTTTTTGTCTAAATTCTTGCCATTTGAATTGTGTTCCACACCAGCAGCATCACCATTTCCTGAAAGTTTTTAGAAATGTAGAATCTCAGACTTCAGCCTGGACTTAGTGAATAAGAATCTGTATTTTTAGGGGCACCTGGGTGGCTCAGTGGTTGAGCATCTGCCTTTGACTCAGGTTGTGATCCTGGGGTCCTGGGGTCCCACAGGGAGCCTGCTTCTCCCTCTGCCTATGTCTCTGCCTCTCTCTGTGTGTCTCATGAATAAATAAATAAGATCTTTAAAAAAAGAATCTATATTTTTAAAAGACCCTCACCCTAGATGATTCATATACCCATTGAAGTTGGAGAAGCACTATTCAAAAGTATCTTCTGAAAGGAAATAGAAAAGTTTTACTTGGTTATTTTTGTTTACATATTACCCATTCACTACTCCTTTCTTTTGCCTCTTGCTATTGTCTTTCATCTTTGCCTGGGGTGTGATTGTTCAGGCTGCCTCTAAAATATGCTAATTTTCTTGTGGACACTAAATTGAAGAGGTATCATTTCCATAAAAATACTTTTTCTACATTTACATTTGGCATTTTATTTTCTGGGTCTAGAGCTGCAATATAGCAGGCACATGTGGTTACTTAGACTTACTAAGTTAAAATAAAAATTAAAAATTCAGTTCCTTAGTCACTATAATCACATTTCAAGTACCAATTATATATTGGATAGTGCAGGTATTGACCATTTACATCATCACTGAAAGTTGTATCAGAAACAACTGTCTAGAGACTACTATATACTAAGTTAGGCTTTGAGACCGTCAGTTTCAACAGCTTGCCGATTAGACTGGCAGCTTCAGTGAACCAGGATAACCAGTTGAAAGAGAAAATCTAGTTAACTCAAGGGGTTATTCCCAGTGCATTTGGTCTATTTCTGAAATATCAAGCTATTTCATGTAGGTTAGATGTGTAGAGGAAAGGTAGTATAAAATGCTTCCTCTTTTTCCATTGCTCTACCATTTTTTTTAAAGATTTTATTCATGATAGTCACAGAGAGAGAGAGAGAGAGAGAGAGAGAGAGAGGCAGAGACACAGGCAGAGGGAGAAGCAGGCTCCATGCAGGGAGCCCGACGTCGGACTCGATCCCGGGTCTCCAGGATCGCGCCGTAGGCCAAAGGCAGGCGCTAAACCATTGCACCACCCAGGGATCCCTGCTCTACCATTAAAAGGAGATCATGGCAAGAGTATCCTACTGGAATGGGAAACTTGGAACTGGGATCATAGGCTCCAGTTACCAATCAGTCACTGCATGTATGAAACTGGGTAAATTATTTAACCTGACTTTGAGTTTACTCATCTATACAAGAATATTGTGTTCAGTGGCTTTTAGGTTCCCATTTCTTTCTGCAATTATCAATTCTATGAATTAGAGACTTCTAGTGCTGCTACCTGAAATCTACACAGAATTACGATGGATAACATTTGATAAGGGGAATATACTTTATATGTATCAAAAACAAGTGCTGGAGTTACAGATACTTTTTAAAGTATTTTTAAGGAAATAATAATCTAGAGGACTGGTCTATAAAGCTATTTATAATGAGTGCTTATAAAGCTATTTATATGAGTGCTTATACCTCAGAGAGACATAATTGATTCTTTTTTTAAAAGGTTTATTTACTTTAGAGAAAGAGAGAGATTGAGAACGAGTGAAGGGCGGAGCAGAGGGAGAGGTAGAGGAAAAAGACTCTCAAGCAATCTCCCTGCTGAGCACGGAGCCTCATAAGGATCTCAATCTCACAACCCTGAGATCATGACCTGAGCCAAAATTAAGAGTCAGACGCTTAACCCACTGAGCCACCCAGGCACCCCAAGACATAGTTGATTCTTAAAAGTAAAGGAATGATATCTTAAAATTTCTCTCTATATTCACTGTTCATTTAAAATAAGCCACGGAATTTTCCTCCTTGGCTACTTGAAACCCGGCCGCCATCACGAATGACACAGTAAATATCTGGACCAGGAAGTTCATGACCAACCAACTACTTCATTGGAAACAAATGGTCATTGATGTCTTTCTCCCTGGGAAGGCGATGGTACTTAAGATAGAAATATGGGGAAAACTAGCTGAAAATATAAGACCACACAACATGTCATCTTTGTATCTGGTTTCAGACCCCATACTAGGGGTGGCAAGACAAGTGGCTTTGGAATGATTTATGATTCCTTAGATTATGCAAAGAAAATGAATCTAAGCTTGCAAGACAGATAGACTTGCAAGACATGGTCTGTAGGAGAAGACAAAGATCTAAAGAAAACAGCAAAAGGAACTTGAAAACACAATAAAGTCAAGTTTCTGAATTGTGGTACACTCAAGTCTGCCTCTGTTCATTCAAATAGATATTCAAAATTTAACTATTCTTTTTTTGCAATACTTTAAATTGGTCATAATTTGTGGCTGCCATATATACATATATGATATGGTACATATATAAGAAATGAAGTTATTCTCCCTGGCAGAAAAATATTATTTAAGAGGATAAATTACTTGGATTAAATGAGGTTAGTTTTAACTTAGTCTTGTTAGTTTTAACTTAGTCTTGTTACTTGCTGTATAACCTTGAGAAAGCCTTGTTTTTTTTCCCTTTCTGCCTCAGTTTCCTCATTTTTACATGTATCCTTTAGGTCTCTGATACAATGATGCTATAAACAAATAACCACTAAATCTCAGTGGCTTAAAACAACAGACATTTTTCTTGCTGACAAGTTTGCAGGTCAGTCAGGGTAGCTTGGTTTCAGGCTGTGGGTTGTATCTAGGTCTTGTCTACATGTCTTTCATTTGGAGAGGGGCAGTTAGTTTTGCTGCACGTGCCCAGAAAGACAAGAGGCTAAGGCAAACCAGACCAATACAGCTAAAACCCTCCACTTGCACAATATCTACTAACTCCTCATTGTCCAAAGTTAGTTATGTGGTAAAGTTTAAGGTCAATGGGGCAGAGATGCTAAATCCACCTATTCTAGTAACAGGGACTACATAATTGTACGGCAAAGGGAATGTATGCAGAATTCTGTCAGAGGGAGTAAAAAATTTGGAACAGTAATTAAATCTACCCCATTCCTCTTTAGTGATTGGATATGTAGCTGTGCTTTGCTATATGAAACCATTCCAACCAACTTTATTTTAAGGTGCTACATATTTAACATGTAGCTTTAGAAATGATGTACATATATAAGGATCTTTTGGTAGAACTCTGGTATGTTATTTACAGGCTAATGAGAAAAAAATCCCTTTAGAAAAATATGTTTACTTTTAGAGGGATTAATTTTTAAATACATATTATGAGGCTCTGATAGCATTAATCATTTCCTCAATATTGTTATATTTTTCCTTTATTTCAAGAAATAGAAATCTTACAGAAACCAAAGGATTGTATGAATATAGACGTATGATTTTTAATTTAGTTTTACATATTTCCTTTGCTAAATAGGGCATGCAGTTTACTGGACAGTGCATAAAGCAAAGCTCTCCCTATTGGTACCAAGTTGGCAGGCAATTTGGTTTTAATCCTGTCTAGAGATTGCCTGTGTATTCCCATACATTTCAACTCTGATCCTCTAATGGTCATCTGTTATGCTGTGATTACATGGATGAACTGTGAAGAGATAATCTGACTAAATTGTCAAGGTAAGGGCACAGTATCTGTACAAAGGCAAAATGCTACAAATCAGAATAAAAAAGGCTGTGCTTTATAATAAAGTTTGACACTTTAAAAAAATACAAATATTCCACTTAAAAAATTCTTCCTGTAAAGAAAAATTATCCCAAGAAAATGTTTTAAGGAGTAATTCTGTACATTGTTGACAATCTCAACAGAATGGTTATATTCTAGATGGATTTTGAGACAAATATCTTTCACTCCTATAGTTAGTATTACTAAAACTAGAAAGTGATGAGAGGTCACATCATACCTTCTATAGAAACTGATGGAGTTGTTTATGTAGCATTCTTTTGTATTCTATTACCAGAAGAACAACTGTTTGTGACAAGCTTTTGTAAAGAATATTCTATTTCTTGGCTCAAACACCATCACTTCAGTGCTTCCTTGTATGTAATGATAGTCAAAGATAATTTTTTAAAATATTTTATTTATTCATGAGAGACACACAGAGAGAGGCAGAGGCACAGGCAGAGGGAGAAGCAGGCTCCCTGCAGGGAGCCCGATGTGGAACTCAATCCCAGATCCCGGGATCATGACCTGAGCCAAAGGCAGACACTCAACCACTGAGCCACCCATGCGTCCCCAAAGATAAATTTTGAGGTGGCCCCAGTCGGTCTTCACCACAGAAAACAACTCTTACACCGGGAAGGTCATTGGTATTCTTTATATGTAGGGTTTCTTTTGACAGAGACCCATTGGTTCTTCAATAAAAGATACAAGAGGTTGAGCCAAAATCCAAAGTGGATAATATTCTCTCTCTTGGTATATAGAACTTACAACCTCACCCCCTTCTGCTAGTTTTGTAGAAGAATGAAATACCTTTTTCGCTCATGCTTTATCTGGAATATAAACAAAGTTGAATACCTTTAAGCATCGCCTTACTTTTGATGTCCCAGTGTTCAGTGCCCATGTGTAAGACATACACAACCTAACACCTGAATTCCTCTCAGAATCTTAAGGGCAATTAATTGCCTCTCATCCTTTTCTCATTGTTACCTAGCATTTAGTGAGAGTTTCTAGATTAGCTAAGTGCTTTCTATGCATCATGCCACATGTACTATCTATTAATTAACTGACCTGTGCTTAATTGTGTTCATCTGAGAATTGGAAATTATCATAGTACCCATCTCCTGGAGTTGTTTTAAGAATTGAATAAAATGGGGATCCCTGGGTGGCGCGGCGCCTGCCTTTGGCCCAGGGCGCAATCCTGGAGACCCGGGATCGAATCCCACGTCGGGCTCCCGGTGCATGGAGCCTGCTTCTCCCTCTGCCTATGTCTCTGCCTCTCTCTCTCTCTCTCTCTCTCTCTCTGTGACTATCATAAATAAATAAAAATTAAAATATATATATAAAAAGAATAAAATGACGGATGTAAAGTGCTTAGATAAAAGTACCAAGTATATAGTAAACAATCAGGAAATACAAAGTATTTTCATTCACTCATTCAAAAAATATATAATAAACATCTAATACATGCCCAAGCACTGTTCTAGGGATGGGGAATTGAATTTTGAACAAAACAGATAAGGATTCTATTCTCATGGAGTTGACATTTCAGTGAAAGATGACAATCTTTCTAAGCAGTAAAACTTTCACTTTCTAAGCAGTAAAACAAAAGATATAGACAATAGTAACTAGTAATAATACTATTTATTTTATAAATGAGCAAATTAAAATAGATTTGAAAAAATAAAATAAAATAGATTTGAATTTATGTAAATTGTCCAGGATTACAAAACTAAAATGTGGTTGAGCCTGGAGTAGGACCCAGGATTATGGTACTCCAACGTCCAAACTTTAAGCCTGTCATCACCCCCATGCTGTTATACTTGTTATCTCTGAAAAATTTCCCCCTGCAACCTTCCTTTTACCCTTTCCGCTCCATCCTCTGAAATCACTATACCATGTCTTTACCTTTAGTGTAACTTGATTCTCCTTGAAGTGAATGTGTCAGTTACAATAGTGGCTCTCAAACCTGACTATATTTTGGAATCATGTGGAGATCATTAATACAATGCCAATGTCTGCAGTCCCCCGCAGAGATTCTAATTGAATTATCCTGGGTTGTGGACCAAGTGATTCCAACAAGCAGCCTTTTAGAATGATGGCTGCTAATACTCTAAAAAGGTTTATCATCAAGTTGCCTACCTTTTAACTTTAACCTCTCTCTTGGGGCAATTTCCTGAGTTCTTTGGCAGTTTCTCTTATTAGGGATCATTCTTGCATTTTTCTTTATCCAAGTGGATTTTTCTGTCTTCCAGATCATCACTTGGAGCTTTTTCTAAAGCCTTAGGTATCCAAAGTACATGCAGTTACTTGATGATGGTGTCTGCCTCCCTCTAGATGGCTCTGTTGGGTAGTCATGATCTCTTTATTTTACTCAAATCTCTTCATTACATTAGAAAAGAAATCCTTCCATTTTCCTCCAGAGATGACTCCATTATTCTGGCCCCGTTGAACCCAAATTTCTGAGAAATGTCTTTCCACTGTGTCCATACTTACTCATCTGGCAGTCATTTTCAATAACTGCATTTCTACTCAATCTATAACTTCACGTGTTGTTACCAGAATAAAAGAATGCACAACTCAGAGGATATGATAACAGTGCAATTTTATTTTGGTTTCACCTTGACCATTTTATTCAGTGGGATGTTATTCTGCCCCTGAAAAGTACTCAGCACAACTTCATGTTGGCTCTTTCTTATATCTAGTCCACAGGACACATTTGAACATCTTGTACTTCCAAAGGTTGTAGGCTGATCCTAATGCAGCCACCTAAATCCTGTAGTTACTTTAAACTTTCTCAAGCAGAAATCAAGTACAGGTTCTCCATACCTCAGGACTAGAGACATAGATCGATGATAAAGGAGGGGAAGGATAACAAATCTCCAAAGAAATCTCTTACTTCTCTATTATTTGACTCACTTTTATAATGGAATGGGATACATTCCACATTTATAATAGAATACATTCTCATATTAGTTCTTTCATTGCTTCACCTGAATCCACTAAGATCAATCTTAGCCTCACTATAAGTGGTAAAACCAGACATCATGTGCTTTATGATGTGATGTAATGAGGTATCCTTACTTTAAAAAGTTGACCCTAAATCAAATCAGCCTCTAGATTTAATTTAGAGTTTATAGGAAATACATGGCTTTAATGGACAAGTTAAATGATACTACTAGAAAGAATGGTACTAAAAAAAATGTAAAAAGCTTTATATGACAAATGACCTGGTTTCTCCAGAAAATCACTTGCAAGAGGAGAAAGAAGTGGGGACATGCAGCTTTTAAAGAATAAAAGAGACTTAAAGGACAAAAAAGCCAAACATGATGAGCAGATCTTGTTTGGAACCTAATTAAAAGGAAAAAGCAAAACAAACTGTAAAAGTCATCTTTGAGAGAATCAGAGCATCTGTATATTGTCTGATTATTAATTGGGATTAAGAAATTACTCCAAATTTTGGTAGGTATGAAAGTAGTATAATTGTGTTAAAATAAATATATGCGTGTATAATAAAGTATTTACATTTAAAATGACAATGTCTAGCATTTATTTTAAAATCTCTGCCTTCTGACATATTGGAGATTTTAAAAAAAATGAGCATTACTGTTCCTGGGACTGGGTTTAATATACTAGTTTCTGTAGCTTTGTGTATGTGTGAAAAAATTTTAAGTAAATTTATTATATTGTTTTTCCTTCTTAATTTTAGTTTTGCTGTTATTGTTGAGTTTTGTTTATTCTTTCATAGCTCAGGGATCTGTGTATTTAAAACTATTCCCACATGAATCTGCCCATGGGTCAGATGTAATTACTCATGTGGGGAATGATTCCCAAATGGGTGTTTAGCATCATTTCTTCACCAGCTTAGGTCTCACATATTTATCTGAAATTAGACCTATTAAATCTTCAGCATGGAAGATTTTTATATGTGTGACCATTCAAATCACCCTACTTATATTTTGAGGAATTAGAAAAAGTTGGTTATTGTTGGGATTATCTTGGTACTATTGTTTTCTTACTATTAATTGATACAGACAGTGCACAAACTGTAAGTATACACATCAACTTTTCAGTAGGTTTTACTTTTTTTATTTTTTTTATAAAATCCTTTATTTATTTTTTTTAATTTTTTATTTATTTATGATAGTCACAGAGAGAGAGAGAGAGAGAGGCAGAGACACAGGCAGAGGGAGAAGCAGGCTCCATGCACCGGGAGCCTGATGTGGGATTCGATCCCGGGTCTCCAGGATCGCGCCCTGGGCCAAAGGCAGGCGCCAAACCGCTGCGCCACCCAGGGATCCCTTCAGTAGGTTTTAAAAATGAAACTACCTTGGGGCACCTGGGTGGCTCAGTGAATTAAGTGTCCAACTCTTGATTTTGGCTCATGTCATGATCTCAGAATCTCAGGGTTATGAGATCGAGCCTGAGCCCTTTGTCAGGCTCCATGCACAGTGGACAGTCTGCTTGAGGTTCTCTCTCTCCCTCTGCCCCTACCCCCTTACACACGTGTATGTGCATGCATGCGCATTTTCTCTCTCTCATCTCAAATAAATAAATAACTCTGAAAAATGAAACTACCTTGCTCTTTCTGTTTAGAATAGGTCCCTAAAAGGAATTAGTCATAGTTGTTACCCTAGCCCTGCAAAGATTGCTAAAGCCTAATCAGAATGCAGCATCCCACTTGGTTCTTGATTTTATGTCTTAGCCTTATCTCAAAAAGTTACCAGATTTTATGGAGAGTAGACTATGTCCATATTCCTATGTGATAAGAGAATACCTTCTTGGAAAGACAAGAGATATTGAAAGCCCAGGATCGTAATCTATAATAGTGCCCTTCTAAAGCAGTGTTTAGCAAATTTGCCTCACCATAAGATTTACCTAGGATATTTATTTAAAATGCAAGCTCTGAGCTATTCTGCTGGAGATCTCTAAAAACTTTGATTCAGTAGGTTCTGGGTGGACCCCTTAACATGTTTTTAATATGCTCCTTAGATGATTCTCATGAAAACCCAAGTTTGAAAAACACTACTCCAAACGAATGTGTTTCACTTTAGCTAGGTATGGGACATACAGGCATCTTTTTACTGCCATCAATTAGCTTTGATTCTGAGAGGTGGCTTGTGCAAAAAAGTCTACAAAATATCCAACTGCATAGAAATAGCTAGATGCTTATATCTCTGCCTAGGTTTGCTTATTGTGCCAGACTCAAGTTGTAGTAGCTTTCAACTTCTCATATTATAATCATCTGGGAAGATTTAAAAAATACCTGTACGGAAGACTGAGCCCCAGAGAGTATTATTTAAGTGGTATGTAATAGGACCTAGATATTTTTATTTTTTAAAGCTTCCTATGTGGTTCCAAAATGAAACCATATTTGAGAAATTTCAAGGTTGAGTTATGTAAAAAGCAGTTGCAATTTTAGGAGATATTATGCTTCTTAAAGAGAATGAGGTTAGCAGGATCTATCTGTCCCATAAGATCTAAAAGAGAATAGGTCAAATTTCTGTGAACCTTTGTAAAACCTTTGAGCATTAAGAGACTCCATTTTGTGAATGAGACATCCTGTCTTTAAAACAGGGACTGCACTGAATCCTTGAACTAAGTAAGGACATATAATTGAGCACCCAACTTCTGTGTGCATTTGAAATAAAATTGGACAATCTGCAGAAGACACTTTCCTGGCAACATAACATATATAGAAAACCAATGAACTGTAAATTATAATAATAACTCTTATTAAACAAAATTGATGTAGGGGCTCTTATATTTTCTCTTTTTTCCAATAAAAAACCCTAACTCTTTTCCTCTGACAGGACATAGTTTGGGCTGCTACCCAAATCTGTGCTACCCAAATTGCAATTCTAAGACTCCAAATAAGTGCTTGTGTTTTCAGTTCTCTTTTCTCGGTTGACAGTTCAGACTCATCCTTCTCTAAATTATGTACATTTTTGTATTTCATGAGGGTGGATGGGGTGGTTTGGACTTAGTTCCTTCTTGGTCACCTTTGACCATAATTTGCCCTTTGCTGATGGTTTGTTCTCTGTGCTCAGCCTTAAATTTTTTCCTTTCTGTGTAATCTAGGTGTCCAAATTAAATGTGGAATTCAGACTCATTCCTCACTTTCTTGAAGGAAAATTTATTAAATGGACAGACTATACTAACAGGAGGTGAAAGGATTGGTTTGATTCCCTAATAACGTACAAATATCTTTAATTGAATGGTCTTAAGACACTCTGTCACATTATATGGGTATCTGAATTCTTCTTTGATCTTGAGAATAGAAAACCAAGGATAGAAATTTGAAACTGCCCTGTTCCTTTAAATATAACCAAAATTATATCAAAACTTCATTCTATAGTATGTAGAAAATCTGATTTCTATTTTAGTAACACAGCTCAAGTTCAGTGTTCTCATGTTTAGTTCTGACCCTATATGCCATTTCCCTAAGTTGGTCCAGGTGATGATGCTCTAATGTCATTCATGCTTTCCCTGTTCTTCACCATGTTAGATTACATACAGAAATCAGTTCATTTCCTCCATTCACACAAAGACTGTTGTACACCAAAATTAATTGAAATACGGAGCAGGTAGGGGATTTAAGATATGCAATGTAAAAGTAAAGGCAAATAGTGGAATATCTGTTCTTTAGAAAAGACCCTCCATTGTTTCTCCAACTTAAGCTTCAACCACCCACATTTTGTTTTCATAGAATACTGCACACATTGTCCCTATGGTGAATAAGTTGAAACCAAATACACTCTATAAAATCTGTCATATCTCTATCTAAATTGAAAAATGCACTCTGTAGAAAATTTCCTTTTAAATTTTAACATTCTGCATACTTTCTAAAATGTATAGGTTCCAAAGACTGGAGTACCTTTTGTCTACTGAATACTTGGGTTTGTAATGTAAGGTTTAAGAATATTGGACAAAGTCAAAACTTATGTGTGTGAAGAAGATGAGAAAAAATTCTTCAATGTTAAAAAATTTTAATGTACAAAAATTTCATAGACAAAGTTAAATACAAACCACAAGATGGAAGTTCACAGAATGGACACAAACAGCCAATAAACATGAAAAGATGTGCAAACTCACTGGTTACTGGAAGAAATACTAATTAATCCCCAATAAAATGACAAAAGCACAGTGAAATACTATTTCAGTGCCCATTATGCTTAGAAAAAATGATATTACTAAGTTCCATCAAAGATGTGAAAAGCACAATTGAGTTGACATGAACTTCTCTTTAAATTGAGGACCTCAAAAATCTCTCCATTGATTAATTCTAAGTCAGAGTAAGAAGACTCCTAGATTCAATAGGCACTGCAAAATTAATTTACTACACAGAGATTATCATATTTCATAATTACCTTGTTTTTTTTTGTTCTCTTAATTGTTGTCAGTCCTCCTTTGAAGCATATAAGCCCTCCGAAGTTAGGAATTAGATCTGTTTTGATGATAGGTATGTTCCTATCACTTAGCATAGAAACTTTAGCAGAGAAAATGGTTACTGATCAATAGTATTTTTAATACATAAATGATTAATAATTTTGACATGAGTGTATTATTTAGAGGGAAGATGAAAATATGTTGAGGTCTGAGGAAATAGCATTACATTTCTCTTCTAACATGTTGATAGACTAGAATTTTTGACCAATAATTTAGCTCAATACAATTCAATTAATAAAATCTCTGATTTTTCAATACCATAACTTTTTAACAGTTTGAATGACCATATATCCCACTCCTAAAAATTCTTTCTGACCTTATGCAAGAAATCACCAACTTTAGGTATCCCAGTAAAAACGTGTTTTGCATTCAATGGCAGCCAGGTGTCTCCCTGATCCTCCCTGCCCCTCACACACCCATGTCTTCTTAGCCTCATTTGGAGACAAAATGAAAAAGAGCATATAACATGTGTTCTTTGTATACATTATTTGTGCTAACTTGATTATCTAATCTCGGAGGCTTACTAAGTATTTTATTTCTAGCCTTACCCTTGTCATTCCTTCACACTCTTGTCCTGTATCATGCCTCAGAAGTAAAGATGAGTCTTCAGAAAGTATTCTCTTTATGGCCCTTAGCTGTTTTTTACATCACTGCATGCCAAGGGCAGTACCTGGATCATTCTGAGTGTTTAATAAATATTTGTTGAATGAATGAATGCATTCATTTAATACACCAAGAGGTCAGTAGTCTCTGAAGCATTCTAAGACCAAGTCATAATTGGACTAGCACCTTTCTTTATATACTTAAAACAGTATAAACCAATCAAAAGTCCCATCGGGGACACATCATGTCATTGTAAAATGACAACTTAAAGTTTAATTTATACTTTCTTTTTCTTAGAGGCAGTTAACACCATCTAGAGGACCTGGTTGTCTTTCATTTGGCTTTGCAGCTGTCCTCATGGAATTTATTGAATGGTGAATTTTGAATGGTGAATTTTGTTTGTTTTCTTTTCTCACATGCCATTTATTCATGTTTTCCATTTGATTAGGAATCTCATTTTGAATTATTTTCCCCTTCTTTTTCTCTATGTCTTTCTAGAACATTTGCAGTTGCCATCTCGGAGCCTCCTCAGGAAGCTCCCATCGTGTTGATCGTTCAGTGTTCCTGCTTCTACAGAAATGGTGGGTAACACAGATCAGTCACAGAACCAAAGAAAACGTTGCCACTTTCTGGTCTTAAGTTTATATACATATAATTTCCAAGGCACAAGACACACAATTTACTAGCATAAAGGATCTCTAGCATGCAGAAAATTAGAAAGAATTTTGCATTCAACATTTACATACCCAACACCAATATTCAACAGTTAACATTTGTTATCCTTGTTTTATCACATATCTCTTTATCTGTCCTTCTACCCATCCATCAAGTTATCATACTTTTTGTAGGCATTTTTATTGTAAATTGCACATATCATTATACTTCAGTCCTAAGTATTTTAGTATGCAAATCATAAACTGGAGTTCACTATTTGTTTACAGTTTTTTTTTAATTTGAAGTAAAATTTACTGACAATGATATGTACAAATTTTTAAGCAAGCAGTTTGATGAGTTTTGACAAATAACCCAAACTCCTATCACAGTAGATCATTCATTATCATCATTCATTATCATCACCCCAGAAAAGTTTTCATATGCCTCTTCCCAGTCATTATCCCCCTTCCTCCTTTCAGAGGAGTCACTATTCTGACTTTTTTTCTACCATAAATTAGTTTGTCTCTGCTTGTTTCAGCACTTCCTTTTAATTGTATCATACACTATGTATGTACAGCTTCTTGTGTAAGGCTTCTTTAACTCAGCATCATGTTTTTGACATTCATCCATGTCACTCTGTGCAAGAAACTTACTCCTTTGTAATACTAAATAGTATTTCATTATACAGTTATACCATACTTTATTAAATATCCTATTGATAGACACTTTCAACAACACCTGAGCTGTGTTTCCAGTTTTGACTTTTATGAATAAAGCTCTTATATGCATTCTTGTACAAAGCTTTGTGTAAACACATATGTTTGCATATAACTTGGGTAAATAGTAGTATACTTCTTGGCTACAGCATAGGTGTATCTTTAGTTTTATATAAAACTGCCTGACCTTTTTTCCCAATGTATTGTATAATTTTATGACTCTACCCAACAATATATGAGAGTTCCAGTTGTTCCACATCCTTGACAAATTAGATGTGACCAGTATTAAACAGTCTGATGGGTTTAGCGGTATCTCATTCTTATGTCTCACATATATATATATATATATATATATATATATATATATATATACATATATATATATGTAGAGCATATTTTGACATCATTTTCTCATGAAATATGAATGTGTAATCACCAGTGCTTGTTTCCAAGGTTGTAGAGTAGGAGGTACATGGCTCAAGCTAAATTTATCTGTTTTGTCTTTGGTCCATGAAGATACTTATTTTAAGCTTACTATTTCTTATTTTCTATTGTTATATTATCGATTTTTCTATGCATCTGGAGTGTTGGAGATGCATCAAATGTTTTCTTTCTGTGTTGTCTTGACCAGAATTGACATCTTTACCATTATATCATTAATTTTTGATTTCATGTCACCCTACTTTCTCTTAGTCTTATAAGAAAATAAGATTTAAAGGTTCTTTTGATGGCAGGATACAACACAAAGACAGTAGGATGATTTTAAAGGGCAGAACTTTTTGTTACTTACAGCTTCAAATGAGAGAAGGCTGCCAGGCAAGGCCCCATAGAGAGTTGCACCAAAGGACAGGGTAACAACAGCAAGGTGGAGCTGTAGTGGGCAGTTCATGTCTGCCAAGTGGGTGAGCTTAGCTAGATTTCTCAGGCTCCTTGTGGATTGGCTAATTTGAATAATTTCACAGGTTCTGAGGCATAGGGGCTTCCCCTAGTTGTCTAGTGCCTAACTATAAGGTGATTGTGGCTAGTACATAGTGACCTAAAGTGTGAGAGCCAAAAAGAGGCTGGTGTGTGGATTTAATTAGCTGCTCGGGAAAGAGAACTGACTGGCCTCTAGCCAGGCCTCAAAATGACTATAGTTACCATTAAAAAAAAACACCATACACTAAAAATTATATTCACAGGCAAACTAGACATGCATATATCAGTGCACCATTCTTGGTGGATTTTCTAAACTTTTTATGATACAGTTTGAAGGCTAATAAGTCATTGAACCTAGATTTGAGATATATAATAAAAACTGAAAATAAATAAATTGGAGTGCCTTAAAATTTGAAACTTCTGTGCATCAATGGACACAATCAACAGAGTGAAAAGGCAACATGCAGAAGAGGAGAAAATATTTGCAAATCATATGTCTGATAAGGAGTCAATACCCAGAATATGAAGAATAGTAGTTCTGGAGTGCCTGAGTGGTTCAGTTGGTTGAATGTCCAACTCTTGGTTTTGCCTCAGGTTTGTTGTTTTTTTTTTTTTTTTTTCCTCAGGTCTTGATATGGGATTGCAGGATTGAGCCCTGAATCAGGCTCCATGCTCAGCATGGAGCGTGCTTTTCCCTGTCCCTCTGCCCTTCCCCTACTTGCTGTCTCTCTCTCTCTAAAATAAATAAATAAATAAATGTAAAAAACTAAAGAACTACAACTCAAACAAAAAAACAAACCTGATTAAAAATGGCAAAGTAATTGAATAAACATTTCTCCAAAAGAAGATGTGCAAATAGTCAACAAGCACATGAAACAATGCTCAACATCACTATCATTAGGCAAGTGCAAATCAAAATCACAAAGAGGTACCATTTCATACCTATTAGAATGGCTACCATAAATAAATAAATAAAGTTGTTGAGAATGTGGAGAAATTATACTCCTTGTGCAATGTTGGTGAGAATATAAAATGGTGTGTCTGCAGTATGGCAGTTCCTCAAAAAAATAAAGATAGAATTGTTGTATGGTATAGCAGTCCCACATCTGTGTATATACCCAATAAAATTGAAAGGTGGATCTTGAAAAGATGTTTGTACACACATGTTCATAGAGGCATTATTCACAATAACTGAAAGGTGAAAGCAACTCAAGTGTCCTTTGATGGATAAATGGATAAATAAAATGTAGTATATACATACAATAGGATATTATTTACTTTTAAAAAGTAAGGAAATTCTGACACATGCTATAATATGAAAGAATTTTGAGGACATTATGATAAGTGAAATAAGCCAGTCCCAAAAAACAAACACTATGTGATTTTATTTATGAGGTATCTAAGATGATAGTTAAATTTATAGAGACAAAAAGTAGAATGGTAGTTGCCAGGAGCTGGAGAGGTGGGCAGTAGGGGATTGTTATTTAAAGGGTATAAAGTTTCAGTTTCGCAAGATGAAAAGAGTCTAGATCTGTTGCACAGCAGTGTACATATAGTTAACACTACTGTACAGTACACTTAAGATGGTTAAAATGATAAATTTTATGTATATTTTACCAGAATTTAAAAATTATTTAAAAACTGGCATCATCTTTATTGTCAGGAATGAATTATCATTAAGATAGTTACATGGTAACTATTATATATTATATACAATTATATCATTACTGATTATATAACATTATAAAGGCATGAATTTTATACATTAATAATTGTATTCAATATTTCTGCTGCTATTATTTGGATATTATTAAGGAAAATTTGAATTAGGGATTAAGTAATTTTAAAGCATACTGTAAGGATAAAATTAGCTCCTCCTTTATTATAAACATTCTCTGTTACCAGTGAGTCTGAAAAAAATTCTGGTGAAAAATTATCCAGTGAAACAACTCTGAAGACTATTGCCAATTAAATGTTAAGCATCTTACTAAACTTACTTTATTTAGGATTGGGATAATCTTTGGGGAAAAAAGAGATATCTATTATTTTTGGAAAGTTCCAATTCGAAAATGTGTGCTTGTTTACTGCAGAAAAAGCATAGTCCCTGCTAAAGGTCTTGTTTTACCAGAAACCTTCTGTCATCAGTAAGAAGTGACAATACATATATGAGAAATTAAAAGAAAGCAGAAGAAAAATGTTAAGGTGATACTCATAAATCTCAGTCTTAAAAAGAAGTCCAACATTCCTTTCAGCCATAAAAAAGAATGAAATTTTGCCATTTGTAATAATATGGCTCAATCTAGAGAGTATAATGCTGAGTGAAATAAGTCAAAGAAAGATACCATATGATTTCATTCATATGTGGAATTTAAGAAACAAAACAAATGAACAAAAACAAAGAAAAAAGAGACAAACAAAAAACCAGACTCTTAAATATAGAGAACAAACTGAATGTTACCAGAGGGGAGGCAGATGGAGGGATGGGTGAAATAAGTGAAGGGGATTCAGAGTAAACTTACTATGAGAAACATTGACTGATGTATAGAATTGTTGATGACTATATTGCATACCTGAAACTAATTTACTGAAACTAATTTAATTATACTGGAATCAAATGTTTTCTTAAAAGTCCAACACTCGGATCCCTGGGTGGCTCAGCAGTTTAGCGCCAGCCTTCCGCCCAGGGAGTGATCCTGGAGTCCCGGGATCGAGTCCCATGTCGGGCTCCCTGCATGAAGCCCGCTTCACCCTCTGCCTCTCTCTCCCTCTCTCTGTGTATCTCATGAATAAACAAATAAAATATTTTAAAAAATAAAAAATAAATTAAAAAAACAAAAAGTCCAACACTGCTAAAAGGTTAAGTAGTTTTCAAAATCACATTGAAATTGGTAAATTTTGAATGGCTTTTGTTCTACCTCACTTTAAATTGTAGTGCTTACATATGTTATAACACAGTTTCTTTACACATGACCAGTGCTGTTACCTTGGTCCTACTCTGTTCATATCTTCCTCTCTAGACAAGGGAATTTTGATTAAACTTGGCGTTCATGGTATTCTTACATTTTTGCTGAATTTGGATAAAGAATTATTATATAAATAGAGAATTAAAACGTTTAGAAATAATCAGTATTATAAAATCTATTAGGTTATTTTTAAAATTATTTATTTGAGCGGGAGAGAGCATGCACGCATGAGAGAGAGAGCACAAGCAGGAATTGTGGCAGAGGGAGAGGGAGAAGCAGGACTTTGGGATCATGACCTGAGCTGAAGGCAGATGCTTAACTGACTGAGCCACCCAGGTGCCCCAAATCTAGTAGGTAATTTAAAGTATGTGTTGATTTAGTGGAAAAAATGAAACATAGCTATTAGAATAGATTTATCAATAAAATTCTGGAATGGTGGTTCCCACCGGGGTCAGTTTTGCTCCCAGAGGATGTTTAAAAAAGTCTGGAGACATTTTTGGTTGTCAAAACTGGCATCTAGTAGGCAGGGACCAGGATACTGCTAAACATCCTACAGTGCACAGGATGGTCTCCCAACAACAAATAATTATCCAGCCTAAAATGTTAATAATGCCAAGTTTCAGAAACCTTGCTCTGGAGGAGCTTCCTATTATAATGTGTAAAGGCTAACACTTGCAGTTCACAATAAAGCAACTCTAATATTACTTGGATACTACTTTTGGAGACTATGGAGCTGCTTGTGGATGAGTTCAACCTGTGAACTCAAAATAAGATATAAGGTACAATTTCTTTCACTGGCTAAATCACAAGGAAGTCCAGTTTGTGATCTGGACCATTACTAACACAGTGAACATGCCAGAATGAGTCATTATGAGCCCATGTTTAGCCAACTGGGTCTTCCATAGATGCCCTTCCAGTGCAATACTCAACAACCAACTGCAGCCAATTTCAGTGTACTGATTCAAATATTTAAAAGCCTTTGAAGATCGTGCCATCTGATTGCTAGCCAGCAAGGTAAGCAGCTCTCTCTGGAGATTTATGATGGCTGCCTGGACATTTATAGGCATGCCATAAAGATCTGTGAGTTCTCCCTCCAGAAGACCAAGTACCATGGTCTGGTCACTGTAGCCAGTGGAAACTGTGGATGAGATATTTTTTCTACATGCATCATGGCCATAAAAAAAAAATCCCTTGGTTCAGGAACAGAGCTTGCTCAGAACTATCCTCACAGTGTTTTGTTGATCAGAACTGGAGGTAGCAACATTTCAACAGATATACAGCCAATGTGTGGTTCTAGGCAGAATAGAGGGACTATTTTATCCTACCACGTCAGAGACCATGGCTATGTGTTCATGCCAGGGCTTCTGTCACCTGCTCCTCGTGAAGTCCAGCAGGAACCTACTTTGTTGGTTGCAGCTCAACATCAGCCAGGATGATGTGCTGTATGTGCTGAAAGAAGAGTGAGGGGTTTTGATATGGAAAGACGGTGACCTGTGATTTTCAAAGAGCTTGACTTCCATTTACTAAGCATATGGAATTATTGTAGCAAGGTATACTGAATGGAAATGAATGTATCATGCATTTTGAATCCTCCATTAAATATGTTTTTTTCCAGAAAAGAACAATTAAATAGCCACCTCCCTATGTCAACATGCACTTCTTTGGCACATAGTTAATCCTGAAGCCATGTCCTAAAGTTGAATTTTTAGACACTAAAACATTCATTTGTTCACCAAAGAACTATATATTTAAGCACAAACCAGTTCCATGATCTTGATCCAAAGTTAAAATCAGCTCTCTGGATTTCAGTTTTGTCATTTTTAAAATGGAGAAAAGGAAGAAAACTAAGAATACTATGCTCTTAATATATTACATTTTTTCACTTATTTCACTGTAATTCCTATAGCAAATGATGGCGATTTGTAAGCATATCTTATTACTTCTTATTACTTAGATTGTAAATCCTCAAAGAACTGGAATTAACATCTTCTATATTTTGCTTTCTTCAACATCTGTCACAATGTCTGGCACAAATATGTAAAGCCAAGTAAACAACAAAATCACCTCAATGAGACTGCAAGGATATTTGCATAATTACCAAAGACTTTAAACAAACCAGAGTGATTTTCTTTTTAAGAAAACATTTTATTCATTTACTTGAGAGAGAGAGACAGAGAGAGAGAGACAGAGAGAGAGAGAGAGAGAGAGATCACAAGCAGCAGGGAGGGACAGAAGGAGAAGCAGGTTCTCCACTGAGCAGGGAGCCCAACTCAGGAATTGATCGTAGGACCCTGAAATCATGACCTGAGCTGAAGGCAAATGCTTAACTGACTGAGCCACCCAGGCACCCCCAAAGAATAATTTTCTAGAATAATGGTAAAAGTTACACATATATATTTACATACATAGGGGATTATAGCAAACATGTGAATTCAAGATGGAAGTGAGAAAGTAAAGAGAAAGAAAATGAAAAGTGGACCTTCTATCTTAGCCAAGTTTTGTTAAGAGTAGCAAAGCAGGACATGGTGGAGCTAGCCTGAATTGACCTACACATTGCTGAAAATTTTTTGTTTCCTTATTTCAGTGATTTACTTCCTCGGTTCTGTGGCTGTAATATTGGTTCCTATTCTTCTCCCACTGCTTTTCTAATTCCAGATATGTCTTTTAAACATTGAAATGTTTAATGTTCTTCCTTTCACCTATTGCTCTATGTGTGTGGCATCCTATTCAGTCATTGTTTCATTCTTATCATTATGGTGTCCAGATATGTCCTGGAGCTACACGCTAAATCCAGCTATCTGCAGGCACCTTAAACACAGCATATATGAATACTGCACTATTCTTTCCCCAGCCAAATTTTTGTTTCCTTCTAGATTATTTTATATCTTATTCAGTTATACCAAGAGCCATCTAATTATTCCGTCTAGATATCTGAGGTTCATCTTTAAATCTATTTTTACTTTTTATTAAAGATTTTACTTATTTGAGAGAGAGAGAGAGAAAAAAAGAGAGAGAGAGAAAGAGAGAGAGAGAAAGATAGTACAGGAGGAGGAGGAGAGGGAGAGAGAGAAAAACTCCAGAAGACTCCAGGCTAAGCACAGAGTCTGATGCAGGACTTGATCTCAGGACTCTGAGATCATTATCTGAGCTGAAACCAAGAGTTGATCGATTAGCCATCTGAGCTGTCCAGGCACCCCTAAATCTCTTTTCCTTTCAACCCTGACATCAAATTTGTTATAATAGTCTTTCAGTTTTACCTTCTAAATATTTTTAACAAGATCCCTTCTATTCATTTTCATAATAACTTCTTTATTTCTTTTTTTTTAAGATTTTATTTATTTACTCATGAGATACAGAGAGAGAGAGAGAGAGAGAGAGAGAGAGAGAGTCACAGGCAGAGGGAGAAGCAGGCTCCATGCAGGGAGCCCGACGTGGGCCTCGATCCCAGGTCTCCAGGATCACGCCCTGGGCTGAAGGCGGTGCTAAACCGCTGAGCCACCTGGGCTGCCCTAACTTCTTTATTTCAAGCCTTACCCTAATACCTCACTATTACAAAACTTCCTAAATATGCATGTTGGGTGAGTAATCAGTAATCAATGACTCCTCAATCAAACTGTGTAAACCCTCCTTGCAAAAAACCACCAACATGATTGATTTTTAAAAAACAATACTTTAGGGGCACCTGGGTGGCTCAGTTGGTTGGGCATCTGCCTTCCCTTTGGGTCATGGTCCTGGGGTCCTGGGATCAAGCCCAGTGTCAGGCTCCCTGCTCAGTGGAGGGTCTGCTTCTCCCTCTCCCTTTGCCCTTCTGCACCACCCCCTCACTCATGCTCTCTCTTGCTCTCTCTCTCTCAAATAAATAAAATCTTAAAAATAAAAAAGCAACACTTCAAATATTCAGCTACTTAAAATGTTCCCATGAGTCCTAGTTAATCATAAAACGGATTCCACAATTTCTAAAAGACTTATACGAGGCTCTGTGTGACCTGACCCTCTTTCCTATCACTGACCATTTTCTGCCTCAAATTTCAAGCTCTGGTAATCCAGAATGGCACTTGTTTCCTTCATGTACTATGTAGTTTTGCTTTTCAAAATCTTTTCTTATAATGTACAAATGGCCAAGAATATCTTCTGCCCAATCTCTACCAAATCTCTTTCCTGTCTCCATTCCCATAGCCAGTTCATAATCATACCATTTACCAATATGTACGTTATTTCTTTCCTGAATTCCTCATCTTCAGTGCTTTTACATGCTTCTCCTAGGTGTCCAATAATACTATGTACATTTTTATTATTATGCTTGCTATATTGTTTATTTTTCTATCTTCAGTGTTTATTGCAATGAATTATAATTGCTACTCAGTGCTTGTTGATTGCATAAATCTTCAACAAATGGAAGGAAAGAAAGGAGGAGAAAGAAAAAAGGAAGGAAGGGAGAAAGAATGGAAGGAAGGAAGGAAGGAAGGAAGGAAGGAAGGAAGGAAGGAAGGAAGGAAGGAAAGTAGACCATTTTTGACATTTCAGTATCTTTTTCATTCTTGAAAGAGGATGGAAGATACTCTACAATGGATTGATATTTTACTTTCTGTACCACAAATATCTCATGCCTTGATATGCCAGATTTCCTCATCTATCAAACCAGATGGTTTGATATAAGCATTATATATGGCAGTTCTCTCTCCAGTGTTAATAATTTGTATTCAAACTGCCGATTTCTAAGATGAGGACTTTCCCAATTATTAATTTTTTCTGGTCTCTTGATTTAAAAGGAGTAATGCCTTTTATGGCAGGTAGACTCGCTTCTTAAATTTATTGTCCATCTGTATTCCACTTTAACTTAAAAATTGGGCACCGTGCTTGCAAAGAGATTTTTCTAGTCCTCTCAGCTCCATAGCCATGTCTTCTTTTATTCAAGAGGTACTGCAGCTGTCTTCTACAGCCAGAGAGGGGGAAAGTTTAACAGTACTTCTGTATCATGTCCAAAGCTTCCATTGTTACAAAATATGCAGTCTCGCCGCTTATTTATTGCCAACTACATCCTTTATTATGCATTTTCTATCTTCATAGATGGGTATAAATATAAATAAAACACCAGATAAAAGGAATGTAAAACAACATGACAGTGAATTTAAATGGAAAAATGAAATAAGGAATTCTGAGAGTGGAAATGAGACATAAATATCATTTCTATATTTTTGAAGAATCCAATTATACATTCTATTTTTATACTAGGTATATTAAAATATAATATAAACCTGCTTTAAATCCACAAAAGCAATAAAATTTAAACATCAAGGTTGACAATCTCATTATATGCTATATTTACCTATTCTCTAGATTGCTTCATAGATGACCAAAGAAATGAATTTCTATCAATCATGAAAATTTCTGGCCCTCAGCCACTTCCTGCAGATCCCATAGTACAGTAACTATTTATCTGAGAAATCCAAGAAATTAAGTTTTAATAAATGAAGAAATTACAGTCTTTCTCCTTCTCTGGATTTCTGCCGCATAATTTCCACTAACCTTCTTTTAAAGATTTTTTTTATTAGAGTGTAGTTGACACACAATGTTATATTAGTTTCAGGTGTACAACATAATGATTCACCTTCTGTCTTCATTAAACTTCTTATTCAAGTCATGTCTCATTTATCCATATTTCAAAGGACTATAATATAATGCTGATTGTTAAAAGTCCTAAGTACTGCAAGTTCTTCTACTTAAAAATTTTTATAGCAGTCTTTAGAAGGAAATTCGTTATGACTGTTTATTTTCAGTTTTGACTAGCTAACAGTTCCACAGAGAAGATAGAAGTAGCAATGAAATTATCCCAAGATAAAGAACATAATGGGGTATGAAAATTTCTTAAATTAGGTAATGGTGAACTCTACCACATTTAATGATCTTACTGAGCATCTGGTTTTTGAGAATTAGAGGCAATCAGAAATTAGTACACTCTTCTGATTTGAAATTAAATGTTCTTTACAACAGTCAAGAACTAAATCTTTTAGTTCACTTCACCACCTTGGCTCAATACTTTTTCTATGAAGAGACATAATCTCCTTTCTCATTAACCATAATAAAACCCCCCTACTCCAGAAATGAATTTGGATCTCAACATTCTGAATGAAGTGATCTCCTCTTACATGAAGCCTGCATCTTTATGCCATTTGTGATTTATCCATCTATCCATTTATTGATGTAGTTAGCATATACATATATATTCAGCTCCTGTTGTATAGCAGGCAATAGACAGGAGACAGCAAACTTTTGCTGCAAAGGGCCAGATAGTAAATACTTTAGGCCCTACAAGTCACATGTTTGTCACAGCTATGTCACAGCTATTCAACTTTGTTGTTATAGTATAAAATCAGCCAAATATAATATACTGTGTGCCTGTAAAATTTTATTAAACAAAACAGTTGGTGGGATGCATTTGTTCAATGGGAGGTAGTTTGCTGAGCCCTGAACCTATGACAGACACTTAATGATATATAGTAAGCAAATATAATAATCAAAGTGATAATAGAAAAATTTTAGAGAATAAGAAAAATGCAAAGCTTTTGGAAGTTGGCTGAAAGTCCTAGACATCTGGATATAGGGCTATTAAGACAATATATTCATATTTCAGCCAGAAGCAAAGAGAGGAGGGTGTAGGAAAAGAGAGGGAGGGAGGGAAGGAGGGAGGGAGGAGGGAAGAAAGTAGAGAGATATCGATGGTTGGTAAATATAAGAATATCATGGTTTCCTTTAAAACTTCAAATTAACATACTATCTATTTATTAAGAACAAAGTGTTAACAATTTTTATCTTAGAAAAAATTAACCCAACATACAATGCAATATGCAGTAGTAAATATTATTTAGCCAAAAGTAGGACTTTTCAGAAAGAATATATGTGTATACATGCATACATACATACATACATATAGATATGTGTGTATGTATGTATGCATATATGAATGATTGGAAAAGTAATTGACTATATAAAATAGTTTTGAAAATGGTAATTATGTGAGGTGAAGGATATGTTAACTAACCTTATTGTGGTCATTATATTGCAATATATAAATAAAATATATATATATATCAAATCATCACATTGTACACCGTAAGCTTACATAATGTTATATGGTTAATTATATCTCAATAAAGCTGGAAAAAGTAGTTTTGAGGACAATATTTTCTGCATGAGAAACAGTTTTTTTAAAATCACTTTTTTATATGAAGATTTTCAGGAATACTTTTTAGGTCAAAACTCTGTGACTGTATATCAGAAAATTAAATACATAAAATTTTATTTGAAATGCTTTTTTAAAGTATTAAAATTAACTCCAAAACATTTACAGATAAATAACACAGGATTATAAGATTTGATGCATATTTGAACATTGTCATAATATAACATGCCCATAGGGAAAAGAGCAAAGTTAAAGAATAATTCATTCTTTCTTTTTTTTTTAAGATTTTATTTATTTATTCATGAGAAACACAGAGAGAGAGAGAGATGCAGAGACACAGGTAGAGGGAGAAGCAGGCTCCATGCAGGGAGCCTGAAGTGGGACTGGATCCCGGGTCTCCAGGATCACACCTTGGGCTGCAGGCGGCGCTAAACCGCAGCGCCACTGGGGCTGCCCTCATTCATTCTTTCTATCATCATTTTTTAGCCCTTAGTATAAATACATGGTTGGCATGTAAAATACTTAAAAATGTTGAGAGTGATATTATAAGATATTATGTACTATAGAACTCCCAAAGACTAGTTCTTGTTGAGTATGAAAATGAATTAAAAACAGTCAGATCAGGCTTACTAATAAATACCTGAAGAATCTCAGTTGGGAAAATCATCCACTTCAAACTTAAATCCTGGAGTTAGGTTTTGGGGATGAGGTTTAAATGGTCATTTTTCCATTCTATTGTTAATATTTGCTGGGCATTCTTCTTAGGGTAATGTTTCCTCAGCAAATAATTTCCCTTTACTTTATTAAATACAATATATAAAGTGTCTAAGATATCTTAGGCATACAGTACACTTTAGTTACATTTTAAAAAGATAATCTTATTTTTCTTAATGTGTCTCATGTGAATTCTTTGTTTTCCATAATTACAGCATTATTTTTTTAATTTAAAATTTGTTTCAGGCCATCAATGGAGACACACACCAACTCTCTTGGCCACATACTTTTGAACATTCTTTAAAACTGATATGATACATTTAGGTTATACCACCTTTATCTATAAGATATTTTAAAGTAATGTGGGATCTCTATTAATAATATATATGGAGAAAAATGCATGCTCACTACTTATAAAGTGATCCACCCTGATGTTGGATTATTTTGAATATGTAATATTATTTTAAATTTAAAAAGTACATTTCAGAAAATGTTTTTCAAAAATATATTGAAGAGGAAAATAAATTTACCTCTCAGTACTTAGGAAGCAAGGAGATCAGACACAATGCTAATCATGGAATACTCACTTGTAGTTGTGTGCTAAGCTAGAAGCTACAGACATGGAAATGGAACAGAAAACTGAGCATCCATGCTCTTGTGGAGTTCACAGGCTACTAGGGCAAGTAATTTTTCAAATAAATAATTATGCAAATAATTAAAAAGTTGTAGTTGTGATCAATGCTTTTAAATGCAGAATGTTTTGAGCAAATGAAACTAGGAGATGTGTCTTTTTCTGGAGATGGAGAACCTAGAACTCATATTATTGGGTGTAACAGAAGAGTAATGCTATAGTCATATGAGGTTAAAATGAAACTATTGCTTAGAGACAAGGAAACCCTGCTTGTCTGCTCCATGCAAATTCTCTTTGAGATGACCAACTTGTCTAGGAATTCATCTCTCCTACCCTGTGACCTTCTGATTCAAAGATTTACTGAGGTACTCTATGAATTCTATATATTATATTCCAAAGAAAATGAAAAAGAGCATTCAGTTTCTAGATATAGATCTTTCCCTTCTTTAAGTTTTAGTGTGGTGCAGAGTTCTCTGCAACTTTACTTCTCTTCCCCAAGTTTATTGTGAGCTTCTGAAGTGGAGATTTTGTCCTCAAATTTGAATTACTATTATATACCTATGCATCCAGAAAATGCTCTTCTTAGAAAATCTGAAAATGAATGAATCTTGTCCTAATTTTGTTGACGATCAAGTACAATTAATTAAGTACAATTGCCCTTACTACTTTACACGTTCTTTCCATTAATCACTATTGGGTTTCTTTACATTGTGAACCTCAAAGCAGAACAAAATAAAACAAAAAGGCACAATATTCTAAACCTCAGAGTATAAAATGTGTAATTGGATTAAGCGAGGAAAGCATGATATTGCTTAATGGAATATTCCTTTTTTTTTTTTTTTTTTACTGAAACTCAAATCAGAAATTATTCTTCCCAGCAATTCAGGCTTAAAGTGTCATAGTACACTGGTGCAGACCAAGATGACCTTAATATTCCCCTCAGTTTGACTAAGCTTTAGACAGGCTTCTTCCTGATTGTAGGCCCCTGATTTTCTTTTTGTAGAACTTTTACTTCAGGAAACTTGCAATTGTAAATTTTTTCTCTGCTTCTTTGAGATGTAAATTTTTTACAACCCAGGAGTGTCTTTCTTAAGGACAGGGGAGCCATCCTTTTGAAATGTAATCATCAAGAAAGCACCCCTGTGTCCCAGACTCTCTGTGATAGTTGGAAACTGACATATGTAACCAGCAGTTAGCAAATAGATTTCCTAATCACATTGACCCACTTCCTATGATTGTCCTTCAGTTTTTTTCATTAGCTCACCTCAGTCTTTAAAATCTTCCTGCCTTTTGTTTCAGTAAAGCTGAGTTCAGTCTCTCTCACCTATTGCAATAGTCTCTCTCCCATATTACAATAGTCTTGAATATATTTTCCTTTGCCTGTTTAACTGGCCTGATGCAGTTTTCCTTTAACAGCACAGTGAATGCTGTTTCTCCCTAATTTTATACAGAATAAGATCAGATATTGCAGCTGTGCTAACGACCACAATTAGGGTTAAACCAAACATGTCAGAGGGATGCAATAATTTATTGGAGGGAAATTGCACAGACTTATGATTGCAGTCTATTCTTAAAAGCCCAGTGGGGTTTACACCATCAGAACTATGAAGTAGAGATATATAACCTAGCACAAATTACATGAAGTGAACCCAAAGAAGCTTATGACACTCAGAAGAGGAAACCAACTGCTTAACTATTACCCTATTTCACTGATAAGAAGGAAATAGGAAGTAGAAATTGATGTTCAAAATCTATGATACACTTGTTATAGGAACACAATATATATGTGCATGTTAATTTGTATACAGTTTAAATTCTAGAATTTGGCCTCCATCATGCTCAAGAAAACTTTATTCTTATTTTATTTCTGGTCATCATGGTGAATTTCTTAACCTCTCTAGATATTGTGGTAGGTGCATGATTGATCATTAAAAGTAAAAATACAAACTTCAGAATAGATAACATTTCCCACCTCTATTTACCCCCACATGTGAGATTATCACTTTGCCTACCATGTATTTTGTTTTCATTGTGGAGTCTAGCACTATGCAGCAGAATTTTCTGCAGTTGGAAATGTTCCAGTAAAGTAACCTCTAGCTACATTTGGTTGTTGAGCACTCAGAATCTGGCAAGTGTGACCAAAGAACTGAAAATTTAACTTTATTCTATGACAAATTTAATTTAAATATAAACAATTACATGTGGCTAGTAGCTACTATATTGGACAGTGTACCATATGATTGATCATATCAATCATAAATCATCTCATTGCCAATGGGTTAGAGCTTCCTACAGGGTTAGCTGTACAAAGCTTTTTACAAGATCCTCCTCGTAGAAAATGAGATCCATGTCTACCTAAGTCAGAGTCTCAATCTCTGTGCTATTAACACTTTGGGCTAGATAATTCTTTGTTGTATATACACTGTATGGAAGAGGGAGAGGTGGGTCTTGTACATAGAGAAGATGTTTAGCAGTAAGCCTGGCCTTTACTCCTAAATGACAGAAGCACCTCTACTCTATTTATGACAACCAAGTGTCTTTAAACAATGTGCATTGCCAAATGACCTCTGGGACTTTAAGGAGCATCCACATAAGCATTACCTTTAAACTTGATCATTCCTGTTGGAATTCTGGCTACTTCCTCAGAGAGTCTGCCTCTAAGACCACCTGGCTCAATTAAGGAGACTCATTGACATGTCCCCTGGACTAGATATCTGAATATATGACTGTGAAATGAGGGGTAGAGAGAAAATAGTACAGTGAAAAAAGGAAGAAAACTAATTATATTACAGACACAAGAAAAGATTAATTTTAAAATTCTATACTTTAAATTCTCACACTTTTACCTTTGCAAAATGACCTCATCTGTATTTCCTAATGTGTTTGATTACTTGGAATTACCACCCATTTAAAGAGTTTCTAACTTCATATCATTTTGGCATGTTTAATTTGACAAGTATTTAAATAGCATTCTTAAATCTCACTTCTGTGAAACAAGAATAGAAATAAAAATCTCCTCTAAATTCAAGCGTCAGAATTACATTTCCTACCTCAAATGAAAGGAAGTTAGCTCAGTAGGGATATGGAGGGCAGCAACTAGGGAAGAGGACATCATATATGGATACAGATATTCTAGAAGCAATAGTCATATATAACCAGTCTTAGAATTCTGAGACTGGACTCAGATGTGAGTTCTAGTTTTTGGTCTAGCTTATTTAAACTGTGTGAACTTCGACAATAATGCTCATTCATTCTGAATGTTCTCATTTAATTGTACATAAGTGTGTCTAGCCAGGTACTTCATCTTTGATTTAGCGTGGAGTAATATGAAATGCTATCAGTGTTTAGATTGTGGCAATATTGTGAACATAGCTAGATAAATATTTCTTTATAATCTTACCGATGTAGTCTGTGCTACAGTAACTTATATTTATAATGAAGGCCGACAATATATATTATATATTATATAATATATAATAACTGCTTTCCAGAATACACAGTACATATTAAATTTTAGTCAGATATTTCTCAATCTAAAAATTTCTACCCTAGTCTGCCAAATCAGAATTGATTATACAGACTACCACTTATCAATGTACTAGTGACTTTATTTTTATTTTTAAGCTAAAATATAAAATACCTTTCATGGTTTTTTTAATACAACATTTGACAGTTTTTGTAAACAAATCAGCATGTGTTTACTAATGACTCAAGCAAACATTTCATTGCATTTATTCCCATTGAGTGTACCAGGATGCGTCTGTGGTTTGTTGGGGGCTCATCTTATATGTAGAGCTACATATGATAATAAGGAGAATATTCAGTTTAACAACTACCAAAATGCCTTTATTTGCAAGGGATTATTAATAAAATTGTATAAAGCATACTACAGTTCTATTCAAAAGATTTTAAATTTCTTGTATAATATTTATAAATATGTTTTAGATTTGAAATTAATTGTTCCTCCATTTTCAGAACAAAATATGAGGGAGTAAAATACCTATAACTTAAGCCAAAAGGAGGTTTTACTCTATAGTAAGTTGAAGAATACTATTTTGAAAATTGTGATGCTTCTAAATAAAAACAAGAACGCTTAATATGTTAATTAGATTGTAGCAATCATTCACTATGTGTATCTGTATCAAAACAACATGTTGTATATCTTAAATATATACAATTTTTACTTTAAAACAACCCAAAGACCAAGAATGCTGATTCTTGGAGAGGGAGTAAGGATTGTGAAAAGTGTGAACCTTTAAAATTTTTTTAAAAGATTTATTTATTTATTCGTGAGAGACACAGACTGAGAGCGTCCCTAAGTGTGAGGAGTTTATATAAAATTAAGAATTCGGGATCCCTGGGTGGCTCAGCAGTTTAGCGCCTGCCTTCGGCCCAGGGCGTGATCCTGGAGTCCCAGGATTGAGTCCCATGTCGGGCTCCCTGCAGGGAGCCTGCTTCTCCCTCTGCATGTGTCTCTGCCTCTGTGTGTGTGTGTGTGTCTCATGAATAAATACATTTTTTTAAAAAATTAAGAATTCAAGTTTTGAGGTAATAGGCAAGGAATTATAGAGCAAATTGTTACAGTAGTAAATCATGCTGTTTGAAATAAAATATGTGTCTTGAATCTTTAAAGGGTAAGCTATTTTTAAGAAAATGTGGAAAAATGTTTATATAACTGCCATTTCAAAAATAGTACCAGTTTTATCATTGATGTTGTTGGCCTCATGCATAATATGGGAATCCCATGAATAATTTTTTGAAATGAGTGTATATTTACTGAGCAAAAGAGTTGGCCTAATTATTTTCCTCATTTATTTGGATAAAAAAGTTTGGCTTGATTAAGTATACTACTATGATGCACACACAGACTGAGGCTATTAATAAAAATTGTCAGAAAATGAAGTATTTCCCACAGTGTTAACATTTATTAGTGTTACAAGAATTTAGAAATCCTAATATATACATATTTTGATGATTAGATTATTCAAATTCCATAAAGTACATTTATAATGGGATATAATTCCCAAACTCTGGGACTGATATAATTAAGAATAATTTTATTTTACTGCTGTTAGAAGACCCCAAATATTTGAATCAATAAATGTTGATCAGGTTCAGGAAGTCATTGCTTATGTTGTGAGGACAGAAAATAGCTGTAAGATACACAGTTGCTTAAATTATAGCAATTTTATAGAAAAGTTGTAATCATAATGATAAGAGGACTTGTCAGAGTTGGAGGGGGGATCAATTAGGAGTTTGTGCTTTGCAGTGACTAGAAGCCCAAAAGAAATCTGCAAAACTGGGTGATGGACATTAAGGAGGGCATGTGATAGAATGAGCACTGGGTATTATAGAAGATTGATGAATCGCTGACCTTTATCTCCGAAACCAGTAATACATTATGTGTTAATTTTCCAATCAAACAAATGACACTGATTCTATTTTGTTCCCCTACTGTAGATGAAGGAGGAATTGTAGGATAAATAACGGACACTTACTGAGTAGCCACTTTCTGTCAAAAACTATAAAGGTACTTTACATGCAGTGTTTTTTTTTTTTTAAGTTTATGGATCAGGTGTTATCTGCTTCTTAAATTTCAAGTCAAATCACATGCTCAAATCCCCAGACGTGTATGTCAGCAGGAGCTTAATTTCTGTTTCTTGAGTTGAACAGTCCTTCTCCTAATATAGAGTCTAAATCTTCAGCTCCTTTACCCCTTCCTACATGGCACCTATGACCTTGTGCCTGGTGGCCTTTCCTGCCAGCAATTCTTATCTATAAGCATCACAGAACATCACTGAGTTTCTCATAATGTTTGACCTCAAAAGGGATGTTGCAAGAGTTTCAACTTGTTTCTCTCATGTAGCTCATTGGCTCTATGGCACATTTATTTGTCTCCTCCCTGGTAAACAGAATTTGCAACCAAAGAATATTGAGAGGAGCCTTCTTTGCTAGGCTAAATTATATTGCAGATATATATCCCAAGGTTACAGGTGCCTTCTTTCTTCATGTTTGTATGACTGAGATGTGACATGTAAGAAGAAAAGGAAGGTGATATGAAGAAAAAGAAGAGAAGGAGAAGAAAAAGGAGAAAGAATTCATAAAAGAAGAAAGAAAGAATAGCTTTACAGAAGAATTTTTTTAAATAAAGAATCAGGTGTACTTTAAATGTAATATCCCTGCAAGGTTATTAAAGTTCTCTCTCAGTTTCCACTATTATTAAGACTACATGTAAGGGTTTATGGTGAGGAAAACTGTTATGTTCCATGGCATTAGGCACTATGTCATTTTACTAACAATATGAGTGGTATCTAGCGAATTATTCTCAAAATCATTTTATTTCTACATCTCTGAAGTATATGCTGTTTTTTTTTGTTTGTATGCTATCAGTTTAAAAATAGATGGCATATGATGTGCAAGAAAGAGATAAAGGAAATGGAAAATTATTCTTTCTGTAATAATGGAAATACACAGAGCCACATCATATCTAGAGGAAGAATGAGACACTTATGAAAATTTAGAAAACAAATACTGCAAGGAAATGTGTTTCAGTCATAATTAGTCAGAAAAACAAAATGCCCTTTTATTAAGGAGAGATTAAGGACTAATACAATGATTGGAATGGCTGATACAGTAAAGATGAGGAGACAGAAAATTTAGAATTACTACTCCCCAGGTAGAAATTGTAGTGGCTACGGTCAATTATACCATGCTCAATTGACTGATTTCCATGAGAACACTTGGTCAAGTGATTTTAAGGCTATTCGACAAATGCAAAATCTCTTCACAGCAATACCTAGATTAGCGTTTTATTGAGCAACTGGAAAAAGGTATGTGTATACCAGGGGATGCAAATCTAGGGAGGCATCTTAGTATTCTATTACAATGCCTACAGCCTGTAGGTCAATTATTTTTCTCTTAGAGGAACTGTTACAAATATGCCCAAAAACACATGCAGAAAAATATGTATAAAATGGACAAAATGAAAACAATCTTAATGTAAATGTCAACAAAGTAATCGGAAGGTAAAATGTGTTCTTTTCATAAAATGTGAAAGGTGAAATTAAGCCGCGTGATCCAATATGGATGAATCTCAGAAATACAGTGCTTAAATAATTGCCAGTTATAGCAGAATTCATAAGGTATGATATCATGTACAATAGATATTATCTGCAAAACTTATCATATATATATATGTTAAGTATACCAAAGCAAATGATTTCTATAAATCATTAATAAAGACCTAATACAAGTAAAGATATGGACAGGAATGTCACAAAACAGGAAACTTGAATTTAACATAAAAATATATTCTCACTAGAAATTTAGAAAATGAAAATTAATATAACTAAATACTATTTAACTCCCCTCTGAAGGCCCAAAATATAAAATATGGAAGGCCTAGTATTGGTTAAGAATATTAATGAACATGCATATTGATGTAACTACTTTGGTTCAACATTTGAAAATCAATGTAACCTACCATATGAATAGGCTAAAGAATAAATATATCATCATATCAATTGACACATAGAGAGGATATGACAAAATCCAACATCTTCTTCATGACAAAAACTCTTCAGCAACCTGAAAATAAAGTGGAACTTCTTCAATTTGATAAAGAACATCTACACAGAACCTATAGCTAACATCATACTTATCATTGAAAAACAGTGTTTCATCCTCATATCGGGATCAAGACAAGGATGCCCATTCTCACTACTTTTATTCAACTTAGTATTAGGCATTCTAGTCCCTGAAATAAGGTGAGGAGGAGAAGAGGAAGAAGAAGGAGAAGGAGAAGGAGAAGGAGAAGGAGAAGGAGAAGGAGAAGGAGGAGAAGGAGAAGAAGAAATAAAAGGTATCAGATTGGTTGGAAAGGAAGAAATGGAGTTGTCACTATTTGCAGATGACATGCTTGTCTATATAGAAAATACCAAAGTATCTAAAAGAAAAAACAAAGTAAAAACCTAGAACTAATAAATGAGATTAGCAATTTGTAGGATACAAAATTAACGCACAAAAATCAATTGTATATCCATAGATTAGCCATGAAGATGGAAATGAAATTAAAAATACAATACCATTTATAATTACAAAGAAAATGTGGTATTTAGGTATAATTCTAACAAATATGTACGTTGAAAATTCCTGTGAGAAATCTACTTCCATTCTGGTCAACAGCCTCAGGATGCCAGGGTGGACAAAATACCAGTTTCACTGTCACCTCTGTGATCTCTTCTTGTCAGTGTCGTCTTCACTCTGAGAATGTTACTAACCCCTGAATCTCTCTCCTGGTTTTCTTTCAGTTATTTTCTATCATTTTTCTTCTTTGGTGGAGAGGAGCACCCGTCCATGATAGGGTTCATGTTTGCATTTACCTAGAATTTGAAGGGATTTCTGATGCTTGAGAGTCTCACTTTTTCATCCTTTCTTTCCTGTTCAGCATACTAGACAAAAATGTCTTGACTGTTGTCCACAAATCTACAGATTTTCTCCACTTCATTTTTCAAAAAGAGCAACAGATAAATAATACACTTCCATCTGGGTTTCTTGGTTTGTGGCTTCCCAGTACAGTCTTACTTCGTCTGCCGCTCTTCCTGCCTTTCTCAACTATTTTAAAGATGTGTGTGTCCCACTGTTTCTCCTATGCATGCCCTAAAAGATTGAGATGTAGTGTGTTCATGTAGATCTAACAGAGGCACTGAGTGAATGGAAGAATATTTGTGTGTTTCATAATGGCCCTGATTCCCTTAATAGATGTTTGAATATTTTTTAGCGTAATGTATCTGTGTGTGTGTGTGTGCAACCTTATGAAACATGTTCTCTTTTCAAGGTTTAGCAATAGCCAGTTATAGTTGGTGCTGCTATAGTTTCTATTTAGCATGGTGATTGCAGTGACCAATCACACAGGACACTGAGGGTTTTCAGATGAGATAGAGGGAAGCAATGATCATTGTCTTTACAAAATAATTGCAATACCTTAAAAAATACTGATGAAATAAACCAAAGAAGACTGTATTGAATAGGAATATAAACTTTTCATGGATTGAAAGATTCAATGTAGTAGAGATGTCGATTCTCCCCTAATTGATCTATAGGTTTACTGTAATGACTATAAAAATCCCAGCAAGTTTTTTTTTTGTAGATAGAAAAGCTTATTCTAAAATTTATGTAGGAAGGAAGAGCCCTTAGAATAGCTAAGACAATGAAAAAGAATAAAGTGAGAGAAATCTTTCTTCCTAATATTAAGTCCCACTATATAACTATAGTTATCAAGACAGTGTTGTATTAGCAGAGGAAAAGAATAGAAAATGCAGAGGTAAGACTAATAATATGCCCAATTGATTTTTACAAAGGTGCAAAAGCAATTCAATGGAGGAAGTGTAACCTTTTCAACAAATAGTGCTACAACAATTGGACATCCTTAGGCAAAGCAACAACAAAGAATCTTGAATAAACATTACACCTTATAGAAAAATTAACCTTAAAACATCACATACTTAAATGTTTAATGAAAACATTAAAACTTTTTGTAAAAAAAAAAAGAAATAGGAGAAAAATCTTTGGAATCTAGGGTTAGACAAATACTTCTTAGACTTTAGACCAAAACCATGAGCTATAAAAGGAAAGAGTGATAAATTGGATATTATCAAAATTAATATCATTGCTCTGTGAACAATCTTATTAAGAGAATGAAAAAAGGGACACCTGAGTGGCTCAGTCAGTTCAGCATCTGCCTTCAGCTCAGGTCATGATCCCAGAGTCCTGGGATGAGCCTTAAGTTGGCTCCCTACTCAGCGGGGAGTCTGCTTCTCCTTCTGACCCTCCCTCTGCTCATGCACTCACACATAAGCTATCTAACGAAGGAGTAGTATCTAGAATATATAAGAACTGTCAAAACTCAACAGTAAAAAACAACTGATCCAATCAGAAAATGGGCAAAACATACAAAGTGACATTTCACTCTGGAGGATATGGATAGCATATTATCACATAAAAGATATTCAACCTCATTAGCCATTAAGGGAATGAAACATAAAACCACAATGAGATATCACCACATAACTCTCAGAATGGTTAAAAAAAATAATAACAATGCCAAACGCTGGTGAGGATGTGGAGAAACTAGATCACTCATATATTACTGAGGCGGATGCAAAATGTTGCAGCAGAAAAGAGTTTGACAGTTTCTTAGAAAACTAAACATGCAATTACTATACAACCCAGCAACTATGCTCTTGGGAATATATCCCAGAGAAATGAAAACTTACATTTACACCAAAACCTGTATACTACTTGACTGCTCATACAGCTTTATTTGTAATAACCAAAAACAGATTATCATTCAGTGGGTGAATGATTAAACAAACTGGTAATCCATATCATAGAATATTATTCAGCATAAAAAGATGAAATATTGATATGCAAAACAGGTGAATGATCTCCAGGGAATTATACTGATTGACAAAAAACAATGCCCCAAAGATTACAAAGTATATTATTCCATTTATATAACATCCTTGAAATGACAAAATTATAGAAAGGAAAATGAGACTAGTGTTTTTGCATGAGATGGGGACAAAAGGGTGGTAGCTATAAAGGATGACATGAGGGACCTGTGTGGTGATGAAATTATTCATATTTATTTTGACTCTATTAGTTTCAATATCCTATTTAATAGACAGTAAGTAATGATTTACAAATGTTGCCATTGGGGGAAACTGGATAAAGGATACCCAGGATCTCTCTGTATTGTTTCTTAGCTGCATGTGAACCTATAATTATCTCAAAATAAGTATTTTAATTTTAAAAACTAATGTAATTAATGGTTAAACTTCCAGGCTGCAGAGACATACCATTGGGTTTAATTCTGAGTGTATATCCTGTCATCTTTTTAGGTAAGTTTATTTTCTCTGTGCCTTAACTTCCTCATCTTTAAAATAATAGTAATAGAATTTACCTCAAGAGGAGTTACTTACACACCTTCAATACACTAATGCCTTTAAAGTACACAGAACAGTGCTTCTCAGAGATTTATGTTCAACAAATGTAACTTTATTATGATTATTATGGTTATATGTATGTTCATGCTTATGAAAATTTCTGAAACTTGCTTGGGATAGGTAAATACCAACTGCAGCACAAGGGTTACTTTTAGAGGTAGAAATGAGAATTAAATGAAAGGTAAAACTTTAGTTGTGCATATTTTATACCTTTAAAAAATAGTAGGGGTAAAGCAAATATGACAACTATTCAGTTAAAAGATATGGATTTTAGTTATTCTTTATCTTGATATATGGTTATATGATTTACAGATTTAAATTTTATTCTTAAAACACAGGTGAATATATTTTATTTTTGTCTTATATATAGTATATTATGTATCTATTTTAAACTGTTATGTTTTATATTTTTGACATCCTGTAATTGGAAAATAACTGATTTTTTTTAACAAACTCATTGCATAATTAAATCTTAATCATTGTCTAGAAATAGGCTCTTTCACTGCAGTCTTGATTTTTGATTACTTTATAAACACAGAGTACTCTAATCCTAAATTTACTTTTTATTGATGGCCAAAGAAAATATTGTGAAATTGATCTATTGTCTTAGAAATCAATAATATTCCCTGGCATTATTAAATTTTTCAGAGTTTAAGTTACTCTCTGAATTCTCCCAGTTGCAATGTTTTTTTGACATAGTTGTTGACATCTCTGGTTTCTCCATTCTTGCCAACTGTTACTCTCAGTTGGAGGCTTCTCTCATTTCTCTTTCATCCACATCTATAATGTTGTCCTTATTATAGAAAGATATTAAGTCTGATAGAAAATAAACAGATCAACAATCCTGTTTAATATTTTAGGCATAATTCTAAGTGAATGGCCTCATCATGCCTACATACAGATTTTCCCTGACCTGGAAAAGAATTTCATACGATTAGTTACACTCTTTCTTCCTTCCTTCCTTTCTTTCTTTCTTTCTTTCTTTCTTTCTTTCTTTCTTTCTTTCTTTCTTCTTTCTAGATTTTATTTATTGATTCATGAGAAACAGAGAGACAGAGAAGTAGAGACACAGGCAGAGGGAGAAGCAGGCTCCATGCAGGGAGCCCGACGTGGGACTCGATCCTGGGTCTCCAGGATCATGCCCTGGGCCGAAGGCAGCGCTAAACTGCTGAGCCACCCAGGCTGCCCACACTTTTTCTTTCACCTGGTGGACATTGATGTCACTAATCACCATGTTTAGGACCCTGATCAACATTATTAAAATTTGCTTCAAATCTAGGTAAGCTACAGTGTCCAGTTTATTAAAATGTATTTTAGTCTTTAATGTTTATTTTTTAAGATAATTGGATCAGAACTTAAACCTTAAATGAGTGATAATCTACTCATATTAACTCATATCTAATATGTTAATATATTAGTGATATCATTGTCCTTTTTGATCCAACTCATTCTTGTTTAAACAGTATTTATGAGTATCTAATATAGGCTGGGCAATTTCTACATACTTAATGTACAGAAATAACGGACAGGATACCTGAAATTCAGATGTGTATCATTTTAGACACAAAGTATTATAAGCTTTGCTTATTTTAAACTGACAAAGAAATGGGAAATTGGGATGCCTGGGTGGCTCAGCGGTTAAGCACCTGTCTTCAGTTCAGGGTGTGATCCTGGAGTCCCGGGATCGAGTCCCACATCGGGCTCCCTGCATGGAGCCTGCTTCTCCCTCTGCCTAGTCTCTGCCTCTCTCTCTCTGTGTCTCTCATGAATAAATAAATAAAATATTAAAAAAAGAAATGGGAAATTACAGTTATATTGATTGTTTGACTCAAAATGCTGGAATTTTGCTTCATACTTCCTTAAAGATAAGGAAGTAAATTTTAGATAATATGTTCATTTAACTCAGAATACTACGCAGAAAGGACTTTGTGGCAAAAATCTATGTAAGACCAAACTATGTATAATCTATTGTCTTAGTTATAAGAATTTCTCCTTTTGCTTATTAATAAGTAGTAAAAAGGAGCAAGATTTATAAATGTAACAATTTATCCATAGAAATATTACTTGTTTATTACTTTATTAAACATTTCTGATAGAAATGTAAATGATCACTTAGCATATAAAATAACGCCACTGGGCTTATTCATTTGATCCAACATTATTTCTATTTCTATGCAAATTTGTCTATTCTATCTCACAACTTATGTTGCTCAGAAAACTGCAATTCCCTGAGTCTGTTTGTTCAGTTTGCAGACTTGAAAACTACAAGTAAGGAAAGCATGCAACCAATAGATTCTATTCAAAACCAATGTGAGGGATCCCTGGGTGGCGCATTGGTTTGGCGCCTGCCTTTGGTCCAGGGCACAATCCTGGAGACCCAGGATCGAATCCCACGTCGGGCTCCCGGTGCATGGAGCCTGCTTCTCCCTCTGCCTGTGTCTCTGACTCTCTCTCTCTCTCTCTCTCTCTCTCTCTCTGTCTATCATAAAAAAAAAAAAAACCAATGTGAAGATTTGTTCTTCCACACTATCTTAGTCAGTTTGGGCTACTTTAACAAAAATACCATATACTGAATGTCTCAAACAACATTTGTTTCTCACAGTCCTAGAGAAGAGAAGTCTGAGTTTGAGATGCCAGCATGGTCAGGATCTGTTGAGGGTCCTCTTCCAGGTTGTAGACTGCTGGCTTCTCATTTTATCATCACATGTTAGGAAGAGAGCTAGAGAGTTCACTGTAATCTGTTTTATAAGGGCACTAGACCCATTCATGAGGGTTTTACCCTCATAATCTCATCATCTACCAAAAGCTCCATCTCTTTATAGCATCACATCGGGGTTTGGATTTCAACACATAAATTTTAAGGGAATGCTAACATTAAGTCCACACTGCACGCACACACACACACACACACACACACACAGTAGTGGGGAAATAGATGCTTACAAGATTTAATTAGGACATGATAAGTACTATAATAGAGGGATTTAAATAGTCATATAGGTTAACAAAAGTAGTATATTTAATTGAACCTCCAAGAGTTATGGAAATTTACCTGGAGGAAATGATCGTTGAGTTAGGTCTCAAAAGTTGATAATGAATTAGTCAGGAAAAAAGTCACAGAAGGGTTTGCAAGAAGATGAAACATGGGAGAAAAGGTACAGCAGTATATAGTTGCTGAGTGTCAAGGCCTAAAAATATTCAGTATTTCTATTGTACAAAATGAATTCTGAAAAATAGTAAGAAATAAAGCTGGAAGAGAAAATAAACAATTTCAGATTACCTAAGACTTTTGTATGTCATGGCAAGTACTTTACTTTTATATTAACAAGGAAGAAACATTGGAGTTTTTTAAGTATAAAAGTCGGATGGTTAATTTGAATTCTAAGTAAATCAATTAGGAAGTGGGATGGGCCATGGATTTGAGAAGCATCATACTAGAAGAAGAGATCATTTTCAGAACTATATCCAAGCCAGAGTTGATGAGGACCCAGTTAGAACAATAGTATTTGAAGATGAAAGGGTGGATTCCATAAATATCTGGGTATTGATATTGATAGAACTTGGTGATTAGTAAGGAGTAAGAGAGACAGAGTAGTTGTGTTGGTTATTCATTGCCACATAGCAAATTACCCCAAAACGTAGTGGCTAGAAACAACAACATATGTTTATTATTTCACACAGTTTCTGTGGGTCATAATACTGGAGCAGCTTGCCTAGGTGGTTTAGGCTCAGGTCTTCCCATGTGGTTGTAGTCATGATGTCACCTAGTGCTGCATGTTAGCTGGCCTGTGGTTGAAGGATCTGCTTCAAGGTAGCTGACTTACATGGCTGTTGAAGGAGGCCTATTTCTTGCTGGCTATGGCAAGAGGACTAATTCCCCTGCCAGTGAACACCTCCGTAGGGTTACTTGACTATCTCCATGAAATGGTGGCTGGCTTTCCATACAAACACTTATCTAAGAAATAGGAAAATGTATAAGCTTCAAACCTTTTTATGATCTAGCTTTGAAGTCAAATAAACATTTGTGCAGTATTCGATTGGCTACCTAGGTAGGGGATAAACACACAAGAGTATGAATAACATGAAGCAAGACTCATTGTAGACAGAGTGGTCAGTAATCCCACATTTTTATCATCAGTGTTTAATTGGATTATGGTAAGCAATAAAAGAGGAGTAGGGTTACTGAGGTTTTTGTTTGCACTGTGTGTGTGTGTGTGTTTCTAGAAAGTAGAAGGTAATAAGTCCAGTTTTGGAAATTATCCAGCTAATGCTAGATAATATGTTTCTGAAGTCCAGTATATGATTAGTGATGGAGAAATATATTTGAGAAGCATCAGCATATACACGGTATTTTAAATCTCAAGATTAGGGAGGTTTATCCACGTAGAGCATAAAAATAGATAAAAGGAAATAACATTGTTTTTTTTAAAAATTGAGTAAAGGGGTGGGAGGTCATGGAAGAGATAAATCAAGATGATCAGAGAGTTAGAAATAATAAAGATTAGCACTGTAGAGATAAACAAAATAGTTTAATAAAGTGAAGAGTCAGCAGTGTCAAAGCAGAAACATACAGTGAAATATGTCCATTGGATGTAGCGATATTTATGCCACTAATAATATTGCTAGAGCAATTTCAAGTGTGGAAGTAGAGGAGCAGAAAACATATAACAGAGGGTTAAGTACAGGTAAATTAAATAAAACTGTTTAATTATGAGCCAGTTATATTCCATTCTAGTAAGATAAACCCTTCAGCATATTGAAGGCAGAGGGATTTTAATATTGGGAATGATTACATAGGTAATAGAATTCTGCAAAACCAAACAGGAGATCATCAGGCAACTCAGAGATTAGCAATCTCAAAAACTGCTGCAGTGCCTTTGCTGGAGACATATAGGGAGGAGATGGGGTTACTGAAACCCAGAATCCAGGGTCTCTTGGAGGAGTTGGAATCAATTCTTGTAAGAACTAGAGCCACAGAGGAGAAGCAGCTACTGCTGAAAATGCCCCATTAGTAGGCAGAGAGTGAGAAGCACCCTTTTTCTCCCTTTTTCTGATAATGCCTCCCATCAGCAGACTACAGTTGAAGCTAGGTGACCCAGGAATCTGGGAGAAATATTTCTCCTGAGGTCAGCCCTGATGTGCTATAAAATGAAAAAGGAGAGAAATGTATTTGAGAACAAACAGGAACAGCCGACACATTTTTTTTTTTAACTTTCCACCTTGTAAAGACAAACCAAATTAGAAGCCCTGCATGAGAAACTTTATAGAACTTTAATGCATAATGAAAAATGAACTTCACTTAAAATATTTCAAAGACTGAGGCCTATGCTCTAGGTAAAATACCCATAAATTGAAGAGCTTTCATCTCAGCACTTTTAATGTAGAAAGATTCAGCCTGACTTGAAATAATTGGGCTTGACATTATCTCCCATAATACAGGAAATCATCAAGAATTCCCTGCACAGAATACACTCATGAAAGATTTAGAATCCATTTTATTCTAATTAAATATTTCCTTTTTTGATTTAGTGAATTTTTCATTTTTAAAAGATATGGAATAGTAATAAAATGAGATGTATTTAGAAATTAACCATAGCCATAAGATAGAATAGCATGTAAAATATAATTTTATCATTTAGGTTATTATAGATACTTGTCCATCAAAATGTTAAGTATTATTGATTAAAATATACAGCAGTATACATTTATAGTGGGTATTGAAATTCTCACAACATCCTTTCCCCTCTCCCTGAATCCTAACAGAATCTTCATTTACATCAAACATTTGATACTTTCATTCCATGTACCTCAGAAGAATCTGACCCCACAAGTCTCGGTGTGAAAGCCTGATTGGCTTAAGCTAATTAGCACATTTGAAACTGGACAGAAATGAACAAGTGACATAAATGGATAGTTGGAAGGAGGCAGGGATAAAAAGATCTCTTGGAGTGCTGAAACATAAGAGTTTTTTCTTATCCTATGCAAATTGTGATATGCTGTTGTGGAGCCCAGAACTGCAGCTACCTTGCTATTAAGCTGAGGACAAAGAGAGGATTGACCAACGTCAAATGATTTTAAGAAAACAAAGTAAAAGTTGTTGGCATAAGCCAAACCTGAAACCTCACTTACAATTTCACTGCTAGCTATATGAGGAAATAAAATTCTTTATTTTTTTAGGACAGTTTAAGTTGTGTTTTCTTTCATTGGCTGCCAAAAATATCTTAAATCACTGTACAAAGTGTGCTTGTATATAAATATGCATATATAAATAAACATTTATAGGTTTCTAACCTTATTAATTTATACTTCATCCTTATATATATATATATAATTTTAAGCATTTCAAATAGTAATAGATATTTTAAAAAATCCCCACATAACAACCTATATGCTACATCTATTTATTATCTTATATAACCATTATATCTGACATATTAATTTTAGGAGAATAATTTTAACTCAGTGAAGTATTTTCACTCTTTCACTTCAAATCTGGTATCCAAAATCAAATGTTTTTTCACACTTGAATTGATCTTTTCTGCCTTTTTGTCAGTTTTCCTAACCATATACAAATGAGCCATCTTCTGCTTGCAGGACCATTAACAAAATAAAATTAATAAATCTTAGAATTTAACTTAAAATTCCAGTAAAATTCCAGTAGGATGGTAGATACTAGGGAAGAATTTCTCAACTCTCTTGGAATCACTTACTTTTTAAAAATAAAATGAAATGCACTGAACCTTTCCCATGGAGAAAAGCTATACAATGTATTAATACATTAAAAAAATCATATACACTATACTGGATTCCCAGACTGACAATAGTCCTTTCAGTATAGTATCATTTATTCAGTAGCAAGATACAATTGGAGAAAAAAAATCAGTGTTAATGCACATTATTTACTAAATTTTTAATAGATCCAACAGATATCCCTATTCTTCAGTGAGGGAGAATCTGTTTTAAACTTCTTGGGATACAAAGGAGAAGTTAAAATGGTGGAGAAGTAGGAACACCCTAGGCTTGCCCCTTCCCTCAAACACAGCTAGATAACTATCAAATCATTCTGAATACCTAAGAAATCGATCTGACAACTGACAGAACAAACTGCACAACTAAAGGGAGAGAAGGGGCCACATCATGGAAGGTAGGAGGTGCAGAGATATGGTTTGAGGCAGAAACAGATCACTGGTGCTGTGGAGGGGAGGAAGCCCTGGTTGTGAAGAAAGATGAGAGAGAGGAGTACACAGGGGAGTGCACAAGGAGAACACTTCCCAAAGTCATTGACTGAAAAAATAAGAGGGGCTTATTTTTGTGAGTTTTTGTGACCATTGGCTCCAAGATTGGAGTGTTAGAGGTCTCCAGTGTGGCTGGTATGCAGCCCTGAGGGCCCTATAGTCCTCCTGTGGAAAGGGCAGGCAGGTAGCCCAGGGGTAGACGACATGATCTGAGGATCACCTAAGACACACTGGGAGAGACTGTTCCCTCTTCTTGGAGCACATCTGAGAGAGGTGGCATTGCCTTTCTAGGACAAAGGAGTGTGGTGGGTGACATTTCCCTACCCCTACCCCTTGGCATAGGCACAGAGACGCTTGCTGAGGATGGCTAAACTGGACACTGGTTATTTAGCCTGCTTTGCTCCAGATAGCACACTCCTGTGCTCTGGTGTGACTACCCTTCTGGGTCAAACATGCACAGTGAGACCCTCCCGCAGAAGACCGGCACAAGTCCTCACCACACCAGTTCCCTAAAGTTTGGAGTTTTACAACTCAGCAGGCCTGGCTGGGATAGAGCCCAGAATATACCCTGTTCTTCCAGGCAAACATGCAATCCAGACACAGACAGTGTGAAAGCAGTGATCTGAAAAACACCTAGGACATATTCATCTCTAAGGATGAAGGAGATGGCTGGTACCATTTCTCTCCCCTGTCCCTCAATATAAATCAACTTCAGTAAACAGCACAGTGCCAACCTGGCTGCCTAACCTGCTTACACTAAGTTTTGACCCTCTGCACTCTGTTGGTACTTCTTTTCTTGGGCAAGTGTGCCTAAGCACCAGTGCAACAGGCTCCTCCCTCCGAAGACCAGCACAAAGCCCCCCACACACACCATGTCCACTGACCATAGAGTTCTGTGAAGCTTCAGCTCTGTGGAAATAACATCAGGTCTCTTTTAACAAGCAGAGCAGAGCACAACACATCTAGTTAAAACTCACCACATTCTGACCAAGGTCCAAAAACTTCCCATTGCAGGCAAGGAGAGACTCTGCAGAGGACTGACCTGAGAGATATAGCTGGCATATAGAGCAGTACAGTGCACACAGCACACACAAGAGACACTTCCTAAGGCACTAGGCATTGGACAATGTGGGACTTCCTCTTCATAAAGCCATTACTCTCAGGGGCAGGAAACATAACAGGCTTTCTTAACACAGAGAAGAAGACAGAGACCTAGACCAAATGCCAAGATATAGGAATTCATCCCAAAAGAAATAAAAAGAAAAAGCCATGGCCCAGGGTCTAATTTAAACAGATACCTGACCCATAATTTAAAGCAACAATCATAACAAACTCAGTGACTCCATTAAGTGTAACATCCATATCATAAGAGTCCCGGAAGAAGAATGGGAAAGGGGAGCAGTAGGTTTATTTGAGGAAAATATAGCTGAAATCTTCCCTAATCTGGGGAAGGAAACAGACATCTAAATCTAGGAGGCACAGAGAACTCCCATCAAAATCAACAAAAGCAGGCCAATACCAAGACATATTGTATTTAAATTTGCAAAATATAAAGAAAAAAATCATAAAAGCAGCAAAACAAAAGAAGTACCTAACTTAAGAGAGGAGACCAATAAGGTTAGCATATCTGTCCACAGAAGCTTAGCAGACCAGAATAAAGTTGCATGATATTTTCAACTTGCTGAATGGGAAAAATCTACACCTAAGATTATTCTATCTAGCAAGGCTATCTTTCAGAATAGAAGGAGAGATAGAGTCTCCCAAGCAAAAGCTACATGAGTTCATGACCATTAAACCAGCCCTACAAAAATATTAAAGGGAGCTCTTTGAGTGAGAAAGAAAGACCGAAAGCAACAAAGACTAGAAAGGAACAGAGAAAATCTCCAGAAACAATGACAAAACAAGTAATAAAGTGGCACTAAATTCATATCTATCAGTAATTACTTTGAATGCAAATGGACTAAATGGTCCAATCAAAAGATATAGAGTATCAGAATTGATTAAAATACAAGACTCATCTAGATTAGTTTTAAACCTAAAGATACCTGCAGATTGAAGGTGAAGGGATGGAAAAACATTTATCATGCAAATGGACACCAAAAGAAAGCCAGAGTAGCAATACTCATATCAGACAAACTAGATGTTAAACCAACGATTGTAACAAGAGATGCAGAAGGGCACTATATAATAATAAAGAAGACTATACAACAAGAAGATAAAATAATTGTAAATACTTATGCCCCCAACATGGGAGCACCCAAATATATAAAACAATTAATAACAAACATAAAGGAACTCATTGATAATAATACAATGATAGTATGGTACTTTAACACCCCACTTACATCAGTGGACAGACCATCTAAACAGAAAATCAACAAGAAAACAATGCCTTTGAATGACACACTGGACCAGAAGGACTTCACAGATATATTCAGAACATTTCATCTTAAAGCAGTAGAAAACATATTATTTTCCAGTGCACATGGAGCATTCTCCAGAAGAGATCACATACTAGGTCACAGATCAGGCCTCAACAGGTACAAAGAGGGATGCCTGGATGGCTCAGCAGTTAAGCTCTGCTTTCAGCTCAGGGTGTGATCCTGGAGTTCAGGAATTGAGTCCTGCATAGGTCTCCCTGTGGGGAGTCTGCTTTTCCCTCTGCCTATGTCTCTGCCTCTGTGTGTGTGTGTCTCTCATGAATAAATAAATAAAATCTTGTAAAAAAAAAAAGGTACAAAAAGGTTGAGATCATACCAGGCATATTTTCAGACCACAATGCTATGAATCTTGAAGTCAGCTGCAAGAAAAAATTTGGAAAGACCACAAATACATACAGGTTAAGGATCAGCCTACTAAAGAATGAATGGGTTAACCAGGACATTAAATAAGAAATTTTAAAAATACATGGAATCAAATGAAAATGAAAACCTGACAGCAGCAAAAGTAGCCCTAAGAGGGAAGTATATAGCAATAGAGGCCTACCTCAAATAAACCACCTAACCATATGCCTAAAGAAGCTAGAAAAAGAACAACAAATGAAGCCTAAAGCAGCAGAACAAGGGAAATAATAAAGATTAGAGCAGAAATAAATTATATAGAAACAAAAAAGAAAAAAAAATCAGTAGAGCAGATCAATAAAACCACAGACTGGTTCTTTGAAAAAATTAATAAAATTGATAAGCTCCTAGCCAGATTTATCCAAAAGGAAAGAGAAGGGACCCAAATAAATGAAATCATAAATTAGAGAGGAGAAATAACAACCAACACCACAGAAATACAAACAATTCTAAGAGAATATTATAAAAATTATATGCCAATAAGTTGGATAATTTGGAATAAAGGGATAAATTCATAGAAACATATAAAGTACCAAAACCAAAACAGGAAGAAATAGAAAATTTGAACAGAGCAATAACCAGCAAAGAAATTTAATCAGTAATAAAAAATCTCCCAACAAACAAAAGTCCTGGTCCATATGGTTTTACAGGGGAATTCTACCAAATATTTAAAGAAGAGTTAATACCTAATCTTCTCAAACTATTCCAAAAAACAAATGAAAGGAAAATTCCAAACTCATTCTATGAGGCCAGCATTATCCTGATTCTAAAACCAGAGAAAGACTCCACTAAAAAAGAGAACTACAGGCTAATATTCCTGATGAACATGGATGCAAAAATTCTCAACAAAATGCTAGCAAATCGAATCCAACAGTACATTAAAAGAATTGTTCACCATGATCAAGTAGGTTGCAAAGGTGGTTCAATATTTGCAAATCAATCAACATGATATACCACATTAATAAAAGAAAGGACAAGCACCATACGATCCTCTTAATAGATGCAGAAAAAGCATTTAATAAAGTACAACACCCATTGATAATAATAACCCTCAATAAAGTGGGGATAGAGGAAACATACCTCAGCATCATAAAGGCCATACATGAAAGACCCACAGCTAATACCATCCTCAGTGGGGAAAAACTGAGAGCTTTTTCTCTACGGTCAGGAACAAGATGGGGATGTCTACTCTCACCACAGTTATTTAACATAGTATACTGGAAATCCTAGTCTCAGCAATCAGACAACAAAAAGAAATAAAAAGCATCCAAATTGGCAAGGAAGATGCCAAACTTTCACTGTTTGCAGATGATATGATACTCTATGTAGAAAATCCGAAAGACTCCACCAAAAAGTTGCTAGAACTGATACACAAATTCACTAAAGTTGTAGGATACAAAATCAATGTACAAAAATCTATTACATTTCTATACACCAATAATGAAGCAGCAGAAAGAAAAATCAAGGTTACTGCCTGTATTCTCCTCTAAGATTTTGATGGTTTCCTATCTCACATTTAGGTCTTTCATCCATTTTGAATTTATTTTTGTGTATGGTGTAAGAAAGTGGTCTAGTTTCATTCTTTTGCATGTTGCTGTCCAGTTTTCCCAACACCATTTGTTGAAGAGATTATCTTTTTTTCCATTGGATATTCTTTACTGCTTTGTCAAAGATTGGTTGACCATGTAGTTGTAGGTCCATTTCTGGGTTTTTCCAGACTGATGAATGGACTAAGAAGTTGTGATATATATCTACAATGGAATATTACTCAGCTATAAAAAAGAATGAAAAATTAAAAATAAATAAAAATAAATGAAAAAGAATGAAATCTTGCTATTTGCAATGACATGGATGGAGCTAGAGTGTGTTATGCTAAGCAAAATCAGTCAGTCAGAGAAAGCAAATACCATATGAGTGATTTCACTCATGTGGAATTTAATAAATGAAACAGATGAACATGGGAAAAAAGAGAAAGAGGCAAACCATAAACCAGGCTCTTAACTAAAAAGAACGAACTGAGGGTTACTGCAGAGAAATTGGAGAGGATGGGTTAAATGGGTGATGAGTATTAAGGAGGGGACTTATGATGAGCACCGGTGTTATATGTAAGTGATGAACCACTAAGTTCTCCTGAAACTAATATTACACTATATGTTAACTAATTGGAATTTAAATAAAAACTTGAAACTACAAAAATATAAACATATTTTTTTTAAAAGTAAATAAATAAAAAAGAAGGAGACCCTGCCATTTGTGACAGTATGAATGGATTTGGAGGACATTGTGCTAAGGGAAATAAGATAGACACAGAAGGACAAATACTACATGATATTAATTATATGAGAAATCTAAAACAGTCAAACTGACTAAAGCAGAGAGAATGGTGGTTGCCAGGGGCTGGGGAAGGGGGAAACTGAGAGGTTAAGTCAAAATGTATAAAATTTTGTTTATAAAAGATGAGTAAGTCTTAGAGATCTACTGCATGGCATAGAGCCTGTGGTTAACAATACTATTGTATATTTAAAAATCTGCTATGAAGGTCCTAAGTTTTGTTATCACAAATTAATTAATTAATTAAAAGGTGGTAGAAAACTTTTGGAGGTGTTGGATAGATTTGTGGTATAAATCATGGTGATGATTTCATGGATGGATACATATCTCTAACTCATCAAGTTATATGCATTAAATATGCACAGCTTTTTATATGTCAATCATACCACAATAAAGTGGTTTTAAAAATACAGTTCTTGATTTAAGACATTGGCTTGGAGAAATTAAATGTCGGCTTACAGATGAGTATAGGCTCATTCATTCTACCGTGTCTCATCATATGACTAGAATATGTTTTGTTACTGGTGTCAATACTGGATTTACTTTATTTTTGCATATTTGAGGTTAGAACTTGTCAAAGATGTTCATCTTGTATATATTAATATGTGATTTATGTAAAAGAATGTGCACTTAAATACAATGAGGGAAGGGAGAATTAATTTGCATTCATCACATCTACAATAAATACTTCAGGTTACTTTTGGATATACTGTATCATGTATTTGTTCAAGTATTTGATAATAAAACAGAACATTATTTAACTGCCATTTTAGAGAGGATAGAGAAGGGAAGAATTTAGCTATTCCTGGGAAAGGCTATATGAATAAAGATGTGATTATTTTTAACATATAGAAGTATTTAAAGGTGAATGTGTGCTTTAAAGAGGAGCACATCAGTATTGGTATACATCTTAAATTCCTGTAGTATTCTTTACTTATAAAGTAAAACACATGCATCAAATGGTTTATCAATTGAGCAACATTATCTCTGTTAAGAGTCCAAGTCATGAAGGACATGAAATTTCTGTATTTCTATGTTATATGAAAAAAAATTAATTCTTACTTATAAAAAGGGATTAAATGTCAGATAAGAGCTAAAATCAGTAATTTTATTCTTGGAGAAATCACTGTGGTATGCTAAAAAGATATATTTTGAAAGAGCTTAATTTCTGTCCTATGGGCTTCCCTTTTCTAAGGCTATTTTTTGTGGAATTGAGCTATTAATGCTATTTTACTATGTGATACTTTTTTGACATTCATAGGACAAATATTTCAAATGGGACATTATATCTTGAAAGGATAGATAGCTAAAAAAATAAAATAATATGCAATCCTCTCTCTTTCTTTTCACAATAACCACAACTTGGCCTTTGATCTGACTTGAGACTCCTTATCCCTCTGTACAACATAGTGGGAGGAGGCTTATTCTGCTGGAATTAAGTAGGCCAAGATGCCATGTGATAGTAATAATCACTTCTATCTCTCCTAATGTGGAGTTCTTAGATGCTATTTGGTAAAGACAGATGTGTAATACATTTTCTGGATTTTTTCTCCATTTCTTCTGTCAGTTAACATATTATTTTTTTTCTTTAAGAACTCTAAAAATTTCATGTCAGTGAACAGGAACAGAATATTTTACAGAAAAATTTCAAAGAGTTTTTTTGTAAAGATGCACCCCTAGTGATGAAGTGTTTGTGCTGGGAATGATAAGGGTAGTTTCCCTATTGTTCACACAGCAGGCTGTCATCTTTTTCTTCTTAATAGGGAAAGGTCTTATCCTCAGCAATGCTTCACGAGTTTTTCAGTTACTTGGCAACAATAATAAAAAAAGACACAAGCGGTAAAGGACCCATCATCAACATCATGACAAATAGTTGTGCCTCAGCTGGTTTTAATGGCCATATGGAGACATTAAACTTATTACTTTTAAGAATTAAACCCAATGCTTATGATCAGATTAAGCCCTGATATGTACAGCATTGTAACATTTTACCTGTTGTATGTGAATTAATATGTAGAAAAAAGTGAATAAATATGAGGCATTCACTTGAATAAACAAACAAAGCACCCCTGGAATGCACAAGACAGGCACAGATTTTTATAATTTAATTATCAGGATACGTAATTTTTGGCACATCCTTATGATCACTTCCAGCCGATATTACAAAGCATCATACTATATGTATGATGATGTCTGTTGGTAAAGAATAATAAATAGGAATAAATACTCAATTGAGAAATGCTGCCATTAAAAAATAGTAAAAACCAATCAGGATATGGAGGAAACACATCATGGGATACAAACACTAACAAATGAAATTACCTCTAGTAAAAATCAATAACATAACCATACTGAACATAAGGGAAAAGAACTAACCTAAATAAATTTAGAAAACAATTATGTGACTGGATGCAGAAAGACAAATACCAAAAGAACTATGCACAAATGCTGTTACATAATCAGTAAATGTGTTTCTCACAGAGGAGTTGATAAGACATTCTGAAACTAATTTATGTGTATACTGGAAATGAACAAATAAGTAAATAGGTAATAAATAATAAAACTAAGATTTATTACTATTGGAGAAAGAAATTATAAGTAAAGAAAGTAGGGAAATAAAATGATTCCTGTGGGGGTGAATTGGAATCTGAAGTATCAGTATCGACTCATTATACACACACAGAGAGATAAAAATAGATATGTGTGTATACATGAGTTAGTATACAAATATTTCCCAGCCCTGTCTGCTGAGAGGGCCTGGAAGCCAAGGTATTCCAGTAGAACTTAGCATACCTAGCTAGTGCCAAGATCTTGGTTTCTTTCTTTCTTTTTTTTTTTTTTTTTTTTTTAAGATCTTGGTTTCTAAGCATCATTCTTCTATAAAAGGAACAAGGGATTTGTGTCTCTAAGAATCTTTTAGGGCTGGGACAGGGAAAATCAAGCTGAGCTTGGAACATTTTGTGGGACCAGAAAAAAAAAAAGAAAGTTCTTAAAAGATATGGAGAGGGGAGCATTGCTGAAAGAATACGACATTAGGAGAAGGAGCTCCTAATGGCCAAAGCTTTGAGCAACAAAATAAATAATGCTAGTATTGGATTATAACCTAAAGAATAAAAACATATTCAAGAGTCTATAAGTATATAAATAAATCCTTGATTAGTATATAGATAGAATATATATGACAGTTACTCCTTGTATTGGAATTGCAATTAATAACTGTTTAAAGAAGAGAAATAAAACACCATTAGGCAAATACCACAGTGGTGGTTATTGCATACTTGATCTACTACTGGGTGCTAGAATCAGTGGGTTTGTGGAGAGAAGATACTTTTATAAAGTATCTCCCCAATATACTTGTTGACTACAGGAGAAATTACAGTAATATCATGGTGGAAATGTCCATCAGAGACCACTGTAACCAGATGATCAAGGTCAGTGTCACCAGTAACACTGAAATAGGTTGTGATATGTGATACTGTGATATATTATGCTGAGAAAGACATGGTTCCATTTCTACCATTTTTCTTTCCGAAGAAGTAATGCCTTAGTCTAATAATGAGAAGATACTAGATAGGCCCAAATTGGTAGATGTTCAACAAAATAACTGGTCAATACTCTTTGGGGCTGTCAGTGTCATGAAAAACAAGGAGAGACTGAGGAACTGTTGCAGAATGTAGGAGGACTTCAGGGAGAAATAACAACTAAAGGCAATGTGGGATACTTATGAAGATTCTTAAAAAGGATAGTAATGGAGGGTGCCTAGATGGCTCAGCGGTGTCTGCCTTTGGCTCAGGGCGTGATCCCGCTTTTGGCTCAGGGCGTGATCCCGGTCTGGGATGGAGTCCCATGTCTGGCTGCCTGAGAGGAGACTGCTTCTCCCTCTGCCTATGTCTCTGCCTCCCTCTCTTTCTGTGTCTCTCTTGAGTAAATTTAAAGAAAAAAAGAGATAGTAATGGAAAAAATGGTGAAGTTTGAATGAGGTAGTTCATTTAGTTAATGCTATTAGGACAGTGTTAATTTCCTGGTTCTGTCAATTGTATGATGGTTATCTAAGATGTTAACTTTGGAGGAGGTTGGGTGAGGGATATATTGAAACTCCCTGTACTATGTTTGTGGCTTTTCTGTAAATCTAAAAGTAGTTTGAAATAAAATGTTTTTTTTTAAATGCTATTATTAAAAAATTCAGGAGAACTTCTACTTGTAGTTGCTGTAAACAACTTTTAAAATAGGCAAAATATATAAAGTGACTGGAAAACACTGCAAAATTATGATCCCTAAAAGTAGGAAAATGACTGAGGTAGATTTCCCAGATCACCCTGTATTTCTGCTTAGAAGCAATGTGTAGACTCTAGTGCCAGGAAGATAAGCCAAAACAGAGCTCAGTGGCCTCATTCAACTGAGGACATAATAACCAGGTTTTGGGAATAGTAAGGCTGCTGAAATTTGCAGGGCAAGTTGTTGGAGAGAATAGAACTGGGTTAATGCTCCAGAAATCTATAGAAGAATCCCCTTGGGTCTTTCACTGAGCACTAAGCTGCTCATGTGAAGGGCAGGACTCTGTGAGGCTGGGCAAAGAGCAACTACCAGGGGAATTTAAAAAATACTAGAGAGCAGTGAGCTGAACAACTATTGGAAGACAAACATGGCTGGAAGACTTTTAAATATTAAACAGTCAGAGGGGAGAGTTCTTTGAACACCCAGAGTAATTCAGTAATCTTAGACAAGTCTAAGCTGTAGAAATAGGGCTAAGGTAGTGCAAGATTAATGGCTACCATAGACTATCCTAACAAAGTTTGAAGATAGGCTTCAAAAGGAACAATATAATGGATAAATGAATTAACTTCTTGCCTTAACTTTTTATTAAGGAAAATAACAAAATCTAGGCCTTCAGAATTTGGCATCCATAATGCTCAAGGTACAGTAAAAAAAAATAGGTATGTGAAAAAGCAGGTAAATATGATCCATAAAGGGGAAAATGTAACTTGTAATCAGGAGAAAAATCAAAGATCAATAAAATAACAGACAGGCACTTTAAAATACCTATTGCAAATGTGCCCAAGGACTTAAAGGAAAATACAGATATATTGAAGGAACAACTAAATATTTCAACAGAGAAATTGAAACTAAAAGAAGAAACAAAATAATTCCATAATTTAAAAATAATTATTAAAATTACAGCTGGTATTTATAAAAATCAGCAAGCTGATTCCAAAATTTATATGGAAAGTAAAAGGAAATATGTAAGCCAATAAATCTTGAAAAATGGAAACAAAGTTACTGTACTTATACTGTTTGGCTTCAATATTTATAATAAAGATCCAATAGGCAAGTCTGTGATTACACTAAAGACAGGCAAATAGATTAGTGAAACAGAATGGAGAATCCAGAACTAGAATCATGTTTGTGTGATTAATTAGTGTTCAAAGTAGCAAAAAATTTAATGGGAAATGAAAATCCTGTCAACAAATAGTGTTGGAACTAGGTGAATACAAACCTTAGCCACTACCTAACTCAATACAAAAAATTAATTTGCATTAGATCATAAACCTAAAACTTACAGGTAAAATTAAAGCTTCTACAAAGTAAGTCAGTCAGAGAAAGACAAATACCATATGATTTCACTCATATGTGTAATTTAATAAAACAAAGAGCAAAGGAGAAAAAAAGAGAAAAGCAAACCAAGAAACAGACTCTTAGCTATAGAGAACAAATATGGTTACCAGAGGGGAGGTAGGTGGGGGAATGAGTTAAATAGATGTTGGGGATTCAGGAGTGCACTTGTGATGAGCACTGGGTGATGAATAGAAGTGTTGAGTCACCATATTGTGACTTGAAACTAATATAACATTGTATGTTAACTAACTGGAATTAAAACTAAAACTTTTTAAATAAGCTTTCTAAAAAACAACATAGAATATCTTCATGAGCTGGGAGTAGTCAAAGAATGTCTAGACAAAAGTCAGAAAATACTAACAGTAAAAGGGACAAAATGATGAAACAAAATTCAACAAAATTTAAAAATGTGTTAAACAAGACATTATTAAGAAAATAAATGCATAAGCAAGCCAGCAACTTACATAAGTTACGACAACACATATATCTGACAAAGGACTTATATCCAGAATATGTAAACAACTTCAACAACTCAATAATAAAAACAACTAATAAAAATGGGCAAAAAACTTGTACAGGCACATCACAAAGGAAGATAATTAAATGGCCAATATAAGCCCTTGAAAAAGTATTCAAGTACATCACGAACATTGTAATTAAAATCACAAAAGACAAGACTGTCTATCCACTAGAATGGCTAAAAATAAAAGGATCGATGCCATAAAATGTTAGTGAAGATGTGAAGTACCCTAAACACATATGCATTGTTTGTTTGAGTGCAAAATATTGCAACTACTTTGGAAATTGTTCTAGTTAGTGTCTCATAAAATTAAACATACACCTCCCTTATGGCCCAGAAATTCCACTTCTAAAAATACCCTCAAGAAAAATATGAACATATCTACAAAAAAGGTTTGTATATGAATCATAGTACATCTATTCCATTATGAGACTGAAAACAACCCAAATGACCATCTCTTCATAAATGTGCATACAAAATGTGGAACACTTACACCATGGAATACTACTTAATAAAGAAATATTCCTCATAAGGAACTCATAAGGAAAGAAAAGCCTCTTTTACATGCTATAACATTGGACAAAACTCAAAAACATGCTAAGTGAAAAGAGTCAGACACAAAAGAGAACATACTGTATGGTTCCACTTACATGAAATTTTTGAAAGGTCACATTCTGCTTCCAGTCACAATTAGTAGCAAGGACTTTATTAACCCTCCTGCCAGAAACCACACCAAGAACAACAAAAACAAAAAAGATGGAAATGAAAAAGAATGATCACTGAGATTTGGGAAACATAAGAAGTGAGCACTATGATTGCTCCAGCTTACGACCTTAAGAGAATTTCCAGGCCTTAGTGCAAGCTGTGGAAACCCAGGCAGAGATTGCCATTTCCCTGAGTTGAAGAGGTAGAGTTTGGAATTAGGGGAGGCCAAAGTTTCTAGAATCCACGATACAAAGTACCAGGGAGATAAGAGCCATATGAGTTCCAGTGCTCACATAAGACTCACAGTAGTTCCTGTTCCATCAGTCAGAGTGGAAAACCACAGAATTCATGGGCCATCAACAGAGTACTCAGAAGTGTTTTGCCTCAATAGTGAGGCAAATGCTAAATGCTACTTTGGTTCTAACTAACAAAGTTTACAAACAGGACCCAAAAGAATCATAGAAGAGTTTTCCAGCACCCAGATTTCCTATCAGTACTTAGTGAACCCCAGAGTTGTTTGGGTTTCAGTGCCCACAGCCCTGAGAAGGATAAAAAGGTGCGGAGTGGGTAGGATAGTGGGCTTACAGTCCTTTTTTTTTTTAAAGATTTTATTTATTTATTCATGAGAGGCATAGAGAGAGAGAGAGGCAAAGACACAGGCAGAGGGAGAAGCAGGCTCCATGCAGGGAGCCCGACATGGGACTCTATCCTTGGTCTCCAGAATCTGGCCCTGGGCTGAAGGCGGCGCTAAACCGCTGAGCCACCAGGGCTGCCCCTACAGTCCTTTTTTAACCCACATTTTTCTGCCTTCAATTCAGGGATTTGATTTCTGGGAAAGGCTTAAATTGGAATAAGAGGTCCTAGCCTAAAATGTTTACAACCACTGTATAACAGTTAGGTCCAGATTATGTCATGTAATCCTGGCCTTCAAGGATCTGTGCTCTCTGGACTTCATGGTCCCTCTCTTGTACTCTGGTCATTGCACTCTCCCCAAGTCCTCCTGATGCTCCTTACTAGATGAGGGTTTTCTGTTTGGACCCATTCCCTGGCATCTGATCATTCTGGTCAAATCCTTCTTCTTTAAAGTAAAGAGAAAAAGCTTATTGACATTTCAGAATTTTAAAGCATGCCCAGAGGAATTCTGGTACTCAAGGCATCACTGAAGAAATCCCGCTTTCTATGGATGAGAGATTAAGTTAATTTTCTGCTCAACCTATTTAGAAAACAGGGAAATTAAAATAACTGTGAGACAATATATTATTACCCAAAAGTTTGACCAAAATTTTAAAAGTTGATAAAATAAATGCTTCTAAAGTATCAATTATTTACATACATTAAAGGTAAGTAAATGACTCAGCATAGCTTTGTTAGAACAGAATTTCAGCAATATTTATAAAAATTTACAATCATTACATTTTTCCACTTTCATCCAGTTTACACTGTGCTATGTCTTTCCTTTAAGAAAACACATATATTTGCCCAAGAATTCATGCTCAGTGATGTTGATATCATTTCTAGTAATCATAGCAATGTATAGGAAACAATTTATGTGCCCATCAGGAGTAGAATGGTTAGGTAAAATATGGCACATATGCACTTTACAATATGTGAAAGAGTTAAAAGAGTGAGGTGGACCTATAGTTGATCTCATGGAAAGATCCTGCCTTCATTTCAGTCAGTGGCAAGGACAAGAGGCAAAACAACATCTACAATGTTATCTATGTATATTAAAAACTCACAATGTATATTATAGCACATCTATACAAGGAGAAGTCTAGAAGAAATTTTAAAATAACCTATGAATTTTTAGTTGTGGTTACTTCTGAAAAGAGGGATGAATTTTGGAGGGATGCAGTAACAAAGAGGAATTGTTATTTATCCATATTGTGAGAATTTGGGGGCAATAAGAGTATTTGCGCTATTACCTAAAGCCAAATTTTCCTCAGGGGAGAATATAAAGACAAGAGTCAGTGGAAGAAAGTTGACTTTTTCTTTTCTTAGTAAGGATGGCACAACTGCCATGGAACCATTTGCCACCTACTAGAAGGACTCCTGGGTTTTTAGGAATTCTGTCTATGTACATGTTTGTTTACACAGTGATTTCCACCAACCTTTTCTCATCTACTACTTAATGAAGGAAGCTTTGGTTTTGACCAACAGGGTAAAGTCACTTATTGTTGAATGTGGTCAGTGACCAGTCTCAAATAATTCAGCCCATTAAAACTCTACTGCAGATATCAGGGTGGTTTCTAAAACCTCCTCTCTAACTTCAGGGTTACATCCCAGGAAACACTAGGCTCTGTGCCAAATCAGACTCTCATCACTAACAGATTTGAAAACACTTTGAGAATGTGGTGGAGGCACCCAGGGGCTATGAGGAGGTGTCTAAACCTCACTGTCAGAATTATAGAGAAGTGCAGTTGCTGTCAGAGGGGTGCCATGGGAAAGGATGGGAGCTGCAGGGAGTTGGAATGCTCTAAGTTGGGGGTGGTGGTGATGGATATGGGCTGTCTGTTCCACCAGGAGCAGGTGCAGCCCCAGAGGAGGACACAGAGGAAAGCTGACTAGCAGGTCAGGTCCCAATGTTGACATGAGGGCCCTCTGGGGAAGTCCCAGAAGAGGGAGGTGTCATGCAGAAAAGTGCCAGGACTGGACACATATGCTGGGACCATGGCAGAGCCAGCTCTCAGGGGACGCTGGGGCAAGGGGCAGGAGAATCCTAGGAAAATAAACCCCACAGACAATCCCCAAATTGTGCTTGATTTCCATGTGCACCTTCCTTCTTTAGGCCTATTTTTACTACTTTAGCTACAGGGTCCTTCTCTCATTGCCTGAGAGACATCATGGAACAGTGAGAAGAGAAAGTATTTAAGAGACATAAGGTTGATGTCATTCTGGGAAGAGTGGAACAGTGTGGTCTCCGGAGGAATCAGACCATACCTTCAATCCCAGTCCTGTCACTCATTGTATAAACTCAGCATATTACCAAGCCCTGTCTTCTAGGACTGTTGGAATGTGTAAAATGTATGTGAAGCACATGGCCCAGTGACTAGTGTGCATTGAAACTTTAAAGAATGGTGATTATTGCTATGACTTTTTTGGGTTTTGGGGGGGGGGTTTAATCCTTTTTTTAAGATTTTATTTATTTATTCATGAGAGACACCGAGAGAGGGGCAGAAACATAGGCGGATTCCATGCAGGAAGCCCGATGTGGGACTCCCAGGACTCCAGGATCACGCCCTGAGCCAAAGGCAGATGCTCAACCACTGAGCCACCAGGCATCCCTACTATGACTTTTTTGACCCCAGATAATACCAAACTTCCTGCTGAGATTTTTGTTTTTTATTTTGTTGTGTTGTTTTAGTCTAGGAGATTTCTGAGAATGTGTACTGCTATAGGATACTGTCCACCAAGTCATCCAAAAATTGTGTTTAGCAAGAAAATATACCTCAGTAAATCACTTAGAGCATATATTTTTAAATTTGGATGTTGGGGTGTCTTCCCTATCTGGATGCAGCTCAAAGCTCCTAAAATGTGTGTTGAGAACCAACTCTGTCCCTCCCTCCCAGCTGCCCTTTGATCCAAATCACCTCTATTTTCATTCATTTAACCCCTATCAAAATCAAACTCTCCCTTATAGTTTGCTAAATTTTACCCACAATAACTCAGTTAAATGCCCTTTGAATGGAGCAGGCTCTCTTTCTCCCAGCCCATGGCAAAGAGTAATAACACAGTGGTTTTTTGGCATCTAGCCTCAGGGAAGTGTTACCCTTATTTATCAGAAATTCTTGGGTGATGATATGGATAAAATACCTCATTTGTGCACTCTGTTCACCTGAATTGGAACCAGAATATGGGGCACCTCTAGTCCCTACCCAGGTAGAGATTTGCAGCTAGTTTACCCATGATCCCAATGTAGCTACTAAAAGCAGTTCTCCATTTGAGGCTCAATTTTTCATCTCTGAGACTTAACACCCAAGGGTCTGTCCCTTGTTCACCACCCTCATACCCTCCTCTGACCTACCACCCATCTTAAAGTTACCTCCCATTGAATGGTTTGAAGTTTCCCAAGGCCTCAAATTGTCTTACCTCAGGACATTTGCCTCAGGACACTCCCTCTCTTCTCCCACCTAATCCTTCTTTTCACCCATCTTTTTTGTCCTAGAGTGTATTTCACCATCTTCCTTTTATGGGCAGTGGCTCAGTCTTCTCTTTCTTACCATCCGCTATACTACCATGGAGCTTTCCAAAGAGCAAATGCTCTATTAATGTTTGAGGAATTAAAAAAAAATTAAGCCATTTATTATTATTTATTTTCTCCTAAATTCTTGAATAAATGAAGCAATTTCAGGTTTATAACTTTTATTTTACAGAACAGCAGAACACAAGGAATAAGGAAAAAACAAAAATTGACTATCTTTTAGTTTTTTCTCTGTTTTTTTTTTATCTCAGCTATTTTGTTGCTAATTTCTTTCACATTTCTAAGGAAATGGCTATTTCAATGCTATGTCTTCATGTTCTAGATCACTAAATAAGATGGAAAGTTACCCAGTTTGTTTGAAAAATAGCAAAGCTCTTAAACATCATAAACAGCATTAAATATATAACTAATATCATTCCTACACTTATATTGTGAAGCTAATTAAACTTTTTTAAAAGAAACATTTGAAAACTTTCAAAAACAAAAGATAAATTTATGTTATTCATGTAGAACATATGATATGCACTATGTTCCCTCTAGTACAACCTAAGCCCTCATACTACTTCAAACACAAAGTGAGGAAAGTCCTTCAGGTTTCACTACAGGTGGGAGAAGCTGCCAAAATGGGCCCTGGAGTGGACACTGGCCAGGGCACCCATACGAAGCCGAGCTGCAAATCTGGCTCTGGCTCTCTCTTCCTCATCTCTCAAAGCTTCTTCATACCAGGATGGGAAGGCACTGGGAACAGTATTGTGAATCTTGGCCAAGAACTCAAGGACTTTCATCTTGCTGGTCTCAGCATGGGCTCTCCGGCCCCACAGGAACTCATATCGTGGAGGATCACTGTTGGCCACCTGCTGGTACTGCAGGTACCTTTCCTGCACCAAATCTTGAGTGATGAGCTTCTTGGGATCCCCGTAGATGAAGTGCTTCCTATCGGCATATATCCCCATCACATTAAGAACTTCCCAGATATCCTCTTCAGTGGCACGGTTGCCCTTCATGAAGATCACACAGAGGATAGTCATCAAGAGGCCCGTCCTGGGCATGATCTCCTCACCCCTCAGCCTGTCATCACAGGTGTGCTGAAATTTGCTGACAAGGGCATAGTAGTGCCTGGTAGGGTCAATTTCCTTCAGATCAATACCAAAGGCCAGCACCATTAGCTCAGAGGCCTTCCTGAGAATCTCATGGAAGTGCTCCTTGTGTTTTTTGATGACATACTTCATCATATCTTCCTTTGTTATGGCCTCCCTCATGTTATACTTGCGCAGCAGGAATTGCACCAATAAAATTGCCTTGTCATCTAGGGGGGTTTTGCGGTAATGATCAGTGCTGGGCTGTGCCTGAGAGGTGCTTGGTCTTTCCTCATCCTGGCTCCTGGCACCTTCATCAGCTCTTGTGTGTGAAACACCTACAGAAGTAGCGGTAGTGGATGGGGCTCTACGGGACCCCTGGGATTTTCTACCTGACCCAGCAGCTGAGGAGCTCTGGGCATTACCACCAAGAGGAGGAAAGGGGGCAGCGGAGGGCTGTTCTTCTGCTGCGGCAGTGACCTGAGCATCCGGGGCACCCTGAGCCTCGCTCCGGGCCTGGTGGCGTTTCTCACGGGCACGAAGCTTACTCTTCTGCCCCCGAGGCATGGTGACACTGGTTAGAGACAGTAGGCAGGGGTGTGGGCAGGAGGGCAGGCAGTGAGGGCACCTGGAGGAGGGAGAATGAGATAGTGTGTGCACCTTCAGCAGAGACATTCCACTTTGGCTTTAACCAGAGCCGTTTTTACAGGCTTCTGTGAAAGCACAGCTCTAAGACCCCACAGGGCCCCCTTTTTAATCAGTCTGTCCCCTGAGAACCTTGTAGAGAAAGTTAGAGTGTGCCTTAGGCTGCAGTTTCCAGCCCTGTCTGGGTCAACCTGGGGCTGAGAGCCAGGGCTGACAAGTTATAGGCTCTGTGTGGTTCCCTCAGTTCTGAGGTGGAGAATTCTCTTAGTTCATATTTAGGATCATCCTGTCAACTGTTGGCGGGGCCGGGTCCTCCCCGCACCGCTCCGCCCCCCCCGCCCCCCCGCAGCTCTGAGGCTAAACTCTTTACAGCAATGACCTGAGATTCTTGCACAGCAGATGAGGAAGAACATTAGTTAGCCCCTTGTGCTGCACCCTTCCAGAGCTGACAATAGGAGCAGAGTTTGACGGGATCCCCATGGTCCAGGATGATTAGTTTTCCGTGTTCACTCATGTGCCCGCTCCGGTTAGACCAAGACCCCCACCTCCCGGAATTTGACAGCCCTGCCCGGGGCCTCCCAGGGTAAATTGCAGGGATAAGGGTTGTGTGGGTTTGAGAATACCCTCAGTCCTCACTCCGGGTCCTCTCCTTGACTCCGAATAAAGCCTGAGATGTTTCACTCTGCTGATCTTAGTACACCAGCCTCAGATCAAAGTCTTCATTCTCTGAGACACTCAGTCGGAATTGAGGGGGCGTTGGGCCTAACAGCCAGACCTCGGGCCTCTTAGCGCGGGACAGATCGGGGCAGAGTTCTATAGCTTTCCTTTGTTCTGGTGGGGCATGTTTCCGCAGTTCTAAGTAGGGACCCTCACCTTGACTCTCAGCCTTGCCTATCTCCTCTGCAGACCTGAGGCTGTCCTCAGACCTGAGACCCTGGAGGTAGGAGTCAGTCAGTACCTCATGCTGACAGCTCTGCTCTGCGCTTCCCAGCGGTGAAAGCAGGGGAAGGGCTGTGTGCCCGCTTCTCTGTTCTGGGGTGTGCTGTCCTGTCTGTCCTCAGGGTGGAGGCAGGGAGTAAGGTGTCTTCCTCTTGGCTGGTTCTTTAAAGACTCCCTGGGAAATATTAAGTCTCTGAAAGCTCTAAGCTGTTTCCCTAACTTCAAACCGTGCAGAAAATTGATGGGTCCCAGGCTAGATCTGAGATGGGAAGTTGCATTGTAAGGCAGCGTCCTAGGACGGTGGTGGCCTCTAAGTGGAAAAATATCCTGGCCAAACTTAGACTTGGGAACCTTCTACTCTAAAAGATCTATTTTCTAAGGAAGAGATTAAGCTGCATCTTTTTGTAAGACTCAGTTCTTTCCACATTGTCTAACATTGCTCAGTCCAGTGCAGTAACTTTTATTTTGTTTTTGACTCTCATTCATAATAAGAAATATATTGACATCTTTAACATGTGTCTATGTGTGTATTTTTTTATGAAAGAATACCTACCATTGTTAAGTGTGATTCATTCTTTCTAGTCCTTATATTTGATTATAATCTTTAAAAAAAAAAAAGCCAGTCCTTACCCTTTAAAGAGGTTTCAGGTGGTTATTGCACAGCCTCTGGACTCTTACTGTTTCAAACAACGCCACACTTTGATGCTGTCCTGATATTAACCCCATGGTCTTGGCCATTCAGCCTCTGAAGAACAGCCTTAGCTCCCTTCACTAAAGAGTAGAAATTCATTGTCCCATAACATCCTGGGAGAATCAAAGGCTGAACTTAAAACCTTTCCTCTGACCAGTCCTGTCTTATAGGGTACATACCAGTTCCAGCTTCAGGGCATGCCCCCATCTGCCCACATACAGGTTCTAGTTCAACACAGACTTAGTCTCTCTCAGGAATTTCTCATCTAGGGTTGGTTTCAGGAAACAGCAGCTGGAGTCTGGTATCATCTTGGAAGTTGTATGTGAGATCATGTATTAGCACACTCTGGCTGCCATAATGAATTACCATAGATTGGGTGTCTTAACAACAAAAATTTATTTTCTCAGGGTTAAGTGTCTGCCTTTGGCTCAGGTCATGATCCCAGGATCTTGAGATTGAGCCCCATGTCAGGGTCCCTGCTCATGGAGAGCCTGCTTCTCTCTCTCCGTCGCTCCCCCTGCTTGTGCTCTTGCTCGTTCTATGTCATATAAATAAATAAAATATTTTTTAAAATTTATTTTCTCAAAGTTCTGAAGGCAAGTAGTTCCAGATAGAGGTGAGGGCAGATTCAATTCCTGGTAAAAGCTCTCTTCCTGGTTTTGCCTTTGGGCACCTTCTTGCTATGTCCTTACATGGACTTTCCTCCAAATGCACAGAGAGAGAATGATCATTGGTATCTCTCTTCCTCTTATAAGAATATCAGAGTCGCCTGGGTGGCTCTGTCAGCTTGGTGTTTGCATTTGGCTCAGGTCATGATCTCAGGGTCCTAGGATGAGCCCCACATCAGGCTCACTGCTCAGCAGGGAGTCTGCTTCTCTCTCTGCCTCTCCCCCTGGCTTGTGCTCTCCCCGCTCTCTCAAATGAATAAATAAAATCTTTTGTTTAAAAAAAATATATTAGGCCTATTAGATTCAGGCCTCACCTCCTTTATGACCTTATTTAACCTTACTAACCTTCCTAAGTATCTCCAAATACAGTCACATTGGTGAATTAAGGCTACAACATACCAAATGGAGGTTGGAGGAAATGGCACAATTCAGTCCATAGCAGTTTGTATTTAAATCTGTAAAGAATTTAAGGACAATTGATGTATTTACCATATGCTTTTTCCCATGAATAAACATAGTGTAGTCCACTATTTATTTGGGACTTCTTTCTCTAAGTATATCAGTGCATATTTATAGCTGCCTCCAAAAAGATTGTGTACATGATTGTTAGATTTCTTTTTAGGTAAATTTTGGATATTGCTGCTGTTGTTATTGGGATATTTTCTATTATCTTAATTAGTTATTGGTTTTGTGTGGCTAGGCACCCAATTTTAGTAATCTTTTATACAATAGCTTGGGGGTATCTAATTCATTTGAATATTTTGTGCACTGGTTCCTTTGGATTTTCTAATAAGGATCATATTGTCACCATTTATTATCTCAGTCATTTCAATGTTCCCTTTTCTTATTTATTTTGCTATTCTTATTCCTCATTATATATTTCAGTCCACTTTTAAACAGTATCATAACATCTGCATCTTTGTCCTGTCTTTGATGGGAATGCTTCTAACATTTCACATTTATGTATAGTTTATTATAGATCTTAGGAAATAGAAATTCCCTTCAAATATTATTTTGCTAAAACATTTTACCTTGAATTGTTGCTAAACATTTTTCAAAGGCTTTTTATCCACCCTTAGGTGTGATCGAATGTATTTTGTCCTCTAATCTATTAATGTAGAGAAATTGTAATCGGCAGTTTTTTTCTAATATTTTAATATCTTTGCATCTCTTGAACTCAGCCTGTTTATTCCTGCTGTATTGGATATGCTATAGATTTATTTAGGATAGGTGCTTCTACATGACAACACTTGGCTCAAGTGATTTTTTTTCTTTGGGTGTCCTTATCTGGTCTTTGTATCAAGATCAGCACACCTGTTAAAATGAGTTTAGTAATTTCCCATCTTTTTGTATGATTTGAAGAGTTTATGTAAGGTGGCCACCAGTTTTTCCCTGACCATTTGGTACAACTAGATTCCAAATCTGACTGGTCTTGGAATATTTTGAGGGGGGCTGGAATGTAGACTAGAATTTCAGTTTGTATTATCTAACTGAAGTTCTCTATTTTTATTTGGAATAATTTAGTCATTATGATTCTCAAGGAACAAGTTCATTTAACTTGGTCTTTAAAATTTAAAAACATGGAGTTTTCTTTATTGTGGTTAAGAACAAAAGCACATTACATTTAATCTACTCTCTTAACAAAATTTTTAGTGTGTGCAATCCCAGTTCTGGATATTTATGCAAAGGAATTTAAATCAGGATCTTGAAGAGATATTTGCACCCCCATATTATTTGCAGTATTATTCATGATAGCCAAAATGTGGGAGCAATCTAAATATTTATCAACAGATGAATGGATAAAGAAAATGTGGTATAAAGGCATGATATTTACAATAAGCATTTTCGCTAGAGAAATTATTAAGGGTATACAACAGTACGGAGAAGAGTATAATGAACTCAATATACCTGACACTCAGTATCAGCAATCATCAATAGTTGGAGGCGAAAGTTTGATCAGATTAGCATTCATTAGGTTTTTGCTGCTTTATTTGTAAGGTTACTTCAGGAGTGACACTGTGCAATTCTATTAGGAGGAACATGTGTGTGTCTCTTTTTTAGTGATGTTGGCAGATATGATGATCATTACCTTTATCCATTAATCCATTAGAGGCTGTGGGTTGGTAATTCTCTTATTCTATCATTCTTTGTGAGTTTTCCATCTGAAAAACTTCTATAGGAAGAACCTTTCCTTCCTGGTCCACCAAATGGTTACCTTGAGGTATTGGCAAAACATATTTATGGTGTTCTCATAGCAAGTCTCTTCTGCACCTATGTTTTAGACAATTTTACTTAACATTACTTATTTCTAGTGCTTTTTTGTAATTGATAATATTTATAAAAATTGTATATTCCATGCAGTTTTTGAAGATCTGGCTTTAGTTAGTTGGCTTTACTATTTTCTATATATTATTTCTATATTTATGCTTGTTATTCTTTATCTTCTACTAATTAGTTTTTTATTAAATAATAATTGACATAAAATATTTACTACTTTCAGGTATATAACATAGTGATTTAGTATTAATATACATGACAAAATAGTCACAATAAGTCTAGTTACCATCTGTCACCATACACAGTTGTTACAATATTATTGACTATATTCCTTATACCATACAATAAATCCCCATGGCTTATTTGTTTTATAACTGAAAGATTGTTCCTCTTAACCCCCTTTACCTGTTTCATCCATCCCATCCACCCCTCTCCCCTCTGGCAACCATAAGTGTATCTGTATCTGTGAGTCTGTTTGTGTTTCATTTTTGTTTTTTTGCTTGTTTTTTTTTTATATTTCACACATAAGTGGAATCATATGGTATTTGTCTTTTGGGGACTTATTTTGCTAGGTCCATCTGTGTTGTCACAAATGTCAAGATTACGTTCTTTTTTATGGCTAATATTCCACCTCATATATATATACCACATCTTACTTATTCAGTCATCTGTTAGTGGACACTTAGGTTTCTTCCATATCTTGGCTACTGTAAATAATCCTGTGATGAACATAGGAATGCGTGTCTTTTTGAATTAGTATTTTGATTTTCTTTGGATAAATACCTACAAGTGGAATTGCTGGATCATATGGTAATTTTATTTTTAATTTTTTGAGGAACTTCCATACTGTTTTTTATAGTGGCTGCACCATTTTATTTTCCCACCGACAATGTATGAGGGTTCACTTTTACTCCACATTCTCACCAGCACTTGTTATATCCTGTCTTTTTTGATTCTAGTTATTCTAACAGGTGTAAAGTGATATATCTCATTGTGGTTTTGATTTGCATTCCCCTGATGATTAATGATGTTAGGTATCATCTCATATGCTTTTTGACAATCTTTATGTTTTCTTTAGAAAATGTCTATTCAGATCTTCTGCCTATTTTTATTTTTTTATTTTTATTTTTTTTAAAGATTTTATGTATTTATTCATGAGAGAGAGACAGAGAGAGAGAGACAGACAGAGAAACAGGCGGAGACACAAGCAGAGGGAGAAGCAGGCTCCATGCAGGGAGCCTGAGGTGGGACTCGATCCTGGGTCCCCCAGGCTGAAGGCAGCACTAAACCGCTGAGCCACTGGGGCTGCCCATTCTGCCTATTTTTAATTGGATTGTTTATTTATCTATTTATTATTTTTTGGCCATCAAGTTATAGATGTTCTTTTATATTTTGGATGTTAACCCCTTATGAGATAGATCATTTGCATATATCTTCTCCCATTTAGTAGGTTGCTTTTTCATTTTTGATTTTTTTTTTTTGCTGTGCATAAGCTTTTTAGTTCAATGTTGTCCTATTTGTTTATTTTAATTTTCACTGTCTTTGTCTAAGGAAACAGATCCAAGATAATAATCCTAAGACTATGGTCAAAGAGCTTACTGCCTATGTTTTCTTCTAGGAGTTTTTTGGTTTCAGGTCTTATATTTAAGTCTTTCATCCACTTAAAATTTATTTTTGTATACAGTATAAGAAGTGATCCAGTTTGATTCTTTTGCATGTGGCTCTCCACTTATTACAACACCATTTATTGAAGAGACTGTCCTTTCCCCATTTTATATTCTTGTTTCCTTTGTCATAGATTAATTGACCGTATAGGTGTGGGTTTATTTCTGGGCTCTCTATTCTGTTCCATTGATGTGTCTTTTTTTTTGTATCAGTATCATACTGTTTTGATTACTCTAGCTTTGTAGTTTATGTTGAAATCTAAGTGTGTGTTACCTCCAGGTTTGTTCTTCTTTCTCAAGAGTGTTGGTTATTTGGTATCTTTTATGGTTCCATAGAATTTTAGGAATATTTTTTCTAGTTCTCTGAAAAATTCCATTGGTATTTTTATAGAGATTGCATTGAATCTGTACATAACTTTAAGTAATATAGATTGCATTGAATCTGTACATAACTTTAAGTAATATAGACATTTTAACAATATTAATTCTTACAACCCATGAGTGCAGTACATATTCCCATTTATTTGTGTCATCTTTAATTTTTTTCATCAGTGTATTATAGTTTTCAGAATACAGATATTTCACCTCCTAGGTTAAAATTAGTCTTCAGTATTTTATTCTTTTTGATGAAATTTTAAATTCTTTCTTAATTTCTCTCTCTGATGGTTTGTTTTCGGTGCATGGAAATGCAACAGATTTATTTATGTTGATTTTGTATCCTACAAATTCACTGAAATCATTTATTTGTTCTAATAGTATTTTGGTGGAGTTTTCAGGGTTTTCTGTATGTAGCAACATGTCATCTATAAATAGTGACAGTTTTACTTCTTCCTTTCCAATTTGGATGCCTTTTTTCCCCCTGTGTAACTGCTGTGATTAAGACTTACAATACTTAAAAAAAAAAAAAAAAAAAAGACTTACAATACTATGTTAAATAAAAGTGATGAAAGTGAGCGTCCTTGTCTTGTTTCTGATTTTAGAGGAAAGGTTTTCAGTTTTTCATCATTTAAGTATGATGTTACCTGTGGGTTTGTTATATATAGCCTTTATTATTTTAAGGTGCATTTCCTCTATATCTACTTTGTTGAGTGTTTTTATCATAAATGGATGTTGAATTTTGTCAAATGCTTTTTTTTTGTATCTATGGAGATGATCATATGATTTTTAACTTTCATTTTGTTAATGTGGCATATTCTTTAGGTTTAATATGCTATTCATTCTCTACCTTCCTGAATTGCTTAGATGATATAAATGTTTCTTATCTACTAATATTTCAACTTAAGACTATAATCATCCCTCTTAATACCACTTGGGCTTATCTCACAGGGAATGTTACAGAGCTTTATGTGTATTCTTAAAAATTTTACAACTTGAAAATATTTTTCTGTGCCATGTGCTAGAAAAGCAAATATAATTGGCCACATGTAACAGTCAAGGCTTGCCCAGAGACACAGAAAAGTCTCTATATATTTAACCCAGAAGGAATTTAATGTTGGTTACTCAAGGGATGAAAAAGTAACAGGAAAGAGACAGGAAACCTAATATTTTACGATTTGAGAATGTCACTCTCAACTTTAGGCTCCTGGAGCCTTAGGAGTCTGCAGCAACAGAATCTATAATTATAGTGAGCCAATAGCATGGGGAAGGAGAAGCCACTTGATGCAGAGAGAGAGAAAGAAAAAGACCCTAATTGCTCCTGCCCTTCAGGACCAAAACCTTTTTTTATCACCCTTTTTTGGCCTATAATGCAATGGCAGACAAATGTTGGAGAGGCTAAGACTTATGGATTCAACCCATGTATAATAAAGAATAGAGCAGGGGAAGGGGAAAGGCAAATAAATCTAGGACTAGCATACCACATTGATATTAACAAATTAAATCAGAAAAATCATATCTAAATTGATACAGTAAAATATTTTATAAAAGTCAGCACTCATTTGCAGTAAAGATAATATGTGGTTATCAGATTAGATAAAGAATATCTACCAAAAACAAAACAAAACAGAACACAAAACTCAAGCAGAAAATACACAGTGTGGAAATGTTAAAAGTTTTTACTTGGAGGCATGCCTGGGTGGTTCAGTTGGTTGAGCATTCCATTCTTGATTTCAGCTCAGGTCATGATCTCAGGGTCATGAGACTGATCCCTATGTCAGGTCCATGTTGAGCATGGAGTTTAAGATTAAGATTTTCTCTCTCTCTCTCTCCCTCTGCTCACCTTTCCTCCTCCCCCACCCAGCTTGTGCACACACATGCTCTCTCTCTCTCTCTCTCTCTCTCAAAAACAAAACAAAAAACAAACAAACAAAATAAAACCTTTTGCTTGGAAACTGAAAAGTAGACAAAGATACCTGCCATCAATGTTTTAATAAAAATTTTGCATAGTACAGCAATGGAATAATAAGAAATCAAGGGATAGGGACTGTAAAATAGGAAACAACAGCTTTTATAATTAGCACATAATTAGACAGTGTATGATGAAAATCCAAATGGACTAAAGATAAGATATTCAGTCACCTAAGAGAGTTTGTTATTATAAGAAATACTAAAGTAAATCAGGCTGAAATCAAAGGACACTATATAGTAATTAGAAACCATATGAAAAAATAAAGATCACCAGTAAGCATAGGTAAATATAAAAGCCAGCATTATTGTATTCTTGATATTGTATATTTGGTATTGTAATTACTCTTTTTGTTTCCTATATAATTTAAAAGACAAGTGCATAAAATTAAAATTATAAATCTTTCTTAATAGGCACACGAGTATAAAGATATAATTCTTAAAAAAAGAAAGTTACAAATTGATATCCCTCATGAATATAGATGCAATAATCCTGAACAAAATAATAGTAAATGGAAACAAACAGCACATATAAAGGATTATACACAGTGACTAAGTGGAGTTTATCCTTGGAATGGAAGGCTAATTCAACATAAGACCAGTCAATGTAATATGCCATGGTATAAAAACAAAGGAAAAAAATGATCATCTCAGCAGCGAAAGTATTTGCCAAATTTAACCCCCTTTCATAATCAAAATACTCAGCAAACTAGGAATATAAGGGTACTTATTTAACATGATAAATGGAATTTATGAAAAACTCATAGCTAATATCACATTCAATGGTGAAAGAATGAAAGATTTATCCCTAAATCAGGAACAAGGCAAGGATGTTGGCTTTATCAGTGATATTCAACATTTTCCTGGCCAGAGCAATTAGGAAAGAAAAAGAAATGAAATAAAAGAGATCTAAACTGGAAGAGTTAAGTAAAGCTATCTCTATTTGTAGATAAAAAGATTCTATGTATGTAGAAAATTTCAAAATTTCCAAAAAACAAAAGAAAGAAAACACGCTAGAGCTAATACATGAATTCAGCAAATTTGCAGTTCGATACATAAAAAGAATAAGCTTTAAAGAAGCTTTAAAAGCAATAAAGAAGCTAAAAAAGAAATTAAGGAAATTACTCCACTTACAATAGCATCAATAAGATATAATACTTGGGGAGCACCTGGGTGGCTCAGTGGTTGAGCATCTATCTGCCTTTGGCTCACGTCATGATCCCGGGGTCCTGGGATGGAGTCCCACATCAGGCTCCCTATGGAGAGCCTGCTTCTCCTTCTGCCTGTGTCTCTGCCTCTTTCTGTGTCTCTCATAAATAAATAAATAAATAAAATATTTTTTAAAAAAGAATATAGGGCAGCCTGGGTGGTTCAGTGGTTTAGTGCTGCCTTCAGCCCAGGGCATGATCCTGGAGACCCAGAATCAAATCCCACATCAGGCTCCCTGCATGGAGCCTGCTTCTCCCTCTGCCTGTGTCTCTGCCTCTCTCTCTCTCTCTCTCTCTCTCTCTCTCTGTGTGTGTGTGTCTCATAAATAAATAAATAAATAAATAAATAAATAAATAAGAATATGATACTTAGGAATAAGCTTAACTAAAGACAGGAAAGATTGTACGCTGAAAAATATGAATCATTGCTGAACAAAATGAAAGAGGACCCAAACAAATGGAAAAACATTCCAATATATGGACAGCTCTCCAAAGAAGATATACATGTGGCTAGCATGCCCATGAAGAGGTAGCCAACATTATTAGTGGTCAGTAAACAAGTCAAAACCACAATGAGTACCATTTCCCACTCACTAGAATGGCTTTGATTTTTTTAAAAAGCAAAACAAAATAACAAGTGTTGGAAAAATGGGAAGAAATAGGAATCCTATTCCCATTGCTGATGGGAATTTAAAATGTGTAACTTCTGTGAAAAACAGTTTGGCAGTCCTTTGAAAAGTTACTTAGAAATACCACCTGACCCAGCAATTCCACTCTTTGGTATATACTCAAGAAAAATGATGACATATATCTACACAGAAACTTGTACACAAATACTGATAATAGCATTTACATAAGAGCCAAAAGGTGGAAACAAATCAAATGTCCATTAATGGATGAATGGATAAACAAATTGTGATACATACATACAATGAAATATTATTCAGCCATAAAAAAGAAACAAAGTATTGATACATGCCACAATGTAGATGAATGTCAAAAACATTATGCTAAATAAAAGAACTCAGAGACAAAGAATCACATATTGTGTGAATTCTATTATATGGCATATCCTGAATAGGCAAATTCATAGAGACAGAAAGCATATTAGCAGTTACCAGAGGGTAAGGGAGGGAACAATGGGAGGTTCTTATTTAATGGGTACAGAGTATTTTACTAGGGTAAGGAAAATTTTGAAACTAGAAAGTGATAGTGGTTACACAACATTTTGAATACACTAAATTCCATTGAATCCTATACTTTAAAATGGCTAATTATGTGACATAAATTTTACCTCAATTAAAAATATAGTGTGATTAATACTAAAAAAATTATAATATTGTCTAATGTGGTTCTCAATGTATATATTGGAAATATGTAAGACAACTGTATCATAAAGTATGGAGGATAATAGTACCTAATAGTAGTAAAGTTTCTACATCCCAGATAAAGTTATTAAAGGTTAATAATAGCAGAATCAGATGTTAAATATTAGTATTGTAATTCTTTTAGCATCCACTGAAAATTTTAAAAGAAATATACCTCAATTGTTACCTTAAAAAAAATTTTTTAGAGAGAGAGAATGGGAGTAGAGGCAGAGGAGAGAGAAAATCTTAAGCAGGCTCTACACCCAGCATGGAGCCTGATGCAGGGCTCTATCTCAAGACCCTGAAACCATGACTTGAGCTGAAATCAAGAATTGAACACTTAACTGACTGAGCTACCCCCAGGTGCCTTACACCTAACCAGTACTTATTTAAATGAAATTCATTTTAATATTTACATTAAATTTATTTAAATTACCAAGTTCAAGTAACCAATAGAATGGTAGGGAAAGGAAAGAGAAGAGTGTAAAACAAAGGAAACAAACAGAAAACAAATGATAAAATGGCAGATATATCAATAATTACATTCAATCTAAATGGTCATATCACACCAACTAAAAGAGGTTAGTGGAATGGATAAAAATATATGACCTAGTTACATGCTGTCTACAAAGTCTCACTTCAAATTTTATGATACACATAAGTTAAAAGTAAAAGGATGTTATTCAAACTGAAAAGAAACCAAACCAGGAGTGGCTTTATTAATAACAGAAATGTAGAACTCAGAACAAAGAAAGTACCTATGATGGAGGATATTAAGTAATAATAAAAGAGCCAGTTCACCAGAAGACATAATAATCTTAAATGTACCTAAAAGTAGAAGAAGTTCAAAGATACCTAAAAAAACTGACAGAACTGAAAGGAGAAATAAACAAATCTACGATTATAGTTGGGATGTTCAATACCTCTATCAAGAATCAAAAGAACCACTAGAAGGAAATCATCAAGGATATGGAACTGAACAACACCATCAGACAACAGGATCTACTTAACATTATAAAAAATTTGACCTCACTACAATGGAATACACGTTTTTTTACACACACATGGAATATGGAATATTCACCAAGAACAACCATGTGCTGAGTCATGAAACACGCCTTAAAATGTAAAATAATTGAAATCATATAAATTATGTTCTCTGCACTCAGTGGAATTATACTAGAAATCAATGCCAGACACATGACAGAAAAATTTCCAAACAATGCAAAATTAAGCAATATATTTTAAATCATATGTAAGCCATAAGGATTTCTCAATAGAAATTTAAAAATATATATTTTATTTTATTTTTTAAATATATATTTTATTGAAGGAACAGGACAATAAATCATTTAAAAATCAGTATAGTGCAGTTAAATGAATGCTTTGAGAAAAATGTATATTACTAGCTATTTATATTCATAAAAAATGTATCTCAAATCGATAATCTAGGGTTCCTTCATAGGAAACAAGAAAAGGAGGCAGTTGTTAGGAAATATATCATAGTTAAGGTCAGAAATTAATGCAATTGAAAACAGAAGAACAATACAGAAAATTAATAAAATCAAACACTGATTCTTTCAGAAGATAATATAAAATTGGTAAATGTCTAATGTGACTGACAAGGAAAAGGCTGAGAGGACACAAACAATATCAGAGAGGTTTTTACTACAAACCCAAGAGACATTAAAAGGACTATAAAGAAATATTATGAACCACTCTACAAACATAAATTTGATAACTCAGAAGGAAATGAACTAATTCCTTGAAAACCACAAACTGTCTAAACTCATCTAAGTTATAATAGGCTAAATAATTAATAGATATTAAATAAATGGAATTCAAAACCAAATACTCATATCAATTGACACAAAAAAACATTTGACAGAATTCAACATTCATTCATTATAAAGCCTTACAGCATAGTAGGAATAGAAAGGAACTTTGTCAAGGTGCCTCTCTCAAGGTAATAAAGAGTACCTATTAAAAAAAAGAAAAACGGTTCATATTAGATTTAATGTGGCAGACTGAATGCTTTCCCATTAAGATTAGGAATAAAGTATGTCCACACTCATGACTTCTATTTGACATAGTCCTAGGAATCCCAGTCAGTGCAATAACACAGGAAAAAGAAATAAAAATCATGCAGTTTGGAAACTATGAAATAAAAGATTCCTATTTGCAGATGACTGATTGTTAAAAAATAATCTCAAGTAATCTAAGGGAAAAAAAGAAAAAGAAAAATCCTCCCCAAATCACATAACTAATAAGTTGTTTTAGCAAGGTTTCAGGATAAAAGCAAGGTCACAGAATACAATCATATTTTTACATACTAGCAATAAATAATTGGAACCTGAAATTAAAAAGCACATTACATTTACAATAGCTGAAAAATTAAGTACTTAGGTTTATATCAGAGAAAACATGTACTGGATCTGTAAGCCAAAAACTATAAAATGCCAATAGAAGAAATCAAATATTTAAATAAATAGAAGTACTATATCCACATGTTAAAAGAATCAACATAGTAAAGATGGCAATTCTCTTCAAATTGATCAGTAAGTTTAACAACTCTACTATGGAAATCACAATTGGATGTTTTATTGATATACACAAGTTGACTCTAATGTTTAAATGGAAAACCAAAGGAACTAGAATAGCTAAAACAAGTTTTTAAAAAAGAGACTAGAATTGGAGAAATTATACCACTTGACGGTAAGACTAAATGTATAACTACATTAATTAAGACTGTAGTGTTGACAGAGGGATAGATACGTAGATAAATTGAAGAAAATACAGTCAGGAAATAAAGCCATACCAATATAGCCAACTAATTTTGGATAACATAGCAAAAGCAATTCAATAGAGAAATGGTTATTTATTCAAAAAATGATGTTGGAACAATTAAACTACTATAGGACTAAAGAAAAAGTGAACTTTGGCCTAAACCTCATACCTTACATAAAAATTATTTAAAATGGATTCTAGTTCTAAATATAAAACTTTTAGAAAAAAAAAAAAACAGGAGAAAATCTTACTGACCTAGAAGCTGATTAAAAGTTTTTAAACCTGTACCCCAAATCAGGATATATAAAAACAATAATGGATAAATTGAACTTGATCAAAATTAGTAAGTTTGGTCTGGGAATGACATTGCTAAGAGAATAAGACAAGTCACATCTGGAAGAAAATATTTGCAAGTCACATATCCAACAAAGGACTTGTACAGGCAAAAACTCTTTAAACCAACATTAAGCAAGAAAAAGTCAAATTTCTTTAAAAAGCATACAATTTGAATACATGCATCACCATAGAAGATATAAGGATGGCAAATAGGCAGATTAAAAGATGTTCAGTATCCACTGAGTGTGATATGTAAGTGATGAATCACTAATTCTACTCCTGAAACTACACTATATGTTAACTAACTGGAATTTAAATAAACACTTAAAAAAAATAAAAGATGTTCAACATCATTATCCGTTGGGTAAATGTAAATTACTGGGAATGTAAAATGTTCCAGGCTCTCTGGAAAACAATCTAGCAGTTTCCCTTAAATTTAAACATGGACTTATCATATAATCCAGCAGGCCCCTCCTAAATATTTATCCTAGAGAAATGAAAACTGTTGATAGCAGCTTTATTTGTAATAGGCAAAAAACTGGAAACAACCCAAATATCTTTTAACAGGTAAATGGATAAACAGACCGTGCTATAACACCCATACAACAGAACAACAGAATACAACTCAGCAATGAAAAGGAATAGATTATTGATATAAATAACAGCTTGGATGGATCTCAAGGGCACGTTGCTGAGTGAAAAATACCAATATCCAAAGGTTACTCTATGACTCCATTTGTGTAAAATTCTCAAAGTGATAAAATTATGTAATGGAGAAAAAAAAAATCAGTGATTTCCAGGACTAGAGTTGGGGAGAGGGCATGATTATAGACAGGCATACCAGGGCCTGTCTTTGGAGTGTTTGGAATAGTTTCTATAATGATTGTATTGTGATCATGATTAGAAAAATTTACACATGTGGCTAAATTTCATAAACTATATACCAAATGAAACAAAGCAATAACAACAAAATCACTGGTTGCATGTTAAAACTGGTTAAATGCAAATTAGATTTTAGATTAGTTAATATCACTTCTGAGGTTCTGATGATTATACTACCATTATGTAACTTGATATAGTCAGAGGAATATGAGAGAAAGTACACAGGAATTCTCTGTATTATGTTTGTAATTCCTATAAGAATCTAAAATAATTTCAAAATAAAGGGCTTAAAGACTTCTGGTTTCAGCTCCAAAGTATAAAGAGCTTAGAAGTCATCACTTCTGTCATATTTACAATAAGAAATAGCTGGAAAAGTTGAAAATCAACAACTTTCCTTGGATCCAACAGGGAATTGAGGTCACAGAAGTCACAGAACAGCTACATTCAGAGAGATATAGTGATCTGCTTACCCAGAGCAGAAGCTGCTACAAGCTCTACAGATAGAACCAATTACTTCAGTAGTAATGTTGACAGATAGCTGGAGGCTGAATGTCCACTAGTGTGAGACTGCAAAATTCCCGGAGGCTGCAATTATAGAGGGGACTCCAAACTTGCAGGCTTTCTCTCCAGGCACCACACCAGATGTGTACAGTGAGGATCCCGGAAAATCATCTCCTGGCTCTGGCAGGGAGAGAACAACATTGTGTAATCTTCCCAAACCCTTTTACATAACAAAAACCTACTCTCCAGAGTAGTATGGAAACCTTATCCTACTAAGGGAAGACTTTCTACCTTACTCCATCTTCCACCAGCCTTTCTGTCTCACCTAAGTAATACAAAACAAAATATGATCAACAAGAGATAACTCTCCAAAGAAATAGACTCTGGGAATGATGCAGCAAGGCAAGGAAGTAGAGGGCTCAGGTGGGTGGGCAGGGAGGGACAGAAATATTTGTGATGTCTACACTCCCTGGAAGCAGGCAAACTAAAATACATAGATTTAATTAGAAGATTCTAGAACAATTATCTTACATCCCCCACAGTCCCACCACAGTAACACACTTCTAGTCTAACAACAGTGGATGACAGCTGAAAGAGTAGCAAAACATAGATGCTCCCAGAGAACCAATGCAAAGACAAACCCTAAAGAAAAGACAGGAGACAAAAAGCAGACACTAGAGGAATTTGAAGCCTCTGGTACTTACAGCTACAATAAACATCAAACATAAGCCAAATCCTAGCCATGTTAATATAAATACACTAAAAACATATTTCCTTCAGTACCTAATACTGCTACATATCTGTCCTTAAAAAAATTACAAGATATATGATAAAACAAGGAAGAACATAGTCTGAAAAGACAAAAAAGAGCATCAGAACCAGACAGACATGATACAGATTTTGAAATTATTAGACAAGGAATTTAAATAAACATGATTTCTATTTTTAAGGGTTCTTATTGGACAAATAGACAACATGCAAGACCAAATGAATAGTGTCATTAGAGACATGGAATCTGTAAGTAAGAATCAAAACTAAATGCTAGAAATAAAAAATACAGCAAGAGAAATGAGAAGTGCCTTTAACAGGCTCATCAGGAGATATGAAACAGTTACAGAAACAATCAGTAAACCTGAAGATATGTGGAAAGCAACCTCCCTAAACGAATCAAAAAGAGAAGGAAAGAACAAAAAAATTAACAAAATACCCAAGAATCATGGAACATTATTAAAAGGTGTAACATATAAATAATTTTTCTGCCAAAAGGAGAAGAAAGAATGGAGGTAGAAAAATATATTTGAAGCAATAAGCCAATGACTTTCTAACATTAGTGGCAGACACCAAATCATTGATCCAGGCAGCTCAGAGAACATCAAGATAAATACTAAAACAAACAAACTACACCTAGGTATATCATATTTAGACTGCAGAAAACCAAAGGCAAAAATAAAATCTTGAAGAAAGCCATAGGAGTGGATAACACCTTCCAATAGAGGAAAAAAATAAAAAATTATAGCAAACTTATCATCAGAAAACATGCAAGAAAGAAGGAAGTGAAATGAAGTCCTTAAAGTATTGAAAGAAGAATGCCAATCTAGAATTCTATATCCAACAAAATTTTCCTTCAAAGGTGAAGGAGAAATAAAAACTTTCTCAGACAAAAAATGAGTCAGTTCATTGTTAATAGACCTGCTATGCAAAAAATGGTAAAATAAATTCATTATGCAGAAGGAAAATACAGGTCAGAAACTTGGATGCACATTAAAAAAGGAAACTCATCAGAGAAGGAATAAATTAAGATAAAATAAAATCTTTAACTTTTCTCAGTCTTAATTTTTTAAAAATTATTTTTCTAAGCAACAATAATAATAATGGATTAGATGATTACAGCACATGAATAAGTGCAATGTCACAAGACAAAGAATTGGAATTACTCTGTTATAAGGAATCTGCACAACATGTGAAATAATATAGAACTTTCAGAAGGTGGACTTAATTAGATTAATTTAAAATGTATATTACAGGGATGCCTGGGTGGCTCAGTGGTTGAGCTTCTGCCTTTGGCTCAGGGGTGTGATCCTGGAGTCCCAGGATGGAGTCCCACACTGGGCTCCCAGCAGGGAGCCTACTTCTCCCTCTGCCTATGTCTCTACCTCTCTCTGTGTCTCTCATGAATAAATAAATAAATAAAATCTTTAAAAAATGTATATTATAAACTCTAGGAAAACCACTGAAAAGGCTAAAAAAAGCATAAATGATATATCAAGAGAAGATATAAGATAGAATCATATAAAACGCTCAATTAATACTAGAGAGCACAATAAAGGTGATATAAAAAAGAACAAATGCAACAGATGGAAAACAGTTGCACAAATAGTAGCTTTTAACTATAACTATAATCAATAATAGCTTTAAATGTGAATGGCATCAAAAGGCAGAAATTGTCAGAGTGGATAAAAAAATTTTTAGAGACTCAACTATATGCTGTCTGTAGGAAACCTATTTTGTGTATCGAGACTCTTGACAGTTTCAGAGTAAAAGGAAGGATTTTAGGATAGTGAAACTCTTCTGTATACTATAATGGCAGATAAATGATATTATGCATCTGTCAAAATCTATAGGGTCCATACAATACAGAGAATGTATGTTAATGTAATCTATGGACTTTAATTAATACTAATGTATTAATATTAGCTCATTAATTATAAAAAATGTACCACACTAGTGCAAGATGTCAATAATCGGGGAAACTGTGGGTATGTGATAGAGTGGGAGTATATGGGAACTAGACTTTAGGCTCATTTTTTTCTGTAAACCTAAAACTGCTTTAAAAAATAAAGTCTATTATTTTTTAAAAGTGAATAAAGTCCACATATATGGTGTACATATAACCAGCTTACTTCAGTAATTGAACTGAATCTACATTGTAATTGAACAAAGGCACTATTGGATCCAATGCTAATTCTTAAGTTTGTCTTATTTTTAGCACATTGATTCCCATATTCTGGCTATTGCCCACAACACAATTTAGCAGTTCTAGTCTATCTGCCATACCCTCTTTTCAACTTCCAGGAGTTATCTTAGAACATCCAAGATCAGACCAACTACTTGGGGGTGATGGTGGGTGACATCTAGTCAGTGCTCCACAATGCTGTCTTTTTAAAGGAAGTATTTGATAGCCTCCTGACTTCGAGCAAAGGTAGGTTGCAGAAAATGAAGAGTCTTTAGACTCTTAGATGATGTGATGAATTAACTTGTTAGCAACACATCTCTTAAAGTTCTAGTAGATTTCCTTTATCTTTAGCTGACCAACTCTCAGAATGCTCAGGATGAAGGTGCAGGAAAGAACAGGACTAGCCATGAAACATAGCAACCTAAGCACAAAACAATTAAACTTGTCCCTTTCACTAGCCATGGTGCAGAGCAGCAGATGACACCTTCTCCTATGTTGAAATTAACCTGTTAGGAAATCTGAATTGAAGAAGCAGGTTGCTATAAAATGCCACCTCAACTGTGCTTATTTCCAGATGAATAAAGAACTTTAAAGTTTCTGCAATTAACAGATAAACTCTGTTGTTTACTTGGATGGTAAGAAAAGAGTGGTAGACTTGTTAAAGCCTAGTCAGAGGTCACTAAATTTCAAGAACATGTATGGTCTCATCTTGTAGCCATTGTGTTGCTACTGTTAATGTATAATTCTATTAAATAGAAATACATTCATGAGAGCTGCAGTGCAAACTAGTGTCTGGTCTGATTTTATATGAATAGGTCTCATCACTGGTTTGTCTCATGAAACATCTTGTATAACTTTATTTTAGTGTCTTATATCTCATATAGGAATGTCACCTTTGAATTTAGTGAAATTCATTTCAGAGTAGATCGATAAAAGATGGAGACAGATCTACCACGGTAACACTAGTCAAAAAATGCTCAAGTAGCTATACAAATTTCAGCCAAAGCTGATTTCAGAACAAGGAATAGTATCAGAGAGGAGAAGACACATTATGTGATGATAAAAGGATCAAAAATCCAAGAAGGTATTACAATCTCAAGCATGTATGTGCCTAACAAAGGAGAATCACAATATATGAGGCAAAAGCTGATTAAAGTGAACCGAGAAATATGCAATCACAGTTGGCAGACGTCACTATTCCTGCGGCAGTAATTGATAGAAAAAGCAGTCAGAAAATAAGTAAATGTATAAAGATGACATGAACAATACTAATAATCAACCTGACCTAATTGGCATCATAAAGTACTTCATCCGACAACAGAAGAATATACATTCTTCTTAACCTCACATGTGGCATTCACCAAGATAGACCACATTTTTATGCATGTCTTCATTCATAAACTATTAAACAAACCTTAACAAATTTAAAAGAATATTAATCGAAGTATGTTTTCAGGTGATGACAGAATTACGTTAGAAATCTATTACAGAAAAATAGGTGGAGAGTTCCCAGATATTTGCAAATTTTCCACAATATACTTCTAGCCCATGAGTCAAAGAAATCTCAAAATAAATTTTAAAATATTTTGAAATAAATGGCAATACAAATTACCAAAATTTGTAGATTGCTACTAAACTAGGGCTTAAGAGAGAAATTTAGAGGATTAAATGCATACATTAGAAAAAAGAGAAAGAAAACAACAGAAAAAATCAATACAACCCTCAATGACATCAGTAAAATTGGTAAGTCTCTAGCCAGGATAACCAAGAAAGAAAAAAGAGAAGATATAAACTATCAGTATCAGGAATGAAAGAAGGGTCACTACACTGATTCCAGAGACATTCTTGAAAGGATAAAAATGGAATAGTATGAATAACTCTTTTTTTAAAGATTTTATTTATTTATTTGAGAGAGAGAGAGAACGAGCATGCATGCAAGCAGGGGAGGGGGCAGAGGGATGAGCAGACTCTCCACTGAGCACAGAGCCCCATGTGGGCTGGATCCCAGGATCTGAGATTGTGACCAGAGCCAGTCAGAGACTTAACCAACTGAGCCACCCAGGCTCCCCCGAACAACTCTATCTGTACAAATTAGAGAACAGATGAAATGGATCAATTCCTTGAATGTCACAAACTACCTAAACTCATTTAAGTTGGAGCAGATAATGTGAAGAGCCTTATATCTATTAAAGAAATTCAGTTAATAGTTAAAACCCTTCCAAAAAAAAAAATCACTAGGCCCAGATGTTTCATTGATGAATTACGTCAAACATTTAAGGGTAAAAAAAAAAAAAAAAAAAAAAAAAAAAAAAAAAAAAAAAAAAAAATTTAAGGGTTAAATAATACAAGTAATCTGTAATTTTTTTCGGAAAACAGCAGAAGAGAAAAGGAAGCCTTCCCAATTCTTTTTTTGAGGCTAACATCATACTAAGCCCAAAGCCAGATAAGCACATTACCAGACAACTACAGACAAATATTTCTCATAAATGTTGACAGGGAAAAAATCCTTAACAGAATAATAGCAAATAGAATCCAACAGTATGTAAAAGGAATAATACAGCATTTTTTAAAAAGATTTTATTTATTTATTTATTCATGAGAGACACAGAGAGAGAGAGGCAGAGACATAGGCAGAGGGCAAAGCAGGTTCCATGCGGGGAGCCCGATGTGAGACTGGATCTCGGGTCTCCAGGATCACCCCTGGGCTGAAGGTGGCACCAAACGGCTGAGCCACCCGGGCTTCCCAGGAATAATACAGCATTAACAAGTGGGGTTCATTTCCAAAATTTAAGCCTAATTCAACATTTGTAAATCAATTAGTGTTTTTCATCATATGACAGACTGAATGAGAAGATAAATGTAATCATATCAGTAGATGTAGAAAAATAATTTGAAATTTTTAATACCCGTTTATGATAAAAACTTTAAAAATTAGGATTAGAAGGGAACTTTCTTAACCTGATAAAGGGTATATAAAAAACGTACAGCTATCATTGTACCTAATGATCAGCAAGTGAATGCTTTCACCCTAAGATTGGAAATGAAACAAGGATGTCTCCTCTTTAATCCTATTCAGTATCATAATGCAAGTCATATTTAGTGCAAGACAAGCAATAACAAATAAATAAAATAGAAATTTTAATTTTTGTAAAAGAAATGGTTGTCTATGAAAAAATCTCCAAGAATCTACAAAGAAGACCTCCTGGAACTAAAAACCGATTATAATTGCTTTACTATATACCAGCAAAAAACAACTGAAGTTAGATATTTTAAAAGGTAAAAACATTTACAGTTGCACAAAAAATGAAATGCTTAGATAAATCTAACAAATACATATCAGATTTGCAGAAAACTATAAAACACTTATCAAACAGTATCTAAATGAATGGAGAAATTATTCCCTGTTCATGAATTGGTAGGCTCACTTTTACTAAGATATCAGTTATTTCTAATTTGATCTCTAGATTTAGTGCAATCTCAATTGAAATCTCAGCAACTTTTTTTCTTAGTAACTTTTTGTGGATATCAACAAACTGATTATAACACTTATATGGAGTGGCAAAGGTCCTAGAATAGTCAACACTATATTGAAAGAGAAGAATGAAGTTTGAAGATTCACACTACCCTATTTCAAGGCTCAATATAAAGCTAGTAATCAAGACAATATAGTGTTGGTGAAAGAATAAACAAATAGATTATTGGAATGAAGAATTGAGAGCCTCAAAATAGACCCACACAAATATAGTCAACTAACTTTTGACAAAGGTGCAAGGGCAAATAAATGAAAAACAATATATACGTATATATTGTATTGGAAAATAATACACAACCCTATTTCTAAAGTGTGGAAAAGACCTGAACAATTGAACATCCATATGGGGAAAAATGAACTTAGATACTAAGACACAAACCTCACACCTTACACAAAAATTCACTCAAAATAAACTATAGATCCAAATGTAAAATACAAAACTATACAACCTTCTAGATGAAAACTATGCAACTTTCTAGATGAAAATCTGTTACTTTGGGTGTGATGATGAGGTTTAGACACAGTGCCAAAAGCACAATCGATAAAAGAAAAATGATAGGTTGGACTTCATTAGAAAGTTTTGCTCTGTGAAAAACACTCTTAAGAGAATGAAAAAATAAGCTGTGATCACATATCTAATAAATGATTTGTATCTGAATGTACAAAGAAATCTTAAGCTCAACTATAATAAAACAAGTAATCAGTAGTGGTTTGAATAGTGTCTCTAAAAAGATATGTCCATTTCCTAATCTCTGGAACCTGCGAATGTGATCGTATTTGGGAAAAAAATCTTTACAGATGTAATTAAATTGAGGATCTCAATATGTGATCATCCCGAATTTATCTTTCTCAGCAAGAACTGAGACAAAAACCATTCAGAGAGAAAGGCCATGTTAAGACCGAAGTGGAGGCAAAGATTGAAGCTATGCATTTACAATCCAAGGAACACCAAGAATTGCTGGATAGCTACCAGAAGGTAGGAGAAAGGCATGGAATATGAGCCTCTAGAAGGAACAAACCCTTCTGACAGCTTGACTTCAGACTCTGGCCTCCCTCCATAACTTTAAGGGAATAAATATTTTTTCTTGTAAGCCACTGTTAGTGTTTATTACAATTGCCCTCGGAAAATAATACACAACCCTATTTCTAGAGTGTGGAAAAGACCTGAACAAAAATGTATCAAGGAAGACATAGAGATGACAAAGAAGCATATGAAAGGATGCACATAATTTAACATTAAGGAAATGCAAGGTAAAATAGCAATCGGTTACAAGTACACACCTTTAGAAAGGCTCAAATATCAATTACTAGCAAGAATGCAATTGGAAAAAAAAGGGGGGTCGGGAAAAAAAAAACAAAAGAATGCAATTGGATCTCTCATACATTGATGTTGAAAATGGAAAATGGTGCAGCCACTTTAGAAACATTTAGCAGTTTTTTATAATGATAAACATAGTCTTGGGGCACCAGGGTGGTGAAGTCGGTTAAATGTCTGACTCTGGGTTTCAGCTCAGGTTGTGATCTCGGGGTCCTGAGAGAGAGTGCCAAGTCCAGCTCCCATGCTTAGCATGGACTCTGCTTGAAATTCTGTCTTCCTCTCCCTCTTCCCTTCTTGCTCATGTGCACATGCACAGTCTCTCTCTCATGAATAAATAAATAAAATATTTTTTAAAAATGAGAGACACACAGAGAGAGGCAGAGACACAGGCAGAGGGAGAAGCAGCCTCCTCTCAAGGAGCCGGATGAGGGACTCGATCTTGGACCACAGGATCATGCCCTGAGCCACTCAGGTGTCCCTAAATAAATCTTTTTTAAAAAGATAAACATAGTTTTTTATATGATCCAGAAATTGCCCTCCTAGATATTTTTCCAACTGATTTGAAAACATCTCAACATAAATAACTGCACATAAATACTTACATCAGCATTATTCATAATCACCAAAAACCAAGCTATCTTTGATAGGTGAGTGAATAAATAATCTGTGGCACATACATACAGTGGAATACTATTAAACAATAAAAAGTAATAATTTATCAATTTATGAGATAACATGGATGAATCTTAAATCCGCATTGCTAAGCAAAAAAAGCCTGTCCACAAATACTGTTTGATTCCATTTATATGACATTATGGAAAAAATACAACTAAAGAGACAAAATAAAAATCAGTAGTTGTTAGGATTTTCTCTGCAGGAGGGAGGGAGTGGTTGAAATATTGAAGCACAGAGGATGTCTTAGGAGGATGAAACTATCCTGTATGATATTTTAATGATGGATACATGACACTATACTTTTTTTTCAAATCTCATAGAACATTAGAGCACGAAGAGTGATCCTTAATGTATGCAAATAAAGATCAGTTCAGAGATCTAAGTATCCCAGGAATGTAAACTGTGACCAAATAATTCTAGCGGTATTACAAATGTGTGAAATAATATCAATGAAGAGGATGAGGGAAGAGAGGTGCTGACCTAAGTAATTTTGAAAATGAGTGGATAATGTATGACTAAAGAAAAAGGAACTGTACATAGATACTGTATTCCAGTTAGTAAAATTGTTTCTCAGAAGGCTATGGGTTAATAATCTGAAATCAATAAACATGTATACTGGGACTGAAAAAATAATTATATGAATGGTGGACTGTTGGAGCCAATTTTCTCAGAGAGGTAAGCAACGGAGGAAGCCTAGAGTGAATAATGTGATACTAGATTAGAGTTTGGAGACATCAATATGACTCCTGTTTAGCTTAATATAGGTACAGATGGACAAATATAAAAATAATTATAAAAATATGTTCATACATGAGCTAGTATACAGACACTTTCCAAGATCTATCTTCTGAGATGGCTTAGAAGGAACAAGATTCTAGTCATAATGGAATAATCTGAGCAGGAAAATAAATAACCTAATACTGGCTTATGATCTAAATATAAAATAAATATCTATGAATCCATGCTGCTATAAATGACTGAATGAATAAATAAATCTGAGATAATAGACAAATTGCATGTATAGAATAATTCCAAATAATTTATGTAGCTACTCTACCCTCAAGGAGATGGAGCACAACTACCCATTCCTTAAGTGTAGGCTGAGCACTGAGACTTTTTTCCAAAGAGTACTGTAATGCAAGGAGGGAGAAAGAGTAACTTTAGAGTAGAGAAACTTGGCAAATTCTACCTGAGTAGCTGATCAAGGTGATAATCATCAGTTAAGTCATGTTTATGGAATGGGCCCTTGATAGAATGTAATGAAAATAGCACCTTACTCCTGAGGCCTTCCTTCCAAGAACCCATAGTGCCAGACTAATAGTGAGAAAAACATCAAACACATCCCACTTGAGGGACAGTACAAAATACCTTCCCAGAACTGTCAAGGTCATAAAAAAAAATAAGGAAAATGACAATCTGTCACCACCTAAAGGAGCCTAGGAAAAATGATGACTAAATGCAATATGATATCATGGATAGGATCTTGGTCCAGAAAAAAAAAAAATTAGGGAAAAAAATAAAGGAAATCTGAATCAAGTATGGACTCCAGTTAATAATAATATGTAGATACTGGTTCATTAGTTGTGACAAATATATCAATGTAAGATATTAACAATAGGGGAGAATGAGTGCCAGGCATAAGGGAACTCTGTACTACCTGCAACTTTTCTGTAAATATAAAACTACTTTTAATTTATAAGTTTGCTTAAAAATAAATGATTTTTCCCTTTTTAAATTTTTTTATTGGAGTTCAATTTGCCAACATATAGCATAACACCCAGTACTCATCCCATCAAGTGCCCCCTTCAGTGCCCATCACTCAGTCACCCCCACCCCCCGCCCACCTCCCTTTCCACCACCGCTTGTTCGTTTCCCAGAGTTAGGAGTCTCTCATGTTCTGTCTTCCTCTCTGATATTTCCCACTCATTTTCTCTCCTTTCCCCTTTATTCCCTTTCACTATTTTTAAAAATAAATGATTTTAAATAAACAGGAACACTTCAGCTTGTGGTACACTTACCAAGTGTTGACCAATGTCCAATTCTCCCATTCAGCCAACCTTCCTGGGGCCTACCTGTACTGACAGCAGAGGGGTGCTCTGTGGAGATTCATCTGTTCTGCTGTGGGTTATTTCTTTAGATTTCACTCAGAGTTCCTGCCTTTACTTCTGTTAGGGCTTGGGCCTCTTCCCTCTGCTTGCCCGAGGTCAATACCATGGTCTAAAACTCTCAGCAGACAGAAATCCACAGGGAGAATTTAGAGGTGCTAAATCAGGTGGTCCCTGCCTGGGTCTACCAGGGCTGAAAACAGAGTTGGTACTCTGTGGGATACCCTTCAATCTGTGGTGGGTGTCCCCTCAAACATCACTCAGGGTCTTTACCTTACCTCCTGGCAGGGCCAGGGCTCCTCTTCCATCTGCTGACCTGACTCCCCTGCACTCATAACAAAGCCTTCACTACTCTGAGACACCAGAGGCAGAGGTAAAGGGAAGCAAATTTCTGAGAACCCTGCATAGGGTCTGCCAGGGCTGACAGCAGGGTTGGGGTTCTAAGCTGGTCCCTCTGTTTTATAGGAGAAAATATCCTCAGTCCTCACTGAGATTTCTAAACTTGATTCCTAGACAGAACTGGGACTCCCCCTTCTGCTGAGCCAAGTTGCTAGCCTTAGATCAAAGCCAAATCCTTACCCTACCCTATGATTCCACCCTTAACCCCAATCTCAAGAGGATGCAGTAAAGCAGTGCCTGTGCTTAACAACTATAACTGGTGCTCCCAAGGCAGGCAGCAGGGGCAAGGCTCTGTGTGAGGCAGTCTGTTCTCTGGTGGGCATTTCCTACAGATTTTCCTCCTGCTCCTCCCCTTTACTTCTCTTCAGGCCTGGGATCCTTCTCTCTGCTGCCTGAGATTGACACTCTGGTCCAATAACATCACCTTTCATTGAAAGGGAATAATATTTACTACAGATCATGTGAAAATATTGAGAATCTTTTATACAAAATCTTTTAATTCTATCAAGCCAGAGTTATTATCATAATGAAGCACTTTAAACACTACATATCACCATCAACTCCATTTAACAAGGAACCACACTATTTGCAATGATTCTCTCCATCCATTCTGTAAAAATGGTTATATACCTGGAGTCAGCCCTCCACCCCAGAAAGTATATGGTGGCAACATACATCAGCAAAAAGAGCCATAGGACATTCCTGCTATGCAGGAAACAAGGCAGGGCAGTCTAAGTTGGGTTAACATCTAGATCATTTTTTTATGATCTAGCCTCAACTTCAGTACTGGAAGGGTGCTATATGCAGAAGAAATAGCCTTCTCCATCAGGCCTCAAGACAGCTCTTAGCCCTGGTACACTGGAAAGAACGTATGGAACCGTGAAAGTAGTGAAGAAATATAGGCTTCACGAAATTCATTAATATCACTGGGTGATGCATGGGAGCTAGCTGTTTGCTGTCTGACAATGGGCAGGGGATATTCTAAGTCAGGGAGGGGTATCAAGTATGCCTCTGGTTCTTTAATCGAGAAGATCTGTCCACTCAGATTGCTGTACAACTTTAGGCTGGTAATAATGATTCATAGACATTCCAAGCTTTTTCCCAGAACTTGTCCAGGACCCTCCAAGATTCCACATGCTCTCTCCTTCTGGTCCTCTATCCATTATATGGAGAGCTCTAAATTCACAACTCAGACTGCCAGCCTTCCTTGGGGTATCTGGGTTTCATTTAGTATGTGATCTTTCTCATGAGCTCTAGAGATTTATTTACCCTCCAGATCTCCTGATATTCTTCACTAGCTGACAGCATCCTGTCTAGACTATTACCTGAGACCTAGTAATTCTGACCAAATCCTTATTTCTTATACTAAATGGAAAAAATCTATTGACATAGCATTTTAAAATACCCACAGTTACCCCAGTAATCAAGATAGCTTGCAAAAATTCATTCTTGCTGTGGATGAGGAATTAATTAATAAAGAATTATTTTTGAACAACATAATTAGAAAACATGTAAATTCCAAATAAGATAACAGTGAGAATATATTTTGACACAAAAGATTGATCAGCATATAAAATTGATCAATTAAAATGCCTGTGAGAGTTTAGGATATTTACATACATGTGAGAACATAAATTGGTACAGCATTGTTGAAACAGAATATTAGCAATACTCATAAAGCTTAGCATTCATCACACTACTTAACTTTAACCCAATGTTCAATTCTATGTCTTTTCTATAAGAAAATATCCATATTTGCCCAAAAATTTGTATTTAATAATGTTAATAATACTTCTGTTAGTTATAATAACAAAGGGAAAACAACTCACGTATCCAACAAGAGGAGACTGATTAAATTAATTATGGCACATCTGCACTTTAGAATTTTTGGAAGTAGTTGAGAGTTAAGTGGATCGATATGTGCTCTCACAGAAAGATCCTGCATTCATTTTATTAGGGAGAAGGGCAAGAGGCAAAACAATATGTACAACATTATCCAAGTATATTTAAAAAACCTTCAAATTGTATTTTTCTAGTACATCCATGTAAGAAAAAGCCCAGACTATATTTTAAAATAATATATACAACATTTTTAAATTGTGGTTACTTCTAAGGAGTGCTGAATTTTGGAGGATGAAATATGGAATGAAATTTTTTTATTTATCCATATTTTTTGAATTTCTTTAGCATCAGGAATATGTGCACTATTATTTTTGTAATTAGTATATTTAAGAAAGGCTAACAATAGAAAAAGTAGATGTGTGTTATTCAGATGAAGTAATTGCTGCCTAATGTAATGGAAGAAACCAGAAATTTCAATGACTTAGCACTACAAAAGTTTATTTCTCATGCACATAAAATCTGACAGGGGTAGGCAATGTCTCTGCTGTCAAGTGATCCCAGATCTGGGCTGCTACTATCATATGATTCCACATCTCAACACAGGCTCTGTGTGTTTGCTGGTCATTGAACAGAAAGCATAGCAGTGGCGTACTGACTTTCAAACACCTTGGTCTGCAGATGACATTGTTTCTGTTCATATGTCAGTGGCGAGGGTAGGCACAAAACCTTTTCTGATACAAGTGCATTTGCCAATATCGTATGTCCCATGCACCCAGGAAGGAGAGCAAAACGCGATGTGGAAGAGCACTTAGAGTCTCTCTATAAAACAGATAAGCAGTAGGTCATCAGTAGAGTGCAACACTTAGAATTTATATGACAAAAGCCCTCTGTCCTTGAAGAAGTTTCTGAGAAGGCCAAACTGCCTTGCAACACTTCAAATCTTTCTAAGAGCCTACTGTGTGACAGGTGTTCAAATACAGGATCACGCTATTTATCTAAAGGACACTGGAAATCTCAGCAGGGAGGCATCATCCTTCTTCACTCTATAGCACCTTCCTATACTGACTGACTGTTTCAATAACCTCCATAGTCTCAATAGACTGAGAATTTTCTTCTTCCTTTTGCTGCATAGCTAAAAACCACAGCTTTTTGAGTTTCTGATTCATACCACTTGACGATGAACATGACTGAACACTTGTACAGGTGTCTTTGGGCACACTGAAAACCAGGAGTTTTCCCTGCAGCAGATACAGACAAGAGTCAGGAAAATGATAGCCAGCTAGTTTTTCTTTTCTTATCAAAGCTGGCAGGTCTGGCAGGGAGGCATTTTCTACCTTGGTGGTAGACTGAATAATTGCTCCACGAAGATACCTGTAGCCTTATCCCTGAAACCTGTGAATTTGTTATGCTACACTTTGCAGAGGTACTAAGGTTATGAAAATGACTAATAAAAAAGGGGTGAGAAGGATGCAGTGTTTTATTGCTGATTCAAAGTAGATGGGCTCAGGACTGGAGAGGGGCCTGGAGAAACTAATGTCAGCTCCAGCTGACAGTCAGCAAAAAAACATGGCCTCAATAGTATTACCACAAAGAACTGGACGTGCCAACAACCTGGATGATCTTGGAAAGAGATACTTCCCAGAACTCATGATGAGAGACCTGCCACCTGAATGCTTGACGTGAGTCTTGTGAAACCCAGAAGAGAGAATTCAACAGAAGCAACTTGGATTTCTCACGTACGGACATGTGAGATAATAAATGTGTGTTGTTGTAATCTGCTAAATGTGTGGTAATTTGTTATGGTGGTTATGGAATAAGTACAATCTCTTGGAAGGACTATAAGGTCTGTTAGAATTCAGCCTGTGCTTATGGTTGCTACACAGTGATTTCCTGGCCTTCCTCACCTACCATGTAGGAGGGAGGCTTTGGTTCTTCACTTAGTTAAGCTCACTCATCAGTTTAAGGATTCAGTGGCCAGTCTCAGATAAGTCACCAGATTTCTCATGCACTTTCTAAAATCTCCTCTCTAATTTCAGGGCTGTCTTTCAAGAATCAGTAGATCCTATGCCAAATAAGATTTTGCTCAGAAGCCAATTTGGAAAAATACTTTGAGAGGTGATAGCATTGCCCAGATCAGATGAGCAAACATCTGAACGTCACTGCCAAAGTAGACAATCACATAGAACAGATTGTTGTTACCAAGGGGTTCCGTGGTCAGGGATGGGACAGACAGGAGGCATTTGCAGTGTATCAGAATGCTCTAAGTTAGGGTAAAGAAAAGTGATTCTGGGCTTTTTTTCCACTGGGAGCAGAGTGCAGTCTTATCAAAGGAAGCAGGGGAGAACTGCACTGCAGGTCAGGATCCAGATTTGGACACCAGGACACACTGGGGAAAACGCAGGGCAATAGTGAAGTAACTGGGAAAGTGCCCGGTCTGGTCCCATGTACTAGCACTGGGCAGAGTCAGCTTTCAAAGAACCTTGTGGGGGTGCCTGGGTGGCTCAGTTGGTTAAGTATCCAACTCTTGATTTCTGCTCAGGTCATAATCTCAGGGTTGTGAGATGGAGCCCTGCATCAGGCTCCATGCTGGAGTTGAAGCTGCTTAAGTCTCTCTCTCTCTTTCCTTCTTTCCCTCTCTAAAACAAACAAACAACAACAACAACAACAAAACAAAAAACCCAAAAACAACAAAAAATAAACTATGGTTAGGGGCGGGTGTACTTCAGGCAAATGCAACCCATAGAGCGTCCCCACCTGATGTTTAATTCTCATTTTGCCTTAATAATACACCTGAATTTAGTGAATTGGCTTCAGCTTCCTTCTTTTTACTTCCTGAGAGACATTGAGGAGAAGTGAGCAGAGAAATGAATTAAGAGATACGAAATCAGCCTCAGGCAGGGAGGAGTGGAACAGTGTGTGTTCTAGACTAATTCAGACCAGGGCTCTAGTCCCAGCACTGTCACTTACAAGCCAGGTGAACTCATGAAAATTGCAGTTATGTAAAGCCTCAGGTTTTTTTTTAAAGATTTATATATTTATTCATTCAGAGAGAGGGAAGAGAGAGGCAGAGACACAGGCAGAGGGAGAAGCAGGCTCCATGCACGGAGCCCGATGCGGGACTCGATCCTGGGTCTCCAGGATCACACCCCAGGCTGCAGGCGGCGCTAAACCGCTGCACCACCGGGGCTGTCCCCTCAGGTTCTTTATGTATGAAGTGGGTTTGATAAGTAGTCCTCTTGTTCTTGGCTTACATATATCTTATACATACAAATGGTAAAATATCTGACTTAAGGAAGACACTGGCACACTTTCTGGCATGTATTAGATTTGTATAAATGCCAGTTATTACCACTACTATTATTTTCACCCTAAAACCTACTATCCTCCATATATATATATATATATATATATTTTAGTCCAGGGAATGCCAGTGAATTTATAACCCTCTAGGACCTGGTGCAAGAAATCAGCCAATATGATGCTCAGCAAGTTAAACTAAGTTACTTGCTATTTAACTTTTTTGAAGATATGTTATTTATTATGGGTGTGGGGAATCTTCCTCACTTTGATGCTCAGAACTCCTGAAATTTGTTTTAAAGTCTATTTCTGGGATCCCTGGGTGGCTCAGAAGTTTGGCGCCTGTCTTCGGCCCAGGGCATGATCCTGGAGACCCGGGATCGAGTCCCACGTCGGGCTCCCTGCATGGAGCCTGCTTCTCCCTCTGCCTGTGTCTCTGCCTCTCTCTGTGTGTCTCTCATGAATAAGTAAATAAAATCTTTTTTAAAAAATAAAGTCTATTTCTATCTCTGCCTTCCACCTGCCCTTCCATCTAAAACACTTTTATTTGCAATTATTTCACCTCCATCACAAATATAGTAGCTTAGATTTTACCAAATTACATTCCAGATAACCTAATTAAAATGCCTTTTTAATGGATGGACTATGCCTCTCTCATCCCAGGGCAAAGATCACCAGCACAGTAACCTATGAGCATCTTACTTCCTGCGAGTATCACAGCCACTCTTTCAGTATGACGTGCACACATCGCATATTTTGTGTATAGTATTTTTCTGTGCTAGGACAAAAGCACAGGACCTCTTCTATTTCCTGCCCCAGGTGATGATTTCTCTTTGGTTTATCTATGATCTTTAAGTACTAAAAACACTTTTCTATTTCAGGCTTCTCCATCTGAGACACATCATCTGAGGATTTGGCCCCTACTCACCACTCAAACAAACTCATCTGACCCACCATGCAGCTTAATTAAAATTACCTCACCCTGAAGGACTTGCAGTTTCCCAAGGTCTCAAACCCCCTTGCCACAGGGCCTTTACACCTGACAGCTCACACCTAAAACCTCTCTATGTGCTCATGCCACCTTTTGATTTGTCCTTGTCATAGAGTGTATCTCACAATATTCCTTACATTGTAGCTTCTCTCTAAGACTTTAAAATTCTATGAGCAGGGGTATTTCTTGTTCCTCTTAGCCTTCCCAGTACTAGCATAGAGCTTTGCAGAGAGTCGATGCTCAATTATTGTTGGAGAAAAAAAAATGAGCCACTGAGAAACAGGTAGAATTTATTATAATATAATTATTTCCCCTACATTCTTGAATAAACTAAGTATATCCAGGTGTGTGTATTATGATATATATATCATATATATGTGTCAAAACACACTAAAAGTGATCAATGAAACCAGGAGTCTATCATCTTTTATCTATTTCTCCATTTCTTGATCCCAATTCTTACACTACTGAGTTTTTTCATACTTCCAAGGAAGTGCCTCATCTACTGCCATGTTATCTTGTTCCAAATTACTTAGTAATACTTAATAAAGTTTTCCAATTTTACAAAACAATAAAACTCTTACTTTTAAGTCTCATTCACAGAAATAAATGAGCAATATCATTCATAAATTTGGGTTATGAAGCTACTTAAATCTTCTATTAAGAGTAACAATATTTAAAAACATTATCCAGGTTACCACATAGAAAGGAAACACAAATATCATTATATAGTGTGTTTTCTCTAGCCCCACCCTGGTCTTCGACTCCTTAAAATATAGACTTCTCTTTTTAACAACAAAGTAAAAAGTTGGGCTCAGACTTTATTAGGGGTGGGAGGAATTGTCTGCGTGGCCTTGGAGCGCACACTGGCTATGGCCCTGGAATGCACATTGGTCATGGCCCTGGAGTGCTCATTGGTTATGCCCTTAGAATGTGCACTGGTCATGGCCCTGGCACGTGCACTGGCCATGGCTGCAGTGTGAGCCCTGGCTGCAGCTCTAGCTTGTGCTCTTTCTTCCTCATCTTGCAAAGCTTCTTCATACCAGGCTGGGAAGGCACTAGGGACGGTATAATGAACCTTGGCTAAAAACTCCAGGACTTTCATCTTGCTGGTTTCGGCATAGGCTCTGGGGCCCCACAGGAACTCATAGCGTGGAGGATCACTGTTGGCCACCTGCCTGTACTCCAGGTACTCTTCTTTCACCAAATCCTCGGTGATGAGCTTCCTGGGCTCCCCAAAAATGAAGTGCTCCATCCCCGCATATAACCCAATCACATTCAATACTTGCCAGACTTGCTCCTCAGCGGCACAGTTGCCCTTTGTGAAGATCACACCCAGAATAGTCATCAACAGGCCAGTCTTGGGAACCCCTTCATCATCACTCAGCATTGCATCATAACTTAGTTCCAATTTGTTCACAAGGACATAGATGTGCCGGTTGGGATCCACTTCCTTCAAGTCAAGGCCAAAAACCAGCTCCAAGTGCTCAGAGGCTCTCTTGAGGATCTCATGAAAGTGATTCCTATACATTTGAATTACATTTCTCAGCATTCCTGCCTTACTAATGAGCTCTTTCATTTGATACTTGTACAGCAGGTAATGCACCAATTTAACTACCTTCTCATCTAGCGGGCCTCTGGGGAACGGCTCAGCGGTGGGCTGAGCCTGGGAGGATCTTGGTCTTTCCTCCACTTGGTTGTCAGCACTTTCATTTGATCTTGTGTGTGAAACAGATGCAGCAGTAGTGCTGGTGGATATGGCTCCCTGAGGACCCTGGGAAACGCTATATGACCCAGCAGCAGGTGAACTCTTGAAACAAAGAGAGGAAGGGGAGTGGAAAACTTCTCCCACTGCTGCAGTGGCCTGAGCACCCACCAGATCCTGCAGCTCTTCTCGAACCTGGCGGCGCTTCTTACAGGCACGGAGCTTACTCTTCTGACCCCGCGGCATGGTGACTTTTGACAAGGGCAGCAGGCAGATGGGCAGACAGATGACTCAGTAACTTGAAAGAGAGAGGAGAAGACCATTTGGCCACTTTAGCAGAGAAATACAACTTTGGCTTTACTGACGGCCAACTCTCCAGATTTCCTTGAGGACACTGCTCTAGGAACCCACAAGGCTCCTATTCTCTGATTGCGTCTGCCCTAAGGATCCTGTGGAAGTAACTAGGGTGTGCCTTAGCTCCTGCCTACAGATCCACCTGGGGCTCACTGCGCTTAGAGCAGTTGCTCGGAGTCAGGGGAGCATTTCAGTTCACATTAAGGATCATCACTTTTGGCAGGACCCAAAGTCCCTATTCTCTACTTTTCTGATGCTGACCCCTCATTTCAAAGCCCTCATCACTCTGAAACCTCAGAGGAGGAACTGAGGGGAACTTCATCTTACCACACCTGTCCAGGAACGCACAGGGAAGAAAGTATAGGCAGAGCTCTGTGTGACCCTTTCCATTCTAGGGTAATTAGAGGTCTCAGTCCTCCCTCAGGGCTCTCACTTTCAGTTTTGATAGGGCTGGGGACTCTTCCCTCTGCTGACCTAAGACCCTCAGAGCAAAGCCCCAAAATCCATGAAAGTCCTGAGGCCTCAGTCTAACATATCTGCTCCAGGTACCCTCGAGGCATGGATAGGATTCTCTGGGACCTTCACTGTTATGAAGTGGGTGATCTCCTCAGTCCCCACTCAGGATCCTTACATTGACTACTGGAAAACTCTGGGTTCCATCCTTTTAATGACAATGAGGCTGCTGTCTCAGACAAGACTTCATCTTCCTGTGACTTCCCTGAAGATAATGTGAGGGACTGCCTCAGCCACACATCCTTACCCAATGCCTCCCAGGGCTGACAACAGTGGGGGGCCTTTGTGAGGCACCCTTTGTTGGGAGTGAATGTTTCCCTGAGACCTCATTCAGTGTCCTCACTATATGGTGGCAAGGCCTGGGAGCCCCTCTGTCCCCTAACAACCATCCTCCTCCCATTGTCAAGTATCCACTGCCCCTGAGACATCAGATACAGAAGTCAGGATGCCTTACATTAATCCAATTTAACCTGCAGCCTCTGAGACAGAAAGTATGGGCGGGGCACTGCAAGGCCCCCTATGTGCTGGAGTAGGGTGCCGTCAGACATCACTCAAGAGTTCTCACCTTTACTCCCTTTGCCGCCTACAACCAGTCCCTCTGCTGGTATGAAGTTAACACCCTGTTTCAATGACTTCATCCCCTCCTTCCCCTCAGGGAACTTTAGAAGGTAGTCTGACTTCCATATGTCAGACATTTCCTGTCTAGGTTCCTTGGAGAATGATAGCCAGGGTAGAACTGACTGGAAACTCCTCTAATCTGGATTAGATGGTCCTCTCACACCTAACTCATTTTTTTAAAGATTTTATTTATTTATTCATGATAGACAGAGAGAGAGAAAGAGAGAGAGAGAGAGAGAGAGAGAGAGAGAGGCAGGCAGAGGGAGAAGCAGACTCCATGCGGGGAGCCTGATGTGGGACTCGATCCCAGGACTCCAGGATCACACCCCGGGCCAAAGGCAGGCACCAAACAGCTGAGCCACCTAGGGATCCCCATAACTCTGGGTTTTTACCTTAATTCCAGGCAGGGCCTGGAGCTTGACTTTCCTGATGCTGCCCCACTAATGCCAAAGCTATTGCTTCCCTCAGACACCAGAGACAGAAGTCAGGGTGCATACCAAGTGGGGCCTCCAAGGACTGACATTGGTGGTGGGGGGTGCTCTGTGAGGCCCCCTATGTTCTGCAGTGGGTGGTTGCCCCACATCTCAAAGTCCTTGCCTTTCTTCCCATTAGGACCTGGTACCCATTCTTCTGCTGGTCTGAAGCTGACAACCTCACCCCCATTAGTCCCCTTGGGAAATTTAGAAGTTTCTCAGAGTTCACTACATCAGATTCCTGCTTGGGTTCTATCATGGCTGATAATAGGGGCGGTACTCTCCAGAACTTCTCCAGTCTGGGATGGATAGTAACATCACACCTAACTCGGGATCTTTACCTTAACTCCAAGCAGAGCCCAGAGCTCCTCCCTCAGTTTATGTGATGCCACTTCCCTCAGAGCAATGCCTTCACTTCCCTGAGACCCCAAAGCAGCTGTCAGTGTACCACTTCTGGGCAACTTTGCCTGGGTTCTCCCAGAGCTGACAAAGGGATGGGATTCTGTGGGGTTGACATTGTTCTGTGCATGGGGGATTCCCTTGGAACTGACATAGGGTTTTTAATTTTTTAAATTAATTATTATTACTTCTGGCTGATCCCAGGTATCCTCCCCAGATTAGCTCTAAACCTCCAGTTTCTAGAGGGTGAAGTGAAAGGGTTCCAGAGCCTCATCGCAAGCATACCAGGGCCGCCCAGAGCTGAGAACAGAAAGAGGCCACTGTGGTGCCCATCTGCTGGGGTGGGGAGGTCCCAGAGAAATCAGATGGAGTCCTCACCTTTACTTCTGTTAGTGCCTGGGATTTCATTCTCTGTAGCCCTGAGGGCACAACCGGGTCCAAATGCCCTCAACTTCCTGAGACCCCAGTGGGGAAATTCAGAGGGCACTATTTAGGCAATCCCTGCACAGAGCTTGCTAGCATTAAAAGCAGGAGTGAGCCTCTGTGGGGTCTTCTGTCTTCTGGGGTGGGGATTCTGTCTTAATCAGGGACCTTGTATAAACTCCAAGCAGAGAGTGGATTCTTCTGCTAACCTGACACTGCCCACCTCAGATCAAGGTATTCATTTTCCTAAGACACTAGAGACAGAATTCTGGGGAAGCCATTCCCAGCCACCCACAGCAATAGGGCTCTGTCTGGTGGCACCTTCTATTCTAGGATGGGTGTTTCCCTCTGATTTCATTCAGATCCTCAATTTTTCTTCTTTTTCTTCTTTCATTTTTTTATTTAAATTCTAGTTAGTTAACATATAATGTAATATTGGTTTCAGGAGTAGAATTTAGTGATTCATCACTTACATATAACACTCCGTGCTCATCCCAAGTGCCCTCCTTAATACCCATTATCCATTTAGCCCACCCCCCACCCACCTCTTTCCATCAACCCTCAGTTCTCTATCATTAAGAGTCTCTTATGGTTGGCCTCCCTCTCTGTTTTTATCTTATTTTACTTTTCCTTCCCTTCCCTTAGGTTCATCTGTTTTGTTTCTTAAAATTGCGCATATAAGTGAAATCATATGGTATTTGTCTTTGACTGAGACAAAAAGATAACATAATGCATAATGCACTCTACCTCCATCCACATCGTTGCAAATGGCAAGATTTCATATTTTTAATGGCTGAATAATATTCCATTTTATATATACATAAATATATACATATATACACACATTTATTTTTATATACATATATACACATATATTATATATATATAATATATATATCCCCCACATAAAAAATATATATATATCCCCCACATCTTCCTTATCCATTCACCAATTGATGGGTATTTGGACTCTCTTCATAATTTGGCTAGTGTTGATAATGCTGCAATAAACATCAGGGTACATGTACCCCTTTGAATCTGTATTTTTGGCTCCTTTGGGTAAATACCTAGTAGTATACTTGCTGGATCATAGAATAGTTCTATTTTCAACTTTTTGAGAAACCTCCATACACTTTCCTGGAGTCCCACCTTTACTTCTATTAGGGTCTGGGATTCCTCTATCTGCTGAATTCAGTTTGACAGGCTGATCCACTGTCCTCACTTCAAAATTTTAGATTTTACTATATTTACTACAGATCATGTGATGCTTTTTAGAATGGCTAACACAGACTCTATTTTTTTACTTTAATCCAATTGGAGTCATTACAACAAAAAATATAGCTTTGGACTCCACATATATCTGCCACTCTGTCAGTTTAATAAGCAACTACACCAACTACAGTTGTTTTCCATCCACCCTGTAAATGTTTGTATCATAGGCCCACCACCTACGCCAGTCAGTATCTGGTAGCAACATAGACCACCAAATGCAGTCAGATTACATCTGCCCTCTGGTGTGCAAAGAAGTCAGGAACCATGGGAGGTAATCAGAGCTGGGGATAACACCTGATTGTTTTCAAGACATGTCTACCCTTTATTCCCAGAGTCACTGGGGTATTAGCCTCAACAAATTCCCCCTCCAGTTTCCCCCTCCTTGCAGCTCCACACCCCCTTCCAGCCCTCTTTGGTAATCCTTGCCCTATTTTAAACATTCTGAATCATCAGTCAAGCCCACCTGCTTGCAGAGCCTCAATCTCAGTGGCAGGAGGGCCACATAATAGGGGAAGAAAAAGCCTTCTCCATCAGGCATTAAGACTACTCATAGCTCTGGTCACTGGCAAGGATGCATGGCATGATTAGAGTAGTGAAGAGATGTAGCTCTCCTAGATTCCATCAGTAACCATTACTTGGTGGGTGCCACAGCGGGGAACAGCTATCTATACTCTGACAGTGGTCAGGGGGTATTCTTGGGTGGGGGTCAGGTATCAGGCATGCCTCTGGTCCTTTCATCCAGCAGATCTACCCACTCATATCACTCTACAACTTCAGGATGGCAGTGATGATTCAGAGATTCCCTAGCCTATCTATGTAAGCTGTCTGGTACCTTGCACCAGATTCTCTAAGTTCTCTCCTTCTGGCACTTGTTCTGTGTTTTTGCTGAAGCCTGCATTCAGGTCCCTGACTGCCAGCTGCCCTGGGCTCTCTGGACTTGTGTTAGTATGTGATTGCTCTCATGATTCTGGAAATTGCTCTACTTCCTCCACCTCTGGTCCTCCCGATGTTCCTCACTTATTGATGTTTTCCTATCCAGGTCCATTTCCTGGCACCTGGTCATCCTGTTGAATTCTAATGTCTTAAAGTAAAGGGGAAAGTCTTATGGACATAGAATTTTAAACTATGCACCCAAAGGAATTCTAGTACTTAAGATATTGCTGCAGAAATTTTGCTTTATGTGGGTGAATGATTAAATTAATTTTCTACTTAATCTGTTTAGAAAATAGACAAATACAAACTAGCAGAGATATAATATAGTTACAGTAAAAAGTTTGACCAAAATTTGAAAGATTGATAAAATAAAATGCCATTGAGGTCTTAATTTATTCACATCTATAAATATATGAAAAGATAATTTGGTACATTATTGGAACAGAATATCTGCAATATTCATAAAAATGTATTGTCATCAGACTCTTTCCACCTAAATTGCACTTTTCTACATCTCTCCATAATAAAACATCCACATTTGCCTAAGAAATAATGTTCAATGATGTTGATATCAGTTGTCTCAATCATAGCAACACGTGAGAAGCAACTTGTGTGTCTATCAAGAAAAGTGTTTAAATTAATTATGACACATACATACTTTAGAATTCTACAATTAACAGAGTAAGGTGGATCTATTTGTGCTCTCTCGAAAAAAATCCTGCATTTCTTTTATTCAGGGACTAGGGCAAGAGGCAAAATGATATGTACACTCTTACACATGTATTTTTAAAACTCACAGTGTATTTTTCTAACACATGTATGTAAGAATAGGCCTGGAATAAGTCTTAAAATAATACACACAAGATTGTTTAATGTAGTTACCTCTAGGGTGGGATAAAATTTGAAGAAACATAATAAGGAAAAAGAATTGTAATTTATCCCTATTGTTAGAATTTTTGGTAACAAGCATATATGCCCTATTTCCTTTGTAATTGAAATATTTAAATAAGAGAATAGAAGCAGTATCTGTGTATTTTTCAGATAAAGTATATGAGATGTAATGAGAAAAAATCTGATTGATAATGGCTTAACGTAACAAAATTTTATTTTTTATGTTCCTAAAAGCTGATGGACATTGGCAGAGTGTCTCCATTGTCAGGTGACCCTGGGATCCAGGGTGCTGCCATCATAAGCTTCCACATCTCAACACAGGCTTTGAATGTTTACTGCTCAATGAAATAAAAAGCATAGAAGTGGCTCGCTAGTTTTCAAATACCTTAGTCTGGAGGTAAGAGGCATGCTTCTGCTCAGGTTTCAGTGTCACATGACCCTCCATAACCACTGGCAGGTAGCCTCCATATGAACCAAGGATAGAGAGCAAGACATGAAGTGACTGATCATCTGCAGACCTTCCCATTAACTGTTACATAATAGGTACTCAGAGAAATTATTATAATTTGTTATGACATTAGCCCTCTGTATTTTCCAAGAAGATCAAATTTCCTTGCAATTCAACAATTGTTTTCTAGTACCCATATGTGACTAGTGTTTTCAAATACAGGATCACACCAGTTTTCTAAAGGACATTGAAAAATCTCAGCAGGGAAGTGTCACCCTTTTTCACTCTAGCACCTTTCTGCTCTGACCTTTTCAATAACCTGTATAATCTCAATATATTGAGAATTCTCTGCTTCCTTTTGCTGCATGAAAAACCTGTAACTCACGAGTCTCTGTTGTCCACCACCTGAAGAACACGGCTGAACACTTGTTCAGGTATCTTTAAGCACATTGAAAAACTAGGATTTTCCTCTGGTGCAGATATAGACAAAAGTCAGGAGTATGTTGGAAAGATTTTTTTTCTTTTCTTATCAAAGCTGGCATGTCTGCCAGGGAGACAAACATTTTCTGCCTTGGTGGTGGACTGAATAATTGTTCCACAAAGATGCCTATACCCTTATCTCTAAAACTTGTCAATATGTTATGTTACATGGTCAAAGGCACTTTGCATATGTAATTAAAATTTTGGAATGGACCTTAAAACAGGGAGATTATTATCTGAGTGGGCCCAATCCGATGACATGAGCCCTTATAAGCAGAGGACTTTCGTTGACTGGAGGCAGAAGAAAGATACAGCAGAATGAGGGTAGGAGAGTTTCCAGAGGAGACTAAGTGCAGTTTCTGAAGCAGGAGCCTATATGCAAAAAGTGGAGAGAGACCTTGAGGAGTGATGGCAGCTCCAGCTGACAGGCAGCAAGGAAATGAGGCCTTATCATCACAAAGCACTGAATTCCTCCTAGAACTGGATTCTGAGAGCAATCTGTGTATGTGTGGAATGAGTTTCTTCTAAGTATCTCTCAAGAACTCAGACTGACAGTTTGATTTGGGCTTTGTGTAACCCTGAACAAAGAAAACTGCACAGCCAACCCATATATATTACCTACAGAAATATGAAATAATACATGTGTGTTGTTATAAGTATCCTGATTTGTAGTAATTTGTTTGTCAGCAGTAGAAAATTACTACACCCTCCTGGAAAGACACCCATGATTTTAGGAATGCAGCCTCTGCCAATGGTTGCTATATAGTGATTTCTTCGGGCTTTCCTCATCTACCACTTAGGAGGGAGGTTCTGGTTCCTGGCCACTTACTTAAGCTCACTTTTCAGTATATTATGAATTCAGTGGTCAGTCTCAATAATTTATCAGATTAAATTCCTTAAGAATCTCATCTGCTTTCTGAAATCTCTTCCCTAACTTCAGGATTATCTTACAAGAATCAGTAGATCCTGTGCCCAATCCTACTGCTCACAAGCTGACTTGGAAAAAACTTTGAGTGCGAAAGAAGCACCCAGAGCAGATGAGCAGTCTAAACTTTACTGTCGAAATAAACAGCCACCTGGATGGGACTGTTCTTATTTCATGGTGGTTCCATGGTCAGGAATAGGACAGACAACCTTCAGTGTTTGGAATGCTCTAAATTAGGGGAAAGGCAGGTGATTCTGGGCTTTCTGTTTCATTGGGAACAGAGTACAGCCTGATGAAAGGAGCTAGACAGCTGGTCAGGATCCAAATTTTGACATGAGGGCATACTAGGAAGACCCAGGGCAAGAGCGATGTAATTCAGAAGTGCTAGAACTGGTCCCAAGTGCTGGGACCTGGGTTGAGTAGCTCTCAAGGAGCTCTGGGGGTAGAAGCAGGAGGAGCCGAGGTTAATTAAGCCCACGGACTATCCTGAAATTGTTTTTAATTATCATTTTCTTTTTTATTTGTTATGCCTGGGCTTAATACGTTGGCAACAGGGTCCTTCATCTCAATTGCCTGAAAGATATTGTGGAGTAGTGAGAATAGAAATTAATTAAGAGAAAAAAAAACTTTTGCTTAATTCAAAAAGACATGGAACAGTGAGGGACTCTAAACGAATTCAGACCAGAAGTCCAGCCCCCACTTCTGACATTTATGAGCCAGATGATGTCCTGGCATGTATATAATGTATAAAAGCACTTGGCACAGTGTCTGGCATGTATTCTTTAATAATTTTCAGTTATTACTATTACTTTTTTGACCCCTGACTCTACTAAAATCTGCTGTTATTTTTTTATCCAAGAGGTATCAGAGAATATGCAGCATTCTATGGGACAGCACAACACATCAGCCAACATCATGCATAGCAAGTAAAGCTAAATTATTTACTCTGCAAGTTTTTAGGATATGCTACTTATTGTGTGTTGAGGGAGTCTTCCCCAGTTAGGTGGAACTTAAAGGTCCTATGTGTCAAGAACCACCTCCCTCCAATTGTCCTTACATCCAAACCACCTCTATTTTTTCATTTATTTCAATTACATTAAAAATATAGCCCTCAAAAAAAAAATAGCCCCCACTTGGGAGTTTGCCAAATTACACACAACTTAATAAAATGAGCTTTAATGTAGTGGGCTGTGTCTCTTCCATACCAGAACAAAAACTGCTAGCATAGTGGCTTCTGAGCATATCCATGTTGTGTATCACTCCTATTTCTCAGAAACTCTGTGGCAATGGCATGCATAAAGCATAGTTTGTGTGCTATGCTCAACTGCACTGGAAAGGAACAGTGGGAAAGAATTCAGGATACCTTCCATTCCTGTCCCAAGTGGAGATTTCTCTCTGATTAATTCATGGTCTTAAAAAGTAATTGCTAGAAACAGTTTTTCATTCCAGGCTTTAGCCTCTCAACTCTGGACACAGCTGCTTTTTTTTTTTTTTTTCCCCCATTAGTGAATTGCCTTTATTGCGATCATGTAATACTTCTGAGGGTCTGGCTCCTGCCCACCACTCCCACAGCTCATCTGATCCACCACCCAGCTTCAGGTAAAACTGACTCACACCAAAGGACTTGCAGTTTTCTAAGGCCCTACACCCATTGGCCTCAGGGCGATAACCCTTGGCTTCTCACGACTGGATCCTTCCATATCCTCTTCTTTTGACTTGTCCTTAGGGCTTAGGGTGTATTCCATCCTCTTTCCTACTTAACAGCTGTTACTACACTCTAAAATTTTATGGGCACAGTGGGTGGGTCTTGTTTATCCTGACACTCCCAGTACTAGCAGGAACCTCCCAAAGAGCAGATGCTGAAGGAATGTAAGAAATAAATGAGACAATGTTCAAGAGGTCTAATTTATTATGCTGCAATTAATTCTACATTCTTGAATAAGTGAAGCACATCTAAGCATATATATTTATCTCTTAATTTTACAGAACAGACCAAATAGTGATAAAGGAATGCAAGAATGTATCATCTTTCACTTTATTCTCTATTTCTTGTTCCCTGAATTTTACTGCTGAGTTCATTCACATTTCCAAGGGAATGCCTAATCCACTACTACTTTATCTTATTCCAAAGTAACTAAATAAAATGGGAAATTTCCCAGTTTGTTCTATAAAATAGTAAAACTCTCTTAAAATTCATAAACATCAATAAATGTGTGATTTACATCATCTACAAACTCAGATTCTGAAGCTAGTTAAACCTTCTATTAAAAGGAGCAACACTGAGGAGCCTGGGTGGCACAGTCAGTGAAATATCTGACTCGATTTTGGCTCAGGTTCACGGTTTTGAAGGCAAGCCCCACATTGGGCTCTGCCCTAGGCACAGAGCCTGTTTAAGATTCTCTCTCTCCCTCTGCCCTTTCCTGCTATGCTCACACACTCTCTCTCTAATAAAAGAAAAAAAAATCAACATTTAAATAAATATTCAGATTACTACACAGAACAGGAAAACAAACATGTTATGTACTCTAGTCTCCAGCTCCACCCCTGACCTTCCACTAATGAGAACATTAGTTGTTCTCTTCAAACACATAGTAATAACCTTCCTCATCTTTTACTTGGGGCAGGAGAAGCTGCTGGCCATGGCCTTGCCACGTGCACTGGCCACAGCAGCAGTGCAAGCCTTGGCTACAACTCTGGCTCGGGCTCGCTCTTCTTCATCTTTCAGAGCCTCTTCATACCAGACTGGGAAGGCAGTGGGGACTGTATCGTGGATCTTGGCCACAAACTCTAGGACTTTCATCTTGCTGGTCTCAGCATAAGCTCTGGGGCCCCAGAGGAACTCATAGCGTGGAGGATCACTATTGGCCACCTGCCGGTACTCCAGGTACTCTTCTTTCACCCAATCATTGGTGATGAGCTTCCTGGGCTCCCCATAGATGAAGTTCTTAATTCCATCATATAACCCCATCATATTCAGCACTTCCCAGACTTGCTCCTCAGTGGCACAGTTGCCCTTTGTGAAGATCACGCCCAGGACAGTCATCAACAGGCCAGTCTTGGGCACACCTGAATTATAATTTACTTTATCATCACAGCTGGATTCTAATTTGTTGACAAGGACATAGGTATTCCTGTTGGGATCCACTTCCTTCACATCAAGGCCGAAAACCAGCTCCAAGTGCTCAGAGGCTTTCCTGAGGATCTCGTGGAATTGATTCTTGTACATCTGGATTACATTTCTCAACATATCTGCCTTGGTAATGGGCTCTTTCATTTGATACTTGTACAGCAGGTAGTACACCAACATAGCAACCTTCTTGTCTACCGGGCCTTTGCGCCATTGCTCAGTGGTATCCTTGGCCTGTGAGGCATTTGGCTTTTCCTCCATTTGATTGCTGGCACCTTCATTAAATTTTGTATTTGGAGCAGCTGCAGCAGCAGTAGTGCTGGTAGAGACTTTCCCAGTAACTTGAGGATTTCCTGGTGTTTCAGTGGCAGGTGAGCTCTGGGGAGCATCTTCAACATGAGATGGGGAAGGGTGGGACTCTTCCTCCTCTGGTACAGTGGCCTGAGCAGCTACCAGATGCCCTGGCCCTTCTCGAGCCTGGCGGCGTTTTTCACGGGCACGAAGCTTACTCTTCTGGCCCCGAGGCATGATGATTCTGGTTAGGGATAGCAGGCACAAGTGTGGAAAAGAGGATAGATGATTCAGTGACCTGGAGGAAAGGGGATGAAATGGCATGATACCTCTGGCAGGGAGATACCATCTTGGGCTTTATCAACAGCCATCTCTCTAGGTTTCCTTGAGGACACTGCTCTAGGAACCCACAAGGCTTCCTTTCTTGGAGTAGCCTTTCCCTCTGAGGACTCTGGAAGTAACTAGAGTTCACCTGAGTCCTGCTGGAGCTGACACAGGGTTTGGCAGGTCCAGGCTCTAGGGTGCCTCCCCTGTTTTGGAGTAGTAGGTGTTTCCATTTACATTCAGCACCATTACCTTGACTTCTTGCAGGACCTGAGGGCCTCTGCTTAACTGATTTGAGGCTGACTCAAAGCCCTCACCTCCCTGACATCCTGGAGGAGGAACTGAAGGGAAATCACATCTCAGCACATCTGCTCAGGGGTGCCCTGAGATGACAGCAATGGCAAAGCTATGCGGGACCTTCTCCATCCTGGGATAATAAGGGTTCTCACTCCTCACTTAGAATTCTCACCTTGGCTTCTTGCAGAGCCTAGGACTCCTCTCTTGGCTGACCTTAGACCTATCCCCACAAAGCAAGAATCTCATATTTTTGAAAGGTTTGAGGAAGAGTTTAGGGAGGACTCAGTTTAATATCTCTTCCCCAGGGACCCTTTTGAGGGATGATGTCACATGGAGGGCTCTATGAAACAGCTTCTTCTGTGATGAGTGGTCTGCTCAATGCTCAGTTTCCTTATCATGCCTCCTCCCCTTGACTGCCAGGTATTCTCCTTTGTGCAGACCTGAGGGCTTTAACAATCACACCAAGGCTCTCATCCACCTGATATCCTGGAATATGCAGTGGGGTGGGGGTGGGGGTAAGGTGTGGGGGTGAGAGGAAACTCAGAATGCAATTTTCCCAGGGTTTTCCAGGGCTGACTACAGAGGAAGGTCCTAACTCTGTGTATCCTCCCCACCTCTGTCTCACTTTGACTTCCAGAATGGCCTGAGTCATCTCCTTCTAATAGGGCTCTTGTCTCCCTGGGACCACTGAGAATGAGAGACATCTTAGCCTCTTAGCCCTGCTGAGGATCCACCAGGGCTTATAGTAGGGGATGTACTCTTCCGGCCCCTTTTGTCCTGAGGACGAATTCCGCTCAGTCCTTGTTTAATAAGGTTCTGAATTTCACTCGAAGCGACCCCTAGGGCAGCCTCTGCTAACCTGAATCATACAGCCTTAGACCAAGGCTCTTATGCACCCCTCCTCCTCCAACTAACCAAAAGGTGAAGCGAGGAGGCACCTGAGCCTTACGGCCATACCAGGGGCTTCCAAGGGCTAACAGCAGGAGTGGGGCTCTTTACGGCCTCCACTGTTCTAGGGAGGCGGCTTCTCCTAAAAGATAAATTGGGGTGTTTGTTGGCTCCTGACAGAGCCTAGGACTCCTTCCTCTGCTGGCCGGAGGCAGACGCCCTAGTCAGACATCCTCACCCTTCGGGGTTTCCCATGGCTGGCAGCAGGGGCCCGGCTCCGCACGGACGCCTCTGTCATGGGAGACGAGAAGTTCTACTGAATACACACGAGGGCCCTCATCGACTCGTCCGATACCCCCTCCCGGGGTCCAAAGCTATTATTTCTCCGAGTTCTCTGAAGGAGAAGTTGGATGGCGGCAGGGGCCCGGCTCCACACGGACGCCTCTGTCATGGGAGACGAGAAGTTCTACTGAATACACACGAGGGCCCTCACCGACTCCTCCGATACCCCCATCCTGGGTCCAAAGCTATTTCTTTGAGTTCTTCGAAGAATTCGGAGAGTACTACATTGGGTCATCCCTGCCTGGAACCACCTAGGGAGGGATTCCCTCGAACTTTACTCGATATTCGTATTTTACCTGGGCAGCGCTTGGATCCCTCCCTCAGCTGCTCCACCGGCTCACCTCCCACAGACCCCAGAAACGGAAGTCACTGTTACGCACATCCGGCCACTCATGGGGGGCCGGCTGGGGTCCCAGGAGTATGACTCTTGTGGTTCCCCCTCTGTTATAATGTGAGTAGTATCCAAAGTCCTCTCGGGAAGTAGGTTCTTATTTTGGCTCCTGGTTCTTTGATTAAAAGCTCCTTGGGAAATATCACCTCCTCTCCCAAGCTCTGGACAGTTTCTCAGCTTAAACCCTTGCAGACGGTGGCTCCACATCCCAGCCGTGGGGTGAGATCCAGAAGCCGCACAGCGAGGTGGGTGGGGGTCGGGGTGGGGTGCAGGACAGGTTCTGAGATGTCAGAGAAAATACTTAGTGTTGATGGGATCTCTTCACTAGTCAAACAGACTTTCAGGAACTTTCTGTTCGAAAAGATCTACTTCCTACAGGAAAGAGGCAGATCTGCATAATTTTAGGAGACTCAGGTATTTTGACTTTATCCAACATTGAACATTGTGGTGAAATTAATTTTAATTTTGATTCTCATTTATAATACATATATACATGTTCTAATAATTACTGCTTTGTACGACAAGGGTCTTGAGTTTACAATAGTTATCTATATACACCAGTTTTCTGAAGTTACTTATTTACTTAAATAATCTGTAGCCTTTTCCTCTGGATTTTCTAAATGATGATCATATTTGCAATAAATAATTTATATTTCTTTTTACTATTCCTAACTGTTATTTATTTTTGTATTCTTATCCTCTGGCTATGCGTTCTAATCTAGTTTTGAACAGTTACAGTTGGTAGCACACTGCTGTGCCTTGCTCTTTATAATAATGGGAATGCTACTAACATTTCATATTTCACGTTTAAATTTGTTTGCTATAGATTTTAGGAAATGGAAGTTCCCTTCTAATATTAGCTAGCTAAATGATATTATGCATTCACATTGAATTTTTTTTCCAAAGTTTTTCTTTACTTCAATACATGATCAAATGCCTTTTAAATCTTATTAGTATTTTAGGCAGTTTTTTCTAATATTATATCATTACATTTCCTGGATTCAGCCTCATTTTTCCACTTAATTCAGTGCTATATTTAAATTTCTATGAATTTATTTAGAATCTTTGCCTATATGTGGGTGAGCTTGGCTTAAGCGTTCTGTTTTTAAAGTGTCCTTAGCTGGTTTTCTTATTATGCAGATCTAGATTGGAAAATAAGGTGAAAATTGCCCATCTTTCTGTAAGCCTTGGATGTGTTTACATGACATGGTGGTTAACTTTTTGCTTGTTATTTGATAGAACTGGTTCCTGACTGCCTTGTCCTGAAACATTTGAATGTGACTGAAGCTTTGAGGATAGTTTCAGTTTGTATTTCTCAATAACAGTTTTCTACTTCTGCTTGAACCTACTGAGTAATTAATATCTTCTCTAAATAATGGTCTATTATCACTTGGGGCTTAAAATTTAATGGCTACATATATTTGTTAATTCTATTTATTGTAGAAAATTTCAAACATATACAACAGTAGAGAGAATCGTATAATAAAACCAATATACTTGACATCAGAATCCACAATCATCAATACACAGCCTACCTGTTACATTTATACCCATATCTACTCCCATCTCTGCCACTGAAATAATGAGAAAAAATCATAGATATCATGCCATTTCATCTTTGAATATTTAAGTATCTATTCCCTTTTTTTTTAATTTTGTTTATTTATTCATGACAGACATACAGAGAGAGAGGCAGAGACATAGGCAGAGAAGCAGGCTCCTTGCGGGGAGCCTGAGGTGGGACTCGATCCCAGGACCCTGGGATCATAACCTGGGCCAAAGGCAGACCCTCAATCACTGAGCCATCCAGGCACCCCTTAAGTGTCTATTTCTAAAAGATAGGAATCCTTTATGAAACATAAATAGTCAATTACACATATCCTACTTTAAAATTAATATCATCAAGTGTCCAGTTATTTTTCACATTTGCCTGACTTCTTAAAAATATATTTTTTTCTTGAACTAGGGTCAAATCCAGTCTATTCATTGTCATTGCTCTTATTCCCATTAATTTATAGATCCTACACCTCCCCACATACATTTATTACCTATTTTCCTTGTCATTTTTCTGTTGAAAAAGAACTCGTGTTTTGTCCAGTTTCATATGGCATAGGTTTTACTGATTGCAACACTGGTGTCCTCCGTCTGTATTTCTTTAAATCGGTAGAAGTTTCATCAGATTAAAGTATAATTTTTTACTCTCTCTTTTTTTGTTTGGAAAGACTACCCAAAGTTGATATTGTGAATTTTTATCACTAGGAAACAAATGTCGGTCTTCCTTTGTGTTCATGTTTGCAAACTTTGAATATTAGCATATTTATCCATTATTTAAGGGTTACACAATGTTAATTTGTTATTTCTATCATTTTTCTGAGTTTATTAGATGAATTTTTTTAAAAGATTTATTTATTCATGAGAGACAGAGAGAGAGGTAGACACATAGGCAGAGGGAGAAGCAGGCTTCCTGTGGGGAGCCTGATGCAGGACTCGATCCCAGGACCCTGGGATCACAACCTGGTGATCCCTCCCAGGTGTCCAAGATGAAATATATTTTTATGTAAAAACCTATCCTTGTTCACCATTTGGTAATGATATATATAGTATTCTCTTATAATTTTTAAATTCCTTCTGCCCCTATATTTTGCACAATATAATTTAACTAATACTACTTACTTCTGTTTTTTTTTTTCTTAATTGATTATACTTATAAAACTGTCAGTTATATCAGTCTTTTCAAAGTATAGGCTTTTGTTAGTTGGTTCCTTTGTCTTCTAATTCATCATTTCTGCATTTCATTATTTTCTATATTCTATTTCTTTGGGTTCAATATGGTATTCTTTCTCTAATTTCTTGAAATTTTTGCATGCTGTAAATATTACCATTTTTTGTCCATTGGGATTTTAATTTCAATAACTATATTTTTATTTCTAGATATCAGTTTAGCTCTTTTTCAAATTAGCTCATTCTTTTTTTCTAATTTCTTGTTATGATCTCCATGCTTTCTTTTCTCATTAATGGACTTTATTTTTTATTGAGATATAATCAACATACAACATAATATTAGTTTTAGATGTACAGCATAATGATATGATAGTATATATAATGTGAAATAATCACCGCAGTAAGTCTAGTTAACATCCATCACTACACAGTAATATAATTTTTTCTTGTGATGATAACTTTTAAGATCCGTCTTCTTAGCAATTTTCAAATATACAGTAGAGTATTAATAACTATAGTCTCGGGATCCCTGGGTGGCGCAGCGGTTTGGCGCCTGCCTTTGGCCCAGGGCGTGATCCTGGAGACCCGGGATCGAATCCCACGTCGGGCTCCTGGTGCATGGAGCCTGCTTCTCCCTCTGCCTGTGTCTCTGCCTCTCTCTCTCTCTCTCTGTGACTATCATAAATAAATAAAAATTAAAAAAAAAACTATAGTCTCCATGCTGTACATTACTTATCCAAGACTTAATTATTTTGTAACTAGAAATTTGTACCTTTTGACCACTTTCACCCATTTTACCCACCCTCTAGCCCCTGCTTCTGGCAACCACTAATCAGTTATCTGTATCTATGAGCTTTTTTTAATAGATTCCACATATAAATCAGACCATATAGTATTTTATTTCTCTGACTTATTTCATCTAATGTAATTCCCCTCAAGATCCATCCATGTTGTTGCAAATGAAAATATTTTATTCTTTTTAATGACTGAGTAATATTCCACTGTGAATATATGTATGTATATTTGTGGGGTGTGTGTGTGTGTGTGTGTGTGTGTTTCACATCCTTGTCCCTTCACCCATTGGTGGACACTTAGGTTGTTTCCATATGTTGTGTATTGTAAATAATGCTACAGTGAACATAGGGCATATATCTTCTTGAATTTGTGTTTTTGTTTTCTTCCAGCAAAATCCCAGAAATGGAATTGCTGGACCATATGGTCGTTCTGTTTTGAATTCTTCCAGTAACCTCCATACTGTTTCTTATAGTGGCTGCACTATTTTATTAATAAATCTTCTTACGACTGCAAATATCCTTCTGAGTACCACTTGGGCTATTTTCCACAAGTAGCTCTATAGAGTTTTATATGTAGTACTGGAATTTTTTTACAAGCTGAATATGTCTCTGTATTTCTTCTTAGAATTTTTGAATATATAGATATACATACTAGAGTGCAGAAAATTATTATTGAAAAGGATCCTTTGTGAAGAAGAGGAGAGAAATAGAATTACTTAGAGGAAGTGTTAGTGTCCCTGGGGTGTTCTGCTTTGTTTTGTTTTGGTTATATGTGATCTAAGAGACTTGAGCTCATTTAATTGCTTATAACTGAGTTAAGTTTTTCCTAGGACTGAAAAGAGGGATTCACAGTTAGAAAATCAACAATATAATTAGCTAAGTGCAACTGTCAGAGATACTTCAGGAAAACAGAAACTACTCTGATTCTATAACTTGGACAGAATTTAATGCAAGATATTGGTTATTCAAGTGATGGAGAGGCCAAACCAGGTAGTCAGGCAAACCAGTACTTAACTTGAGGAAGTCACTCCCATTTCTAGTGTAGAGGGACAAATTGAAGAAGGCGGTAGTGTTGCAGGAGATTGGGAGTTGATGTCAACAGAATCTAAAACCATGGTTAACCAGTATGATGGGAGCTAGAGCTAGAGCCGTGGAGAAGCTATAGCCATCAAAATAGAAACCACCTGATGAAGAGAAAGAAGGCTGTTTCTGTCCTCCTGGGCTGTAATCTGCTGGTGTCCTTGTTGCTTGAACCTTGAGAACAGCCAAATATTGGAGAACCTAGGAATTGGAGCCTGCAGGAGTTATTTCCTGAACACTAGAGAGCAGAGCAAAAAAGAGGAAAGAATGATGTGAAGGCAAATAAGTACAGGACAGACATACCATACAGACACATTAAATGAGAAGAATATCTAAATTGTTAAATATCTGCTCTATAAAAATCAGTAGTAATCCATGATAAAAAGAGATGTTATCAAACTAGATAATGGCTAACCCAAAAAGCAAATAAACAAACTCTCTATCAAGTATCGTAGGGACACCTGGGTGGCTCAGCTATTTAGGCGACAGACTCTTGATTTCAGCTTAGGTCATGATCTCAAGGTTGTGAAATCAAGACGCGCATCTGGCTCCATGCTGGGCATAGACCCTGCTTAAGATTCTCTCTCCTCCCTCTGCTCCTCAATCTCCCTCCCCCTCTCTAAATAAATAAATAAATAAATAAATAAATAAATAAATAAATAAATAAATTTTGGGCACCTGGGTGGCTCAGTTGGTTAAGCATCTGCCTTAAGCTCAGGTCATGGTCCCAGGGTCCTGGGATGGAGCCCTGCATCAGGCTCCCTGCTCAGTAATGAGTCTGCTTCTCCCTCTGCCCCCTCCCACTTCGTGCACTCATACACTCTGTTTCACTAACAAAAATAAATAAATACATTTTTTTAAAAAAGGCATTATACTCAGTGGAGAAAGAATGGAAATTGGGAATTAGATAAGAATAGCTACCATCACCATTATTATCCCACATTATAATACTATAATACATGCTAGCACATAAAAGCAAACAAATGAAATAAGAGTTAGGAACTGGAAAATCAGATGCTTCACTTGTCAGTTCTCCCTAAAATGATCTGTAGGTTTAGTAAAATTCCCACCAAAATCCCAACAGGACTTTTTAAAAAAAGAAATTTATACATTGTAAAGTTTATATGGAAATACAATGGGCCAATAATAGCTGAAATGACTTTGAAAAAGAAAAGGAAATTTGGAGGACTAACTATCTGATTTCAACGTGATAAACAACTTGTATGCAATATTTATAAGGAACTTTCAAAACTCAATAATAAGAAAACAACCCAATATAAAGGGTCAAAAGGTTTGACCTTGGAGTCAAAGAAGCATGTGAGTGATAACAAAGCACATGAAAAGATTCTCAACATCATTAATCATTAGAGCAATAAAATTAAAATCCCAATGAGATACCATTACACATATACTAGAATATACACAGTAAAAAGACTGATCATATCGAGTACTGTCAAAATTGTGAAGGAACTCTTGTACATTGTTGGTGGGGATGTAAATTGGTACAGCCACTTTGGAAAACAGTTTAGCAATCTCTTAAAAAGTGAAGCATGCATCTGCGGTATAATCTAGCTATTATATTACCAGACATTTACCTGAGAGAAATGAAAGCTTATATCCATGCAAAGATGTATATATGAAAGTTCATAGCATCTTTTTTTTTAAGATTTTATTTATTTAGAGAGAGCCAGAGAGCCCGAGTGGGAAGAGAGACAGAGAGGAAAGGGAGAGAGAGAATCTCAAGCCAACTCTGTGCTGAACGCATAGCCCAACATGAGGCTGGATCCTACAACCCTGAGATCATAACCTGAGCCAAAACCAAGAGCTGGATGCTTAACCTACTGAGCCACCCAGGTGCCCTGAAAGTTCATATCATCTTAATTTGTAGTAGTGAAGAACTGAAAATACCTTAAAATATCCACCATCAGGTGAACAGATAAAGTGTAGTATATACATACAATAGAATATTATTCAGCAGTAAAAGGAATTAACTATTGATAAATGCTGTAGCATGCATGAATCTCTAAATAATTACTTTTAATGAAGGAAGGCAGGCTAAATAGCACATACTGTATGATTCCATTTTTATAACAGTCTAGGAAGTGAAAATGAATGTATACTGATATAAAGAATATTATTCGGGGGCGCCTGGGTGGCTCAGTTAAGCATCTGCCTTTGGCTCAGGTCAGATGAGCCTGAGCTCCTCCTCAGGCTCCCTGATCAGCGGGTAGCCTGCTACTCACTCTATTCCTGCTCCTGCTTTCTCTTGCTATCTCTGTCTCTCTCTTTCTCTCTTAAATAAACGAATCTTTAAAAAATATATTATTTAATTTATTTAATATTATTAAATATAATTAATTAAATATATAAATATATTATTTATAAATTAAATATATAAATATATTATTTAATATTATTTAATATTATTAATCTTTAAAAAATATATTATTCAGTGGTTGCCTATAGACTGGGAAGAATGCCAAGGAGGTTACAAAGGAGCATGAGGAATCTTTTGGAGATAATGGATATATTCATTATGTTGATTTTGGTTGTAGTTACATTGATGTATGCATACACCAAAACTTAACAAATTGTGTGCTTTAAATATATGTAGTTTATTGTATGTCAGTTACACCTTTAAAAAGCTGTTAAAAACTCTAGAACAAGCCAATCTAATTTATAGTTGACATCAGAACTGTGGGAGGTTAGAGGTGGTCTACTGGAACTGGCTAGAAAAGGCATGAATGATCTTTATGGGGTGGTAGAATAATAATGCATTATGATAGAGAATGGTTTACATGTGTGTATGCATTTGTACACCTAGGTTTTGTCCATATATTCTATGAATATTATATAAAAATAATAAGAATGCAAATATTTCTTCAAGGAAACATGAATATCCAATTTTCATTGGTAATGCTTAATTATCCACTTTATTTCATCTAATAATAAAACATAAGTTAAATAATAATCCTTTGGGATCCCTGCGTGGCTCAGCGGTTTAGTGCCAGCCTTCGGCCCAGGGCCCGATCCTGGAGTCCCGGGATCGAGTCCCACGTCGGGCTCCCAGCGTGGAGCCTGCTTCTCCCTCTGCCTGTGTCTCTGCCTCTCTCTCTCTCTCTCTCTATGTCTATCATGAATAAATAAATAAATAAATCTTAAAAAAATAAAAATAAAAAAATAAAATAAATAATAATCCTTCTTAACTTTGTATACACCAAATATTTCAATAATTTTACATGTATCTTCACTTTTCACCATGGCTGTGATATTTATATATATATATATGCCTCTCTTTCTGCATCTCTCATAAATAAATAAATAAATAAATAAATAAATAAATAAAATCTTATATATATATATATGTATGTAGTTAACCATGTACAATGTTGCTAATAAACATTTTTATAGAGAAATAAATAAAATCTTTATTATATATATGTAGTCAACCATGTACAGTGTCGCTAAAAAAACAAGTAGTTAACCATGTCCAATGTCACTAATAAACAATCATTATTTTTTTAAGATTTTATTTATTTATTCATAAGAGATGCAGAGAGAAAGGCAGAGACATAGGCAGAGGCAGGTTCCCTTAGGGGAGCCCGATGCGCGACTCGATCCCAAGATCCCGAGATCACGTCCTGAGCCAAAGGCAGATGCTCAACCACTGAGCCACCCAGGTGCCCCATCAACAATCATTATTATCATAATGGAGGCACATTACTATATGATTATCATAAAGTAGAGGAAAATTCAATAAATTATTTTAAACAAAAGAGAATAACGAACTAACTTATGACAAACACGTTTATGTGACCTAAAGGCATAAGCTCCAAAGAAAAGAGTAAGATGTGGTGTGTAAGAAATTTGTATATTACCTAGACCTTGTTTAGAAGGATAAGCTTTTTTACTGTTTATTTCACAGGCAGCTGGTACTTTGTTCAAAATAGGCTACTTCTCTTTGAGATTGGTCACCGCATTGATAACTGTGCTTTACTTAAGCATTGTATATGGTCATTCTCATGCAGATCGTATTTTGATATTCATCTTGATTTTTTTAAACCATAAACCAGCTCTTAAGATATAATTTATTATTTTGGTAAGTAATTTATGCAACAGGCATTGTTACCCCTTTTCTACTACTTCTATCATTCCTAACTCCATACCTGATCAGTGACCCATCAGCCACAATCCAACACTTTATGGTCACTACTTTATTGACAATATCTCGTATGCTAATATTCACCACATTCTTGATCTCTGACCCCTTTCTTTAAGCTTTATCCAGTTACTGACCCTTTTTCCATTATCTATTTATGGTTATTAGGCTTGAGGATGAGTTGAGATTTTTGGCAATATTGAATGAGTTTCAAAGAACAAGTAAATACTTCTATCATCATATAACTTGGATATAACAACCATCAACCTTTTTCTTTTAATTTTTTACTTATTTATTTTTTTAACATACTGCTTAGGAAGTAGGGACAAATAGTAACTTTGCCTTTTAGGAGTTTCTAGTTCTGTAAACAGGAATAACAGAAGAGGAAGCACAGACTTCAAACATCCTCAAATTAATAGTAACCTGGTGAATTTCCAGAAGTCTCTTTCTTATATCTACTTATATCTGGGTTTTTTAGGGCTTAATCCTAAGCATGGAGCCATGCTGATACTGTATCTGAAGGACAGTATTCACAGTCTACTGAGCTAGAAAAGTTTCTTAAAAGATAAAAAATGTACTCTAATTTTGGTCTCCAAGTTTTCCACAGTGACTTTTGCAACTGCATAAAAATGATTGACTAAAACTGTACCTATTCCTCAGGCTAGTCCTTGTCCTTTGGTGAGAGAAATAACCTCATGAATGTTGTTCAGAACTCTCACCCCACCAGCACCAGTATTCTGATCAACACTAGGGCCAACAAATTAATCTTGATGCTGACAAAATTTAGGGAGAAGATACTAGGTGCTCTCACAAGCTAACTATGACACGGAGTTAGTAATACTGCTGCCCATGTGTCTGCATGACTCAGTGATGGTATCTGCAGCATCACACCTGAATGTAGAATTGTGTATCGTATACATGTTTGAATTTTTTTTTTACATTTTTCCTATGAACATTGGGGTGCAGGTGTCCCAGCATTTCACTACAGTAAATACCCAATGGTGCAACTGCTGGGTCATAGGGTAGCTCTATTTTTAACTTCTTGAGGAACCTCCACACTGTTTTTCAGAGTGACTGTACCAGTTTGCATTCCCATCAGCAATGCAAGAGAGTTCCCCTTTCTCCACATCCTCTCCAACATTTGTTATTTCCTGTGAGGTGGTATCATTGTGGTCTTGATTTGTATTTCCCTGATGGCAAGTGCTGCGGAGCATTTTTTCATGTGCTTGTTGGCCATGTGTATGTCTTCTTTGGTGAAATTTCTATTCATGTCTTCTGCTCATTTCATGATTGGATTATTTGTTTCTTGGGTGTTGAGAAATTGTGCAGCAGTTAAAATTTAAAGGAAAAAACACATGAGTTGCAAATGGCAAGATATAATTTTTGAATCATTGTATTGCACATCTGTTAGTATATAACATTGTTAATTATGCTTCAATAAAAACAAATAAAAAAGATGTGAGGAAGGAGATCAGACATTAGCCTATCACAGAGTCATAAAATTTTTCACTAAATACTTTTGTTTCCCCCATATTATCTCATATAATCCCATGCAAACATTGTATACAACTATTTTATATATTTATATAAGATAAATATGCAAGTTATGGGTAGAATGAATTTGTTTTCTACTTTTTTGTTTGTGTTGCTTAAACATAGAAGAAATTCAGTTAAGTAATTAGTGAAGGAGCTTATAATGATGTGGTTTAAATATTCACATGTATTCCTCAATATGTGAGTGAAATAGATCAGTGAGTAAAATATATGTTTATGTATAACACAAATATATAAATAATATTGAAATACATGTTAGTTTATATTGATATATATTATATAAGAATAATATATATCCATGTATATATTATTCTTACAGTCTTGACAACACTTAAAGTAAAAATAATGTATATGTAACAATATGGAGTTTATTTTTATCATCATTATTTAACCTCAGTAAGTTTGTTATTCTGCTAAAAAACGAAGACAATACCCCAAGTAGATAAGTTAAAATGGCTGTAGATTCACTTCAATAAATAATATCAAAAGTACATTCCTTGATGTATTTCCATGCCTCATCATATTATGTATCTCACTTTTTTAATGATATATGTGAAGCTAGTTAAGTGATTTGAATAAGTTCAAATTGGTGATACATATTAAAATTTATCATAGAACAAAACAGGAGCAAAATGGAAAATTTAAATGCTATTTTTATACCTTTTAATGACAATTTATTTTTCTAAGATTTTATTTATTTATTCATGAGAGAGAGGGAGAGAGAGAGAGAGAGAGAGAGAGAGAGAGGCAGAGACACAGGCAGAGGGAGAAGCAGGCTCCATGCAGGGAGCCTGACATGAGACTCAATCCTGGGTCTCCAGGATCACACCCTGGGCTGAAGGCGACGCTAAACCGCTGAGCCACCCAGGCTACCCTAATGGCTATTTTACAAGCTAATTTTGTTTGCTTTTTTTTTTTTGTTTGTTTGTTTGTTTGTTTGTTTGCTTTTTCTTTGGAAATAGGAAAAAATGGAGATACGTAGCAGCTGTCATGAACTGTGAAGAGGCTAAGATTTTTATCCTTCTTGCAAGCTAACAAGTTAGCCTGTCACTTCTTGGATGCTGGCAAAAAGCATGAGGCTCTTGGGTAAGAGACAAAGAACTTTATTCTCATAACAGTTCTAGTCGCCAGAGTACCTGCATTTTCTTACAGTTGTAACCCAAACCCCAGTAACCACAGACTGACATGAAGAGGGCCAAGTAATACCAACACATGCAGTGAGTTGCATTGCAGGAGAGGAGCTCTGTGCTTAGGTAACCTGCATCTTATATAATAGGCAGTGAGGATGCCTTCCCCTTGCTCTGAAGACATATATCTATGTCTATCTATATCTATAGATAGATCGATATCTTCTAAGGCTGTTTGCTTCAGACTTTCTTGAAAAAATTGTCTGGAACAAGGGGCAACCGCGGCCTCACAAGATACACAGAAATGCAGGTGATCCATAGAGAATTGTCTCCTAGCCATTACATATTCCAGTTAATAGGTAAAGTCATTTGTATAGTTGATTTCCTCCCTCTTAGACCTAAACTTTTGGTGAAGTAATATGAATTGATTCACTTGGGGAAAAGAAACATCTTTACAAAAATATATTGTCTCACTCAATCCATTTTGTTAACATCCATCTGGTGTATATTTTATTGGGAGAAAGTAAACAGTAGGACGTAAATTAAGATCCACTTAAACAACTGGATTTCAAGTATTATATGTTTAAATGACAACTTACTCACAAAACGTACTTTTTATTATAAAACTTATTCCAGGTGAGTTTCTTCAATGGAAAGTTAAGGCTTAGACAAAATAAAAGATCCTTTGTTTTGCTATTTTGTATATCAAAATAAAATATTCTGTTAAAATTTCTATGTGTCCCTAAATGGAATTAATCAAAGATATAAAGGGAAGATAGGTAAATATAATAAATAAATAATAAACCTGTAGGGTTTGAAAAAATCTTCCTTCCTCTTACATTATACACACACTTACCATTAGTATGTTATTGTTCTGACCCCAAGGTCCTAAGCTTTTTAGTGGCACAATGATAAGCATGCATTTCCTTCTTTAATGAAACATATTTTATGGTCTCTAATATCCTGTGAATAAGGAATTAGTGAGATGAATCCTTACCAGTGTTCTAATGGGAGTAGCTTCTGGTTACAGGGAAATATTTAAAGTATTAAATATAAACTGGTATTTAACATTCTAGGCACTATGATAATCCCCTTACAAAAACGTGCAGAGTGGTTATCATTACCTTAGATTTCAAAAGAAAATGCTCTAGTTGCATTTTTGAAACCACTAGTGTTTTAACAGATAAAGTTTCTTGTTGAGGAGGATGGGGGGTACTTTTGGATCAGATAGTCTTTAAATCAACTCAAATCACAGATACACACAAAACTGCTAAAAATCTTCTGGTTATTATATCACTTATCAAAATGTGTTGAAGCTATGTTTCAAAACCAAATATAGTCATATTAAAACTGCCTATAAAATAGTCCAAAACATATCAGCTCTGCCTCTAAAAATTCATGAGGGTGTAAAAATAAAAATACTGAATATGCCATCTAAGTTGAAGATCCCTTATGATTAATTTCTGTTTCTTGATGCAAGTTTATAAACATGCCAATAATTCCTGCACTACATTAAAAATCTTTCTTGTGAACTGACCATGGTGACAAGAATACAAAAGTCCACATTTTTAAAAATATAAATTTGAATTTCTCCTTAATGTGGACATAAAAACAGGCAGTGACTAGAGTTGCATCAATCCTTCCCAACTGTCTCAAAAAATATGTGCACTGTTACAATAAAAACAGTTCACCAGCTGTTTATGTAAAAATTATTTGACGAAAAACAAGCATGGCCATATGGCACTCTAGCTCTGCTGTGGGAGCATGAAGAATAATTTTGTAGGCTGTAGTACATAATGGTCATGCTAAGTAGGGTGTCAACTATTGCAGGCACATTACATTAATAGTTAATCTGTCCTTTTATCCTCTAAGTACTTACGTTTCTTAACAGCTTGTAGTTTGGAAACAAGTTAACAACTCACTGATTAAGAATTAAAATTTTGGAAATGACAAAATATTTGATGTAATGTAGACATAATATTCATTTGCTAATTAAAGGTATTATTTAAATAATACATTAATTGGGTGATGGGAATGTGGTAGGGGAGCTGGTTCTCATTTCTATCTACAAGTTCCAAAACTATTAATATGTTGAAGGTACTATACCATTAATTTAGAAGAAAAAATAATTAGAAGAGGTATTTCATGTAAGAACCAAATCAACATATATACTCACATTCTGTAAGAATTGTACCTCACTCACCTTCATATTGTTTGCAATATCTATAGCTGTGTCTTGCACATAGTAAACAGTAAACATGTAATAAATATTTGCTGAATAGAACATTGTTAGAAAAAATGAATTATAAATGCCACCGGCAGACCCTCGAGTCTTTAAGTTTATTTAGAACTTCTAGAATACATTGGGGAATAACCCTCATACATTACATAGACTACATACTTGAATGATGTTTATTAGCTTATGAAACTCCAATATTTTACTCTCACATTAATTTTCTTTTTTGAGTTGTTTACTTATTGGGAACTAGAGTCAACTGAAAGACAAAACTGAATGGCCTAGCTTTCATCCAGCGAATTAGAGGACTTAATCTCAGATCCTGGAAAAGAAGGTAGAATGAACTACAGAAGAAAAAGCCAGGTTAGAATCCAGTCATTCACATTCATAGTTTTGGTTGATACCCTGACAAAAAGATGTTCATTGACATGTGGCTCTGTTATTAATAACTTTAAAATGTCAACTGAGTGTCATGGTAACATTAATAACTGAGGAAGAAACCACAGCAGACATAGTTCTGTAAGAAAAATGTTGCAGACATACCGTCTATTTCTAAAATGCTTATCTTTTGTGGTTTTCATGGTTAATTTGATATATGAATACCTAGTTTGAACTCAAGATCTGTGTGGTTCCCCCCATATCAATTCCCAAACAAAAATGTTAATCTTTAATTTCAGGTATTTAGAATTTGCATTAAAATTTTCAAGCTAGTAATGATTTCCTTGTTTACAAATCGTAAACACAACTCGTGTGTAGGTGATTATGTCTCAAGGGACATTGGAAGAAGGCCACAAACCCTGTTATGGGTACATAAATCGTATTGGCTCATGGAATATAACAATCATAATGAGGGTGTATTATGAAAATAACTTGAAAACTTTTTGAGGAAACAGTTTTTAAGTTGGTATAGAAACAAATAGTGAGAGCTCATGGTTTAATATTTGAATGGTGGGACAATTAATTACTGCAATAAGAAGTGTCAATATTTCAGTTGATGACAGTCACAATGAAGCAAAGCTCACAAGATTGGAAGAGACTGTAAGGTAGAAAATTATTATCCCTCTATGATATTAATAGTTAAGAAAACTAGACTTTTTCAGTCAAATTTGTTTCACAAAAATTATCAAAATGGCAATTTCCCAGGAGTGCACACCTTTTTCTTGATTTTTACTATAGCATGTGGTTAAGGTAACTGATTTTTATCACTTTAAAAGATGTTTTTTTTACAAGAAAGTCTGCTGTTCATTTGTTGACTATAAGAAGTAGTATTTTTAGTAAGATGTTAGTTATGTGTATATTTAAGATTTCAAGGATACACAAAATATTTGAGAAGACAGTAATAAGTAATAAGAATAAGAATATCAAGAGATATGCTTGATAAGAGATATGCAGTAATAAGAATATCAAGAGATATGCTCACCCAGAATGAGTATGGTAGCATGAAATAATGGGTGATAATAATAGGTAAACCAAAGTGCTAATTTATGAAATAAAAATTACCTGGTATTAGGAAATAAGAATACTTCTGAGAGGAAGTTGCGATTTCTTGATTTATGAATATATTTTTAAAACATATTTTAGAAAAATTCATTGTATACTGTTCAGATATTAAAACAAGGCATCCTTATTTTTGAAAGTAGGGAGCTGTCTAAAGAAGAAATAAAAATCATCCATAATTTCCTATCAAGACGTAGCCTATCTCTGACTGAGTTATTTCGCTTAGCATAATACTCTTTAGCTCTATCCATGTCATTACAAATGTCAAGATTTCATTCTTCTTAATGGCTGAGTAATATTCATATATATGTATATATATATGTGTGTATATATATATATTCACATCTTATTTCACTCATCTATCGGTGTACGTTTGGGCTCTTTCCATAATTTGGTTATTGTTGGTAATGCTGCTATAAACATTGGGCTACATGTATCCCTTAGAATACCATATGATTTCACTCATGTGGAATTTAAGAAACAAAACAAACAAACATAAGGGAGAATAAAGAGAGGCAAACCAAGAAACAGTCTCTTAATTACGGAGAACAAACTGAGGGTTGCTGGAGGGAGGTGGGTGGGGGGATGGGTTAAATAGGTGATGGGGATTAAGGAGAGCATTTGTAATGACCCCTGGGTATTGTATGTAAGTGATGAATCCATAAATTCTGCACCTGAAACTGATATTACATTGTATGTTAAGTAACTGATAGTTAAATAAAAATATACCAAAAAAAAGCCATTACATTTTCATAAGTGGAACATGTTGAATAAAAGACAAAAAGTATTAACTATAAAAAAGAGCCTATTAGATATATTTTGTTTACAGTATTTTAGACTTTTTATAGTATCTGTTGCAAACACTTTCCCAATTTATATTTTTACTTTGTTCATTTATTTTACATACAGAATTTTAATATTTTGTAGTTAAATCTGTCATATTTATCATTTATATATATTTTCTGAATTTGAGGTCATATTATAAAGGTTGCTCTTTCTCCTGAATGACCTTTAGTATTCTTCCAGTGTTTTTTTTATTTTTTAATTTTTATTTTTTTAAAAGATTTTATTTATTTATTCATGAGAGAGAAAGAGAGAAAGGCAGAGACAGAGGGAAAGGCAGAGGGAGAAGCAGGCTCCATGCAGGGAGCCCAACGTGGGACTCGATCCCGAGTCTCCAGGATCATGCCCTGGGCTGAAGGCGGTGCTAAACCACTGAGCCACCCGGGCTGCCCTCCCGTGTTTTTTTAACCCTTAAATTTAGGATATATCTACTAGGCCAAATCATAAACAGCTGGTCTACAATTTGGATTTTGCCTGAAATTATTCTTATTCACACAGTGAAGTCTTTGTTGTTGTTGCTTTAGTTTGTTAGCGTGTTTATACACTTATTTTTGAAGTATAATGTATATAAAAACAAAAAAGTGAGCTAACTATAGTTATAGCTCAGTGTATTTTCACAAAGTGAACACATCCATGTAACCATCATCCAGATCAAGAAAAAGAACTACAGCAGAGACAGTAATGTGAAAAAAAAAATTACTGCAGACATGACGATCTGTTTCTAAAACTCAAAAGCCCCCAACATAGCTCTTTCCAATTGCTATGCCTTCTAAAACATTACTACCTTGTTTTAAAAGTTCTAAAAAATAAGTTTGCCAAGTTTTTGAACTTTATGTAAATTGAATCAATGAAAATGACTGTTTTTCATATGGTTATTGACCATTTGGATATCCTCTGTTCAAAGTGCTGATTTGAGTCTTTTGTCTATTTTTTCTATTGGGTTATCTCTCTTTTTTCTATTGTTTTATGGAAGTTCTCTGTATTTTAAACATAAGAACTTTGTTGGAAGTTCGTGCTATACTTATCTTTTCCCAATTCTTGGCTTCTTTTTTCATTCTTTTAATAGGGCATTTTGATACCAAAAGTATATCAATCTTGATGTACTCTATTTTATTAGTTTTTCTCATTGTGATTATTGTTTTTTGTGTCCTGTTTGAGAAACTGTTGCTTATTCTGGGACATTTTCTTCTAAACACTACATTGTTTTAACTTTTGCAGATACACAGTACATCTAGAACTGATTTTTTTATTGTGTGAGTTAGAAATTATGAGTTATTTTTTCTCATAAATGTTTAATTGTTCCAGGACCTTTTACAAATAGACACTTCTTTCCCTGCTGCATTCAGTTGTCATAAATCAAGTTGTTGTGCATATGTGGGTCATTTTAGAACTCTCTAGTTTTTTCTGTTGGCCTATTTTATTGTTCTTTTGTAAATAACACATTGTCTAATTATGTAGTTTTTAAATCATTTTTGATATCTGGTAGTGTAAGTTACTAAGTTTTATTCTTCTTCAAGATTGCCTTGACTGTACTTGGCCTTTTGTGCTTCCATACACATTTAGAATCAGTGTGTCAATTTCCATTTTTAAAAAAGAAAACTGCAGAAATTTTGATTGGGAGTGCATTGAATCTAATATTCAGTTGAAGGAGATTTGACATCTTTAAATCATTCAGTTCTGCAATCAGTGAATAATTATTTAGTTCATCTTTTTTTGTATTTAGCTCTTATTTAATTTCTCTCAGCTATATTTTGTGATGTCATCTTGTGTATATTTCTTAAACTTATTTCTGAGTATTTTATGTTTTTAAAAATATTTTATTTATTTATTTTGAAAGAGAGAGAGCATGAATGGGGGGAAGGCCCGAGGCAGAGGGAAAGAGAATCTCAATTAGACTTCATGCTGATCCCAGAGCCTGGCACAGGGCTTCCTCCCACGACCCTGAGATCATGACTTAGATGAAATCAAATTTGGATGCTTAACTATCTGAGCCATCCAGGTGCCCCCTAGGTGACTTTGTACATGCTTTTATTAATCTCATTTTTGTTTACAAACCATAATATAATGATACAATTTATTTGTTTATAACAACTTGTATCCCACAAACTTGATAACGTTCCTTATTAATTTTAAATATTTCGTGTGTAGATCCTTTTAAAATTGTATGCAGGACTTTATATGGTTATTAATAAAAGTTAATAAACATTTAATTGTTTTGTTGAATCCTTATGTCTTTATGTATATATGTATGTGTTCCTGCTCCTTATAGTGGCTGGGATAACCTTCAAAATCTTAGATATAAGTGATGACAGTGTTATAAATAGGCACATTTGTCTTGTTTCTGAGTTCAAGGGGAAAACTTAAAATATTTCACGATAACTACAATGTTTGCTCTAGAAATTTAGACCCTTTTTATTCAATTCAGGAAATTTCCTTTTCTAGATTAATAAGTGTTTGTTAATAATAACTATTAACTGGGATGCTTGGGTGGTGCAATTGGCTAAGCACCTGACTCTTGGTTTTGGCTCAGGCGGTGACCTCAGATCATGAGATCAAGCCCCCTGTCAGGCTCCATCCTCAGTGGGGAGTCTGCTCACGATTTTCTCTCCCTCACCCTCTGTCCCTACCCTTCCACACTATCTCTTTTTTCTTTTTCTCTCTGTCAAATACATAAATAAATCTTTTTTAAAAATGGATAGTAACTTTTCTCAAATACATTTTCTTCATTGATATATGTGATTTTCTCCTTTTGGTCCTGTTCATGTTTTTGAGTTAAAATTTTTGGTATTTTTAATGTTAAAGAAATCTTGCATTCTTGGAATAAACCTCATCTGATAATGATGTATATTCATTTTATTATTATAATACAATAATAATAATTATTATTATTTACTATCTTTTTATCATTGTATTTAATTTTCTGATATTTTAAGATTGTTGCATCTGTACTTATGAAAGAAATTAGCTATAATATTATTTTTCATAATGTCCTTGCCAAGGTTTGGTGTTACATTTATGCTGCTCTCATAAAATGAGTTGAGATGTCCCCTATTTTTCTATTCTTTGGAAATGTGTTTTTTTTTTTTTTTTTGGAAATGTTTTTATGTAATGTTTTTTTCATCCTTAATGAAGCTGCTTGGTTCTGGAATTTGCTTTGAGGGAAATTAAATTATGGATTCTGTTTAATTTCATTACTATTCAGATTTTCTATTTCTTTTTATGTCAATTTTAGGAAGATGCATTTCTCTAGGAATTCATCTAGTTTAATAAGTTTTTTGTAATACAGTATTTTTGATATGTGTTGGATCTGATATTCTTTTTTCATTCTAACAGTGGCTTTCTTATGCTTTCACTTTTTCTTGATTTCTCTTCAAGAGTTTATCCATTTAATTAGTCTTTTTAGGGAATTAACTTTTGGTTTGTTGGTACTTTATTTATTTGAACTCTATTTCATTGATTTTTATCTTCTTATCTATGACATGTTTTGTTTTATATTCTTTGGGTTTATTTTGCTTTTCTTTTGCTATTTCCTTGAGATGGATGCTATTTTTTGTTAGCTTATCAATTTTCACCCTCTCCTCATCTCTGAAATTTGGCTTTAAAACTGTAACATTCCCTTTAAGTATACATTGAGTATTCTCTAAATGTCATGCTGTATTTTTATTTTCATTTATTTCAAGATACATTCTAATTTCTGTTTTGTTTTTTTTTCTTTTTTTCCATGGTTTATTTAACACTGTATTTATAATTTCTAAAGTTAGAGGAGATTCTGATTTATTATTATTTTTTAAGATTTTATTTATTTATTCATGAGCGACAGAGAGAGAGAGAGAGGCAGAGACACAGGCAGAGGAAGAAGCAGGCTCCATGCAGGGAGCCTGATGTGGGACTCGATCCTGAGTCTCCAGTATCACACCCTGGGCTGCAGGTGGCACTAAACCGCTGTGCCACTGGGGCTGCCCTGATTTATTTATTATTGATATTTTCATTTAATTACAAAGATTAGTGACTATGCCTTTCATTATTTTAATTCTCTGAAATTTTCTTAAAGTTATTTTGTGGCCTGGTATGTATAGTTAGTTATTTTAAGTGTTCCCGGTGTGCCTGAAAAAAATGTGCGTGATGAATTCACTGGATAAAATATTATCTGTATATCCTTTACATCAAATTTAAAACTCTTAATATATTCTATATTTTATAAATGTTTTTCCTGCTTGATCTATCAGTTCAGGGACATATACTAAAATCTTTCACTGTTTTTATAGATTTTTCTACACCTTCTGTAATTTTGTCAAATTTTGCCTGTGTATGCAGAGTACATTTTATTTGAGGTATAATGATTCTTCTTCCCATCAAATCAAATTTTTGATCATTCAGAAATAATATTTATATCTAATATTGCTTTTTTGCTTTAAAATATATTTTATCTAATACTAATATACTGGGCAGCCCCGGTGGTGCAGCGGTTTAGCACCGCCTGTGGCCCAGGGCATGATCCTGGAGACCCTGGATCGAGTCCCACGTCAGGCTCCCTGCATGGAGCCTGCTTCTCCCTCTGCCTGTGTCTCTGCCTCTCTCTCTCTCTCTGTCTCTATGAATAAATAAATAAAAAATCTTTAAAAAAAGATTTATAAAAAATAATAATACTAATATACTTGAATTATTTTGATTGGGATTTACATAGTACATTTACTTTTTCCATGCTTTTTCAATATTATTATATCCGCTTGTTTCAGATAACTCCCTTGTAAATAGCATGTGGTTGATCTTTGGGGGTGAGAAAAGGAAAGAGGGAGAGAAATAAAGAGAGAGAGAGAAAATCTTAAGCAAGCTCCATGTCCAGAGTGGAGCTCAACATGGGGCTCCATCTCACAATCCTGAGATGATGACCTGAGGCAAAATCAAAAGTCAGATGCCTAATCAACTGAGCTACCCAGCACCCCAGCACATGATTGATTTTTTAAGTCAAGTCTGAATCTCTTTTCCTTTAATTAGTGCATTCATTACATTTCTTAAATAAACGAATGTATTGAGGTTTATAAATACTAAATTATTACTTGCATTCATATTGTCCTACATTTTTTATTAGGCTTTCTCACCTTCCTTATATTTTTTTTGCATTGAACATGGTATTATGTATTTTTCCCTTTCTATGATATTTATAGTATGATATTCTTTATTTCTTCAATTCCTTTTTCTCTAGAAATTACAGCATGCAACCCTGAAGTACCAAAGACTAGTATTTGTTGATTTTTACCCTCTTCTTAGAAAATGTGGGCAATGTAGTTTACTTTAACTACAATTACCTCCATTTTGACTTATGTATATGTTATTCCTATGGGGTTTAATTCTTTAATGTTAAGCACTGACAGCTATTATTATTTTTTATTTCATGTACTCTATGTTGATTTAGATTTCCTCATATTTATAGTTTTGTTTCCTTCCTGCATCTCAGACTTTATATTTAGGATTTTTTTTTTACCTTAGAAACACTTTTTGTTATTTCCTTTATTATAAGACAGTTGGTGATGGAGTCTCATGATTCTGTTTGCCAGTCAGTGTCTTTATTTTCTGTTAATTTTTGAAAGATATTTTTGTAGAATATGTAATTCTGTGTTGGTGATCATTTTAATACTTTGAAGCTATAATCCCATTGGCTCCTGGCTTTCATTGTTGATGTTACAAAGGAAGCTGCCCTTTGTTGATCCTCTAAATGTGATTCTCCCATGAGTTTTTTAAAAGATGTTACTTATTTTTTGCTTTGATTTCCCACAGATATATTGTACATATGTCTGAATTTCTTTTATCTTTTGTGGGATTCATTGGGATTCTTGAATGTATGGGTTGATATGTTCTATTAGTTTTAGAAAAAAATTTTAAGGATTTTATTTATTTATATATTCATGAAAGGCACAGAGACAGAGAGGCAGAGACATAGGCAGAGGGAGAAGCAGGCTCCATACAGGAAGCCTGATGTGGGACTTGATCCTTGGATCCCGGGATCATGCCCTGAGCCAAAGGCAGAGGCTTACCCACTGAGCCACCCAGGCGTCCCTAGTTTTAGAAAATTTATAGCCATTTTTTAAGTCTCATTTTCTTTCTCTCTTCTTTTGAACTCCCATTAGATGTATTTTAAAACTTTTAATTGTATTCTCTGTCTCTTAGCCTTTCTTCTATATTTCATTTACTTTTTTCTCTTCCTGATTCATTCTGGGTGTTTTTTTCTGACCCATCTTACAAATCACAATAGTTTTTTTTTTTCTTTTCCAGCTAAATTAAGTATGCTATAAAATCCATCCTTTACCTTCTTAATTTTGATCATTGTATCTTGCTGTTCTAGAATTTCTGATTGGTTCTTTTTGAAATTGTATTGTTACTTTTTATACTTTGCTGTTTCTTGCTGAATATTTTAAGTTCAGCACTTAGCTCTGTGATCATGGATAGCATAGTTGATTTATAGTTTCTGTGTATTATATATAGTATCTGTACTAATTGTAGGACTGTCAATCATCTTGTCTCATCATGTACTGGGTTATTTTTTGTTGTGTATAGATCCGTTGTTTGATTACACTTATTTAGACATTTTATTGTATTCTGTACATGAATATGATGATTTCATGTATTTGTGCTAATAGCTTCCAGGGAGATTTTCCCCCCTACTGCCAAGTGTTTGGAGGCTTTAGCAATCTAAGATCACCGTAATCCAATTTTAGAGTTTGAGATTTTTTAGAAACTAGATGACCTAAAACTATGCTTCAGTCCATGCAAGGACAGATTTCTTTCTGGTTCATAATTGCTCCTAGTTTCCAGGATCCCAGGAACTATCCTAAATGACAGGTAGGTTACAAAACTGTTCTCCATCTTGGCAGGACCTGAAATTTATCTTTTGCTCACTTAGCCTTTGAGCCTATCACAGCTATTGTTGCCCTCTTAGCCACCTGCAAAGGGTAGCATATAGCATTGCAAGTACTGCTTTCACCTATTAATTTCTGTCTTCTCCAAGATATGGTGTTTCTATTTCCTCATCATGTTGTTAGCTTTCTGATTATATGTTTTTTTCTTCTTCAGATTTTTTATTTATGTATATTAGGATGCAGGTTCTAGATTATGTGGTACCATTTCAGGTTCTCAATTATGCGGTCTACCATTTCAGTGTACTTTATAGGCCTTTCTTAGTCATCATCTTATAGTATTGACATCTTATAATATTGTTAAGTGTTGACAAAAAGTGCGTGTCCCATTTCTGTTTAGGCTTCCTTTGCCTGTAAATTTTCCAGGGCAAGGACTATATATGAAACTTTATCTAGAAAATACAGAAATTGGTGTAGGTTTAACAAGAATTAAATATTTGATAATATGCTAAAAGCTCTTTGTAAGTTTCTAATAGCCCTTAAATTCTGTTTGCTTTGATTTTGGTTGTGAAAAAATTACTTACAGGTCCTTTTAAATGTAACTATTAAAATATATAACTTAATATAAAGGCTAAGCAGAAAGCTAAACATACTTGGCTGCTGGCAAAGTAGATGGTTATCCATGTGTGTCTCTAAAAAATCAATACTAGAAACCATTCTAGAAAGAACTCAAAAAAAAAGCACTGACATAGTGGAAATCCTGCACTATGCTACACTTCTTAGCTGGGCATTTAATTACTTTACCTAACAACTTTTATTAAATATATGTTATGTGGCAAGCACCATCCTCTGTACTGGGGATACAGAACATGCTGTCCCTGTTCTCAGAGATACCAGGGCCCCATGATGATAACTGTGCAACAAAGAGATACTTGTGTAGCAGTGTGGTGAGTTATCTGGTAGAGACAATGACATTAAGTACTCAAAGTCCTGAGGATGGAAAGGATTGATTTGAGAAATTGGTGTTTCTTTCTCCTCATCCCAGCTAAGGATATGCTTATAAGCCAATTCCATGTCCAATCCCACCTTTCCCCTCCACTCTGTTTTCCAGGGAAGAATGCATCGTTCCTAGGCTTTCTCCACTACCGCAAGCCTCATTTTTAAATGGAATCCTTAAATAATTCAAATAAATGTCTTGGGCAGAAATGGCATGTACAGATGTGGAAAAAAGAGGTGAAGGAGGTGAAAGTAACCAATATATCACTTTTGAAAACTCATTAAAGAAAGAAGAATGTATTAAGGAGATGCAGCAATTGTTTCTTTTTTATGGCAATCTTACAGTCTTCAAAATAACTTTCAAATACACCTCTGAAATACTTCAGATTTTATCTCCTTCTATGCATTATGAAAACTTACATGCTGACCCCATTTAAAAATTTTCTGATAATTCTAATTCTTGATATTGAGTTTATTATTATAACACATAATACCATAAATCCAAATTCTCTCAAAATTAGACCTTCGGATAAAGGTAGTTTTCTGAAGTTAGCTAAGTCATGGTATTACCTTTATTCAAAGGTGTATGAAGTATGTCGTTAGAATAGTTTTAATTAATTAAATGAGATTAAATCCTATATGAGTTGAATGTATTAGCAAAAGCCTTTGATTATTTAAATAAAGGCTAACATTTGAAGGAAAGTATAGATGTAAAATAAATCTAGTTCAATAAATAAAGGGATATGAAACCAAATTATTTCTGTGCTGAAATAGAAAATAAAAATAATAAAATGAATTCACTTAGATCAATGCTGATAACCCAGCTATCCATGTATTCTTCCATATTAATTTCTTTCCATTCTCTCATCTAAAAGTATTAGCAAATTAATCCAATTTTAAAATATACTTGTATTTGTTAATTTCATTCTGCCTTCCCCATAAAATATAAAAATAGGCCTTTTAAGAATTTAACATGACTAATCTAAGAAAAGTATGTTAAAAATATAGGATCATATATTAAAAGTGCAAACCCAATATGGTTGAGAGTTACTTTTTTATTATATGATATTTCTGTGTTTACTTATGTATCCTGAAGACTTTTGATGAAAGTATACTTTTAAAGTAGGAAAGCGGGATCCCTGGGTGGTGCAGCAGTTTAGCGCCTGCCTTTGGCCCAGGGCGCGATCCTGGAGACCCAGGGTCAAATCCCACATCGGGCTCCCTGCATGGAGCCTGCTTCTCCCTCTGCCTGTGTCTCTGCCTCTCTCTCTCTCTCTCTCTGTGACTATTATGAATAAATAAATAAAATATTTTAAAAAAATAAGTAGGAAAGCTTTTCTAATACTCTTTCTAATACTCTAAGAAAATGTTCTTCTGGTACACTGATTGTATATTATTTATCAAACATAAACAGAATTAAGCTAAATGATTTTTCTGGTACATATGAGGCAATCCAGCTTATAGATTTGGGCTGAGAATTAAGGTACACAAGTCAATATATATGAGCTGGTGAATCTCCCTTTTTATAATATTATTTCATTTACTAGGTATTAAAGTACTTTTTTAGTTGGATGATAGAATTATTAGATATAAAGAGGAGCAGAAGGAAATGTCAAAGTCTCTATTTTCAAATTATATTTTAATTTTTTCTTGTAATTATGTCTTGCTTGATTTTTGCCCCATCACCTGTTCAGCTGATTATTAAATAACAATTTTAATTTAAAAGCATATATCAGTCAGAAGCCAGGCAGAGAGAATTTAAGCTATAGAGTTCAGTAGAGAAAATTTAATATTGGGAATATTATGTCCAAAAAGTATTAGAAGAACTGAAAGGGCAAACAAGGGACCATGAGGCAATTTGGCTATTAGCACAGGAGGAAGCCACGGCTAAACCTAGTACTAGAGGAGCAAGGATAGGAAGTAGTGGTACAAAGAAACAGGAGTAGGGGCTTTCTGTAAGGAACTGGGACTTGGGAAGGAGGAATGCTGCTAGAAGTTACAACCACAAGGAGATGGAGCCACACCAAAAAGGTAATCTGAAGCAGATAGGTGGGAGAAATAACCTAGAATCTGGTCTCCACTCTCCATTCACCCTCTCCTGCTAGTGGCTCCCATTGACAGGATTGATCTGACAGCATTAGTCAGATGCTAATTGGTAAAGGAGTATGGGCTTTGCAGTTGTGGGGCTAAGTCCCCTGAGCAGAGTATAGTAAGAGGAAAGTAAGAAATGGCCCTAAGAGCATATTGGCCAGTAAACAGATCAATATATTCTAAATAGTAGTTTAATGTTGTTCTTTTCTAGCATAGCATCACATTCCCAGACTTGTAGAAGGTTAGAAAATCATCAGACTACAGATGACAAACTTTCAATACTTACAGTTTTTGAAGTAGTGGGAGATTTAAAAATATAAAAATGGAACAATGTACCAAAAAGGCATTAATAAAAGGACATATTAACTCTAATTAAAAATGAATGGATGGAAAATATAAAGATCCTTGCTTCACATAATAATGAATACCTTTGTATTATCTGTATTACCAAATACTGAATTGGCATCTCTCATTCTGAAATCATAGAAAGATGATGTTCCTATCATGCTTTTTGGTATTTCTCTGCTAGTCCTAGCCTATGGAAGAATGTGGAAAAACAAAATGACATGTAGCTGTTGGAAAGTAGTAAAGAAAATTACTGTTATTTGTAAAAGATATTATCTACGTGAAAACTCAGAAAATTATCTGAAAAAATGATCACAACTAAAAATCTATTTTATTGCTGAGAACAAAAAATAAGTAAATATGAAAAATTCTATATACCATCAAAGATAATGTAGAAATATAATGAAAAATATACCCCATCAATAATAATAATAATAAACTAGTAGAATTTTGGTGTAACTATAAAAGTTGAATGTGAACTTCATGAAGAATTCTATACAACTTTATGTTGAGACCTAAGGATTTGAATAGAGACTTGTATCAAGTTTTGATGGTTAAATTTAATTGTCAAGTTATCTGACCAGATTAATTATAATTTCTGGGTATGTCTATGAGAATGTTTCTGAATGATATTTGCATTTAAATTGATGGACTCAGTAAAGTAGTTGTCCTGTCCAGTGTGGGTGGGCATCAGCTAATCAGTTGAAGGCCTAATTAGAACAAAAAGCAGAGGAATTAGGAATTTGGCTTTTTTAACCACCCCTCTCCTCAACATTGCCTCACTGCATGATCTGGGACATCTCATCTCATTTTCTCTGGCCCTTGGACTGGGATTTATAGCATCTGCTCCCTTGGTTTTCAGGCCTCAAGACTGATTTAATTACACCACCATTTCCCGGGATTTCTGCTAGCTTGCAGATGGCAGATCATGGGAGTTCTCAACCTCCATCATTATGGGAGCCAATTCTTCATAAAGAATTCTCTCTTTCTTTATTATATGTTTAATATATTTATTATTTGTACAAGTATTATATATAAACTATAATAGAATTGTCAATTAAAACAACTTTGTATTTTTAGATAAGATGATTATTGGTAGGTAGAAAGCCAATGAGTTTAGACTGATAGCAGATTCAGAAGTGCCAAACGTGAAGCTAACACGGCAAGTAAGCAGATGTTCTCAAGGAAACTCTGAGAAGGCTAAGAGTCAACAACTATCAAAGACAGACTGAGCTGTAGGTCATCTTCAAGATAATTATTTTAAGAAACTTTATTGATAACACCTGGGATGTTTGTGCTTCTCTGTCTACAGTCATAAACAGAACAGCTGGCTGTATTGAATTTTTCCCTCAGACTGAAGTCCAAGAAAATTTTCTAGATAAAATATTCTGTTCTGGGACAAGGTTACTAGTAAATGTATTGTGTCTTGGCGAGGAAGCTAAACTGAAGTTGAGACAAGCCTCAAGGGATTATAAAAAGGAAAGTGTTGGACAAAAAAGATAAATATATTAGAGATTTTGATTCTCAGAGTAAAATTCTTTGGTTTAGCAATTATGAAGACCTTGGGTATGCCTCTTTGCCTATTCACCATCCATACAAAAGTCGATAACTGCTACAGAGTAATATTTGTTTACTTACACAGAATCAGTGGTCAGCCTTAATTATGGAAAAGTTCTATCGGAGAAGCACAACCAGCACTAGTGTGGAACCCAGCATGCTGTGTACCAATGTTAAGTAATCAATTACTTCATTTAAAAATATAAATAAATCAACACATATGACAGTGCACTTGAGGAAAAACACAAAGTGTTAAGGAGATGGTCAAAGAAGAACAAACAATAACAGAATTAAGGAATCAAAACATGCAAAGGAAAAATGAAATAAATTGAATCTAATTCACATCCTGAGAGAACTGAGATGAATATTGCTTCCATGACATAAGAATAATCAACCATGAAAGCAAAAAAGATCTGACATGTAAACTACATTCTTGGATATTTAAAATTCAATGGACTAAATTACAAATGTACATAACTTATGCTTGAATTGCAGATCTAGAAATCTCTCGAAATAGTTGAGGCAAAGTCAAGGATAAGTGTGTAAATTCATGGTGTGTAGATTCAGGTAACCCCAGAGAAAGGAGGAACTAATCAACTGAAAAAAAGAGTCCCTGAATTATGGAAAGATGTAAATATTCAGATTTAAAGGGTCCATTCACTGCCCAGTAGAATAAGTAAATTTCATCATCAACATTAAAATAAAAATCCTACAGATTTTGTAGAGGAAAATAAATTTTATTTGCAATGAAAGGAGAAGTGTGGGGAGGTAATTTTTCACAAAAAAAACATAAGCAATATCTTTAAATTTTTATGAAAAATAAATATTTTGAAACTAGAATTCTGTACCCAGTCATATCATTCATCATCCATGAATGTCAAATTCATGTATAAATGTATTTTCAGACACTTAAGAACAGAGAAGTCTAATATCTATGAAAAAGTTGCTTAAAAGGCAAAGAAAAGACATCAAAGACATAAAACGAAGACATCTAAGAAAGATGGCAACATGTAATATAAAAAACACTGATATCAAAGTATGACCTAGGAAATTCAAGAAAATTAAAAAATAAATTTAAAGAAGACCCATTATATATATATATATATATATATATATATATATATATATATATACAGTATTTTTCCCCTTTGCAGAAAATAATGATTCAAAGACTAATCAGTTGTACTACTTAATTGTATGGCATACATTTGGATAGTTGAATGAGAAGTGCTGTTTATTGCTTTTCAGGCTTTAACATCAACATATAGAGAAAATCTTTTAAAATTATAGAGAAATGACTGTAAATGTAAATGTATGCTTCAGGATTCTCTCTGTCCCTCTGCCTCTCCTCTCTAAAATAAATAAATAAATCTTAAAAAAAATAAAAACAGGGAGTTATTTTCTAGAGGTGAGATATTAAGAAATGCAAATTCAAGTACATCATTTAAATAAAAAAAAATAGATAAAACTACCAGAAGTAAAAAGAATACTGTGAAAACAAGAGGGAAGTAATGTAAATGTTGTATATAGAAACTGTACACATTGGGCACCTTCAGCTCAGGTCGTGATCCTGGGATCCTGAGATTGAGTCCTGCATCAGGCTTCCTGTGGGGAGCCTGCTTCTCCCTCCACCTATGTTTCTGCCTCTCTCTGTGTCTCTCATGAATAAATAATTAAAATCTTAAGAAAAGAAACTGTACACATTTTATATTTGGTACATAAAACTGTTTTTGAAGTAATAATGGTAATTACCATGAACCTAAACTCAAAAACCATTAACTGCAGATGACTAAATTGTGTGTGTGTGTGTGTGTGTGTGAAAAAGGAAGACACTTTCACTTTTTAATTTTAGTCAGTTCAGTAATATTTTTTTATTTAACATGTACATTTATTATCCTCATAATAAAACATAATTTGATAAAGCTTGAACTTAGATATATCTAAAACTACCTTAATTAAAATTGTATGATACCAGTCCAATGGTAAAAAAAAAATGGACTATGATTAGTAAAGAGTTCCCAGCACAGAGTCTAGAAGAGTTATAGGGAAAGGAAATATTATTAAGTAAGAGTTTCCAGGATACTTAGATAAGTGATAAACAGAAAGCTATTTTTCATGAAACATATGTGAATATTTCCATTTTTTATATGAGGAATAATTTTCTATACATGAACACAATGGTAGGTGACAGAATGGTATATATGGTTAAATTTTAAAATATCATAAAAAGAGCATATATAGATATATAAAATATATTTCTTAAAAAATCAGTAAGGGATGCTGTTATTATTAAAGAATACTTATAAAGCAACAGAAACTTACTTTCCTATAAATAATTGGAACACAAACTGACAATTTATAAAAGAATATGGATGACCAGTAAATACATGAAAAAATATTCAATCTCAGTAATGCCTACATATTTTTTTAAATGCCACTTAAGATCATTGGATTGGCAAATTTTAAAGTTATAAACACATTTTTGGCAATGAGCATTCTTTTCACTTTTTTGTGGGGATATTTATGTGTGTGTGTTTGTATATATGTGTATATATATATATATATATATATATAAATATATGCATAACCTTTCTGAAAAATCCATTTACAATGAATATTTTAAGAGCCTTAACAAGGGCATTTCTCATCGGTCCTGTGAAATAGAAAGAAATGCAGTCAAAGACATGCACAAAATGGCTATATATTATTATGCTAAATATTTATAATAGCAAAACAATGGCAATAGCTTCTTCAAGAAATGAAAATTGTTAAATAAATTAAGAAAAATTAATTTTCTTAAGAAAGTGGAAACCTGAAGGATTAATTTGCTTAAATTTCACTTGGGAGTTGTTAGCCCAGTGTAGTGGGGGTAAGGATAAAAAGGAAATGCGTTAAGATGCAAAGCAACGTCAAGCAATAAATAGCCACATTTGCTACTGGTTCAACTAAGCCACAAAAAAGACAGATTAGATAACTCTGAAGCCATGTTGACTTAGCGTATGAGACCTGTTCCTGAAGGTAGCCAGTCCTGGGAGTAGTCCACAGAAGAAAGAAAAGAGGGATACTTATATGCCCTGATCTCTTCCGTTTCTTATTTCCTATTGGTCAAAGTTGACCTCAGGGTAGCTAATCCCCTGCTAATTTGGTGACCCTTCTGGAAGTTGGATTTTGCTCTTCACAATGTACTGTTTCATCCAAGTTCAAAAAAGGGAGGCATGACCTAGAATAGTTTGCCTACCACCTAAGAAAGTGAAAGAAGGAGATAGTTAAGGAAATATGAAAAGGCACACAAGGTTGGAGTCCCAATAAAATCTAGATGAATAATTATCATGGAACCCTTATAATCGGGTTTTCTGAAAATAAAGAGTAGCACAGAAATATCCATGGAATAATGTTTAATTTTAGAAAAGCAGGAGGAAATGGCTATATATCTGGTAGGAACCCAAGATGAGATAGCTATATGAATATATACAAAGACTGAGCAATCTAGAAATAAATTTACTGGGCAGCTCTGGTGGCCCAGCGGTTTAGTGCCGCCTTCGGCCCAGGGTGTGATCCTGGACACCCGGGATCGAGTCCCGCATCGGCCTCCCTGCATGGAGCCTGCTTCTCCCTCTGCCTGTATCTCTGCCTCTCTCTCAATCTGTGTCTCTCATGAATAAATAAATAAAATCTTTAAAAAAAGAAAAAAAGAAATTTACTACCAATAAGCTGCTTTCTGTGTAAGGCCATTTTTAGTTTAGGGTCATTTTTTTCTCAACGAGTGCCTGCAATGTTCAAAAATTTTACTATAACTGTGTATTAATTTTATAATTAGAGTGAACGAATTTATAAAAAGAAGTAATTAAAGTTGTTATAATAAGATCTGGTTTTATTCAATTTTAATAAATTATTTTTCAGTATACATATAAAATTTCTGGAAACTTTGGACATCTGAATAAAGATTCAATGGTTATGCATACAATATAGGGTTTAAAAAAACAGTTTATGTGGCAGATGTTCCCTTTCCATCCTGTCAGATTAAAGTAATATTATGCCTTTTTAGGAAGTATTTTTTTAAAGATTTTTATTTATTTATTCATGACAGACACAGAGAGAGAGGCAGAGACACAGGCAGAGGGAGAAGCAGGCTCTATGCAGGGAGGCCCATGCAGGACTCGATCCCGGGTCTCCAGGATCACACCCCGGGCTGAAGGAGGCACTAAACCACTGGGCCACCTGGGCTGCCCGAAGTATTTTTTTTAATAAAGGTCACTAAACAACTCATTCTGGTTGGTTTGGCATATTAACTGATAAGAAGTTATTTTACATTTGTGGTCCCAAGAACTTTTAAAAACAAAATAAGATTATTTGTCAGTTGTAGTTATGCTTGTATTCAAATAATCCCTGGTTCTTTGGATTTAGATTATGTAAAAAGACTGGAGAAAATTTAAGAGCATTTTATAAAGGTGTATCATGCCATAATTTACTTCTAGATGATGAATGGAAAAGGAGACTAAACATTTTAGCATTTTTGTAGTTTAACCAAATGTATATTCTCCCTTCTTTATTCTGATCAGATTTACATAAAACTTAGCTTTTAAAACACAACAAAAGCTAGCCTTTTGCTTAGATGCATTTAGAATTAGATGGCAAAAATAGTTTTCAAATGTCAGTAAAATCTCCTAAAGTCTGGCTACAGGAGTTGATTTTGTTTGTTTTCCTATTTGATTTGTTTTTCTGAAATGTTTGCCAGCACCTCACAAGCCATCATAGGTAATACTTCTGAAATATGAGAAAAGTGAATGGGTAATAATAAGAGGGATCAAAATAATAGTAGCACATATTTAAAGAACACTGTATAATTATCAGCTATAGTTCCCAGTGTTTTATACACATTAGTCACTCATTTGACATTGAGAAAATTCTGTGAAGTGAATAAATAATATTATTCTTATTCCCATTTTACCGAAGAGAAACTGAGGCAGACGGGTTAAACAGTGAATGGCAGATCCAAGATTTGAACTAAGGAAGGCTGGCTTCAAAGGCTGTTCCAGTAACCATTACAACACATATTATCTTTCATCATAGTTTAGGCAGTTGTTGGAAGATCAAAATTTTACATTACATAGAAAATATTCTGTCTTGAAGAATCTCTCTGACTTTTCTCTGGTGCAGATGTCAAATGACAGCTAACTCTTTATGGTATAGATATGCTATGGAGCTGAGATCTCACATCTACTTTATAGTCCTTCTTTCTGTGAAGTGCTGCCCAAACCATGAAAAAGAAGTAATTATGTTGATTTGCCTCATTACGGTTTCATTTCTTAGTACATTTCTCATAGGTAATGCTACTAAATATGATAACCTTTAGTCTTCTAACTTTACCATTCCAAGATTTAAAGCCAGAACATATGACACTAATGTAGGCAAATTTAGCAAAAACACATTCACAGTTTACACAGATACTGAATTTTCAGTTAACTATTCATTTCAGAGAAGGAAAACTTAAAATTTATCATTTGTTTTTCTTAATGTCATACATTCTACTACCAATAACATGCAAACATCTAATAAAATATGTCACTTGTTTATGCAATAAATATCATTATAAGTTTATAGTTATAAATTATCATTTTTAAATTGTTTTTTAAATTTATTTATTTATCTATGTACAACACAGAGAGAGACAGAGACACAGGCAGAGGGAGAAGCAGGCTCCCTGCAGGGAGCCCGACGTGGGACTCGATCCCGGATCTCCAGGATCACACCCCAGGCTGCAGGTGCTAAACCGCTGCGCCACCGGGGCTGCCCTATAAATTATCATTAAGTTATAAATTTATCAATGGTTAAGTATACTGGTAATTTAAGAAACTAATGTTTGGTAAATTTATTTATTTATTTATTTATTCATTCATTCATTCATTCATTCATTCATGAGAGACAGAGAGAGAGAGGCAGAGACACAGGCAGAGGGAGAAGCAGGCTCCATGCAGGGAGCCCGATGGTGGGACTCGATCCCAGGTCTCCAGGATTAGGCCCTGGGCTGAAGGCGGCGCTAAACCGTTGAGCCACCCCGGCTGCCTGGTAATTTTAATTTTAATACAGAGAGGAAGATAAAATACGGTTGAAGTGAAGTGATAAAGTGGAGCAATACTTCCAGAGACTGACTATCATACTTCAATATAATCTGCACATATGAGAAAAATGGAAAAATTAGGTAAGATCAAATAAAACTGATAACAAGTGAGATCTTCTCTGTTCAAAATGAGCTATTGAAAAGATATACTATTGTTTAATCAGAAGGAAGTAAACTCAGAAATATACGACCTTGACAAGCTCTATGATATAGATAGTTGATAGATAGATAGATTAGATAGATAGATAGATAGATAGATAGATAGATAGATAGATAGATAATAGATAGATAGATAGATAGATAATAGATAGATAGATAATCATATATCTATAAACTTTGAGGGAAAGATGAGACTAATAGTACATTTTGCTTTAACAGGGACAAGAAGTCCTTGTGACTGCTTATTCAGCTTTCTAAGTGTTAAAATAAAATGAAGTATATGTAGACAAAAGTAATCCAGGAAGTATCCCAAAAGACCTCAAGCAAATCAATGAATAGTGTTTGCATTTCTGAAATTAAGATTAATAATAGTAACAGTGGAAAAGACAAATGTTAGACTTGTCATATTAAAAGAGGAACTTCTTGAAGAATCAAATTTGACAGCTTGATATACCTGAATGGGAACACAAAAACCACAGAGCCCGGTCCTTTATTTTATACTTAGAATAGTGAACATTCATTATCATGGTAATACTTCATGATACAAAATACCACAATCTATTGATTATTACCTTATTGCTGGGAATTTATATTTTGTCAAATTTGCTTTTATCATACTAGGATAAATATCTTAGAACCTAAATTTTTTCTTCGTATCTCTGATTATTTCCTTAGGATACAGCCTAAGGGATTTATTGGGATACTTAAAATAGATGATGTAAAAGTAATGTATAGTGGCCAGTTCAAGGAATAAGTTTTGACATAGTTATCATTTTTTGAAGTATACAACTTAATCATGCAAAAAAATTCTGGTATTCTGTTTGTGTCTCCAGTTGAGTCATTTAGCTTAGAAACCCTTACATGGTTAAGTTTGCAATTTACATTAGAAAAATCTTCACAAATATTTTTCTATGATGCCAGCACTAACTACACTGACTTGAAAATTTCTTTTTTAAGAAAAATATGTTTTCTAAAGTTTTTTTTATTACATTTTTTATAGAACATGTCTGTCACCTGTCAGGCATTGTGATTAAAGGGAGGAGAAATAGCCTATTTGCTTGATATAGAGTGCAGCATATTCTAAGCTAAATACATGTTTGTGACCAAATTCATGTGCTATAAACTGCTAGTCTTAAAAATAAAATTATACACTTTATTTATATATCATCCTATTTTTATTAAATTTAGAATGCAAATGAGACCTGGTTATACTTCAGTATATATGCCTTGAAATTAAGTTGTCAGTCCTAAAAGTAGTGACATTGTGCACTGTTTATGAAACACATGACACTCTGGTTAAGAAACAAAGCTAAGGAACGAAAGCAAAAAGAACTCTCAGAAGCCCATCACACTTATTGAGAATAAAATACAAAGTTCTTATCCAGGCCTATATCACTGTACTTGACCACAGGATCTGGCTCTGAAACTTTTCTCCATCTCCCATCACTCTAGGCTGCTCCTCCTCTTCCCAGGGACTCTGCCTTTCTCACAGTGCCTCCATCACTTGCTCCTTTTGTCAGGGAACTTCTTCCAGATACTCACAGGGCTCACTCTTAATTTTTTCAAAGCTCTTGTAAAAGACTGTCCCTGATTACCATATTCAGTCTCTAAGCCTTCACCTGCCTCCCCCCCCCCTTTTTTTTCCCATAGCCTTTACCTGTACTTTGGTGACATTATAAATGTGTATACATCTTTATTATCCTTATTCCCAGTAAAGTCAAAGCTTCATTAGGACAGAGGCTTTTTTTGTGAGCCACTACACTCCCAACGCTGGAACATTGTCATATAATTGGTTTTCAGTATATATCAAAAGAGTAATATGATACATTCACTGTTGGGGTCCAAAAGTGGTGCAGCAGAATCTTTATATTCTCCATGTGAAGCCAGCTAATATTCAAACTTTAACTATAAGGAAAAAAATCAGTAAGATATTTCATAGATTAATGTAATCAAGTAAAATTTTAAAACTAAATTGCATATATTTAATGTAATAATCATTGATGACATCTTTTATATGTTGGAAAATGTACAGTTAGATTATTTAATAAATTTTAACTAATTGTTTTCCTAGCAATTATTCACTACTTTTCATACCATTTCCACTCTGTCCCCCAACCCACCCCACTCAAATTCCTAAGTTCATAGCTTCAGGGGAGGAATGAGAAAGAAAAGAGCTTTCATGTTTCTTCTGGATATAGACACCTAAAATCTAAAGTCCTTAGAGAATGTTGAGAATTGATTGAAAATGGGGGAAAAATCAAGAATGAGAATTTCTTCATTTTTAAAAATGTCTCTACCCAAAAAATCTTAGAAGTTTATTTACGGGGTGGGGAGAAAATAATAGACTGGTATTCAAAATAGAGAATGATCTGTACTGGTCTGCTGTCGACCTATCAGGCACATATGTTGGTTGTAAACAACTTGGATGAGCTATTCTGGAGATAACCTGCCAGGTAAGAGTCTAAGTATTGTAGTGTCCCAGGAAGGGGAGGGAAAGGGGGCAAGCCCTGGTAACAAAAGAACCAAGGGAAAAAATGGCTATACAATGGCCCTAGATACGCTGGTTCTTCAATGACCTTATCAAGAATTATCTTTCGATGGACACCGAGGCTCCTTCCACAGTTGGTCCACAATAGCCAAATTATGGAAGGAGCCTCGGTGTCCATCGAAAGATGAATGGATAAAGAAGATGTGGTCTATGTATATATACAATGGAATATTACTCAGCCATTAGAAACGACAAATACCCACCATTTGCTTCAACATGGATAGAACTGGAGGGTATATTCTGAGTGAAGTAAGTCAATCAGAGAAGGACAAACATTATATGCTTTCATTCATACAGGGAATATAAAAAAATCATGAAAGGGATTAAAGAGGAAAGAAGAGAAAATGAGTGGGAAATATTAGAGAGGGTGACAGAGCATGAGAGACTCCTAACTCTGGGAAACGAACAGGGGGTAGTGGAAGGGGAGGAGGGCGGGGGTATGGGGTGACTGGGTGACGGGCACTAAGGGAGGCACTTGACAGGATGAGCACTGGGTGTTATGCTATATGTTGGCAAATCGAACCAATAAAAATATTGGTTCAATAAAATATTGGCTCCAACCAAAATATCGGTTCCAATAAAAAATATACAAAAATAATAAAATAAAATAAAATAAATAAAATAAAATAAAATAAAATAAAATAAAATAAAATAAAATAAAATAAAAAGAATTATCTGTTCTCATTCCTTTGCACCTTTAAGTCTCCAGGAACTTTGACCAAATCTCTAAGGAATAGGATAAAACCCTATTGAACTGAGAACAACTTTCCACTACTCCAGTAGAGATCTTCAATAAAAATAAAGTGGATATGAGAAAATAAAAAGAATTGTATCTTTTGCACAACTAAGCTCCATATGCTGGCTACCCACTATATAATATGTCATACATTAATATATTATTTATTAATAGATTAATATCAATTATTAATAAATTGACATTTATTTATCAATTTTAATATATTTATTAATGTTTATGATATATAAAATATATATATGGTGGCAAATTTTCTGAGAGTAAAGAAACTTAAACTTCAGGGTCTCTCTCTCTCTTATACAAGTCCCTAGGTTTGTAGGAGTGCTTGGAGTTGTAGTACATTCTGGAAACCAGTTTGCACAGAAAGTATTTCTCTATAAGCATTTCTACAAAATTGTGTAAAGAGACCTCAGAAGAAATGAATCTCAATTGTTAAAGCTCCAGAAATTCCTTGTGATTTCTCTTTTCATTAAAATATATGTACACTTTTGTCTCTTTTTTCTTTGCTCATTTGTTTTGTTTCTTAAATTCCCTATGTGAGTGAAATCATATGGTATTCGTATTTCTCTGACTGCTTTATTTTGCTTAGCATAATATCCTGTAGCTCCAACCATGTCGTTGCAAATGGCAAGATTTCATTCTTTTTTATGGCTGAAAAAATACAGACTCTTAACCATAGAGAATAAACATAGTTACCAGAGAGGAGGTGAGTTGGGGATGGGTGAAAAAGGTGATGGGGATTAAGGAGGACACTTGTGATGAGCACTGGGTGATGTACAGAAGTGCTGAATCACTAAATTCTGCACCTGAAACTAATATTACGCTGACACACAAAAGTGTTATTATGCTGTTTATTACTTAACTGAAATTAAAAAAACATATATATATATTTGAACCTAATTATAAATATATAATTTTGTATTATTTTTCTTAATTTTTGTATTTTTTTATTAGCCATCGTATTGTATAGACTTTGGGCTCCACTTAGCCTGGGCCCACCTTTGTATATGTTTGTATATACATATAACTTTAAAAAGATAGACCACCAGGCTAATAAGTGCATTGACCTTTGAGAAGTAGTGATGGCAGACCAAGTAGGGAAAGATTTTTTAAATTTAACCTCACATAACTTTATAAGCTTTTGCTCTATTGTGTTTTGTATTTTTTTTCTTAATTCCTGACAAAAAAGAAACAAAATTCTCATTTCTTCAAAATAACTTAGATTTTGATAAAATCTGCCTGCCCCCACACCCTGCCAAAAAACTAAAACAAAACAAAATAAAAATGAAACCAAGTAAGGGCACCTGGGTGGTTCAGTCAGTTAAATGTCCCCTTCTTGATTTCAGCTCAGGTCGTGATATCAGGGTCATGAGATTGAGCCCTGCATGAGCCCCATGCTCAGTGGGAAGTCAGTTTCTCCTTCTCTCTTTTTTTTTTTTTTTTTTTTTTTTTTTAGTTTCTCCTTCTCCATCCTTCACTGCCCCTCCCCCTGCTCATGCATGGGCGAGTGTGCTCTCTCTCTCTCTCAAATAAATAAATCTTTAAAAAATTAAAAAAAATCTTTAACAAGAATGAAACCAAGTGTTGGGATTTCTTAATAATGGGGAAAATTGCTACATCTTTCTTGTTTCCTTCACAGCCAAATATCTGTAGAGGTTAATATCATTTGTTTTATTTTTAGGTTTTATTGAAGTATAATTTACATGTCATAAAATTCACAGGTTGTGTCAACTCAGTGATGTTTTTAGTGAATTTATGAATGCGTGCAACCAGCACCAAAATCCAGAAACATTCTCATCACCCTCCAAAATTCCCTTGTGCACATGTGCAGTTTATAAAATGATTCTTTTTTAAAATCTGTTTTTGCTTATGAACCCTTGTCTTTAGTAGTCCACTTAGTGCTAGCCCTCCCTCACTCCTTTTGATTTCTCCTGCATCAATCATTGAAACTTTCCTTGCCATGGTCACTAAATAACCTTATTCTTAGAATTAATGGATATTTCTTCACTTTTAACTTACTTGATTTTCAGCTATCCTTGGCACTGTTGGGAATTCCTTTCTTTATGAAATACTTTTGGCATTCCTGTAGCAGGAAATCTACCCAGTATCTGTCCTTCTCTTTCCTTTCTCCTTATGAATAGAAACTCTGTAGGTTACATGTGACCATATGATCAGCTAAAATAATAGAAATTATCAAGGTCACTTACATTTGGGAGGAGGTGATAAGATGTAAGAAGTTGGCTAGGCACTTCTGGAAAAGATTTTGATTCTCTATATAGAGGTTATCTCTTTTTGCTTCCCCCACTTTGCCCTTTCTGCCTGGAACACAATTGCTTATTAAAGTTTTGTGGAGGGACGCCTGGGTGGCTCAGCGGTTGGGCGCCTGCCTTCGACTCAGGGTGTGATGCCAAGATCCTGGCATCAAGTCCCGCATCAGGCTTCCTGTGAGGAGCCTGCTTCTCCCTCTGCCTGTGTCTCTGCCTGTCTCTCTCAGTCTGTGTCTCTCATGAATAAATAAATCTTTAAAAAATTATGTTGGGTAGAGCATCTCCCCACCATGATATAAATGGCAAGGCATAAAGGTAAGAGTTGGTTGGGATATTGAGGGCCACGAACTGCCCATCTTTGGACTTGTTTAAGAGGAAACAAACTTGCATTGTGTTTAAGCCCCGGATAATATGGGTTTCTCTTACCAACATCCAATTGCAATCAATAACTAAAATAGCTTAGATAGCTTCTCTTATTTTGAGGCTATGGGTAATGGTGCTATCTGGAAGAGTCTTTGTAAAGAAAGACGGAGGATGTGATATGATGAACTCATCATATCTCTGACACTGTCCTCTTATATGACATTCACTTTTGTCTCAGACAAGGTAGGTTCGGTGCTTTTTTTGTACAAATCTAGTAGTTAACTGTCTGGGAGAGCATGGATTCTATGGACTACAGTTCCTTGCATAAGGACAAACCCATGTGCTATGCCAATAAACAGATTTGTTTAGAAAATCAAAGGTACCATTTGCATATTATGGTTATGACCCTGGGGGAAAAATATTCTTTGGCTATGCAAGATACTAGGATAAAATTCTTTTTAGAGCTACAACCAGCCAACCCTCCTTCCTTCTTTCCTTCCTTTCTTCCTTATTCCATCACTCTCTCCTTTCCTTCCCTACCCTCCCCCTTTTTCTCTCTTTCTGGGAATCATAAATAAGCCCAAAAGAACATATATGGGATGACTGAAAGAGAAGAGCAATCCTCATTTTTCTCACTTCGTTATATAGACTCTTCATTGTTTTAAATCCAGTGAAATAATGTATTGTAGCTACTATAAAAATATCAAATAGAAACAAAAGAAGAAAGAGAGTAACTAAACATTGTAAGAAAAGTTTTAAAATATGGCTTTTTTTGTTTATAGTATGAGAAAGCCAGTATTGTCTAAAACTGTTGATGGGAGCCAAAACTGAAACAAATGCATGAAGAGCAATTTAGGGACAACAAAAAGCTTGTCTTTTATATACCATTTTCCCAGCAATGCTGTTTCTGTAAATTTATTCTAAAATAACAATTTCGCTGAAGCCTATTTGGAGTGGAAACTTGTATGAAAGTTAAAATCTTGCTTAGCTCTCATTCTTGCATACCAACTGGACAGTGAATTAAGGAGAAAGGATAATAGCACTTCCTTTCCACAGACTCAACAGATACCTTGTTTTCACAATTAAAAGTTTTTAGAATAGTTAAAAACCCTTAGCTATAGTTTATATTTTTCCTCTGTATTTACCACAAATTGACTTGTCTATGACCTACTTTAATAATTAAGAGAAGGAATAGATTTCTTCGTATATGCAATATAGGCATTATTAGAATGGCTTCTAATTTTCCTAGGAAATTTTTTAAAATCCAAAATCCAATAAATCTGAAACCTGATTTTTATTAATTATATGAGAAAAGCAGCTACCCATAATTAGGCCAAAAGAAGTATTTGAAATGAAATTGCAGGGTTTTTTTATGTTTCATAAAATCACTCAAAGAAATAATAATTTTGAGGGCATGCAAAGGTTTCCTTAAAATAAGTTCTCATCAATCTTATAAATATTTTTAATGTATTTTAAACTAATCATTTTTGTGAATGATACTTCTGAAAACAATTAAGCTTATTTACCTTCAATATTTTGCAAGAAACCAAGTAAGAAATTTTGGAGCACAGCATGACCTGGGATATCTTTTGTCTTGTGTAATGAAAGTATATGCAGACGTTTATTCCAAAAAGCCATTATTTATAGACACTAAGCAAGCTTCCTCCACATAATCTTCTGAAGTTCTTCAGAGAAGTTCTATCACCCTCAAAAACAGAGGCTACAGTCTTGCTGAAGGCTGTAAGATTCAGCAGGTTTCCTAACATCTGAACAGTGTAACTCTCTAAGAATTTCAATTTTTCTGCACTATCCTCTTCTTTTTTCAAACATCTTAAGGTCTTTAAATAAGGATGATGTCTCAGTGTGAATTAGCACCACACTCATTGTAACTAATCTAGGAGATCAGAATTCCCCAGAACTTTCTAAACATAAGATGCCCAGCCTCGGCCACTTCAGGTAATTTTTTAGAGCCCCAAACAAATCCAGTACTCTTTCTGACATGTTTCTTGTTTGCATTGATAAAACACATCTATCTCACTTTTTGGACCTGCTTCCACTTGACTCACTCCTCTCATTTTATACTTAAGAGGTAATTTTACGCTTCATTTTTTACAGATTAAATATCCTCAGACAGTTATCTTTTCAAAAAATAGTTTTAGCTTGGGGTACCTGTGTGGCTCAGTCAGTTAAGTGTCTGACTCTTGGTTTCAGCTCAGGTCATGATCTTATGATTAGTGATCTCATGGGTAGTAGGAATGAGCTCCACCTTGGGCTCTGCACTCACCAGAAAGTCGGCTTGAAGATTCTCTCCTTCTCTCCCAACCCCCACTCACACGTGCACGTTTTTTCTCTTTAAAATAAATAAGTAAAGTTTAAAAAATAGTTTTAGCTTGTTCTTTTGACCATCATACCGTAATCAGTAAAAAGAGACTCTAAACTAAAAAAAAAACACCAAGTGAAGATTCTCATTGAGTTGTCTCATAGTTAGTAAATCTAATCTGTTATTGGACACATTGAAGCCAAATTATCTATGTAGAGCAAATGTTAACCTATTTTTTCTTCCTCACTACTGCTACAGTTTCCTATTTAACAATAGTAGGGAAGGGCTATGCCTATTTTTGACCATCACATACCTTAGAAACCTATATATTTTCTTCATTAAAAAATCAGAATAGGAAAAATATTCATAAAATTAAAAAGTATTAATCAAGTGAATCATTTGTATATCTTTGGCTATTTTCATGAAAGGATGGTGGAATTTCAAAGTATCTTGATGAACACTGGGAAGAGGGCAGTTGCATGAAATATGTAGAACTTCACAATTTAAAGTGATAGCATTGCTAATCATGAAACTTCTAAAAACCCTAGAAGGAGATAAAAATATGAATGGTTAAAAAAATATGAATGGTTATTCCATGACAGGTAAGAAGTCTTCAGCCTCTCATGTTAATTATTCCATGTAATGGAGGAAAGGATTTGCAATGTTGGTATAGCAAACTAGAAAAATGTTATAATATGGGTCTACTGGATTTAAAATGCTCTGGATTAGAAAATAATGAACAAAAAATATCCCCAAAATCTATAATTCTACTGGAAAACATATGGAGTTCCCATGTTGGAACAAAGTTGATAAAGGAATACTGGAATACATAAGGTGAAATAGATCATATGTACAAGGAAGAATGCTACAAATGATTAAAACTAGTCCAAGGGTACTCCATGACTGGAAGGGGTTGATAGGGACCAGGAAAAAGCCCTGGAAAAACCAATAAGGTGATTATTTGACACAGTACAGTAGAAGCTGCCTTTTGAACCTATATTCTCCCTCGTCTAAGTCCTCATCTCTCAGCTTCAGCTGAGGAATTAGGGAACAGGAGAATTTGCCCCATTATGATTCCAAATATTTTGTGTAAAAAGGAAGACCAATGTCTTCTAAGTCTATTCTACAGTTGTGATCACTGATTATCCATTTGGACTCTTCTGCTTTCCCAGAAGGAATTCTCTTCTCTATTTTTCTCTGTGACCCTTGATTCCATTCTCAAGAGGATCCTGCTAGTCCATTATACTACTTGGCCAAGTTTGAAATGAGTTTACAGTATTGAGGGGTACGCCACTAACCATGAAGTTTTCACATATGCTTAGTAATCATACCTAAATATATTTACTAAATTGAGTTCTCATTTATGTGTTTCTTTATGTATTTATTTTTTGCTTGCTTGCTTGTTCACTGCTTTTCCCCCCATCACACTGGCAGTGATTGGAAAGCATTAGGTAAATTAACAACACGAAAGGATGTAAAAGATATTTTTCAGGGGATAAAGGCATAATATGATCCTGAGGTAAGCAGTCTCTAAAACTACCTTCAATCATTGCCCTCCTGGTATTATCCTTTGAAAATGGGTTGGGTTTCATTTATTGTATAAAGATTTTATTTATTTATTCATGAGAGACAGAGAGAGGCAGAGACATAGGCAGAGATCTCTCTCCATGCAGGGAGCCCCACGTATGACTCAGTCCCAGGTCTCCAGGATCATACTCTGGGCCAAAGGCAGGCGGCAAACCACTGAGCCACCCAAGCATCCCAGTGGGCTGGGTTTCATGATTCACTTTAGTGAAAAGAATGTAGCAGAGGTGACAAAGATTAGGTTACAAGACTGTAGTATCTTTTTTGTACCCTCCTGCACTCACTTGTTTTCTCTGAGGAAAGTCAGCTACCTTTTTGTAAACTGCCCTATGGAAAGGCCAACTTGACAACGAATTGTTGTCTCTGACCAATAGCTAGCAGGGACTAAAGGCCTGCGGAGAGCCACATGAGTGACCTCAGAGGCATTGCTCCTTTCCCTCTTGAGCTTTGAGGTGACTGCAGTCCTGGCTGACACATTGATTGAAACCTTGTGGGATACCTGGAGTTAGATGACCCAGTTAAGTCACATGCAGATTCCTAATGCACAGAAAATATGAAATAAAAATAAGTTGACTGTCTTAAGTCACCAAATTTTGGGTTAATGTGTTTCACAGTGATGGATAACTAGTTTAGATTCCCTTTTGTGTAAAAAAAAAAAAAAAGATACATGTGCTCTTATATGTATAAAGTATGTTTTGCAAAAAGATTGAAGAAATTGTTAATATTACTAACCTCCAATAACAGAGTATGAAGACATGGGGAATTCATTTTATTTTATACTGTTCTCCACTGTTTGGATATTTTATTATGAAAATGGGTTATTTCTTAATCATCATAATAAAATAACTAAAAGTGCTAGTGTTGTCTAGTTTAGTTTTTAGTTTTGTTTTAATGAGAAAATCATAGCCAGCATCACAATGTATTTAGAGAAGAATGAGGACACTATATATTAAAACCTATGGGGAGGCCTGGGTGGCTCAGTCGGTTAAGTGTCCAACTCTTAATTTTGGGTCAGGTCATGATCTCGGGGTCATAAGATCGAGCCCCATGTTGGACTCCAGGCTCAGCAAGGAGTTGGCTTGTCCTTCTCCCTCCCCCTGCTTGCATGCGCTCTCTCTCTCTCTCTCTCAATAAATAAATACATAAATAAATAAAATCTTTATAAGAAAAACCTATGGGAAGTGGCCTAAATCATACTCAGAAGAAATTTTACAGAATTAAATGGATTTTACTTGAAAAATCGAAATTAAAAGGATGAAAATTTTCTCTTTAAGAATAAAAAAAATAAAAATGAATAAAACCCCAAATAAATTGAAATAAAACATGTATACGTGCAGAAATTAATGAGGTAGAAAAACCATTCAAAACAAACACACACTAGTAATCTCATTTACACTAAAACCAAAACCTGACATTGAAAAATTAGGTAAAATACATTTAAAAATTGGCTAATATAAATAAGAAAAAGAGTCAAGGCACAGATATATGCCAAAAGTAAAAAAAAAAAAAAAACAAAAACAAAAACATGATTACAGATTAAAAACATTTTCGTTAATGGAACAAACACGGATGTACCCCAATACCCCTATCATTCAGCTTTGCTTAGGAGATCCCAGCAAATGCCAGAAACAGTGAAGGAGAAATAAGAAGTATAAGAAATGTAAAATATATTGAAGACTGAATGTCGATGATATGATAGCACATATGGACTATCTGAGATAATCTCATTAATAATTAGAACTAATATGAGAGTTTAACAAAGTGACCATTTTCAAATAGCTCATATGTGATTCCTGCACTCACTTAAGAGTAAATAGTTTATTGTCTTTGCTCTAATATACCAATTGCCCTAAAGTGGCTTTTGATTTCAATGGACAATTTCAGCCTTTAAGGACAATCCCATTAGACCCCACTCTGTACTTTACAATCTGTCTGTACCCACTTAGAAACTGAGGGAACTGTTTCACTGATTTTTTTCTTTATACATCATTCTGGACTATGTTGAAGTGGTCGTTTTCTCATGTCTGGACTTCTAATACTCATTGCAGAGATTTCTCAAGTTTTAGTCCAGGTTATAGAAACTGTGGTCCTAAAAAGGTATTAGAGGAGTGCCTGGGTGGCTTAGTCAGTTAAGTGTGTCCAGCTCTTGATTTTTGGCTCAGGTCATGATCTCAGGGTCCTGGGATCAGGCCCCACATTGGACTCTGTACTCAGCAGGGAATCTGCTGGAGGATTTCTCTCTCTCTGCCTCAGCACCACCACCCACTTGCGTGTGCTCTCTCTCTCTCTCAAATAAATAAATAAATATTTTAAAAAGTAAAAAATAAAAATATTAAAAGTAGTAGAGCATGGATCTCCACTGTGGTATTCTGTAGAAGGCTTCTTACTTGATAACTCTAGGAAGGACCTAGATTTAAGTGGCACTAAAGTGCCTACTCTTTCTATATACATGTGTTGGTATAATCAAGAGAAAGTTTTATAAGCATTTTGGTGGAAAGTATAAATTTCAGTTTGGATCTTAAATCAAGTTAGTGTGACACTGCACAGAAATAATAGATGCCATGATAATGCCTGCTATCTAAATGAGATAGAGGCACTGCCTTTGTCTCCAGTGGAGTGAGGTTTTGCCACACATTATTTTTTATGTACTTTCAAGCTAGATTTGAATTTCAAATAAAATGCCATTGCTGTAATGGCCAAGGAAAATTCCTTTAGTTAACAGTTTTATTCAAAAATTCTAAATTTCTTGAAAAAAATTTCTCTAGGAAGTTTATTCCCTACTTTCTGAGAAAATTAAGTTCAGTGGTCTTCTCTCTTCAGAACTACAAAATTCCCTCCCCAGGAATCTAAACTGATGGCCTTACTTCATATTTTATAGGACAGAGAGTCAAAGCAATAACATCAGTCTCCCCCACCCCTTCCTGCCCCCAAATTTGTCAGTTTTTTCTTTGACCAAATCCATAACATATGGTCTGATCCTAGGAAAGGGCATTCCTCCACTTGTTTCTAAATAACATCTCCCTCAGTGCTTGAATCCTGGAGTTTTCCACAATTTCCCATATCATTCATTTCTTTCTCATGTTTTATTGTCAATATAAATTTTTCTAATTTCCTTCACCTTAAATATAAAGTATAACAATGATCCCTTAAATATACATCTTATTCCAGCTATCACTCCATTGTTCTTTTCCTCTTCATAGCAAAACTTCTGGAAAGATTTGCCTATGCTCACTATCTACTTACTCTCCTCCTGTATACTTTCAACCAAGGCAAATCTGGCTTCCATTCCGTCTTTGTTCTAAAAAGATCCGAAAAATGTTACTGCAGAGATAAGTTTTCTATTAAATTATCAGTGGTTTAAAGAAAGCAACTATTCATGCATATTTTGTGCAGTTCCTAAATACTAAGTACTTTACAATTTAGTTTGGTAAAATGTCTCTCTTTAAGCACATTTCTTTCTTTTAAGAATTTACTAAATGCTGTCCTTTAAAATTTCATCTTTATTTGAATTTACATTTTTTATTGCACTTTTATTAGCAACAACTTACCAGAAGCAGATCATCAAACAAAATAGAGAAATGATGAAAGAAAGAACATTTTCAAAAGGTCACAAGTAATGAAAGTTACTCAGCATGAATCACAAAATAAGCAGAGACTTCAAAAACCAAGGGAACTGAATTATTTCTGCTGATATGATAAACATTACCACAATTATTATGACTACTAAAGTTAGAGATTTTTTTCATGGGGTTTTTGACATTTAATTTTTTTTTACTTTGAAAGAATTTTAGATTTATACAAAAAGAGTTCCAAAGTTAATACTGAGAGTTCTCACACACCCCTTACTCAGTTTCCCCTAATGTTAACATCTATATTACCTTAATATATTTGTTAAAACTAAGAAATCAATATTGGTTTGTGACTATTAAGTAAACTGCAGAATTTATTCATGTTTTCCCAACTTTGTCCTCTAATATACTTTTTCTGTTACAGGGTCCTATCTAGGATACCACTATGCATTTAGTCACCAAGTCTCCTTAGACTCTCAGCCTTTTTTTCTTTGCTATGACCTTGGAATTTTTGAAGCATACTGGCCAAGTATTTTGTAGAATGTTCCTTAATTTGGGGTTGTCTGATATTTTCTTCATGGCTAGACTGAAGTTATTGGGCTCTGGGGAAGAACAACCATGGAGGTGAATGCCCTTCCTGTATCATATTGGAGGCATGTAATACTGATGTGACTTTATCACTGGTGATAGTCACTATCACTTGTTTAAGTGGTGTTTGTAGGATTTATTTACTGTAAAGTTACTCTTTTTTCTCTTTTTATACTCTGTTCTTTTGGATACAAGATACTTAAAAGCAGGAGGGAAATCAATATCCATCTCTATTTATGCTATTTGGAATTATTCTGTAGGGACATTTATCCTTTATCCCCAAATTGTTGTTTTAATTTTATATCAGGATGGACTCATGAATATTTGTCTTATACTTTAGGTCATAATGTAATACCACATTATTATTTTTTAAATCAAACTCTTCTAGCTTTGGTCATTGGGAACTCTATTATTCCATTTGCCACTTTGATATACCTTCATCCCACTTCCTTACTCTCCAGCCCTACAAGGTGCTCCAGGGTTATCTTGTATATTCCCTGCCCTAGCATTGGAATCAGACAGTTTTCCAAGGATCTCTGGTTCCTTTCATTGGAAAATGGGATTAGAAATTAAAATAAAAAAAAAAGAAATAAAATCCAGGTGCTGGTAGTGCTCATTACTACAGGGGTGTCAGGGGTCACAAGGCCTCTCAGTGAAGAGAGCTATGAAATATATATATCAGTATAATGACCTAATAACCTATGTATACACACATTTGTATCATTATTTCAGCATTTAGCCATCTGTATATATATTATGCTAACTTAATTATGAATTCATACTGGTATTTCCCAACTCAAATTCAGTACCACAGAGTTCATCTAGCCTTCCTTCCTTGCTTATCCATAATTTCCCTCTCTGACAGTAAGAAATCTAGTTCTTACCATCCATTTACTTGATTATTAAACATGAGATATATTTGTAAAGTAGGTTGAGAATTATTTAACCTGAATCATCACGAGAAACAAATTTGCCACCTGGAGTACAGTTTTTATGTACAGTTCTTTTTGTCTTTAGTTTTGACAAAGTTGTTTAGCCGGCTTCTTTTCTCCCACGTGCTTCAGTGAGGTGTTGTCATAAATTTGTAATAGAGTTAGAATCATTTGTCATCATGTGTACTACATTCTGAGACTTCCTGACATCCTGGCTGAAATTCTTGTACTTTGCATATCTTAAAGTTTACTCTTTGTGATGTACAATTCTATGAATTTTGACAAATGCATTGAATCATATATACACCACTCCAGTGCCATACAGAGTAGTTCCATCACCCTAAAATTCTACAGAGATGTTTCTGGAGAGGAATCTTCTATGAAAAAGCATGTGCAAAGAAAAATCTGTCCCTAAAAATATTTGGTTCTATCTGATAATGTTAAAGTAAGTGTATTTCCATATATCTAAAGACATCTTTTAAAAAATTGTAAGGATACCTGTATTCATTCAAGAATTTATCATTGCAAGCTTTTTAAAAAATATTTATAGGATGCCTGGGTGGCTCAGCAGTTGAGCACCTGCCTTCCGCCCAGGGCATGATCCTCGGGTCCCAGAATCGAGCCCCACATTGGGCTCCCTGCATGGAGCAGGCTTCTCTCTCTGCCTGTGTCTCTGCCTCTCTCTCTCTCTCTCTCTCTCTCTCTGTCTCTCATGAATAAATAAATAAAATCTTTTAAAAATATTTATGATGGGGATTATCAATTATCATTAATTAGTCTTAAGAAGATGACAGTTAAGGCCCAAATCCTGTCTCTTAGAGAACAACTCATTGTAGAAAAGAGAGGCTTCTTCATTTGACTGAAGATCTTATGGTTACTGATTATGGCTCTTGGTCCCTCACAGTGTTCATAATCCCTGTCAGCTGAGGAAGAGTTTCTAGAATATCTGGGTTGTTATAGCTTTTTAGCAGAATAATCAAAAGAACCAATCATGCAAAATTGGCCTTGATTTGCATTTGATTCTAAACAGAGATTCATGAGGAACAACTTTTCCAGTTAATGTCATCCCGATCAATGTGTAGCAGAGGCTAGAAGTACTGTCCCTACTCCAGCATGCAGTATTTTTACATTTTGCATATTCATTTTTGTTTTTCATTGGTTCATTGTTATGGTTGTTCTGTTTGTTCTCTTCAGTGACCTACAATTCAATTTCAGGGGTTTGGGCTGCTAATACACCTGCCATATAGCTGGCAGAAATCCAAAGTGAGACTATGGCCACCTTAATAGATGAAAGGAGCCTTTTATATGTCATGAAAGAATCTTGAGATGTGGGTTCTCAATTTCTATTGTCAACCAAACCAAATCACTATGCACCAAAACAATGACACTCTGCACCATTATTAAGTTGGATTTAGTTGTAAATTCTATTTGAGTCCCTACTCTGTATATTATTAGCTCAATGACTTTGGAAGGTTAATTTTTCAGAGCTTATGTTTCCTGTCCTTCATTTTAATATGCTTTTTAAGAGAAATTACACTTGAATATACTTAATAGCATATGTATATGTAATTTCCTTAGGTGGTTGCTTATATAATGGAGTTAAAGATAAAGAAGCTGCTAAAGCTAGGAAGGAAGAATAAGAATAAACATTATACTTTAAATAAAGCGCAGGTTAGGAAACTACCTAACCTCCCCCCAATGAAAATATCCAAAAATCTCTAGTTCTCCCTAGAACACAGCTTTCATGTACCTTAAGCTCCTTGTGAACCTGGATTATCATACATCCATCTTTGAACTTTCACTATCCAGTAAAGGAATATATATTAAGTGCTCCATAAGGCTCGAAAACTAAATATAGAAATCTAACCTCTCACTTTACCATTGAAGAGACTAAAGTCAAAGCAAATTAAGATAGTGAAGTTCATAGAAGTTGATCACAGGATGGCTAAGATCCAGTCTATTGTAACTTTATTGCATTATGCTTTTGGCTCACATGATAGAATGAGCACTGCTGAAGGTTGTTGTTAGACTAACAAAATTCACCCAAATTTTTTTGGCCTGCTATTCAGCAATTAGGCCCCATTATATTTTTTTTTCATGTGTATTCTTTTCTATACCTGTCTTAAGGAGTGGCTGCCAGAAGATGTCTTTTTAAAAGTATAGTTTGGCATCTGTCACAATTTTATGCAGTTAAATTTTGTACATAATTAGGAGACAATTATAATACTGCATAAAGGCCATGAGGGCTTACACAGAACTGTCCTGTAGAAATTCCATATTGGAATGAAAATAATTGGTGTTGAAAATTTAAATTTAAAAGTGCAGTTTTGTCTGCTTATTTGATAGGATTGTTAGCTTTGCCTGCCATCTCATGGAAGGCTGGTAGTGATATCGTATTGATCTCTTCTATACATCAGTAGGACCAATATTTGCATAAATTAAAATTGTAACAATTACCTTCATTTTCTGGGACTTACTTTATCTGTTTGGCTTTTACCTGTAATCATAACTTTATTTTTCAAATTAACAACTTGAGTCCTATCTAGCTAGCTAGCTAGCTAGCTATCATCTATCACCTATCTTACTCAAATCCAACCTCTCTTTGGAGGACTTTTACTCCTCCAATGGCAAATTGTTTAAGTAATCTAGAGACTTACTCAGTTCAAATTAGGTGGAGGCAGTTGTACTTATCACAGTTCAGAGAAACAGAAACACTGGGGTGATAGATACACAGGTAACAAGTGACTTCTATAACAGAGACCTCATAGTATGTAATTTTGGGAGCTGTTAAGCAGTCTTCATAAGGTTTTTGTCTGCTTCAGGTGCTGGAGCCTAAAGTCAGTACACCATTCAGGAAGAGATGGGTGTGAAATAGGGGGAAACCAGGATACATTAGAATCCATGAGTAGCTGGAACTTACAAGGACAGACTGGAACCCATGTTGATCTTTCACTGCCTCCAAACCTCCAACTTTGATGAGTGAGTGCCCTGCAGGAGAAGTAGTCAGTCTTTTTTGCTGCCTCACAGTAAAGCCAGCAGATCAGTGACAATGTGCCCCTTCCTCTACTTCCTGAGCATTAAAAAAAAAAGCTACTACTTTACCTTTGCCTTGCAGATCTCTCAAATGTCTCATACAGCACAAGAAATCTCAGAACCAGGACTCCTGGGTGGCTCATTCGGTTAAGCTTCCAACTCTTGGTTTCGGCTCAGGTCATCTCAGCCATTGTGGGATCGAGCCCCATGGCTGGCTCCAGGTTCAGTGGGGAGTTTACTTGGGATTCTTTCTCTCCCTCCCTCTGCCCACCCCTCCCGCCCTGCTTATGCACCCACTTTATCTAAATGAAATAAACCTCAAAAAAAATAAAATTTCAGAAGCATGCAGGGAATTCTGAAGCAAAGTTTCAGTTCATAGTACCACCTATACCTCCACCCTGCCCCCCCACTTCCCTCCCCCACACTCCCACTCAGAACTGCTTCCAAACAGCAGGTGAAAAAAAACTTGGATAATTAATCTGCTCTTGTCATTGTTCTCACTGCCACCCAGTGTCACTAGAAATTCCAAAAGTGTTTTTTCAATGTTTTGTTGCTGTTGCTAGTATACATCTCACCCAACTGTGCAGGGTTGCCCCAAACTTAGGTGCAAGTTTATGATTTTGTGCTCTTTGTGTCCATTTTAAACCACAGTGCTTAGTTCAGACTCATGGGTTCCTTTGGGCCTTTAGGTTATTTCCTAACAGCAGGCCTTGGTAGGGGCTGCCCTAGCCTCCCAGATTCCCAGGCAGTTTTTGCTGACTTTGAATCTCAGTGAACAGGAAATTTGGTCAGGTTATTTTCCATTCCAAAGCCTAATTTCATTATGTAAATGTCTCAACTTGCTCTCAAGGTGCTAGAGATAATATCCACTTTAAGGAGTATTATCAAAGGAAAGCAGGGGTATTGGAGTAAGGGAAGTCCTTTGCATTCACTTACACAAGTGACAGGTATAAAACAAAAATGAGTATTATTTTTGTACACGAATTGAACATCCAGCACACAAAATTTACATTAAATACGGTTTAAAACAAAGTTTTTTTTAAAACTAATTTAACCTTTTATAAGCAGGTGAAGAGAATTTTTAGCAATACATGGATGTCTAATGGGAATTTTTTCCAATGGTATCAGTTATCTAGAAGGATAAACAACTCTTTATTGCAACACTAAGTCATTCTTAAAGTCAGTTCAAATATATATTCTCAAATATTAGGAATTCCTATATCCCTGATGGTTGTCCCAAGAGGACTTCCTGGAAGGCAGTCCTGTGAGTTCTTGCCATGAAACTTCAAGAGAATTGAGAGTGGTTTAATTTTTACCAGTCTCTGTCTGCTCAAATTAATCAATATTAATATACGGATTCAGAAAATGTCAACAATCTCTAATTATTCAAGAAGCATGAATTATCCTGTTGGTATTATGCACCCCTTCCCTTCTTTTCCTTTTGAGAGGCAGTGAGAGAGAGTCTGTGTGTGTGTGCGTGGGTGTGTGTGTATGGCCAAGTGTCCGCATTCAAGGAACAAGACCATGGTTTGCTTTATTTTACTTTACTTTTAAAGAATAAACACATTTCTGAAATTTTCAAGTCAATTAGAGAAATTAACTTTAAACTGCTAAAGATGAAAAAAAGGTGATAGTTTTCAGGGTGTCAGAAATGAAAAGAAAGATTCAATAAGGCTATTAATTTTTTTTCACCAGAACTAGAAACCTTTAGAAGTCAGCTATAAGAGCTGAGCCATAGGAAAATGGGATTTTTTCCCCCTATGGAAAATAAATGAAAAGAGGTTAAAAAAAAAAAAAAACACCAAATTAAAAAACCTTACATATTGTCTTACAGAGATATAATGGGTAAAGAGAGAGGAGTAAAGAAACCAAGGGAGAGGAAAGGAATGGGAGAGGAAGAATGTAAAAGAAGGGAGAGTAAAGAGATGGAAGAGATAGTTTTTATTATGGAAACTAGATAGAAGACAAAAACAAACTTATTAGTTAAACTGAATTTTAAACTTAAAGTCCAGCCTACTGAAGTGACAGCTAGCTGGAACAGGGATGAGGCATTCAGGACGGTAGGCACTGCACATGGTCTTGGTTCTCTTCCTCCTCAGATGAACTGGAAGTAGTGGAAGACTCATCGGACTCTGCATCCATGACTCCAACTCCAGGAGCTCTCTGGCGCTGGTGATGACCTCTCTGTGTTAGGTGACGCATCAGGAACCAAAGCATGTGGCTGTCAAAAAGGTCGGTGTGGTGCATGCGATCTTCATCCCGTTCTTGCTTGTTTCTCTTAATCATATTCTTTAACCCAGTCAGCTCAGTGGTAGCTTCAGCTGTGGGTGCCCAGATCTTGGCATTATGATCAAGGCCACTGGTCGCCATCACAGGTAGGTAAGGATGGGGTTCAAGACAGTTTATGGTGCCTCCCTTGTCCCCCTCCATGAACTGAACGATCTGGCAGGATGATTTTTCCCAGAGGAAGATGTGGCCACAATCACTGCCACTCACCACAAACTCACTTCTGGGGCCATAGAAATTGACGCCTTTGATCGTGGCATTATTTCTGTGCCCCTTGTATTTCTTAACATACTGGGCTCCATCTCCATCAGAGGAGTTGAAGAGATAAATATCTTCATCATTATAACTGGCCAGGAGCTCTGTGCCATCATGGCTGTACACCAGGCAGGTGATGTTTGCTTTGGACTCACAATTGACTAGGTGATGGGGACAGAATTTTTTGAGTACCCCATTATTCTCATTCTCATCAATCTTCCTCTGGTCATAAATTCTTACGAACTGATCTCTTCCTCCCACTGCAAACTGGTAAGTATTGGCAGGATTCACATGGATTGTATACAGCCCCACTTTCTTCTCCCTCTCTTTGGTTACCACCACTCTGGAAGCTGGCCGGCCTTGTCTGAGGTCAATGGCGAAAACAACTGCGTCTTCGCCCGAAGTTAGGAACTTAAAAGGGGAGTCTGGCTCCAGAGCCAGCTTGTGGGAGGCTCCCCTATGCTGGGCCACGCGCTTAGTATTCTTACAGTGTGGTATAGCAGATAGCTCCGCTATGCGTACCTGCCCATCACGGGCACACATCGCCAAGGTGGAATCACCACAATTGGGAAGGAACTTGGCTTGAAAGACATTATTTTTGTGGCCACTCATAAACTCCAGTACTGGGTGCTTACGCACCCAGTCCCACACTATCACTTTAAGGTCGTCGCTGCTACTGGCCAGCCAGGTGCCACGCTGATTAAAGTGCACAGTATTGACACAACCATGGTGGCCTTCAAGCTCATGGAGCAGGTGGAAACGCTGCACAAACAGCCTTGCCCCACAGGCCTCATATACGAAGCGGGCACTGGAACCCAGCTGCCGCTCTCGAAGAGCGGAAACGATTTGCCAGCGAGGGCGGGGCAGGGTAGATGTTTCGGAGGTCACCCACTCCTCCAGGGCCCGATCCTCATCTGATAAATACTGATCATAATTAGCCTCATTGCACTGTACCTGCGGCTGTTCTTCTGCCGCTCCTCTCTCCTCCGCTTCCGCGCCTCGCGCCTCCTCTCCTTCTGGGCGGTAAGGGGACAGGTTTTCCTCACAGACGAAGAATTGGTCAGAATCTTCCGTGCCTTCAAAGTTGATGTATTCACCCGAAACGTCTGCGTCTGTGCCTTCGTCTTCTGGGCCGACCTGGCTGAGGATGCCGCCATCTCCGGGCAAATTCAAGCTCAGCTCCGTGTCTGAAGATGTCTCTCTCCTGGCGTCCATTTCGGACTGCTCCTCGGGGCTATTCAGCAGGCTTCTTTGTGGGCTATCTGCGCTGCTCTCGTTGTCAGACATTTTAAAATGATGCTTCCTGTAGCCGGTCGGGAGTGGGAAAAAGCCCCCAGAAGTCTGGGGAGGAGAGCGGGCCTGGCCGGGCTCCGGACAGTCCAGAGAAAATTGGCTGGGGCAAGCGGCAAGACGCCAACGCGGGAGGAAAATGGAAGGGGTGCTCAGCCGGCTGAGGCAATTGGAAGTATGGGAGCTGGTGAGGTTCACAAGACTTTGTCCCTTCTAGCATCTCGCGGTATCTCAGCACTGCTCAGACTTTTCCAGGCGCTCAGCCCCACCCCGGATCTGTCTTACACTTGTTGGCCGCTGTACATTCTGTTCTTTTGAAGATGGGAACATGTTGCACTTTGGAAAACATTCTTAGAGAACCATCAGCAAAAGTTGATACTTCTTGGGCAGAACTGTTATCGGAGACTCTCGGTGCTTCGCTTGAAGGTACTGTACAGTACGAAATGGATACGCAAACACAATGAAAGATTGCTGAGGTCCCCACAGCTAGTGAGTTTATGATATCTAAAAAATATCTTAAGGAAATCAGATACCTTAGGGAAACCTTGATGGTAGAGATGTCATAAATAAAATACACATTGCCTAGCTAATTGCATTTTAGATTTAAACAATACTTTTTAGTATGAGTAGATCCCTAATATTGAGTTGGACATACTTCTACCAAAAAATACTCCTTTTTTATCTAACATGCAAATGTAACCGTGTGTCCTGTACATTTATTTGTTACATCTGGCACACTTTCTTAGTGAGAAGAGTAATTTAGTTCCTCAGTGTAATCAAGGCTGAAATCAACTGGTCAATTTAAAATAGACCTTGAAATTAGTCACTGCTTCACCAATTTGAGATAGAAGTACAGCCTTTTTCTTTTTCTACCACAGGGGTTAATTCAATTTAGGATACTTAGGGAACATCAACACAATTTAATGAAAGAAAGCTTTCTTTTGTGATGTCATAGAACTATCAAAATATTTTAAATATCTCCCAAAATATTTCAGAGGCTTCTTGTGGGCCTTTTAGGAAAGAAAACTCTTCAGAGACAATTAATTGGCACTGCTCCGTTAAGTTCAGAGATTCTCCAAGTGAATTATCTAAGGTAATGTCAGTAAATTTTTGAAGGGCTACTTTAAACTGCTAAGAATGCTGGAATGAGGAAAACAAGAGTTCCCTCAGAGCAATTGCAAGATCAATGCAAAATTGATTAAACATAGAAGTATAAAGTCTTCTAAAGAAAGAGAATGGTTCCAAGGTGGTAGTAATGGAAGGACACATAAAAGAATATTCACAGCCATTTGTAAAGAGTAGCACAACAACCTGAGAACCACCTGAAAGCCCATCAAGAGTAAGGTGCATAAATAAATCAGTATATCTTCCTTATAATGGAATAATATACAAAAATGAGGATTAATGAATTAAATACATCAACATGGATGAATCTTAAAAACAGAATGGTGAATGGAAACACAAGTGAAAGAATAGTCAGTAATTTCATTTTTGTGCAGATCTTTATAGTTTTCATGTTAACAAAACTTTTATTTTTTTTTTACATCTTAAAAATATTTTTTTGAAGTTCGATTTGCCAACATATAGTATAACACCCAGTGCCCATCCCGTCAAGTGCCCTCCTCAGTGTACATTTTTAATTTAAATTCAATTTGTCAACATCTAGTATAACACCCAGTGCTCATCCCATCAAGTACCCTCCTCATTACCCAAACCCCGGTTACCCCATCCCCCCACCCACCTCCCCTTCTGCAACCCTTTGAATAAAACGATTTTAAAAGGCAAGGAAATAATTAACTCAAACTTCAGATTAATCATTACCTTTACAGGAGGGAGGAAGTTAAAATCTGGTAGAGAGGGAGCTTCAAAAATTTTTGGTAGGGATCCCTGGGTGGTGCAGCGGTTTGGCACCTGCCTTTGGCCCAGGGCCCGATCCTGGAGACCCGGGATCGAATCCCACGTCGGGCTCCGGGTGCATGGAGCCTGCTTCTCCCTCTGCCTGTGTCTCTGCCTCTCTCTCTCTCTCTCTCTCTCTGTGACTATCATAAATAAATGAAAAAAATTAAAAAATTCTTGGTAATATTTATGTCTTGCCCCAAATATAGGTATGTTGTTATTCTTTTTTTTATTATTTATTGCCTGGCAGTGCTCGCTTCGGCAGCACATGCGCTCGCTTCGGCAGCACATATACTATTTATTTCCTGGCATATACATTTATATGCCCTTTTCTAAGTGTGATGTATTTCTAAGTATGATGTATTGCATAGTAGGTTTTTTTAAAGAGATAAGCAAGGGGTCTTGCTTGGCCGTGGAGCACAAAAACAGGAAAACTAGAGCATCAAACCCTAGTATGCCCATCCTGGCAATGGCCAGGGGAGGAAACCTTATTAACTTGTTTTGGAAATGCCTTGTATTGTTGCAAGGAACAGTTCCAGTGTTAGAGGTTGAATCAGGTCATTTTAACCTGATGCTATTGTATTCATCTGACTTTTTTTCTATGCTCATTAAGCGAACTTTGACTATGTATTGGCTTTTCATTTACATTTGCTTTTTTTTAAGATTTTATTTATTTATTCATGAGAGACACACAGAGAGAGAGGTACAGGCACAGGCAGAAGCAGGCTCCATTCAGGGAGCCTGACGCGTGACTCGATCCCGGGTCTCCAGGATCACACCCTGGCCAAAGGTGGCGCTAAATGGCTGGGCCACCCGGGCTGCCCTTAAGTTTGCTTTTAATTTAACTGATCCCTTTGGTTTATGTCCACTCCTATTCATTCACCAAAAGTTTATTAGAACTTCAATGCATAATGCAATGTTCTAGGTCCCAATATTACAAGTGGTGAATAAAAGTGGTAATTCCTCCACTCATGAAGTATATAATATAGCAGAAAAAAGTGACAATAGACAGTCAATACATAGATACATCATATGAGGCAGTGATGAATATTATGAAAAGAAATAAAGGTGTGTAAGACATAGACTGCCTGTTGTTATTTTAGAAAGTGCATACAGGGAAAGTCTTTTTTTTATGGGATGATATTTAAGTAGAGGGCTGAATGCAAAGATAAATGGAACATGCAAATATCTAAGATAACATTCTCTATAGAATGACACTTGAGTGCAAATGCTATAAAATCATAGCATAAAAATAAATAAAATAGTATAATATGAATGCTTATGGAACTTCAAGGAGGTCACTGTGGCTGAAACAGGATCAGTAAGCATTAGGGAGAGTGTCAGCAATAGGACTGGAAGAATCAAAGGCCAACTAAAGAGCCTTGCTGAACATCATAAAGAATTTTCATGTTTATTTCATTTTATGCATACTGGAAAGCCTTTAGAAGCTTGTGAGGAGTATAATGGCATTATCTTTTTAAAAAGATATTACTGGCTACTGTGAGAATAGAATGGAGTGGGAAGAGAGAGCAGAAGCACTCAACTGTCGTAATGTAGGTGAGAAATTAAGGTGGCTTAAACTAGGGTGAATAGCGCAGGTGGTGAAAATTGGTTAGTTTTGGAATATGATTTATGGAATCTACAGCATTTACTGATTAGTTGAATGTGAATGTGAGGGAAATTAGTCAGGCCACTGGCAAGAAATACATATTATTTGAACAATCTGAAGCAGTTCAATAAGTGAGCTTTTTAAAAAGGTGAGAGAAGCCTGTAGGGAAATCACAAGGGAAGGATCAGGACCTCAGGGCTATTATGAACAGGAAGATATTATACCCCCTAAGCCTAAAGGTGGGAAGGGGAGAGAGCAGTTGTCAAAAACCTGAGATAGAGCGATGTGGAGAGTGTGACCTGAAAGGAGCTATCATTAGCCATCCCTCTATGAACCCATAAAGAGAGAGCCAGGGAAACAAATTCTCCAAATTTATTCTCTTTCTGCTTGCCTGCAGGTACTTCCCACTGAGTAATGTGGAGAGGGTAGGATTTTGTATCCTGTAACTTCACTGAATGTATTTGTTTTATTTTTTTAAAGATTTTATTTATTTATTCATGAGACACACACACACACACACACATACACAGAGGCAGAGACATAGGCAGTGGAGGAAGCAGGCTCCCTGCAGGGAGCCCAATGTGGTACTCGATTCCGGGACCCCAGGATCACAACCTGAGCTGAAGGCAAATGCTCAACCACTGAGCCACTCAGGTGTCCCTGAATGTATTTGTTTTAAAAGTGTATGTATGTGAGAGAGGCAGAGACTGAGACAGAGGCAGTATGTGTGGAGTCTTTAGAATTTTCCACTAGGGGCATTTGGGTAGCTCAGTGGTTGAGCATCTGCCTTTGGCTCAGGTCGTGATCCTGGGGTCTTGGGATGGAGTCTAACATTGGGCTCCCTGCTTCTCCCTCTGCTTATGTCTCTGCCTGTCTCTCTGTGTCTCTCATGAATAAGTAATAAAATCTTTTTTGAATAATTTTCCATATATTAGATCATGTCATTTACAAACAGATCATTTTACTTCCTAACCAATTTGGTTGCCTTTTATTTCCTTTTTTCTTACCTAATTTCTCTAAGAGTTCCAGTCCTATGCTGAATCAAAGTGTCTAAAGTGTGCATCCTTGCCATTTTCCTGATTTAGAGGAAAATCTTTTAGTTTTTCACCATTGAGTATGACATTAGCTGTGGGACTTTCATATATGGCTTTTATTATGTTGAAGCCAATTTCTTCTATTCCTAGTTTGTTGTATTTGCTATCAGGATACTAACAATTAACAACTATTCAAAAAATAAATTAAGGAAATAATCCCATTTAGGGGAACCTGGGTGGCTCAGTTAGTTAAGTGTCTGCCTTTGACTCAGGTCATGATATTGAGGTTTTGGAATCGGGCCTAGTTGGTCAGTTGGTCAGGCTTCCTGCTCAGTGGGGAGTCTGCTTCTCCCTCTCCCTCTGCCTCCTCCCTTCTACTCACACCTTCTCTCTCTCAGATAAATAAATAATTTTTTTTCAAAAAAGAAAAGAAATCCCATTTACATTAGCACCAAAAAGAATAAAATGCTTAAGAATAAATTTAACCAAGGAGGTAAAAGACTTGTACAATGAAAACTACAAAACATTGATGAAAGAATTTAAAGACACAAATAAGTGGAAAGACAGGCCATGTCAATAGATTGAAAGATTTAATATTAAAATATCTGTACTACTCAAAGTGATCTATGGATTCAGTGAAATCCCTATCAAAATTCCAACAGTCTTTTTTTTTTTTTTTTTTTTTTTAAGAAATGGGAAAGCCAAAGCTCAAATTCATTTGGAACTGCAGTGGGAAGTCCTAGGGATCAGATGTATAACATGGGACCTATAGTTAAAAGTGCTGTATTGTTCACTTAAAATTTTGTCAAAAGGGTAGATCTTAGGTGTTCTTACCAAAATAAAAAATACAAATATAAAATATTTCTTTAATAAAAATTTTTTAAGATTTTTAAAATTTATCTATTCATGAGAGACACACACAGAGAGAAGCAGAAACAGCCAGAGGGAGAAGCAGGCTCCATTCAGGGAACCCGATGCGGGACTCGATCCCGGGTCTCCAGGATCACGCCCTGGGCTGAAGGCAGCACTAAACCGCTGGGTCACCGGGGCTGCCCAATAAAATTTTTTATAGAAAAGAAGGGATGAGAATAAATCTGGATGGGCACATATAAGATATCCAGTTTCTGGAGGATGCAGAAGAATCAGTAATAACTCCCAAGTGTTTATGAGAAACAGTAAGTGAATGGTGGTAAAATTTGCTGAAATGAGGGCTAGAGACATGGGAATGGAAGAATCAAGAGTTCTGTTTTGTTTATATCAAGTATAAAAATACCCACTAAACACTGAGACAGAAGAAAAAGTGAGTTGACAATTGGATACAGATGTCTGAAGTTTATAGGAAAGTTTATAAATATAAAAATAAATTTGGAAGTCATTAGCCACTGGGAATAAAGGAAATCACCTAGGGAGTGAGTAGACAGTGGAAAGAGCAAACATCTGAGGGTTGGGCACTGGAATATTTATTTTAGGGTAAAAAAAAGAGAATCCAATCATATCAGCCCAAGGAGTGGCCAGTTATGCAGGAGAGAAACATAAGAATATGAAGGAAGTGTAGAAACTATTTCACAGGGGGAGGAGTGATCAACTGTGCAAAGTTAAGATAAGGCCTGAGAACTGACCATTGGATTTGATAACAGGGTGGTGACAAGTGACTTGTTGGAACTGTTTTTTTTTTTTTTAAAAAAAAAAGATTTTATTTATTTATTCACGAGAGACACACACAGAGAGAGAGAGAGGCAGAGACACAGGCAGAGGGAGAGAGAGAGAGAGAGAGAGAGAGAGAGAGGCAGAGACACAGGCAGAGGGAGAAACAGGCTCCCTGTGGGGAGCCCGATGCAGGACTCAATCCAGGGACTCTGGGATCACCCTGAGCTGAAGGCAGATGCTCAACCACCAAGCCACCCAAGGGTCTCTGTTAGAACTGTTTTATAGCACTTGTGAGAACAAATACTTGACCAGGGAAGTCTGGGGAGAGAAAAGAGAGGGAAGAATTGAAGACAGTGGGTAAAGACAGCTCCTATAGGAGTTTTATTGCATAGCAGAGAAAAGAATCAGAGCTCCAAGGGGGAGTCGAGTCAAGAACATTTTTTTAAACCTTAGTTATCACAGAATGTTATATGCTAGTAACAGTGATTTAGTAGTAAGGGTGAAAACTGCCAATGCAGAAGAGATAGAAGAATTTTCAGGAGGGAAGTCTTGAATAGGAGGGAAAGACTAGGATTCAAGTAGAGGAATTGTAACAGAAGGGGAGACAAAATATGTATCACAGAGGCAAGTAGGTTGTTAGATTTGGTGTTGGAAGAACATACTTTCTTCTAATTGCTTCTGTTCTCCCAATGAATAAAGAAAGAAGGGTATCAGCTAAGAATGAAGAAGATTAAAGCTGCGTTGATCTTTGAGGCAAAGAAGGTGCTGAATAGTCAACTCAGAAAATGGGGAAATGTCCAGCAGGGAAATGGAGAATTGTTGCCTGTAAATTTAGAGGGTTCACTTATGGTTTTATACTATAAAAGTAAAAAGAAACAGCATGTTTATTTGTTTTTATCTAGTTCAGACACTCGAGGACAGGAGTGGAGTAGACAAATACTTGGATTCAAACTAAATTCTGAATTCTTTTGCTAGTTGAGGATAATGGGAAGTTGGGGGGAGGCAAAGGAGGTTAGATTCAACATAGGGAAATTATAATGAACCACAGAATTTAACTATTTTAAAAAGGGAATAAAGGATAAGATGGGGAAGATGAAGAAGACAAATTTGATAGGATCAGCAGATTGGAGGCCCCAGTGGAGTCAATTTTTGTTGTGATCGGCAAGTGTGTTCAACTAGAGAGGACTAGAGTTCATTTTTGCTTCACTACTTTATAGCCTGCAAGTATACATGAAGCTTAGGAGGACAGGATGACCCAGAGCACTGTAATCTGTACCTAAGATGTTAAAGCAAAAGCAATTTGATTAAAAGATTAAAGTGACTCACTCTAAGACATGACTGACTGATAAGCTTAATTTTCCCAGAAACTCTTTCCTTAATCTAAAAGGACTTCCTATTCTAGGAGAAATATTTTTTAGAAGAAACCTTCCAGAGCCATTTGAATATCCCAGAACGTTGCCATAACTACTCTTAGAGACCAGCAATATGTCAGAATCAATATGATTCTGAAAGTGGCAGTCAAAGGAGCCTTTATCTGATTACCTCAGTGAGTTTGGGGATTCAAGGGACAATCATTTCTAAAATGCTATATTACCTCCCTCATGTAATAAGCTTGTCTTGTTTTCTGTGCTCATAGATATAACATCCCATTGAGGGACAGACTTGTAAACTAGTATCATAAAGTGAAGTGAACACTAAGATTAGTAGAAATGTTTCTGTGAAGATTTCATAAAATGTTGGCAAAACCCACACTTATATGTGCTTCCTAGATTTTAGAAATACCTATTCAAATATTTAGGAAGCCCAGAAACTTTGAGATGCCATTTGGAATCAAAAGAGGGAAAAAAAACCCCTCTATATTCTGGAATAATTTTCATTATAAACAAATAATTAATAATAATTAAAGTAGCAACATGTGTGTTAATGAAATTATTAAAGAGGATCCCATGAAAGTAGAGTGACAAGAGAGGATGTTTTGGGGTAGCCATAGGACTTCAGTGGGCTTCCAAGAAGGATATTTGAGCATAACATCGAAGGAAGAGCAACAGAACAGTACACTGCCACCTAACATGAATTTTCTTCTGTGCCTTTGTGTATGCATGCCCACACCCCTGCCTCATCCTCATTCTGCCTGAATTCCTTTTCTGTGTGGGATGCTGCAAGGTGGGAAGCTACTGGAAGCAGTTGAAGATTAACACAAGGTCTGTGATGGGAGGGAGGAGACAGCATGATAGATTCTGGAAAATGGAAAGTCTTGCTTTGATTGAAGCACCAAGTAAGTGCTAACAACAGTATGAGACAAGGCCAGCCTGTAACTTGGGATGCTTTATTGTAGCAGTTCTCAAACCTTTTGGCCTCAGGACCTCTTTGTGTTCTTAAAAATTATTGAGAATCCTGAAGTACTTATATATATATTTTTTAATATTTTATTTATTTATTCATGAGCGACACAGAGAGAGAGAGGCAGAGACATAGGCAGAGGGAGAAGCAGGCTCCACAGGCTGCAGGGAGAAGCAGCCTGATGTGGGACTTGATCCCGGGACGCCAGGACCATGCCCTGTGCCAAAGGCAGGCACTAAACCACTGAGCCACCCAGGCATCCCCTGAAGTACTTATATTTACGTGATTTACATCTACTGATATTTTCCATACTAGAAATTAAAGCTCAGAAATATGTAAGTAACTAAAACAAGAATTTTAAATTCATTACATGCTAACATGAATAATATATTTTTATAAAAGATAATCAATTTTCCCAAGCAAAACAAATTTAATGAGACAATTGGAATTGTTGTACAATGTCAAATTTTTTTTATTGTCTGGTTTCATAGGAAACATCTGCATTCTCCTTTCTGCTGCTTCAAGCAATCTATTGCAATATCACAAGTTATGCAGTGTCTGGAAAACTCAACTGTATGTTTGTGAGAGAATGAGGGAAAAAAAGGCAGATTTTAGAACTATCGTGAACATAATTTTGACCTTTCAGACCTACTAAAAAGGTCTCAGGGACACCCCTCCCCACCATGGATTCCCCAAACACACTTTGACAACTGCTACTTCTTGTAAAGGCTTACAGGGAACAGATTGGATTCTGTCTAGTAGGTGATGCATAGATACTTAAATAATTTAAGCGAGGATTGGATTTGCATTTTATAATCATTAATCTCAGAGTGGAAAATAAGTTGGAGAAAGATTACATGTTTGGAAACTAACTAAATTTGAACAATTTCTTGCATTCTCTCTGGAAGGACTGTTTTGCAGACACATATATAATACCAGTAATAGTTTTTTATGTGTCTAGTTTCCTCTACTCAAGAGTAAGTTGCTTGAAAGTAGGTATTGCTTTTGATTCTTTATAACTACAGCTTTTGGCAAAGTATACAGAATAGGCACCCAGTAAAGATTTGTTGAAAATAAATGAAAGAAGTAACATAGTATATTACAGATAGATGATGATCTAATCTTGAACTTAATGGCAATGGCAACCCAGAGGAGATTCAAGAGGTGTACTGAATTCACTGTTGACTGAAAATGCCATTGACCTACTTACTGGACAAGGATTGTGGAAGAAAGAGTAAGGAACACCGTTACTTTGGTCATCTACCTTATGTGACCCTGATTCAGGGTTGATGAGAAGGATAGAATGGGGTGAGGTTTGAAGGGGTGATTTCTATTTGCATTATGAATATGAAAAATTTCAGATGCTTATGGGATTTGAGCCTTTCCTAGTGCCTTTGGGGGTTTTAAAGTTACATAGTGTCTTATCTAATTAAGTTGAGATCACAGTATATTCTAATATTTGTTTTCAATGCTTTAATATTTTAGTATTTATTTTTTAATACTTTTGATGTTTTAGTGTTTATTTTTAATGTCTTAGTATTTTAAATAATTAATCAGAATTCTTGGATTTTTGCTCTCCTAAATGTACAGTTCTTTTAGTGGATGCCGATTAACTGCCAACCAAGTGCGATTAATTTAGCTGTTGCACAGTGGCTTGTTTTCAAATTCACTACTTCTAAATTCCATCCATAATGTGGAAAGTTGAATTACTTCCACAAGTCTGAAGGAATTTGCTGACCCTACTCTTAATATGAATGTGTGGTAGAAAATGGGAGACACAGTCTTTGACTTACTCATAGAAACTGACCAAATCTCCTGTCACATCCTCCTACTTCTGAAGCCCCAGCTAGGGTTGATGACACAATCAGAAGTATGTTTATCAGCAAGCATGCATTTTTGTAATTCAAAATTCATTAAATAGACATGATGTGATTGAAAGTAAAGACACGTTGTGCAAAAAATGTGTTGTGAACAACTTAAAATGAGTTCAGAAGATAACCAAACAGTTAGGCTTCATGTTTTCAAGAGAGTAGCTCCAACAGACAAAAAGAATACTTTAAACACTAAAGAGACTCAGTTCTCATGTCCTTTATTGATACTTATTTTTCCATCTGGCCAGAGTTGCTGTTTTATCCAGTACTTCTCTATTTAGTATTATTCTATCCTTACCTTTTGTTTCCAACCTATTCTGTCAGCCTAATTGTTGCCCTGTCCCAGGAGGATGTGAATAATTTTAAAGTTAGAAAGAGAAGCATCTGCATAGATAGAAAATAGCAGCTATTTCATTATAATTAGTCTATTTGTCTCTTTCATTTATGCCAAAAAATGTATCAATATCTCCAAAGAACAAATGACTACTACCTGTCATAAAAGCTGAATATGGCTCCCCCAACTCTGATTATTTTCTTTGCTTCAAATGAAAAACAAATTGGGTTTGCCTAAGTTTGAGCTCCTGATATATACCACACATTTATATCAGTTGCATAATTCAGTGAGTTATAGAAATTGTGGCATTCAGGAAAGTAAAAAATATAATTTTGAAAACTAAATTATCTTTGATTTTCATCAATTATTAATTATACATTTAATAAAGCACATAATGAACATAGAAAACTGAATATTCATACATCTCACTGAAGGTATTTATATAATTTAAATGAATAACATAACATTATTTCTAAGAAGATGTAAGATAGATATTCATGATAATGTGTGAAATAAAGCTATAAAACTAAGATACAAAATATTCTGGTATAATCTAATGGAAATTTTTGCCCTCTGCCATGATAGAGAATTATGCACATTAGATTTAAAAGTAACCAAAGGTATATTTTATTGAATATGTATTACTGGGAGTAATCTTTACTTCTAATGTATACTTAAGTCTCTGAAATAGATGGCAGACCACATTTTATTGTTGGGCAGAGTCACTGCTCATGTGTGACATACCCTCTTGCTTTCTTGCCCATGCTTTTGTCTTGATGCTCAAACATGGTGAGTACGCTTGGGCTTCTTTTAACATGCAGTAAGTATGCTCGGACAGTGATCAGGGCCTGCTTTTCATAGCAGTGCTAGCCATCCTTCCTGTTGGTGTTGTCTTTCACCACTGAATCTGTGTGTTTGTTGGACCTGCCATCAGTTTCTATGCACTGTTGGGGTACATAGACTCACTGCTGGGCAGTTCACATTAACTCTCAGTTTATATGGTTTGTTTTTTCTTTCTCTTATCACCCTCCCCACCCAGCCCACTTTCCATGAATATTGAATTTCGAGCTTTAGATTTGGGGTGAGTTAGGTGAGCCCCACTTTAGCTTCTGACATTAAAACCATGTTTTCCTACTAGTCCAACTTTTACTGGTAAATGGTGTTGCGAGGGATTGGGGAAGATGGTGGTTTATAAAGTATTTTAAGTGAATTTACTTGACGGGAAAAGAGGTGAATGGTAGTATTTGGTTGCTTCCATTTGGTTTTCAAAAATGCAAATGAGACGACTAGACTCTACATTTCTATAGCCAATTTTAGTCAAATACAAGCTGAAACTGTGCTTTTCTTATATGACTTCTAAATAAATCCTAAAGGCAGCGTCAAAAAAGAGACTACAAATATGATGAATATCATATTCTTTGGAACAAATGCATCACCTTCCACAGCGACTACTTTGAAAAGTAGTGCTCATTTGGAACATAAAGGTTTAGTGAGTTTCTTTAAAACAATTAGTACATATTGTCATTCATTTTAGTTACACCACTTACATTCTAAAGGAAGTCACTCAAATAGCATGTGTTCATTACCAAGTGAGCTATAAAGACGATTATAATCAAAGAGGTACAGAATAGAGAAGGGTCCCAAAGGGTGGGCAGCTGGGGAAACAATTTAAAAGAATTGAAAAACAGAGACTAAACTGGTAAGAGGAAGAGGAAGGGTCCTCCCGGAAAAGGTTAAAAAGCTTCAGGACTGAGAATACACAAAGCTTGTTTCTTTCAGAACATGAACAGACACATTTTCATCAGGCTGATAATTTATGTGTAAGGACAATAGTAAAAATCATTTGAAGATGAGATTGTCCAAGGCTTATTAAATAATCTTGAACTGTGGAGAGACAGTGCATTGTCATTATTCAACACAAATGTCGTAAGTGCGTGACCATGAAGCATGATTATTCTGAGTGATGAGTTTCCTCTTCGTATGAACAGGGGAATTGTGGTAGACAGAATAATATTCCTCCCCCAAACCTGTGAATATATTAATTTACATGGCAAAAGGGAATTTGCAAATGTGATTAAATTCAGGATCTTGAGATGGAAAGATTATCCTGGATTATCCAGATAGGCCCAATGTAATCATAAGGATACTTATACAAGAGAGGCAGAAGGGTCAGAGTCAGAGAAAAAGATGTGATGATTGAAGGAGAGGTGGGAGTAATGTGGGGCCGTGAGGCAAGAGATGTAGGTAGCCTCTAGAAGCTAGAAAAGGAAAAGAAATATGGAGCTTCCAGAACAAATGAACCCCTGCCTACCCATTTTAGGCTTCTGACTTTCAGAACTGTAAGATAAAACTTATGTTGTTTTAAGTCACTAAATTTGTGATAATTTATTACAGCAGCAATAGGAAAGTAATATAGGGATGCATGTATATATTAATCTCTGCAAGGTACTTCACAGCACCTTTCAAATGTTTCTGAGCTAAGGTAGAGAAGTTAAGACTATGCAATAATGTGTGCTATCAGATTTGAAACTGTCACAATAGATAAACTCAAAACATGATGTTTAAAAACATGGAATCCAAGGGATGAGTTTGAGTCCTGCCCTGCCTTTTTCTAGTTATATAATCTTGGACAAACCACTGGACATTTCTGTGCTTCTGCAACCCTGTATGAAAAATGGGATTATTTATTGCAACTATCTCAAAGAATTATGTGATTAAAAATTAATACAATTGATATTCATCAATTAATATTACATAAATTAATACTTTAAAAATGCTCAGAACGTTTGCTCACTATGGTACATAGTGAGCCCTATGTAAATGTTAGTTGTCATTATTATTAGTGCCAGCCTAAAGTAAATTTTGTGATCACAAGTTTCAAACTTCTGTACTTGATTCAACACATTTCAGCACTTGTATCAATGTATTGAATAATGACATTAAAAACCAGTGATATAGGGGCACCTGGGTGACTCAGTGGTTGAGCATATGCCTTTGGCTCAGGGCGTGATCCTGGAGTTCTGGGATCAAGTCCCACATCGGGCTCCCCGCTGGGAGTCTGCTTCTCCCTCTGCCTATGTCTCTGCCTCTCTCTGTGTGTCTCTCGTGAATAAATAAATAAAATCTTAAAAAAAAATAAAGAAAAAGAAAAAAAAAACTAGTGATATAAAATTGAAAGTTAAAATCGAATGCCAGGTTAAAGCCAATGAAATGAAATATATTTAGGTTCAAAATCAAAGGTTTACATCCCAAATATTCACCATCATCATGATAAATTTACTTTAAATATGTATCATTTTGTGATCATGTTCTGCAGCATGAATTACAAATACAGTTAAAGTTTTTTTTTTCAAAAATAAAATGTGCAGTTTTATATATCATAGGACTAAATTAACAGAACACTCTATCTTTCTCCTTGCCCTAACCAACTCCCATGTCTAATTCATTAGAAACATATGGCTTATAAAGACCTAAATGTTCGCAGGTGTCATGGGGAGAGAGGGTCAGTCCAACTTCTAAATCCAAATAAGGATTATCCGATAAGTTCCTTAGTGTTTGTTTCCCCACCACCATATAGAGACATTTTTGACAACTAATCTTACAATCTTATAGCTAATCCCTACAAAAGTCACCAGTGAGAATCTTCAAGCAAGGCTGCAGTGCTTAGCCCAACCATGGAGTCCTCTGTTTTGGGTACCTGTGGATATACTTCTTAGGACTCAGTATTTTTCATCTCATACCCAGCTAGGAGTACAGCCACAAAATTGGTTTAGGACAGTGATTGAAAAAATAATAATAAAAAAAATACCAGTCCTCTCTTGCCTAGAGCCAGGGTCATGGGAGAGGATTGAGTGCAAGGTAGCATGAGGGAAATTTTGGAAGGTGATGGAAATAATCTATATTATGATTTCTGTGATAGTTATATGACTGAATACATTTGTTAAAACTCATCACACCATAGACTTAAATGGATGATTTGTATTGCATATAAATTATACCTCCCTAAAGCTGCTTCCTTCCATTCTCCTTTATTCTCTCACCCTAGAGACCTGAGTACTCCTCATTTTCATCTTGCTAAACTTGAAGTGTGTTATAGAACTCTCTATCTCCAGGTAGCTTAATATTCTATTTTAGAATTTATGTTTTAATTTAAATTTAAAAAATTACTCTTTCAATAGTTATTAACTCAGACATTTTCTTACTCTCCCCTCTTTATCTCCTCTCTTTACAAAAATGGAAGCATGTTCTTCACAGGTTTATCAAAATATTTCACTCAACAAAATATTTACCAAATGTCACTAAATGTCAGGCAGTGTTATAGATGCAACAGATAAAAGAATGAGGAAACAAAAACCCATGTCCTGATATATTAATATTAGGTGATATGCTACGTCAAAAAATTAAGCAGGAGAGAAAGATGAGGTCAGGCAGGTAGCAAGATGCCAGTCTATTTAGAACTGCATGGCCTGTTGGAAAAGTCTGTGGCTTTCCCTTACACATGATGTTGAGATTTCTTGGCAAGAAAGCCGACTTTGGAAAAAAGGCTTATGTGTGAGTTCTTTATTAGGGAATGTACCTCAGGAAATAGCAGTGAGGAAGAGAGGAATCCAAGCAGAGAAGACAGGAGAGGAAAAAAACAGTTTAAAAAAATATATTATTGATCTGGCCATTACTACAAGTGACTGGCTGGCTGCTCCATCCATAGTATCATCTGAAAAACTGCAGCAAATGTTCCCCAGAGGCGTTCATCTGGGAGATGAAAGTGAAATGAAAGAACACATGTTCATAGATAGGAAAATTTATTATCAAAAATATGTCAATTTTCCCAAATTTGATGTATAAAATCAATACAATCAAAATAAAATTCCAGCAAGGGGTGTGTGTGTGTGTAGGGGTTAAGGGGAATGTGGAAATTGATGAATGAGTCTAAAATTTATGAAGAATTCAAGTATAGCTAAAACAACTTTGAAGAAGAAAGTTGGATTAGATATTAAGATAGATATTAAGATTATGATTAAGATAGTGTGGTGTTGGTATGGAAACAAATATATCAGTGGAACAAAACAGAAAGGCCAGAAACATAACCACACAGTAAGGGCTGAAATTATGAAAAAGTTATCACTAAATATGTCATAGGAGAATATATTCATGTGCTTGGGGAAAGGGGAAGATTGTTCCAACTATAAAGGAAAAGATCGACATGTTGGGCTATTTTACAAGAAGGAAATTCTCTTCTCAAAAGACACCATTTAATACTTAAGAAGCCAGTATATGGAGAGGACGCAGAGAAAAGGGAACCCTCCTGCACTGTTGGTGGGAATGTGAACTGGTGCAGCCACTCTGGAAAACTGTGTGGAGGTTCCTCAAAAAGTTAAAAATAGACCTGCCCTACGACCCAGCAATTGCACTGTTGGGGATTTACCCCAAAGATAAAAATGCAGTGAAACGCCGGGACACCTGCACCCCGATGTTTATAGCAGCAATGTCCACAATAGCCAAACTGTGGAAGGAGCCTCGGTGTCCATCAAAAGATGAATGGATAAAGAAGATGTGGTTTATGTATACAATGGAATATTACTCAGCCATTAGGAATGATGAAAACCCACCATTTGCTTCGACATGGATGGAACTGGAGGGTATTATGCTGAGTGAAATAAGTCAATCAGAGAAGGACAAACATTATATGGTCTCATTCATTTGGAGAATATAAAAAATAGTGAAAGGGAATAAAGGAGAAAGGAGAAAAAATAAGTGGGAAATATCAGAAAGGGAGACAGAACATGAAAGACTCCTAACTCTGGGAAACGAACTAGGGGTGGTGGAAGTGGAGGTGAGCGGGGGGTTGGGGTGACTGGGTGACGGGCACTGAGGTGGGCACTTGACGGGATGAGTCCTGGGTGTTATTCTGTATGTTGACAAGTTGAACACCAATAAAAAAATAAATTTATTTAAAAAAAGAAAGAAAAATAAAAATAATACAATCTATGTAGTAACTGACAAAGTAACATATCCACAATACACAAAGAAGATCAATAAATGAAAAAAAGATAGAAAATCCAAGTAACAAAAGGAACAAGAGATTTTTTAATAACCTTTGAAAAGGGGAATATAAAAGTAGCTTATAATCTATGAAAAGATTCTCAATTTCACTAGTAACCAGGGAAATTCAAATTAAATCTACCATATATATATGTTCACTAGCATGAATACAATTGAAAAGACTTGAAAATGTCCAATAGTATTGACAAGGATGTGGAGAAATGGAGCTTTCATATACTCCTTATTAGGGTGTATGTTGATAGAATTACTTTGAAAAGTTATTTGGCAGTATCCACTAAATTTGCAGATATGCATATCCTCTGATCAATGCCCAAGCTTGGAAACGACCCAAATACCACTCAACAATAAAATGGATAAATGAGTCATCTATTCAGATAATGGCGTGCTATATTACAAAGAAAAAGGCACTGCTACTGCACAAAACACCACTGATAAATATAACAAACACTTTGAGCAGATTAGAAGCCATATGTAAAAGAATACATACTGTGTAATTCCATTTGTAAAATGTTCCAAAACAAGCAAATAATCTTTTGTTGAAAGTCAAGATATTCATTGTCTTTTTAGGAAAAGTCAGGGAATATGGCCTCTGAGTGATGGAAACATTATTTCTGGCTCTGTGTGCTTTAGGTAGATATTCATTTTGTGAATAACTAATACTGTTCACATAGGAGTTCAGTTTTAAGAAATAGTTAAAAATTTTAATTTTCTTTAAAATTTGTGCCTACCTAAATGCATTTTTCAAAATACATGAGATGATATATGTCTCATGACTGGCTTGAAGGAAGTACATAATTGATATTAGCTAATGGCATAAAAGAAGGGGCTAGTGAATTAGTCTGGAAAAATCTGTTAAGAACTGATCCCCCAAGTCTCATTCAGATTAAAAATAAGAGATTATGAGAACTGATAAAAGAGAGAATATCACTTAGCTGCCCCTGAGAAAATTTATTTGGAGAGAGATAGAAGAGAAGGATGTCCTAAGGGCCACTGGCATGGGATGGTAGAGGGTGGTCTTTGGTTTCTTGGTGATTGTAAGTTATCAAGCTTTGGTTAGACTGAGTAAAGTACACAAGCAGAGGCTAACACTATAGTGATGTAGGTAATACAAAACACTAGGATAGGCTGCTAACTCTTTCTTCTTGTTCTTGTCAAGAGTAGCTACATTATAGTTGGGAAATAAGTGGAAAGGACATTTATATTTGCAGTATTTTATTTTTCAACAGAGGTCCTGATTTACATTTATTATTATATATAAATATTAACCTTATATATTTATACTTAAAGGATTAATGACATTTTGTTGAGCAATTTCATAATATACTTTGTATTATTCCTATAAATTTATATTTAACATTAAATGTAGTTCATTTATGATAATTTTAATTGGCAAGTTATATTATTCTATCTGTAACACTGCCAGTGTGTACGCGTGTGTCTGTGGGTTTTCAGTGGCATTTAAAGTGCAGTGTGTGATCTTTATAAAACATAAAATCTGAATATAAAGATATTGTAAATATATTAACCTTGTTAAAATGCCAGCATCTGCATTCAGCAGGTCAAATTTATTATTTATAATTATTGCAGATAAGTTCGGTCTTGGGTGAAGAAAAACAAATTTTCAGTCCTGGCTGCTATTTACTCTTAGTGTAGTCTTCATTTGAGGATTGCTGATCTGAGCTTTTATTTTAATACTAAAGAGTATTTCTAAGTATGTTAGAAGGAGAATGCATTGCTTAAACAGTTTGCACATCCTTTAGAAATTAGATTAGTATTTGATTGCATTTTCCTACATATTACAAATTTAATTGTCACAGAATGAATCTTACAGGGCTACTGAAAGATACAACGAAGGATTCTACCTCAATTCATGCAGTTTGTCCTTGTGGCTAGAGTCTTTCTGTCCTGCAATTCGCATATGGTACAACTTATTACCATGACTCTTATTTTTAAAAACATGGAGTTTCAAACATGGAATCTAAATGCAGTATTTGGTTTGAATCCTATAACAACATTAATATTTTGTTTCCCTTAATAATTATTTAATGTTAAATATGTTTAAATATACAAGATGTTATTCCATTTTCTCAGAAACAGAGTATATATACTTATTTCCAAGATGGTTCCTTCTGGCTAAACTATTGTTTTTTCCCATTTTATACCGTATGTGAGATGGATTAATTTAAAATAGAAATATAGCAGGGCACCTGAGTGACTCAGTCAGTTAAGCGTCTGCTTTCAGCTGAGGTCATGATCCCAAGGTCCGGGAATCCAGCCCCGCGTTGGACTCCCTGCTGAGCAGGGAGCCTGATTCTCCTTCTCCCTTCACCTGCTGTTCCCCTTTTTGTGCTCTCTCTGTCAAATAAATAAATAAAATCTTCAAAAAAAGAAATATATAAAAAAGAAATATACCTAGAATGTGCAAGCAGATCAACTGCATTTAGTTAAAATTAGGCAACGATCTATCATGTTGTTAATGAATATGAATATAGTCCTGTTACTTGGAGAATCCATTTTGTATCAGTGAAGAATTAAATATCCTTTGTGATTTTAAAAATGAATTAACACAGTGAATTTTTATAACCTGCTTCCCTGTTTCTTGATTAACTTCATATATTCTTGCAGTTAGTAGGCCAGTAACCTATTCAATTATACTTCAATTATAGATGAAGTAAAAACTTTTATTTCCCCCTTGTTCTTCCTAGCAGACATTTAAACAATTTCTATCTTCCAACCTGTTACAAACTCAGTTTCCCAACAGTTTATCCCAGCAAAGTAAACAAGAGACACTGTTCCTCACAAAAATAGAAACAATAATTAATAGAACACTCTTGTCTTATATATGGGAGATATGTAAATCCTCTAATATCAAATTTATCACTAACTTCTTTCCACATATAATCATATGACTTAAAATCAAGTACAAAAATCCATGTAAACTATTATTTATTTTTTTAAGATTTTATTATTTTATTTATTCATGACAGACACAGAGAGAGAGAGGCAGAGAGACAGGCAGAGGGAGAAGCAGGCTCTATGCAGGGAGCCTGACGTGGGACTCGATCCCAGGTCTCCAGGATCATACACCAGGCTGAAGGTGGCGCCAAACCGCTGGGCCATGGGGGCTGCCCTAAACTGTTACTTAAAATGTACTTCAAATGTAGAGATCAGAGACATACGCCTATTGATTATTTTTTACATTTAAATATTTTTGACTAAATATTATGTATATGATTCAAAAATCAAAATAATATAAAATACATGCTCTGGAAGTCTTCTTACCATACCACTCTCCAACCCATTCTGCTCCATCGTACTGACAAGTATTTTTATTAGAATTTTCTTATCTCCTCAGTATTTCATGCAAATATGTACAAATATAAAAATATATTCACTAGCTTTATTTCTTAGAAAATTGATAGCGTATATACTATTTCATCTCTTTTTTACTTTAAAATTTAATTGTAAAAAAATAAAATTTTATTGAAGATCACTCTATTTTGGTACATAAAGACTATATTCATTCTTTTTACAAATACATAATATTTTATTGTGTAGGTGTAGCCTAAGTTATTTAATCAATTTTCTATTGATATACATATGGTTTGTTTCCAGTTGTTTACTATTACACTCCCTTGATGAGTAAGATCATTCATATGACATTTAGAATTCACGTAGAAGGCATTTTTGTAGGACAAATACACAGAAGTGGGTATCATGGGTTAAAGGATAATTGTATTTGTATTTTGATATATAATGTCAGATTCCTCTGCATAGGAATTATACCATTTATCAGTCTCACTAGCAATGTATGGGAATGTTGTTTTCCCACAGCCTCACCAACTATGCATTAAAAAAATGGAATATGATAGGTGAGAAAAGGCATCTCTGTAGTGTGTTTCCATTTCTCTTATTATAATTGAAAAATCAGAAAATTATTTTCTATTTTTAAAGACTATTTGTGGGGCATTTGACTCAGTGAATTAAGCATCTGACTCTTGATTTTGGCTCAGGTCATGATCTCAGGGTCATGAGATCAAACCCTGCATAAGCTCTGTGCTGGGCATGGAGCCTGCTTAAGATTCTCTCTGCTTACCCCCTCCCCCAGCCCTGCTGTTTTGCTCTCTCTTTCTCTCTTTTGTTTTTTTTCTCTCTTTCTCTCTTAAAAAAAAAGGCCATTTGTATATGTCTTCCTGAGAATTGCCAAATTCATATTCCTTGCTAATTTTTCTATTGGATTCTTCATCTTATTATTCTCTATTTCGAAAAGCTCTACATGTCTTAAGAAGGCTAGTCTTTTGTCTGTTTGTCTGTGGTACAAACTGTAAAGATGTTTCACTATTTTTCATTTGTCTTTTACTTTGCTTGTGACTTAAAAAATAATTTAGTAAAATGTATTACTCTGTTTATTTAAGCTTTCTGGATTTTGACTCTTGTCTTAGCAAGTACTACCCAACAACAGACTTCTAAAAACTACACTTATATTTACTTCTAATATTTGTGGGGTTTCTTTTTTTTAATCTTTAAACCAGTTGAAATTAACCCTGATGCATACTGGGAGAGTTCTAAAACTTATTTATCCTAAATGCTTCCCAGCTGTCCAAATGATTTATTTTTTTAAATTTCTTTTTATTGGAGTTAAATTTGCCAACATACAGCATAACACCCAGTTCTCATCCCATCAAGTGCCCACCTCAGTGCCCGTCACCCAGTCACCCCAACCTCTCGCCCACCTACCTTTCCACTACCCCTTGTTCTTTTCCCAGAGTTAGGTGTCTCTCATGTTCTGTCACCCTCTCTGATATTTCCCACTTATTTTCTCTCCTTTCCCCTTTATTCTCTTTCACTATTTCTTATATACCCCAAATGAATGAGACCATATAATGTTTGTCCTTCTCCGATTGACTTATTTCACTCAGCATAATACCCTCCAGTTCCATCCACGTCGAAGCAAATGGTGGGTATTTGTCCTTTCTCATGGCTAGGTAATATTCCATTGTATACATAGACCACATCTTCTTTATCCATTCATCTTTCGATGGACACCGAGGCTCCTTCCACAGTTTGGCTATTGTGGACATTGCTGCTATAAACATTGGGGTTCAGGTGTCCCGGCATTTCACTGCATCTGTATCTTTGGGGTAAATCCCCAGCAGTGCAATTGCTGGGTCGGAGGGCAGATCTATTTTTAACTCTTTGAGGAACCTCCACACAGTTTTCCAGAGTCGCACCAGTTCACATTCCCACCAACAGTGTAAGAGGGTTCCTCTTTCTCCACATCTTATCCAACAGTTGTTGTTTCCTGTCTTCTTAATTTTCCCCATTTTCACTGGTGTGAGGTGGTATCTCACTGTGGTTTTGATGTGTATTTCCCTGATGGCCAGTGATGCGGAGCATTTTCTCATGTGCTTATTGGCCATGTCTATGTCTTCCTCTGTGAAATTTCTATTCATGTCTTTTGCCCATTTCATTATTAGATTGTTTCTTTGCTGTTGAGTTTAATAAGTTCTTTATAGATCTTGGATACTAGCCCTTTCTCTGATAGATCATTTGCAAATATCTTCTCCCATTCTGTAGGTTGTCTTTTAGTTTGGTTGACTGTTTCTTTTGCTGTGCAGAAGCTTCTTATCTTGATGAAGTCCCAATAATTCATTTTTCCTTTTGTCTCTCTTGCCTTCATGGATGTATCTTGCAAGAAGTTGCTGTGGCCAAGTTCAAAAAGGGTGTTGCCTGTGTGCTCCTCTAGGATTTTGATGGAATCCTGTCTCACATTTAGATGTTTCATCCATTTTGAGTTTATCTTTGTGTATGGTGTAAGAGAATGGTCCAGTTTCATTCTTCTGCATGTGGCTGTCCAATTTTCTCAGCACCATTTATTGAAGAGACTGTCATTTTTTTCCAGTGGATAGTCTTTCCTGCTTTGTCGAATATTAGTTGACCATAAAGTTGAGGGTCCACTTCTGGATTCTCTATTCTGTTCCATTGATCTATGTGTCTGTTTTTGTGCCAGTACCACACTGTCTTGATGACCAGAGCTTTGTAGTACAACCTGAAATCTGGCATTGTGATGCCCCCAGCTATGGTTTTCTTTTTTAATATTCCCCTGGCTATTTGGGGTCTTTTCTGATTCCACACAAATCTTAAGATGATTTGTTAAAACTCTCTGAAGAAAGTCCATGGTATTTTGATAGGGATTGCATTAAATAAGTAAATTGCCCTGGGTAGCATTGACATTTTCACAATATTAATTCTTCCAATTCATAAGCATGGAATATTTTTCCATCTCTTTGTGTCTTCCTCAATTTCTTTCAGAAGTGTTCTGTAGTTTTTAAGGTATAGATCCTTTACCTCTTCGGTTAGGTTTATTCCTATGTATCTTATGCCTTTGGGTACAATTGTAAATGGGATTGACTCCTTAATATCTCTTTCTTCAGTCTCATTGTTATTGTATAGAAATGCCACTGCCTTCTGGGCATTGATTTTGTATCCTGCCACACTGCCGAATTGCTGTATGAGTTCTAGCAATCTTGGGGTGGAGTCTTTTGGGTTCTCTATGTCCAGTATCATGCCATCCTCAAAGAGGGAGAGTTTGACTTCTTCTTTGCCAATTTGATGCCTTTTATTTCTTTTTGTTGCCTGACTGCTGAGGCTAGGACTTCTCGTACTATGCTGAATAGCAGTGGTGAGAGTGGACATCCCTGTCTTGTTCCTGATCTTAGGGGAAAGGCTCCCAGTGTTTCCCCATTGAGAATGATATTTGCTGTGGGCTTTTTGTAGATGGCTTTTAAGATGCTGAGGAGTGTTCCCTCTATCTCTACACTCTCAAGAGTTTTGATCAGGAATGGATGCTGTATTTTGTCAAATGCTTTCTCTGCATCTATTGAGATGATCATATGATTCTTGTTTTCTCTTTCGCTGTTATGATCAATCACATTGATTGCTTTATGAGTGTTGAACCAGCCCTGCATCCCAGGGATAAATCCCACTTGGTCATGGTGAATAATCTTCGTAATGTATTGTTGGATCCTATTGGCTAGTATCTTGTTGAGAATTTTTGCATCCATGTTCATCAGGGATATTGGTCTATAATTCTCCTTTTTGGTTGGGTCTTTGTCTGGTTTTGGAATTAAGGTGATGCTGGCCTCATAGAGTAAGTTTGGAAGTATTCCATCTCTTTCTATCTTGCTGAACAGCTTTAGTAGAATAGATATGGTTTCTTCTTTAAACGTTTGACAGAATTCCCCTGGGAAGCCATCTGGCCCTGGACTTTTGTGTCTTGGGAGGTTTTTGATGACTGCTTCAATTTCCTCTCTGGTTATTGGCCTGTTCAGGTTTTCTGTTTCTTCCTGTTCCAGTTTTGGTAGTTTGTGGTTTTCTAGAAATATCTCCATTTCTTTTAGATTGCCTAATTTATTGGCGTAAAGCTGCTCATAATAAGTTTTTAAGATCCTTTGTATTTCCTTGGTATTGGTGGTGATCTCTCCTTTTTCATTCATGATTTTATTGAGTCTTTTATCTCTTCTTTTTAGTAAGGCTGGCTAATGGTTTATCTATCTCATGAATGCTATCAAAGAACCAACTCCTGGTTTTGTTGATCTCTTCCACACTTCTTTTGGTCTCTATTTCATTGAGTTCTGCTCGAATCTTTATTAACTGTCTTCTTCTGCTGGGTGTAGGATCTATTTGCTGTTTTTTCTCCAGCTTCTTTGGGTGTAAGTTTAGCTTTTGTATTTGAGTTATTTCCAGTTTTTTGGATGGATGCTTGTATTGCGATGTATTTCCCCCTCAGGACTGCTTTTGTTGTATCCCAAAGATTTTGAACGGTTGTATCTTCATTCTCATTAGTTTCTATAAATCTTTTTAATTCTTCCCTAATTTCCTGGTTGACCCTTTCATCTTTTAGCAGGATGGTCCTTAACCTCCACGTGCTTAGAATCCTTCCAAACTTATTCTTGTGATTTAGTTCTAATTTCAAAGCATTACGGTCTTAAAATATGCCGGGGACGATCCCAATCTTTTGGTATCGGTTAAGAGCTGATTTGTGACCCAGTATGTGGTCTATTCTGGAGAAAGTTCCATGTGCACTTGAGAAGAATGTGTATTCAGTTGCGTTTGGATGTAAAGTTCTGTAAATATCTGTGAAATCCATCTGGTCCAGTGTATCATTTAAAGCTCTTGTTTCTTTAGAGATGTTGTGCTCAGATTATCTGTCGATTGTAGAAAGTGCTACACTCAAGTCACCAAGTATAAGTGTATTATTATCTAAGTATGTCCTAACTTTGGTTATTAATTGATTGATATATTTGGCAACTCCCACATTCGGGGCATAAATACTCATGATTGTTAGGTCCTCTTGTTGGATAGATCCTTTAAGTATGATATAGTATCCCTCTTCACCTCTTACTACAGTCTTTGGGATAAAGTTCAATTTGTCTGATATAAGGATGGCTACCCCTGCTTTCTTTTTAAGACCATTTGAATCGTAAGTGGTTCTCCAACCTTTTATTTTCAGACTGTAGGTGTCCTTATGTCTAAAATGAGTCTCTTGTAAACAGAAAATTGATGGGTCTTGCCTTTTTATCCAGTCTGAAAACCTGCGCCTTTTGATGGGGTCATTAAGCCCATTCACGTTCAGAGTTACTATTGAAAGATATGAATTTAGTGTCATCATGATACCTATTCAGTCCCTGTTTTTGTGGATTGTTTCCTTGGACTTCCTCTTTCTATTACAGAGTCCTCCTTAGTATTTCTTGGAGAGCCGGTTTGGTGGTCACATATTCTTTCAGTTTCTGCCTATCTTGGAAGCTCTTTATGTCTTCTTCTATTCTGAATGAGAGCCTTGCTGGATAAAGTATTGTTGGCTGCAGGTTCTTCTCATTTAAGACCCTGAATATATCCTGCCATCCCTTTCTGGCTGCCAGGTCTCTGTGGAGAGGTCTGCTGTTATCCTAATGCTTCTCCCCATAAAAGCTAGAGATTTCTTGTCTCTTGCTGCTTTAAGGATCTTCTCCTTATCTTTGGAATTTGCAAGTTTCACTATTAAATGCCGAGGTGTTGAGCGGTTTTTATTGATTTAGGGGGGGATCTCTCTATCTCCTGGATCTGAATGCCTGCTTCCCTTCCCAAATTAGGGAAGTTCTTAGCTATGATTTGTTCAATATATTCTGGACCTCTGTCCCTTTCGGCGCCCTCGGGAACCACAATTAAACGTAGATTTTTCCTTCTGAGGCTGTCATTTATTTCCCTTAACCTATCCTCATGATCTTTTAATTGTTTTTCATTTTTTTCTTCAGTTTCCCTCCTTGCCATCAACTTGTCTTCTGTGTCACTCACTTGTTCTTCTACCTTGTTAACCCTCGTCGTTTGGACCTCCAATTTGGATTGCATCTCATTTAATTGATTTTTAATTTCTGCCTGATTAGATCTAAATTCTGCAGTCATGAAGTCTCTTGAATCCTTTAGGCTTTTTTCTAGAGCCACCAGTAGCTTTATAATTGTGCTTCTGGATTGGATTTCTGACACTGAATTGTAATCCAAATTTTGTAACTGTGGGAAAGAGGACTGTTTCTGATTCTTTCTTTTGAGGTGAGTTTTTCTTCTAGCCATTTTGCTCAGTGCAGAGTGGCCAAAAACAAGTTGTACTGGAAAAAGGAGAAAAAGAGAGAAAAAAAAAGAAAAAAAAGGGGGGGGGGGGTAAAGAAACAGAAAACAAAAAACAAGGGGGAATATCCTCTGATTCTATGTACTGTAAATCCCTCGACTTCCCCTGGAACTTTCCAGCGCTGCTTGGTCAATAACTTGCTTTTCCCCTGTCCTTCCTGCTGGTCTTCTGGGGGAGGGGCCTGCTGTGCTGACTCTCAGGTGTGTGCACCTGCCACATGCACGGCTCAGTGGGAGTTGTTTATCCTGTGAGACCCCTGCTCAGTCCCAGGTACAAGGTGACGCCAGGAGGAACAACATCGGCGGGGGCCAGCTGTCGAGCTCTGGAGTCAGCTCCGCAGTAACTACCACAGCTCCCAGTCTGCAGGGGCCTGGATGCTGGGGTGGCGGGGGTGCCGATCTGCACAGCTCGGGATAGCATCCTCGCTGTCCTGTGTCCTCCCCGCGTCTGCCTGTCCCGGGGGGAGCGCCAGATCCCGGGCTGTGTCCCCTGGCGCCCTGGGCTCCGGGGCCTGCGCCGCTGGACTCGCGCTCCCAGATCCGCGCAGCCCCCTCCGCGGGGAGCCGCCACCTGAGCCGCCTGAGCTGCTCCCGCGTCCAGCCGTGCGCGCGCTGCAGCCCTTCAGGGAGCTCGGCCGTGGGCTGTGGGGCTCACCCCCGGGGCGCAGGTGTCTGTAGTGACCCCGGGAGCCTGAGGGCATCCCCGCCCTCCTGGGTTCCTGCTCCAACTCCCTCCGAGCGCCTTTCTGTCTAGGAAGGTTGGTGCAGCTCCTGCTTCTCCGGGACGGGGCTTTCCTGTCCTGGGGACACTCGCTGCAGGGCCTTAGCCCGGCTCCTGGGGGGCCCCTCCCCGTTGGATGCTTTTTTATTTCTTTATTTTTTTCCGTCTTTCTACCTTGGTAGAAGCACGAACTCTTCTCACTGTAGGGTTCCAGCTGTTCTCTCTTTAAATCTCAGACCGAATTCGTAGGTTTTCAGGATGATTTGAAAGTTATCTAGGTAAGTTGGTGGGGACCGGTGACTTGGGGACCCTACTCTTCCGCCATCTTGCCCTGACCCCCCAAATGATTTATTTTAAAAAAAATCCGTTTTACCTACTGATTTTTAGAATCCACCATTATCACATACTAATTTCCATATT